>NC_140244.1:24223436-24470936 GCF_949987555.1 Borostomias antarcticus | reverse complement strand
AAGAGAATAAAGGGCACTTGTCTCTGAGCCTTTGGCTGTCAGCTGTGGTCAGAGAGTAAGTCAGCTCTGCCACGCTATGACTGAATCTCTCTCTCCCTCTCTCTCTCCCTCTCTCTCTCCTCTCTCTCTCTGTCTCCCTCTCTCTCTCAGTGTCGCTCCTCCAAGGGCATGCAACGCGGCCACTGTTGGTGTGTGGATGAGTTGGGCACTGCCGTGCCCTCACATGCTAGCGAAGATGGCGCTCTCCCGTGCGATGGAGAGTGAGGGAAAACTATCCCAGCGCTCTGAGCCCGGAGGCAGAGGAAAGGGGAGGAGGAGTGGGGGGGAGAGGGGGTGGCTTTAGCTTGTGCTAGACACTGCCTGAACAGGAGACAGCAGGGAAAAACCACTTCCTATGGAAATTACCCCAAATTTGGTCAATGTCCTCTCTATACAACATCTAAATGAGACACACACAGCCCAGAAGCAAGATCAAGCTGAATGTTTTGACAGTTGCAGCAGCGTAAGACACCTGCATCATTCAGTGACTTGCTGAATGTCACTATTACTGCTTCATAACTGCCTCAACCCAACTGATCCAACTGTAGTTCTGAGTAATCTATTCCCTGGCTCTTGTCCTGGCTTCATTGTAGATGTCGTCTTTTAGGATAGCTAACACTGCCTGTGTTTGGAACTATCTCAGTGGGCTGAAATACTGTTACTGCTGGTGGTGTGACACAATGTTCAGCTGTGTCTGTCTCACCACCCTCTCTCCCTCTCTCCAAAGATACACTGACATTACTATACTTCATTGATAGAATCATTTTTTTCTATTAATTTATTTTGGAGTATGTTTTTCCTTACAGTACTGCTTGAATTTTACATGTATCCTATAATCAGAAAAATGGTCATAACATGTTCTTGGATTTTGCATCTTTCCGTTTGTCAAAATGGTATTCTGACCGCTTATTAGTTGATTGTTTGTACATATGTTGGATTTTTGTGGTTGATTGTGTGTGTCCTGAAGTGGCAGACTAAAATGCTTATGGCTGTTACCCTATCCAAGAAGTTGTCAGGCATATTTTTATACACGTCAATATAATATTTTATATATAAATTGTTGGTTTATTTAATGAACTACAGTACAATGCCATGTATTTTTATATTGTCAGCAGTTTTTTATTTAAATACAGAGGTTATTTTATTTCATGTTAGGGAGAGCATCGTGCATCCGGCACCCCCGTAGCTAACTACACCACACTCATCCAAGCTATTCAACTGCTGTACATTTTATGGTTATACAACGTTCTTTTATTCCTCCTTATTTATATTTGATCATTTAAATTTCTGAATGTATTACAATTATGTTTTCTTTTGACGCATCCTATTTCAATCCTCATCTTGATGAAAGTTCAAATTTGTTCCACTTATTACTTAATTGTCTTTCCCAAGTCCTTGCAAAAATCTTGACATTGTGTGATAAAAAAGTGTAATTAGAGTCCTATTTCTCAGCGATCTTGTTGTGCCAGTGTGTGTGCCGTGATGGTGGGTCCATGCACAGGGGACCTGTAAAATTTACAAAGTCTAAAACTAAAAGATATATGATGATAAAATGGAAAACAATAAATACATATATTAATATAACAAAGGCTCTTACTGTATTTTTTATTCTTCTGGAGATGAGGGAATGGGACGTGTACTGAGGGTAAATGCTGTATAATTATGAAATACAGTTGGTTTAATTCAGTGTGTTACTAAAGAAGGTCAGTCTGGTCTCTACTAAACATTTGAGATACATAATCACATAATACACACCAAGGTCATCAGTCATTCACATTCCTGCTTAGTCAACATGGAGGCAATGAATATAGCCTACTGTAGGTGTTTCATATAGTGAATAATGGTTACAGTACAATCCCTACATTGTTGAAAGCCTTTAAGCTCAATGGTTTGGAAGGTACAGTTGGTCTGATGCTCAAGTCATTATCAAAGTCATTCACTCATGTTGAGGTTAGCATCATTACAGGAGGAATGAACAGGCACTAGGCACAGTGATGAGCAGCCGCCGAGGGCATACAGAAATGAAATCCAAACTAAGGACAGTTTGTGCCAGCACCTATACAAGGGACGCATGCCTGTTTCCAAGGTAACAGCATATCCAATTTGTCCATGCATTTTGAGAATGTGAAATGCAGATCTCGCAGAAAATGCAAGAAAGTAGGGTTCTAGAATCACAGCACAGTCATGTCCTACTTCTGTATCTAGGGTGGTTCCACTTGCTATTCTTAGAGATGTACAAGCAGCATGAACATGAGAAAATTATATACAGCACTGTACAGTAGCTTGCTGCCCCCTCAGTATTCAAGATTAATAGCCTGTGTTAAAGTAGAGGACCTATAACAGCTATGATAGCTACAGTACTGTAGCCTAATGTTATCATAAGCGTAATAGGCTACTTGTCATTCATAAGAGCATTTGATGAAGTTGGATAGAAGAACAAATATTTAGATAAGTCGTCCCTCACTCATCGGCCTGATATCAGGTCTACATGTTCAGGCAGGAGTTGACCTGATCACAGATTTACTGAAATAATGAGATGGGAGAGATATATTATTTGCTACATTATCCCACTATCCGAGTAACAGTGGTTGCTCTGGGCCCATCCATGACTACGTAGCCTTAAAGCACTGTCTCCTTGGTCTCTGACACCTGTCCATCATTTCAACACACAGTCCAAAGGGTGACGCAGGTGGTGGGCAAATGAGGGCCGACCGAAAATCTTTTTTTTTTTGGAATGTGTGTGAACTCAATGGACTGGATTAAAAGACAATTGACATCATGGATATGCGTTGTAACAACTAGCGTTCTGGAGATAATCTGTAAATTATAATTTGTAGGTGGAGTGACTTTTGATGGGCGTGTTGCTGTGACGAAGTGCCACGGAGAAGTGCGAAAGATCACGGTTTAAATCTCCCGACAGGTTCTCACGCCTAGCTCGGTCGTGATGGCGTCTGGTGGGAATTCGTGCGCTGTTTCCAGTCCGATGGTCATATTGGCCCCGAAGACTAAGACTAAGAAGAAGCATTTTGTGCAGCAGAAGGTGAAGGTGTTCCGTGCGAGCGACCCCGTCCTGAGCGTGTTCATGTGGGGCGTCAATCACTCGGTGAGTCCCGACACATTACTACAGTAGCAAGTCAGCTAGCCACTGCAGGTAGTTTAGCTAAGATGGCTGTGTGGCTAGCACTAGCTGACTGATATTAACTCCGTGTATGCTCATGTCCTATACGCAATGTTAAACCCCCGTAACGTTTTCGTTGTTGCTTTAAGTGCTGAAGTACACTGCAGCTCTAACTTTAGCATTCAATTACAAAGCAGTTGGCTAAACTAGCCTTTCTGGCTTGCCATGCTAATTAGCCTACTGTAGCTAGATAGCTAACTAACATGCAATATGTACTGGTTGGCATAATGGTGCAGTAGCTACGATAGCAATAAACTGGTCTAGCTCCTACATTGGGCGACAGCAGCAAGTTTCTAATTTTGATCAGAAAGTGTTTTCTTGCAAAGATGTTAGCTACACGTTCACTGTCATTGACTTTGATTGTAGTGGACTGCTACCCCACCTCTAGGAACTACCCCCACCTCTAGGAACTACCCCCACCTCTAGGAACTACCCCCACCTCTAGGAACTACCCCCACCTCTAGGAACTACCCCCACCTCTAGGAACTACCCCCACCTCTAGGAACTACCCCCACCTCTAGGAACTACCCCCACCTCTAGGAAGCGTCACCATCATCGACTGTAGCCGCGTGCAGTCTTGAGTGTGTGTTGGCTTGGGTAATCGCCTGTATGCAATTCTCTCTCTCTCTCTCTCTCTCTGTCTCTGTCTCTGTCTCTCTGTCTCTCTGTCTCTCTGTCTCTGTCTCTGTCTCTGTCTCTCTGTCTCTGCAGATCAATGACCTGATCCAGGTGCCTGTACCTGTGATGTTACTCCCTGATGACTTTAAAGCCAACACCAAGATCAAAGTCAACAACCACCTCTTCAACAAGTAGGCTACTGTACCGGCTAGCAATCAGTAGGCTAGTTACAGGAAGTGTAATAGTGATGGTCAACATTAACATTATGTGTGATTGAATCCTAATATTGTCAGCATTCTGTCCTTTTTGTGTATTTTATGTATTGAGTGGTTGCCACAATTACAAACAAACATCTTGATTTGTCACACGGTGGGCGGGAAGGAGCAGGGAGGAGGAGCGAAGTTTGAATTTTGTGTTTACCAGACAACTGACAAATCCTACTAATTAATTATACCCTTGACGTCCTTATTGAAACATTCAAGAAGTTCCTTTGGCTTGTGTTAAACTGTGAACACTGTGAAAGATATGTTGCATTGGGAAATGCAGACTGAGGGTATGCAAGTACAGTTAAGTGTGAGGATGCTTTGCTCTTCCTTTGTAGAGAGAATCTTCCGGGACATTTCAAATTCAAGGAATACTGTCCCCAAGTGTTCCGGAATCTCAGAGAGCGCTTTGGAATTGAGGATTTGGACTACCAGGTACGAGTGGTACGAATGCACTTTAATAGCCTCATGCTCTGTTCACACCGGGCACGATTTTTTCCGGGCGCGTGGCGAGTTTACATAGAAAGTCAATACAATTTGCGCGAACTGGGCGGCGGGCGGCACTGGCGGCGCGAACCAGGCAAAAGTTCAATTTTTGGAACTTTCTGCGGCGAATTCGCGCGGCAACCCATTGGATCCTGCGGCGAGATTTGGGCGAACTGGGTGGTGTGAATTTTCTCGCCACGCCCGGTGTGAACGCAGCATAATAGTCTTTGATGGATGTACAAATACATTACAAGTAATTAACTCAATTGTGTGTGTGTGTGTTTGTGTGTGTGTGTGTGTGTGTGTGTGTGTGTGTGTGTGTGTGTGTGACTCCAGGTGTCACTGACGCGCAGCCCCCCACTGAGCAGTGGTGGCGCCCAGGGGGAGGGGCTGCTCCTGACCTCGTACGACCGGACGCTGGTGGTCAAGCAGATCTCCAGTGAGGATGTGGCCGACATGCACAACATCCTGTCTGAGTACCACCAGGTAGCGCCTCTCATAGATGGAAGAGAAAAATAAATTCTATCGAATCTTTGATTTTATCTATTTAATTAAGCTTGATTTATTCGGGTTAGTCTCATTGATATCAAAATACATTTTTCAAGAGAGACCTGTTCAGGAAGACAGCTGATCGTGGTGTCAACTAGAGGTGATTGTCTCTCCAAGTCTATGACCTCTCCCCTTGTCTCGTTCTCAAAATGTTGTGGAGGACAAGGTTGAGAGGAGAGATCTCAGATTTTAGTTTTCCTCAGTGCATTTTGAGGGAGCCGAAGGACCGACTAGAAAAGAGAACTCTCTGGTGTATGCATCTATTTCAATGACAAGAGCCCCTCTATTTCAAAATGGCATCCTAAAGATGTGTTCACGTGTCCCGGTAGGAGTGATACGCCTGGGGGTACGTCGAGCTCTGTGGGGGTGAGAGAATGGCAGCTATGTGTGAGAGGGCTTGTTGTAAGGCGCTGAATGACTAGATTATTATCAGAACAGTGGGGGCTCTTGGGTCCGCAGCACTGCAGAACGGTTCACTCCTCGTTTGTGTGTCCTGGGGGCCTCGTTTACCTTGCATCCAGAGTGCCTCTGCTCATTTTGGGTGCATGCAGAGGATGTATGGAGAATAGCAGAATATAAATAGATACAGTATGTTCCTGTCCCCTCGCCAGCATCTTGTCTTTTGTGAGCATTCGGCCGTGTTCCAGCTAGGGGACTCTGTGAATGAGGTCAGTTTGAAGTGTGTCCCTTTTAATAGTCTTGCAGTCTTGAGTCTGGGGCCAAATGCATAACCTGGATAGACAGCACTAAGGCCTAGGCGAGACAGTGGGGGTGAGCATGGGATGTGGAAGGAGAATGAAAGACTATTGGTGAAACAATATTTTCAATCAAATAAATGCTATTAGTTTTTTCTTTTTCTTTTGCCTCCAGTCTACTCTGTTCTTTTCGGGAACAATATTAACTTCCTTTAATGCTCAACCTGGGCAGCCTAACTTCCACTTCCTCCAACGCAAACATATTATATCTGTGCAGCAGTGTTGAATGCCGGTGTGTGCTCTGTTGTGTGTCGTCTCTGCAGCACATCGTGAAATGCCACGGCAGCACCCTGCTGCCTCAGTTCCTGGGCATGTACCGCGTGGGCGTGGAGAGCGAGGAGACGTACCTCATAGTCATGAGGAACATGTTCAGCCACAGGCTGGTGGTCCACAGGAAGTACGACCTCAAGGTGAGTCTCCCATCCAGGCCCGGCCGCTAACACCGGGCAGCTCCCACAATAAATAAGCACGAATTTCGCCATTCAGTGATAGAAATAAACTATTCAAGTTATTTAGTAATAAGAAAAAAAGTAAACATGAGTGTAATCAGCTATAAAATGTCTATTTTTGTCAGTTGCTGTTTTCCATTGTGGAATCCGGTGTTCTCTCGGGCACTTTGCGAAAATCAGTCAGTTGGTTTCTGCCCAGGTGGCAATCTGGGACTGAATCATTAGCCTAGCTTTAGCCACCTGCCCAGAATCACTTGTATCATTGGCTGATATGACAGCACATTTATAATATGTCAAGGGTCGTATGTTGATATGTTTACTGTACGACATTCAGTCACAACAAGATGGACGCTGTACAGTCAAACTGTTGATTCGTCAACAGACTCGTAAACATATTGGTTAACATTACATCACAGTGACAGTCTTATATTAGTATACTATTATAATAATCCATATGATTCATTAACATTTTTAAATGTGATATATTAATGTATTATTTTTATCAAAGTGACATCCATGGCTAACTCCACTCATGACCACCATTTACCTCAGAACAAACCCCATTTGGAAATAGGACATTGACTGAAAAATGATTGAGTGAAAGCACTAACACCTCATCGACCTGACATCGATGTCCAAATGCAGCAGCAAAGTAACCGAAAAAGGCAAGCAGCAGCAGTAGCATGCCAAAACTATTTCACAAAACTGATACACCAACAAAGTATGGCTAACCGGATGCCGCCAAGGTAAAGAACCGTTTAGTTTTCCGTGCGTGCTTTCTCACACGACAGGCACGGACACAGCATGCGTTCCCACTGGGCTGAATGACATGAAGCATCTGCCGGAGAAAGTCAAGAAGCCTGTGCTAAGGCAGGTGCACATCAAGATTGCTGCTCAACTTGACGAAGGAACACGATGGAACTTCTACAGCCGAGCGGTCGAAACTGTGTATGAACACAAAGGCGGTCTGATCCAGCGTTTCCAAGCCATCGGAGATTCCGGAGAGTTTGATCCCAACACGATACGAGAGGCAGGGCGATTTCTGTGACTGCTGGAGGATGCTACCTTCTGGATTTTTTAAAATTTTTATAGGGCTGTCAACATTAATGCGTTATCTGGAAACTTTAACACGTTAAAAAAAAATCATGCAAATGAATCATCAATCAAAATTGACCCCAACTTCCTCCCATAATTCCAAACGTGATTGTTTATTGTTTAGCTGGCTGAATTACTGAAAGGCATGTGAAAGACGGCTACATCTGCATTTCACATGCAGTAATTCCGCCAGGTAAACACTGGCGTAAACACTCGCCGAGCAGGTTGCACTGAGATAACGGTCCGAGGTAAAGTTGGTTTCATCTTGGACATTCAACAGACGTTCACATTCGGCATGGTTTAGATGAAACCAATTGTTTGGACATATTGCAGTGATTTGAAAAGCTCTTAAGTCTCTCCTTTTTAGAGGAAGTGGAGAGGACGCGGTGAAGTGAGGATGCAGTGAAGCGAGGACAACACAATAAAACGACTGACTTTGTTTGTGTCTGTCTTTGGCAGGGCTCCATGGTGTCACGAGAAGCGAGTGACAAAGAGAGGGTAAGATGAGCCCGCACACGCTCCACCTGTATTACTGGCTGTTTGCACCCATTTCCCTGGCGCGCGCCGTGATCTTTAGAAATGAATATCCTCCAGGTAAAAGAGCTTCCCACCTACAAGGACATGGACTTCAGGAACAACATGCAGAAGGTGTATGTGACTGAGGAGCAGAAGGAGAAGATGATGGAGAAGCTCAACAGAGATGTGGAGGTCAGGTGACTTTCTCGCTTGTAGAGTGGAACCTTCCACAAGAACAGGCCACAAGGGGGCAGTGTGATCATTCTGGCAGTGTTGGCTGTTTCAGAGTAGGCGTGTAGTTGTGAGAGTCGGTGCCTCATTATGTAGATGCAGCTGGTCTTTTGTCAATAGACCAATATAGCACAAAACAATACTTAGTTTTTCCCCATTCGTGTTTAAGGGTAATATTTAGGGAGAACAGACTGATTCAGTGATAAAATAACGACCAATCCACACATCCTAGAAGTGGCCATGCATTGGAAAAACAACTGGAGAAGCCAAACAGGGTGGTATGGAGGGAAGTTAGATTAGGGTTAGAATAGGTTCTGGTACAGAGGAGGGCTGGGTTAGGGTTAGAACAGGGGCTGGTACAGAGGAGGGCTGGGTTAGGGTTAGACCAGGGGCTGGTACAGAGGAGGGCTGGGTTAGGGTTAGACCAGGGGCTGGTACAGAGAAGGGCTGGGTTAGGGTTAGAACAGGGGCTGGTACAGAGGAGGGCTGGGTTAGGGTTAGAACAGGGGCTGGTACAGAGGAGGGCTGGGTTAGGGTTAGAACAGGTTCTGGTACAGAGAAGGGCTGGGTTAGGGTTAGACCAGGGGCTGGTACAGAGGAGGGCTGGGTTAGGGTTAGAACAGGTTCTGGTACAGAGGAGGGCTGGGTTAGGGTTAGAACAGGTTCTGGTACAGAGGAGGGCTGGGGGTTAGGGTTAGGGGGGGTCAGGAGCCTGCCTGTCAAAGTCACTTATATTGAAAGACAATGCATCTGTGAGTGTGGGCATTAGGATTGGGCCAGTGTAGCGTGGATATCTGATACTGTGGATGTGTGTTTGGATCTGTATGCGCGTGCATTCACAGTCAGTTAAAAGGCAGCGCATTTCAAAATATAGGCTTTACCCCCCACCACTTTTTCTAATCTCTCAAATTACATGTATTTTGCCTGCCACTCTCCGCTCTTTGCCTGCTGCGTTTCTCACTCAATGTTGCCAGCTCCTCTGTAAGGGAAATAGCTTCTGGTTCTACCAACAGTAGCTAGAAGTAGCTAGATGACATAATCAACTAATTTCCATAATATCCAATTCTGAAAGAGGCACATGAATAGATAAGGCTGGCCAGGTAGTTTACAAACTATTTATGAATTTACAAATGTATTTTTTCGTGGGCATAACTATAACATTAGCTTTTTTTTTTTTTTAAAGATGTGCAGCGGCCTAATGAATGTAGACCTACACACTGTTTACATATTTGTTGCGGGCTGCTATCTAGTCAGACTGGCTGTGTGATCGCTGAGGAGGAGGAGGAGTCCTCGTAGACCTACTCAGCTATTATGAGCTCGATTGTAACGTGAACACGGGATGTGTTGGATTCTTTTGCAGAGCTTTGTCAACACAATCATTCCCCAAATGACCAGAAAAACTGGCTAGATTTGTCGCCGGCTATAGCGACAGTCGCCAAGTTGGCAACACTACTCTCACTGCAAAGTAACGAGCAAAACCTGGTATGGATTTGCAGTGTATTTCAAAAGCATAATCTTCGTGTGGAACAGAACTTCAAGGAGGCCAACAACGTCGAATCAACAATTTATTGAGCATGCCTAACACATGGGTCGAATCTCTAGGCAATACTAACCTTCTCATCGAGGTGCCGAGTTTATATCCTGGCTTCAGGCCAGGATCACATGACAAACAAATTTGCATACAAGGAATGCTCATTTAACACATATACAGTATGGTCACAAACGGTCAACTTGTCTTTGCATCAGCTGAGCTCTTGCCCCCTGGACCCTAGCAGCTTCCTGTGTCCTCCTAGGATCATGTTACAAACTGTAGGCTACTTTTACAAACAACCATTTGTTATCTTATTGACTCCAGTTGTTCCAACTAAAGTGAAGTTTATTCATTATTCTAATAAAATGATTACTACATGAGAGTAATACAGATGTATTGATGTAATACAGGATAAAAATATACTACAGATTTTCACACAGTTTTACAGTAGGAACATTAAAAACATCATAGTCCAATCAGATACATACACGTGCACTGAATACATTAAAGAAAAATAGTACACATAAACATAGTGACATAAAAGAGGTCAGTGCCCGGGGAAAACAGGCAAGCCGAAAGGAGAGAGTGCGTCAGATAGAGACGGCCTAGCACTCGAAGGCTTGTCTGTAGAGGTGCGTCTTTAGCTGCCCTTTAAAACTGTCCACAGAAACAGCAGCTCTCAGATCCTGTGGTGGGGCGGCCATTTTGTAATTCCCCTAGTAAATGTGAGCATACAGAAGAAACACCACTGCATCCTCGTCCATTTGACCGCCGCCGCCACTGTGACGGTTTTGCGCCGCGTTTGTGTCGCCGTAGTTCCTGGTGAAGCTGAAGATCATGGACTACAGCCTGCTGCTGGGTATCCACGACGTGGGAAGGGCGGAGCGGGAGGAGGAGGAGGGCGAGGAGCCGCCCAACGAGGAGGACCAGGAGCCGGAGAACGGCCTGGCGCCCGCGGCGGGCTCCTACGGCAACTCGCCCGACGGCGTCGCCGGCTACATGTCCTCCTGCAAGCCCCTGGGGCCCGGGGAGTTCGACCCGCACGTGGACGTGTACGCCGTCAGGAGCGCCGCCGGTACGTTCTGTGTGCTTGAAAATGTCTCGTCTTTGAAATCGAGAGTTTAACATGTTTTTTGAATGATTTTTCAAGGTGCCCACCCACATCCATTGTATGACCAAAACTGTGGTAGAGCAATTATCAGACTTTCTCAAAAGTGCTGGTTTTGTCAACGTTTTGATCTGAACCATTGTATATGATCATAAGTAACCTTAAAACAGGGCTAAACATGCATTTTCCCTTTACTACTCCTTTAAAAATGTCGACACTCGGAGTGTAATATTTGACGTCTGCGTCAGATTTTACTTACAGCAAAGAGGGAGATAAGAAAATCCCATTTGAACAAAGGCTTCCTGGGCACATCGTCCTCTACAATGAAGCGGATCGTTTAAGGCTGTGTCTCCACCGGCGAGTATGTAGCTGAACAGCGCCAAGCTTACAACTGCTTACAGCGCACAAGAGCTGGAGTTTAGAGCTGGCTACGCTACCGATGTTTTACACCTACGTTACCAACGAGTGTTATGTTATTGCAGACTGCAGATTAATTAGCCAAGTTCAATAGCTGGCAAATGTTAGCTAGTGCTAATGTTAGCTGTCTCTGCAGTTTTGCCAAATTGACTATCCTAGTCATCAGAACAGCTGTTTACAGCCTGCGCTCTAGCCCAAAAAGTTAAACTTTTTTCAACTGAAAAAGAGCCTAGAGCTCACGGCGCTACAGCGCTAAAAAGCGCTTGGAACACAGATCTCGTCTGTATAGCGCCCTAGAGCTCATTACCCAACAAAGAGAAAACAGCGCCAGCTCCCCGGTGGACACGCAACCTAATGGAGAATCTCCACTCCACTGACATTTTTTCTAGTCTAGGACTAATTCTGAGTCCAGGAACCAGGAAGTCTAACCCTACACAATCCATTCAAGTTTGTTTTCTTCATTCGAGTGACCCGCACAGCTTGTGCCATTTCGAGGAAGTGCTATAAGGGCATGAGTACTGTTCCTCAGAATTGTAATCTGCTGTGCCAGGAATGATCCCCAGAGGGGTCTGGCGCTTTGACAACTTCCTGTCTGTACCTCTAGGAGCCCCTCAGAGGGAGGTGTACTTCATGGGTCTCATCGATGTGCTGACTCAGTACGACACCAAGAAGAAAGCTGCTCATGCGGCCAAGACCGTCAAACACGGGGTGAGGCGGGGAGGGAGGGAGGGAGGGAGGGAGGGGAGGGGGGGAGAGGGGGGGAGAGGGGGGGGAGAGGGGAGGGAGAGGGGAGGGAGCGGGAGGGAGCGGGGGGACAGAAAAAAAGGAGGTCCTGTTTGCATCTCACTCTGAATGGCTTTCTCTTTGTTTATTCATGTGTTTTTGTGAGATGAACTTTTTATGTACAGTTTCCATCCATGAGATGCGAAGGGCATTTTCCCCCTGACATGAACGCCTTTTTTCACATTACAAATTTCTGTTTCTCTCTCTCAGGCTGGTGCTGAAATCTCCACTGTCCATCCAGAGCAGTATGCCAAACGATTTCGGGATTTCATTTCCAAAATTTTTGCATAACACGCACTACATTACGCTATGACCGTCATTGGTACAGCTTCCAACTGACATCAGAGGTTCTATCTCTTTCCCCGTGACCTTTAATCTTTATCTGACATCACCAACAGCCACCCAATAATTGTAATCACTAATGGTTTTGAATTTCATATGGTGTGTGGCTGTTCCCGCTGTTGTAATATACTACTGATGCATATTTATTTCGAGATTGAACATTTATAAGATTAATTCCATATGGAAAAGCACTCTGACTGTGGAACAGAAGGGTACTTGAAGGACTCTTGCTTATTGGTCTTATGTGAGGTGGTACAGCAGATGAGAAAGTGGTGAAGAGACTGAATCATACCACAAAGCAGGATCGCTAAATAACAAGGTTGGAAAAAACAAGTTGAGGTTTCTGGAAGATCACAAGCTAAATGAAACAAAGCTTTAAATTTAAATAGTATCTCGTCAGTTATACATCTTTGTATGAACTGGAAAAAAAAAAAAGTATGGAAAGTTAGCGGAGTACCTTGGCGATCCTGCTTCACGGTGATGCGCCCGTCTCTGATCTGGTAGGTGTTTAATCAGCAGCTGGACATCTCAGAGTAGTGAGCCCAGTAGGTCTGAGCTGATCCAGCTTTCAAAGGGAAAGTGTGGTGGTGGGAATCGCCGTGCAGCCGAGAACATTCCTCTCCTCTAACCAGGAGGATCCTGGACCAGAGCCTGATGACAGACTCTTAACGGACATTCTGGAATGCTGGGAAGTTTCATTGTGCATCAAACTGAGCTGTGATCTTAAGAAGCATTACAAGAGGAATCAATGTGATGGTTATAGAAGAAAATATTATTAGAAATAAGACTCATCTGGGGTTAAAATGTGATTACTGTTGTTTATGGTGACATTTGAGCAGTCTCCATAGTGCTGGCTTGGGTATATCATGAGATAATTAATAAAACGAATAGCACTACATTTCAGCTGCTTTATGCAATTAGCCTTACAATGTGATGAAGAGTTATTAGTATAGGGTTTGAATACACTGGAATGGGGGAGTAGGTACATTATGCCTTGTGAAATTGTGATTGCACATCATGTATTTTTGCAAAATCAGCTTTTGGACCAAATATATTTTACAAAGATTTTCTGAACGATGTCCTGTCTGTGTCATTATTTCTCAAGTGTGTTATGGTGGAAAAAGTGTAGACAATGAATGACAATGAATGTCTCACCTGGCAAAATCCCAATGAAAACTTAGTAAGATATTTCCTCTGGTAGATTTTCCATCTGATTATTACTGATGGAGAAGCTTGCCCCTGGTTCCTGAACTAATGGTGTCCTTAGAGCAACATTGGATATAATTGGGTTAACCAAATCATAGAAGTAGTAGTATGCATCGCCAGTACTGTACTGAAATGTATTCACTGATCTAATCATCTGATCTGAGGTATCTGACCATTTAGTTTGAATAAATATCCTTATCCCATTATGATTACTTTGTTATTTAATTCACAACTGGAGAGTGTGCTTTGACTCATCCTGCTATTTGTTTTGCTCGTGCCCCACATAAGTCAGCTCAACTGCATAGTGCGAGTACAAGGACAGGCTCTGTTTCAGCCTTTCCAGAAGACACAATTCTGCTGACGGTGCTCTTCCTGTTGCTTTAGGAGAAGAGGATTTACTACACTTCAACAAAGGGAAGCGCAGGATGGACGCCGGGGGGGGGGGGGGTAGAGGAAAGGGGGAAAGATGCTGACCATCCAGAGAGAGAGAGAATTATTTGGAACACAAAGCAGTTCAAAACAGAACATGTCATTAATCTGCAGTTAATGGGAAAACTGGCCAATGTGACCTCCCGGAGGCTGTTGAGTGTATTTGAGCGGTCACTTTAATTTGCAGAACAATGGAAACACAGATGGAGAGGGAGGACTCCAGTGTGTCTAAGCACTGGACATGATTGGGGACATCAGGTGGTTCTAGAAACTAAGCAGCTAGACAGATTAAACAAACGATCCCAGTTACATCACTGAAAATCACCTACAGGTGGCAAGCTGCTGTTTGATTGCCTCTGCCCAGAGCAAAGTCCCAGGAAGAGGTTATGTTTTCTGTGCTGTTTATGTCTGAAAGATGCGGTTTGGCTCTCAGAAGCACTTTTGGTTATATTTTTTGCAATTGACAATTGCTCATCTCGACAGCAATCAATAAATAAACATGTGGAAGTCACAGGACTGTAAAAAGTCTGTCCAATCATTTTGAGTTGCCAACTTAAAATGATTGGATGGCTTACCTGCCTGTCAACCTACCTGCCTAGTGTCGTTTGGAGGAGTGGCTTTGGAGGCAGGCCTGAAGGGAGGGGCGAGGGTTTTGTCAGTTGCATTTTTCAAAATCTTTCAACATTTACAAACCACCAGTGTTGGGAGTAACGTGTTACTGTAACTCCATTACTTTTGGCGGTAATTAGTAATGTAACTAATTACTTAACGTAGTTACAGTTACTGAAATTTAAATGTTTTTTTTAAGTACATTACTTGTTACTCTTGCACAATGGACAAATAGCCTACATTTCCTGTTTATAATCTAACGTCAACGTTACCCGTGCACAATGCATCACAATCCAGTTGTGTCTATGGTTCTGACAACGTGCGCTCTGTCATGGAAATACAGACAATATGTTTCCCTCCTTGAGATCAAGGACAAAATATACTGGTAAATTGTAATATATGTCGGTGCCCATGTCTATTTGTGCTTAGAAAAGCACACATTTGACGGAAACAGATATTTTTCCCACCCTTGTTCCTCATTATTATTCGGGAAAAGGTGTAAATGTAATCACTTATGATCTTAAACAATTTCTCTAAATCTCATGCTACGAACGGACACCTAGAAGCTGTGTCAGTTAGACTAAGTTAAATGCTTTTTGCACCATAGGACTAATTTCACTATTCATTTAATTTAGGCTACTACACATTGTTGACAAGTGATCACTAGTGACTATGGTGCTGGCTCAGGAAGAGCTTCTTCCCGCAATTGGACTCGCCTTTTGCGCAAGCGAGTCAAGTCGAGTTGTTAAGTTTAGGGTAGTGTTGTCATGCTGACGACATGCATCATGGGCCGAGGTGTGTGCTCTCCGAGTGCCCTGCTAGTTGATGGTGAAGTGGGTGGTGAGGAGAGCTCTGAGAGAGGAGGTGGGGAGGATGGAGGAGCTCCCAGAGAGGAGGTGGGGGATGGGGGATGGGGGAGCTCCCAGAGAGGAGGTGAGGGGGATGGAGGAGCTCCCAGAGAGGAGGTGAGGGGGATGGGGGATGGAGGAGCTCCCAGAGAGGAGGTGAGGGGGATGGAGGAGCTCCCAGAGAGGAGGTGAGGGGGATGGGGGATGGAGGAGCTCCCAGAGAGGAGGCGAGGGGGATGGAGGAGCTCTCAGAGAGGAGGTGGGGAGGATGGAGGAGCTCCCAGAGAGGAGGTGGGGGATGGGGGAGCTCCCAGAGAGGAGGTGAGGGGGATGGGGGATGGAGGAGCTCCCAGAGAGGAGGTGAGGGGGATGGAGGAGCTCCCAGAGAGGAGGTGTTAAAGGCCTCTTCCTCAGCTGGGTCTGAGCTCCTACAGGCTTCCTACCATCCGTGATTCTGCCTGCCTCTCAACACCACTCTACAGAGCAGGGGGCTTCCTGGCATTGTCCTGCACTCTCTGTTTTTATAGTATATCAGCCACATACAGTACCAGGTTTGTACCCCAAAAACCTTTCAACTTATCTGATGTTTGACAAAAGATGACAACCCTTACCTTGCAGCAGGACAAATCTGTCCCAAAGGAATGATACTTCAGCGGTGGCTTATCCCTCGATTTATGATTTACCTTTCGTTTAGGATTGAAGGCTTTATCTTAATTATCACTAATCACTAATGCAAATTTGCATTGGCTCTGACCTGCCAAGGGGACTGCAGATGCAAATTAGCTTGAAGCTCGAATCTGGTACACTGCATTATATGTTGTCATAGTAGTCTATGCGTAATGTATATGTTTTAACTGTACGCTGTCCCTTTTAAATAAATAAATGAAATGAAATGCATACTTTCAATATGTTGAAACTAACCCTTAGCCTCTCCAACTATCAAAAGGTTTCCTTGAAAGAACGGTGAAATGGGTGATATTTCCGCTGGGCTGTTATTCATTTACAGACCAGACTCCAGTGTTTGGCCCCAAACCAAAACTCCCCATGAGTTGATGTAGGCTTTCCTGCTCAGTGCCCACCCAGTGAGGATGTCCTGTCAACTCTGGCACTGAGGATGGCGGGGGGGGGGGGGGGGTTGTTAGTGAGATGAGAGAGATAGGGACGGCAGGATGAGAGAGAGACTAGGGAGGACGGCCATTGCTTGATCCTCCTAGCTGCCAGCGCTCAGATGAACCAGGATAGCGTTGCTGGTAAAGTCTCCCAGTCAGACCTGCAGGCTCCAGACCTCTCCTCAGCCAAGAAGAGGCCCCAGAGGGACCCTTACCTCATCACCATCACCCACCACTAGACGACAAACTACATACGGTAGGCTGCTATATTCGTATCCATACTTTACCATATGTGAAAATTCATTAAATCACACTGTTCTTAAGTAGGAAGTGCATTATGTTACAGCTTGAAGTTCTTTAATCTACTGATGATTTTCATATACTTGCGGGCTCTGTGTTTCGTTCAAGGTTTAGGTGATAGCTACTGTAGGTAAACCGTGAAATTCAAGCCTAATCCTGTTCGCTGTGTTGTAACAAACTTCAATCTCAGAGTTTCAGTCTAAACTGAGTGTGCCTTCCTCCACATCTTATGTAACGACTGCATGAAATCAGCTTAAATTCACCACCGGTCTCAAATCCACCGCAGTTTTCTCAAATCCTCCTCCTCTCCTCTGCTCTCCTACAACCAGACCATGAGCTACGACTACCACAACATGTCGTACAACGACACGAACTGGTTCCTCGAATGCACCATCCACCTGGACGACGACTACCGGCGCATCGCCCTGTTCCTGCTCTACCTGTTCATCTTCATGGTGGGCCTGGCGGAGAACTGCCTGGTGGTGTGGGTCAACTGGCGCCGGCGCCACTCGGCCAGCGGCGTGCTGTTCTGCGTCATGAACGTCAGCATGTCGGACCTGATGGTGGTGGCGACGCTGCCCTTCTTCATGCTGGAGGTGAGCATCGACAAGGTGTGGCTGTGGGGAAGCTTCCTCTGCAAGGTCACCAGCCTCATCTACGTGGTCAACTTCTACAGCAGCTCGCTCTTCCTGGCCTTCATGACCCTGGAGCGCTACCTGTCCCTGGCCCGGCCCTCGTCCCCGGCCTGCTTCCCCGCCGGCACCCGGCGCCGCTGGCTCCTGTGCGGGGGCCTGTGGCTCCTCTCTCTCGGCCTGGCCCTGCTGGAGACGGTCCACGTCGTCCTCCTGGAGTGGGATGAGCCGGGCTGCTACGTCATCCCGGAGCACAACTACCTGGAGTGGTCTGTGGCCAACTCCATGCTGAACCTCATCTTCCAGTTCCTGGGGCCCACCTCGGTCATCGTGGCGTGCAACGTGCTGATCGCGCGGGCGGTGCGCTCGGCGCCCGACGTCCAGGGCCGCCGGGAGGTGTGGGTGGTGCACGTCTACTCGCTGGTGTTCGTGCTGTGCTGGCTGCCGTACCACACGGTCGTCTTCCTGCTGATTCTGGAATACACCAACCCTACCGTGCTCAGCTGTAACGCGGTGGAGGTGCTCTTTTTCTCGTACAGCGTGGTGCAATGCCTGTCGCTCTTCCACTGCGTGGCCAACCCCATCCTCTACAACTTCCTCAGCAAGAGCTTCCGCACCAACCTCATCAACCACGTGGTGCAGTACCTACCCAGGGAGGCGCCGGGCGGGGAGGCCGGGGGCGGAGAGGCCGGGGCCGGGGCCGGGAAGCAGCGGCGCCTCAGTAACATGAGCACCAGCCACTCAGCCGTCGACTCCTAGACAGACGGACACGGCGTTGGCATTTTTCTTCAATGAAGAAGAGGAAAATGGAGGACAAGACTCTTTGGGATTGGTGGGGAGCTGTAGGCAAAGCCTGCCATGGTGGTTAACTGCCTAAGGGGCCTCAGAGCAGACCTGGTGCCTGTTGTTGACTGTGTTGTCACATACTGTAGCTTTGGTCATCATAGATGATGGACCTACAGACACCATCCCCTCATAATCAACCCCGTTTGGCTCATTTATCTCACTGTAAACAGAGGAAGGAATGAAACTTTTTCTGGTATTTTTTTCCATCATCAAACTCCCACAGGGACTCGTGGCAACATCTAGCAACTCCTGCAGGATGGAATTACAGGGAGGAATGTGTAAACAGAACATATTTTATGAATGATGCATATATATATTGATCTTTATAACTTCTGAATGTAAACAAGCAAAAAGCAAAGTGCAATAGATTAAAAAATAAATAAATACATGTTTGATCACACAAACATGAACTTTGTATTAACTGCATCTGAAAGCTGCTGCTGAATTTGTACTGGGGCTAATGCTGATTTATGTTACTGTACAATATCCAATAAAAATCATCCAAATAGTGTTTGCATCCAATCCACAACAGCTGTGCCCTTTTTAACCAATGGCAGACTAGTCTTAGAGAAAAAGTGTGAGGTGATTACAGTATTATCATCTGCTATGTTTGCTTTTGATAGTGATTCCACGTCTGTATCAGTCTGGGCATTTACTTGGTTAAACACTCGAATAAGGTTCATGTATGTTTGCTTTAAAGTCAAACTCTAGAGGGAATGTTACATTTTTTTATGGTGTTGTTGTTAGGGGACAAAAGGAAAGGTCTTGAGTTTCAACCCGCAAGTGTCACAATTGCAGGAAGTCACCTATCTGGAACAGGGGTAGAGGGTTGAAAGGTCACACATCTCAGGAATGAATCCGGAAGTGGATAATACGCTAAATTGTTCATTAAAACAGCTATGATGGAGCAAGACATCAAATACAAAGACAGTGAAACATTACATGATTAGACACCAATCAACTTTTCAATTAATGTTTTCATTTTATTCAATACAAACAATACTAGAAACAAGATAAAAAGGGCAACACTCAAAAGTTCTCACTAAAAAGTACATACGATAAAAACGGCATAAATAGAATAAATAGTTTGAATTATCATCACACTCATGAGGTAAGACACCAAATAGAAGATCACAATGTGAATTTTAAAGTGAGCACTTTCACACCATTCAACATTAGTACAACAACCAATCATGTAAGTGATATAAAACGACTGCATGTGTGATTTGATAAGGTGAGAAAGGGCGCGTACGAGTTGAAACCACTCCCCTGTGTGACTCCGTCACAAATACGAACGGGTCAAATGTTTTCTCCACTACGTTTGTGTTTGGTTATGTCATAAACAGTCTATTAATATTATTACTACTGAACTTCACCGTTTTCAGGAAGACGCACCTACCGTAGGTCATTTTCTACAGAACTGATGAATGAAAGCATCACCTTGACTGTCTACTAGTCTTAAAGCTCATACACAAATGAACGGCCATCACTTACATGGGTAGATGTAACTGATGGAAGCCTTGTAACACTTAGTTTTCAGTAATAAGACACTTTAAATCGATTGAAACTCGGGAAAACCTCGGCGCAATGACCTCTTCCTCCTGAATAGTTTCACAATGACTCCACAGCAGTAAATCATATCCTGATATCCAAGATGATAAACTTTCCTTGAGAGAAATAGGCACTGCAATGCAGGACGGACAATAGCTCCATCTCCCTAATGCCTTGACACACTGCGAGTTCAAGAATGGATAGACTGCCACCAAGTGGCAAAGTGAGGGACGTAATACTTCTGTAAAACCTGTTTCTACTATTATGTAAAAGGCCATTTCATATTGAAAAACACAAAAGTTAAATACATTCTAAATGCCTAGGTCTATTATTATGGTCCACAACCACACGCAGGGGAAGAGAGAGAGAGGGAGGGGAAGACAGAGGACGAGAGTAAAACAGAACCGGGACGGAAGAAGAGAGACAAGACAGAAGAAGAGAGACAAGAGAGAGGGAGAGACAGGCAGGGCCGTTACAGACGGCCGGGGGAAGAGAGAGAGAGGGAGGGAAAGACAAAAGGACGAGAGTAAAACAGAACCAGGTTGGAAGAAGAGAGACGAGAGAAGAAGAGAGACGAGAGAGGGAGAGACAGGCAGGGCCGTTACAGACGGCCCGGGGAGAAGAGAGAGAGAGAGCTGCTATTCAAGTGTCCAGGGTGGGGAGCGGTTCTTTGGAGTGGTCGTTGTACATGAAGGTCTGCTCGATGTTGAAGTCCGGCGGCAGGTGGTCCTTGTGGATCTCCATGTGCGAGGAGACCAGCTTCAGCGTGGAGAAGTACAGGCCGCAGACGGTGCAGCGGTACATGAGGGCGCCGGCGTGCGTCTTCAGGTGGCAGATCATGGTGGAGCGGCCCCTGAAGAAGCGCAGGCACACCTTGCACTGGTACGGCTTCTCCCCCGTGTGGATGCGCAGGTGGTAGGTGAACTCGCCCGAGTGGGCGAACCTCTTGCCGCAGTAGCGGCAGCGGTACCACTTCCCCCGGGCCGCCGCCGCCGCCGCCCCCGCGTCCAGCCCGCCGCTCCCGTTGGTCAGGAGTCCCGCGGGGAAGTTGGGCACCGCCCCCTGGAGCAGCTTATCCGACAGGCCGAAGCCCATGCCCAGGCCGAAGCCCATGCCGCTCAGCTTCCCCAGGCTCCCCGCCACGCCGTCCAGGGGGCAGGCCAGGGAGGGGGCGTCCAGCGGCTGCTCGGCCTTGCGCTTGACCGGCCAGCCCGGCCCTCCCAGGGGCTCGCTGGTGTGCAGGCTCAGGTGGTAGTGGAAGGCCGAGGAGGAGCGGAAGGTCTGGGGGCACAGGAAGCAGCTCAGCTCCTCCTCCTCCTCCGGCTTGGGCCCCCCGCTGTGCTCCCTGCCGGGGGACGCCTCCTCCTCAGCGTGCGTGGCCATGTGTCTGTCCAGCAGGGGGCGCTCGAGGAAGCTGCAGGCGCAGAGCGGGCAGGAGAACACGGGCAGGGAGAGGTGGGTGAGGGCGTGCCACAGCAGGGAACACAGGGAGGCCTGGGGCAGATGGCACACCTCACAGCTCAGGGACTGGAGGCAGACGTGGGTCAGGAGGTGGTCTCTGACCACCTGGGACAGAAGAGAGAGAGATGACAAAAAATACAGGTTATAACGATAATAATAATCATCATCATCAAGTCTGAATATAGATTTTAAGTGGCTACACAGAACTTACAGAACACTATATTTCAACACTATAACTCAAGATTCAAGATTATTTTATTTGCTACATGTAATGTACGGTGTACAGTCACAGTGAAACGTGGCTACCGCCTCCAAGATTATGCTAGAGATAAACTATAATACTCAATTCCAAATTACACATTTACAATTTACAAAATTAAAATATTACAAAATGACAACTCCAGTTCTGTTTTCAGTGCTGACCAGGCAAAGAGGGCACGTTACCCATCACTACACCTCACTGGACCCAAAGTCTGTCCCAGTGCTCGAACCCAGGCACGTACCTGGAAGTCCTTGGCGAGGGCTTTGGTGCAGACGGCACACTGCAGCTCCGCTCCCTGTCCCTGGTCGGTGACGGCGTGGGCGTGGCCGGCGCCCGCATGTCGCCGGTGGCGCAGCAGCCTGGCCCGGCTGCAGAACTGGAGGCGGCACATGTCGCAGGAGAAGAGCGGCACGCCCACGTGGGAGAGGGCGTGGGCCAGGGCGGCGCCGCGCTCCGGGAACGACGCCCCGCACACGCGGCAGGTCAGCTCCGCCAGGTGGCGCCCCTCGGCGTGCGCCCGCAGCGAGACCGGGTCGGCCGGCACCGACGCCCCGCAGGCTTTGCACGTCGCCGTGGCGACCGCCGACTCCCGACTGCTCCCCTCCCCCCCTCCTCCTCCTCCTCCTTCCCCGTTCTCCACACACACCAGGTCGTCCTCTTCGTCCTCCTCCTCTTCCTCCATGTAGTTGTCGTCGTCGCTCAGCTCGATGATCTCCCCGGCCAGCTGTCTCCACTGCTCCGCCACGTCGCTGCCGTCCCCCTGCGGAGGATCCCTCTCCTCCTCCTCCTCCTCTTCCTCCTCCTCTCCGACCGGCACGCCTCCCTCCACCGTCCCCAAACGCAAGCCGTCCAGGGGGTCTCCAGAGGAGGGGCTGCCGGCCTCCGCTCCCACCTGAGCCACGGGGTCGGGGAAAGGGCACGGGGTCAGAGATCCAGCTCCGCTCCCGCCCTGTCCCTCTGCCTCTCCGTCCTGACGACGCCCCCTGACCGCCCCCTCCTCCCCCTGCTCGGTCTTGAGCTGCAGCGACAGGCCCCCAGGGGCCCCCTCCATGTGACTGTCGTGGCTGGCGGACACAGCGTGGTCCCCCGCCTGCTGACCGGCCCCGGTCATCTGCCCGTAGCCCAGGTGAGACTGGACGTCCTCGGCCTTGAGGGCCAGGGGCGGGGGGCTCGTGCGTCCACAGGTCACCCGTCTGGACACCCTCCCCTGGGGGAGAGGGGAGGGGCCGGCGGGCGTGGGCGTGGCCGAAGGTCCGGCGGACGACGAGAGCGAGGAGCAAGACGCCGCGGACGAGGAACACACGGACGCCGGCGGCCCCGCCGCGACGGCCACGTCCAGCTCTCCGCCGCCAGCACCGCCGCCGGCGCACGGCTCGGCCACGCCCTCGGTGGACACGGAGCCCGGCAGGTCGGGGAAGGCGGCGTGGCACGCCCTCACCAGCTCCCTGACCCCCAGCCTGACCGCCAGCTCGTACAGCACGCCCACGTCTATCAGGTCCGTCAGGATCTCCCCCGTGTAGATGAAGGTCAGCACCTTGTCCAAGTTGGCCGAGGACACAAAGTCCAAGGAGTAGGCCGAGGCGGCGGCCGCGCCGGCGTTACCGGACACGCCCGTCTGGCCACGGGCGAACATGCTGCGGAAGTGCGTCGCTGCGCAGGCGAGCACGGCGCGGTGGGCCGGGAAGGAGCGGCCGGCCACCTGCAGGAGCACGTCGCAGTAGAGGCGGGCCTGGCGGCAGCGGTTCAGTTCGGACAGGAGGCCGGCGGCGTGGCCAGGACCCTGCAGCCGGATCCTCATCCTGGGCACGGCGGTGGCGCGCAACCCAGGGCCCAACTAGGAGAGGAGACCACCACCAGCATCATCATCAAATATGTAGCTATATGAGTTTGCAAAAACATGGCTACTTATGTCTACAGATTAGTCAGGTTATTTTCTTACCAAATAATAGAGGCCACTGGCATTCATAGACAGTACAGTATCAGCAATATATAGCTACTGGTCCTTTTAAAAAACAAGGGGGAAACTTGTGGACTGATTTAAGTGTTTGTCATGTTCTGTCAGTCTTTTAGCACGCTCAGTCAATCGTGATATACTCCTTAGCCACCAAAAGTTAGAAAGTTAGATTGCTGGCTATATCTTGAAAATGGAAAGGCGTTTTCTGTGCGAGTTTACTGACTTCTGCTTCTCGACACGATGTCAGATATCTATCTCTGCTGGGCGAGAAGGATGCAGAGTTGAACCAATGAAAACAAACCACCGTGTTGCTCTGCTCTCTGCTAGCCAAGTAGCTAGAGGCATCTCTACAAAGAAACTGTGCAGGGAAAACACACAACTCTCTCAGCAAGTCATTGAACGGGAACCGATATCAGTTACTTACCCATAAAATACAGAATTGCCGACCAGTAACCAAACAACTATTTTCTTCCGCCCGACGTTGTTGTCGCACTATTCTGACGTGTGAACAGAATGGCAGGCGGAAGGGATTTCTCATTAGAATAGCGCCCCTAGCGTCTGGAGGAGGGAGAGCATCACAGTATTACAACGGAAGGTTAATACTACTAGCCTACACATAGGGATGGCCGTATGGGAGGGACTATAGCGCTCCTTTGAGGAGGGAGCTTAACCATAACTAATCACTACCACTACCTGGGACTTCCCTAGTAAGAACAACCTGCATGGACTCAGTGAAAGTGGCAGGGGAGATACAAATGCCAGACTGCATGGCCTTCATTGTCTGCCACCCTCTAATAACACTGATGTGGGCGGAGCACCTCCAGGCTACTGGTCCTGCTTCCGGAGGTCCTTCCTACCCAGATAGCAAGCGGATGTGAAATGATTCTGGGCCATATATGGGCCGGAACTAAGCCACAAGGGCCAGGTCTGGCCTGTATATGGCCCAGATCCGCTTGCTATCTGGGTACCAGCCTCCATCACACTGTTCAGTGCATCGCCTGACTGGCTGGACACCTGGCCTGAGTCAGCTCGGACTGAGGGTGCTAAGGCTCTGTGGTCCGGACATGTAGACCTACGTACTTTTACCAACAACATGGACTTACGACACGTACGCTGCCAAAAACATTACCTCTCACCCTGCAATGTCGCTGGGGCGGAGGTAATAACACGATTCAATGAAAAGTGTTAAAAAAAAAAGAAGAGAAGAAGGTAGAAACAGTAGTCTAATCTCATTGCCTCTTATTATTAGGCTTTACTATACTATACTATACTATACTATACTTTACTATACTATACTATACTATACTATACTATACTATACTATACTGGCTATGCCAGTCAGCAAAGACTATGAGAGTAGACAATGTAGAAAAAGTTCCTTTATTCAGGTCATTTAATCTCTTCTTTAATTCATAAAAGTTCCACATACAGAGTAAGAAAGTAACATGGCAGTGAATCAAACATGGCAGGCAATCAAAGGAACGGTCTCTGAGCTGCCCAGAATTGTTTGGCATTAAAAATGTTCATACATGTGAGCCAGGTAATCATGAAGCATATTTATCATCCCCTAGAGTAAGCTGTGATGATGTGTACTCAGGAAAACCTCCGACTTAAAAGGTTCAAACATCAGAAAAAAGAATAATCATATATTCACACAGGACCATGAACAGTTTGGTCAATCTAAACAGTGAGAACTACAGACCATGAAAATCCTTCGGTTAAAATAATCAGAAACTGTTGAATTTATAATAGGGGTTTTACCCGGCATGGCAACAAAGCAAGTCCTATATTCACAGACTAGACACATAGTAATGTATCATAAAGGATATGAAGAGGATATATTATACAGTAGATAGGAATAGTGGATACAGTGAGGGACATGACGTCATTACTGACTTTCTATTGTTTGTGTGATTTTAGAGGATGGATGAATTACTGTAAAATAATACTGATCTATGGGTTAAAATGACGGCAGCAGGTGCGACTACTAATATGACATATATCTATGTTCATATTCAGACTGAAGTAAAATAACTGTTTTGGTCCAGTCACTACAAATACATTATTTTGTAAGCAAAAAACTCAATTTACTCTTTTTTCTTGCTACAGTATTAGTTTATGTCAGAACAGCTGCTGCTTTCATTCGTTGTTTATTCACACCTCACTTTCTCACTTAAAAAAGTCAAAAGTGTGAATTTGTCTTAAAGCTGCAGTATGTAAAATGTCTGTAAGATTTTAAACATTTAAATATTGCTATATTGCTCTGATAAATCGAGAGTTATAAGTGATTGAGCTCCTCTGTGAAAACCATGTCTTTGCAGACTGCTGTCCATATTAAGCAGGAGCAAATAGCATATTGCCTATTAATCTGAATTGAACATAGAACTGTTGCTATAGGCCTTCTTTTGATTTGTTTGTTGTATTGTTTTCACTTTCGGCTTTACATGATCAACAGTAGTTGTTTAAAAGATTGTGTCTCGTCATCAGCTTGAGCCAGGTGTGCTTCTCATCCAGCCCGTCACTTTTAGGGATTCATAGTCTGCAGAAAAAACTGCTGGTTTGAATCTGCGTTTACTCTGACATTCACACGGGGGTGTAACAGGAAAGTAATATATTACAAAATTAACTAGTAATAATACTACTTTACTTTAATATTAACGAGTAATATGTAGTATATTACATTTTTTGAGTAACAAGCCCAACACTGCTGGATTCATTCTGAACAAACTTAAAATGTGGTTTAAGCAATACTTTGCCTAGGTTAATATTGCTTTTTCATTGTTGATATGTTGCACAGTCTGTATTCTCTCTATTAGCTACTGTGTTTTTCACACCTATCACACCCTTCCCCATAGGCAAGAGGTTATCCAGCAAATGTTAAGCTCTTTAAGTCAAACACTTTGCGACCAGTGCATTTTCTTCTAGTGCAGAAAGCCCACTCAAAGCTAAGAAACCCTTCTCCTGGAATTGGTACAACCCAAGCTGGCAGTGCTCGATCTACGGGAGAGACCAGGTGTGGCGCCGGCGGGGCAGGCTTCATTTGGGCAGCCATATTGCAGCAGAATGTCAGAGCACTCTTTACTCCCAGTCTTTCTGGCCAGTGTCAGAGTTGTCTGGCCTTGTGGATCCCTCGCTGTTACATCACTTCCATACTGCAGAGAGAGAGAGAGAGAGATAGAGAGAGAGAGAGAGTGTAAACACTTCACAATGCACATACAATATCCACCATGATTAAAATAATAATCAATCAAAATGTGTCAGTTGACTAATGACTCTCTGTCTCTGATCATGTTCCCCAGCAGACAGAGCAGGGGCAGGAGCTTACCCAGACCAGCAGACAGAGCAGGGGCAGGATCTTACCCAGACCAGCAGACAGAGCAGGGGCAGGATCTTACCCAGACCAGCAGACAGAGCAGGTGCAGGATCTTACCAAGACCAGCAGACAGAGCAGGGGCAGGAGCTTACCCAGACCAGCAGACAGAGCAGGGGCAGGATCTTACCCAGACCAGCAGACAGAGCAGGTGCAGGATCTTACCCAGACCAGCAGACAGAGCAGGAGCAGGATCTTACCCAGACCAGCAGACAGAGCAGGAGCAGGATCTTACCCAGACCAGCAGACAGAGCAGGAGCAGGATCTTACCCAGACCAGCAGACAGAGCAGGGGCAGGAGCTTACCCAGACCAGCAGACAGAGCAGGAGCAGGATCTTACCCAGACCAGCAGACAGAGCAGGGGCAGGAGCTTACCCAGACCAGCAGACAGAGCAGGAGCAGGATCTTACCCAGACCAGCAGACAGGGCAGGGGCAGGATCTTACCCAGACCAGCAGACAGAGCAGGAGCAGGATCTTACCCAGACCAGCAGACAGAGCAGGAGCAGGATCTTACCCAGACCAGCAGACAGAGCAGGGACAGGAGCTTACCCAGACCAGCAGACAGCAGGGGCAGGAGCTTACTCAGACCAGCAGACAGAGCAGGGGCAGGAGCTTACCCAGACCAGCAGACAGAGCAGGGGCAGGAGCTTACCCAGACCAGCAGTTGAGTCATGACCGCGTCTCCCAGCTGGCAGGCGGCGTGCAGCGCCGTGCGTGGGGGTGAGGGCCCCCCGGTGGGCTGGCTGTTGATCTGCTCCTTGGTACTGTGGGCGAGGAGCAGGAGGAGCCTGGCCAGGTCCCTCTCTGTTACCGCCGAGAGCAGCCATACAGGCACACTACCCCCGCCGGGGCCCGACCCAAGAACCGGCAGGGGGGCCACAAACAACCGCTGCTCATATTTGGCCCGGATCCAGGACTCCCTCTCCTCCCTGAGAGACGGGGACACACAGATGAGTGATGAGACGAGTGACTAATAGAACTTTATGGTAGTTAAGGTAAAAATAGTGACCATGCACAGACAGGAAGTACAGGGTGTAATCGTACTTGTCTTAGACATGTACCCACCATGCTACATTAGACATACTATGTTAGTCATGTACCTACCGTGTTAGACATACACCCACTGTGTTAAACATGTACCCCACTGTGTTAGACATGTACCCACCATGTTAGACATGTACCCACCATGCTAGACATGTACCCACTGTGTTAGACATGTAACCACTGTGCTAGACATGTAACCACTGTGTTAGACATGTACCCACTGTGTTAGACATGTACCCACCATGCTAGACATATACCCACTGTGTTAGACATGTACCCACCGTGTTAGACATGTACCCACTGTGTTAGACATATACCCACTGTGTTAGACATGTACCCACCATGCTAGACATACACCCACTGTGTTAGACATGTACCCACCATGCTAGACATGTACCCACCATGCTAGACATACACCCACTGTGTTAGACATGTACCCACTGTGTTAGACATGTACCCACCATGCTAGACATGAACCCACAATGCTAGACATGTACCCACCATGTTAGACATGTACCCACCATGCTAGACATGTACCCACTGTGTTAGACATGTACCCACTGTGTTAGACATACACCCACTGTGTTAGACATGTACCCACTGTGTTAGACATACACCCACTGTGTTAGACATGTACCCACTGTGTTAGACATGTACCCACTGTGTTAGACATGTACCCACCATGCTAGACATGTACCCACTGTGTTAGACATGTACCCACTGTGTTAGACATGTACCCACCATGCTAGACATGTACCCACCATGTTAGACATGTACCCACCATGCTAGACATGTACCCACTGTGTTAGACATGTACCCACTGTGTTAGACATACACCCACTGTGTTAGACATGTACCCACCATGTTAGACATGTACCCACTGTGTTAGACATACACCCACTGTGTTAGACATGTACCCACCATGTTAGACATGTACCCACTGTGTTAGACATGTACCCACCATGTTAGACATGTACCCACTGTGTTAGACATGTACCCACCATGCTAGACATGTAACCACTGTGTTAGACATGTACCCACTGTGTTAGACATGTACCCACTGTGTTAGACATGTACCCACTGTGTTAGACATGTAACCACTGTGTTAGACATGTACCCACCATGTTAGACATGTACCCACCATGCTAGACATGTACCCACTGTGTTAGACATGTACCCACCATGCTAGACATGTACCCAGTGTGTTAGACATGTACCCACCATGCTAGACATGTACCCACCATGCTAGACATGTACCCACTGTGTTAGACATGTACCCACCATGCTAGACATGTACCCACTGTGTTAGACATGTAACCACGGTGTTAGACATGTACCCACTGTGTTAGACATGTACCCACTGTGTTAGACATGTACCCACCGAGTTAGACATGTACCCACTGTGTTAGACATGTACCCACTGTGTTAGACATGTACCCACCGAGTTAGACATGTACCCACTGTATTAGAAATGTACCCACTGTGCTAGACATTCACCCACCGTGTGGCGTTTGGTTTGGGCTTGTGCCTGCCCTGGGTGTTGCCCTCCCAGATGCTGTTGGCCATGTGGTTGCCGATGGCAGCCAGGACCTGTGTGAGTTCGCCGGGCCAGTCGTCCAGGTCCAGGGAGCGGACCCGTGACAGGTGGGTCCCCAGGTTCCGGTGGATCCCCGAGCACTCAATGCAGATCAGCGCCCCCAGGTTGAGACTGGCCCAGGTGGGGTCTATAGAACCAGAGATGGAACAGAGACAAACAGGAAGAAGGAAAGGTTCCACATTTTACAAACCCGGTGAATAGATAGACTTTCATAGGTGTTTTTGCATTATCAGCAACTTTTCGGTCAGTTGATTAGTGTAAATACTGTAACCAGCTCAGTGGCCTTAGAGTGTCCGTCCTGAGATTGGGAGGTTGGGGGTTCGATCCCCGGCCGAGTCATACCAAAGACTATAAAAAATGGTGCCTGACACCTCCCTGCTTGGCAATGAACATCAAGGGCTGGATTGGGGGTAAATCCCTGGGACATATTAGTGTCATGTCCAGGGGGTGTAAGCTGCCTCATGCTAAGGAACCAGGAGATAGGCTCCAGCTATCTGCCCTATGGGCCACTAGGCTCGAGAACCAATTGGTTCTCAAGGCTACTTCTTCTTCTTCTGTAACGTGGCAAGCATACACACATAAAATCCAGACACCCACTTTGTGCCTCGCAGTCGACACAGAGGTTGTTCCCCTTGGCATTCCGGATGGCCTGCAGGGCCACCGCCTCACTCTGGCTGCTCCTACGAGCCTGAGGACACACACACACACACACACACACACACACACACCCACACACACACACACGAGTAAAGTAAGTAAATAAATCGCTAAGTCAAACACATTCCTCACCCCCCCCAGGGGCTGTCTGTTCTAGTGCCTGCTGGGCCTTGCCTTGTTTCTGCCGCTCTCACAGGACTGCAGGCTGGCGAGGATCTGGCTCTCGATGGCCGCCACCCAGGCGTCCCTCGCCTCCAGACTCTGCGCCTCGAAGTGCCACGTCTGGCCCGAGCTCGACACGATGATGAAGTCCGGATTCTCCTCTTCTGCGGGAGACAGGCCAGCAACAGGCGTTCAAACACACCAGAAGTCGATGAGGAAAGCAGGGGTACTGTATGTTTTACTGTACAGAGACATTATCAAACTGAGAGACAGAAATGAGCATGCAGTAGGTTAAGGGGAAAGTGTGTGCGGGTGAAATCATAAATAAGACATTGCGTGATTGGACAGTGACAGAAAGAGACAGACATGTAAACGCATTCCGGCAGACTGCAGTGGTCTAGTTACCTGTCTTATTAATGTTTCTCAAGCTACCAAAGCTCTTTAGCTTCCACATTTTGCGCTTGGCTGCAGACAGAGCGAGATGCGAGATACGGAAACAGACAAAGCAGAAGTGAGGCTGTGGAGAAAACCTTGAAGAGCCACATGTTCTAGTCAAAGCAGCAGGGAAAGGTGTCAGAAAGAAAGATAAGGGTCAAGCAGAAGAGTCAAGATCATGGCCAGAGTTATCATCTGTAGAAAGATGTCCCGGTGATTACAGTAGAAGAGTCTGGATCATAGCTGGTCCCAGACAGCAATCCGATCAGGGCCATATACACGCCAGATCTGGCACTTTTGGCTTAGTTCCGGCCCATATACGGCCCGGATCCGCTTGCTAACTGGGGTGTTATCGTCTCACCATCTGCCTGTCCCACAGCGCTGTCTCCTTTTTGGGTCATACTCTTCTTCCTCGTTTTCTTCCTCCTGTCACTCACTGGAGAGGACTGACCAGGCTCTCTTCCAAAAGGACTACTGGCTGGTACTTCAAGAGCATCTGGTATTAGGGGACAAAGATGAGTCGGATACGACTTGTGTCTTTTACGTACTGTATGTGGGGAATTGCATACTTGTACCTGTACTTGTGCAGACATTGAATTGTATGTGACACTAACAGGAATGTGTTTTCCTACGTACCAACACTGTAGGCCTTATTGGAGAGTGAGGAGGGACAGCGATGGAGCCCTCGTTCTCCCTGAGGGGACAAGACTGCAGCTCCTTCATCTACAGACAGAGGGCCTGAGAGAGAGAGAGAGAGAGAGAGAGAGAGAGAGAGAGTAGTTACAGTGTGTGTGTGAGTGTGTGTGTGTGAGAGAGAGAGTTACAGTGTGTGTGTGTGTGTGTGTGTGTGTGAGAGAGAGAGAGAGAGAGAGAGAGAGAGAGAGAGAATGTGTATGTGTGTGTGTGTGTGTGTGTGTGTGTGTGCGTGTGTGTGAGAGAGAGAGAGAGAGAGAGAGAGAGAGAGAGAGAGAGAGAGTAGTTACAGTGTGTGTGTGAGTGTGTGTGTGTGAGAGAGAGAGTTACAGTGTGTGTGTGTGTGTGTGTGTGTGTGAGAGAGAGAGAGAGAGAGAGAGAGAGAGAGAGAGAGAATGTGTATGTGTGTGTGTGTGTGTGTGTGTGTGTGTGCGTGTGTGTGAGAGAGAGAGAGAGAGAGAGAGAGAGAGAGAGATGGATTGATGGATTACACTTCACAGTTTACAACTCATCTGGCTGCTACTGTAGATGGACTGTATGTACTGTAGATACTGTATGGACAGATACAGTGATCTAACCAGTCTACTACAGCCTGTTATTTGCTGTATAAATGCCCAGGTTACCATACCTCCACTGGCGCCTTCACTGGCTACCGCGTCTTTGACGACGCCGTTAACGCTAGCGACAGGGCCCGCCGGCGCCACCGCTCTGGGTGGGCGTTTCCCCGGAACCTTCACCGTGACACGGAGCAGGTCGATCTCCTTCCCGTGGACATTCTGCGTGTAGTCCTGAAACCACACGGTCCGCAACATTAAAACTACACTACCCTACAACACGTCATATCTAGGTGTCCATTGTGTTGTAATCATAGTGTCTCAGTTCAGCGTTTGCCTTCATTTTCTGTGTATCTGCTTGATTAAAAAGCACTGGAAGCCTTTAATAGAGAGAGATGTCTCCAGCAGATAATGTGTTTGTTTTTCCTGTTGATGCAGAGTGCTGGTGGTGGGACTCACGTTGAAGCTGGCATGGTAGGACAGGGTGCCGCTGTTGGACAGAGAGACGTACTTCTTCTTCCACTCCTTGTTCAGCGAGCTGCCACTCCGCTTCCATAGGATGCTCTGTCCCAAACAAGAGCCAGTGTGTTCACTCACTTCACTGCCTGTCTAACTAACATCTTCCTGTCGCTCCCATAGAGGCTAGTACTAGGGCTGGGTTTAAAAAATCGATTCATCGATTCTGAATCGATTCTGAATCAAATGATTCAGAATCATTCATGAATCCCAAAATCGATCTTTTATTTAATGAATAAATGAATAAATGAAGGTATGAATAGTTCATTAATTCATTCAATGATTCATTCATTCATTCATTCATTCATTCATTCATTCATTTTTGGAAATCAGTATCGATACCCAGCCCTAGTATTGATGTGTTGCATAACTTGGCAGTCATGTAATTAAGGTTACAGCTAAAAACAACAGGTTTTAGTAACACTAACCGAATCGCTATCGAATCGAATTGAATCGTGATAATCGATTCTGAACCTTGTGAATCGGAATCGAATCGATTCTTGAAATTCGACGCGATACCCAGCCCTAGCTAGTACCCTTCTGCTTTTCTCTCCACTGTACAGGCAAATGGATGGATACCAGAGACTAGAAGGACGGTGCGTGGAAGTGCAACGGTCCAGGGTTCGAACCCATGCGAGAGACACAGGCGGTAGTGGAGGAGGATGGGATAATGACCACGGTCAGTCCCCCCTCTGCCCCCACAGTGAGAGTCAGACTGACCTGTTTGACGGCGGTGGGCCGGACGCTGCCCGCGTCTCCCCTGGGGTCCGGCGTTTTCTTCTCCGAGTCGCTGCTTCGACGGTTCTGGGAGTGTGGAGAAGAGTTTGAGATGAGAGAGAGAGGGTGGCGGTCACACAGACGGACGCACAGAGAGGTGACAGACAGATAAAGGGACGATGAGGTGAGATGACAATGTGTGAGGAGGGGAGGAAAGATTGACTCTTGTCCAGATAGCAAGCGGATCTGGGCCATATACAGGCCAGATCTGGCCCTTGTGGCTTAGTTCCGGCCCATATATGGCCCGGATCCGCTTGCTATCTGGGTGAAGCCCGAAGCCTGAATGCTCAAGATCCTAAAATCCTAAAACAGAGGCCCTTTTCACAGACGCCATTTTGACATGTCAAAGCAGGGTGAACACAGGTGTAACTCAAGATTCAAGATTTCTTTCAAGATGTCTTCATTTCTTATGTGTAATGTACAGTACGTGTACAGTTACAGTGCAGTGAAATGTTGCTGCCGGCTCCAAGATTATGCTCAATACAGATAAAATGTACAAATTACACTACACACTGATCAAGTTAATTATGGTCCCATTGTACTTAGTGTGTCACAGCCATTCCAGTGACCCAGCATGCACACTATCAGGATCTAGTCCACATAAATCCTAAATGGAACAGGGCCATAATTAATGTTATTAATTACACCTGTGTTGTTATTAACTACACATGTGTTTACCCTGCTTTGACAGATCAAAATGTCCGCTGTGAATCGCGGGAGATTCCGACCCAGCTGATCCCTTCAGATAATGGGAAAAAGAGGAGAGATACAGACAGACGGAGAGAGAGAGAGAGGGGGGGATGACAACTGACCGTGAAGAGAGAGGTGCGTCTACGAGGGATGTTCCTCAGGGACCCTGCAGTGACCCCACCGCCCCCCTCCCCCCCCGCCCCGGGCCGCAGCTCCCGGTGGCCGAACACCGGGGTGGAGGGGAGCGAGGAGGGGCAGGCACTGCCGTGGCCTCCGTTACTGGCCTGGGGGTGGAGGCAGGGGGGGGATGGACGAGAGAGAAGGGACAGAGCATGTGGTGGTTGACCAGGACAAATGAATTGAAACATAAATGCACTATATGGACCAAAGTATTGGGACACCTACACATTACACCTAACAGGAGCTTTTAAGACATCCCATTCTAAATTCATAGGCATTAATATGGAGTTGGCCCCCCCTTTGCAGTTATAACAGCTTCCGCTCTTCTGGGAAGGCTTTCTATGCGATTTTGAGAGTGAGTCTGTGGGGATTTTTGCTCATTCATCCAGAAGAGCATTTGTGAGGTCAGACACTGTTGTTGGACTAGAGGCCCAGATAGCAAGCGGATGTGTAATGATTCTGGGCCATATATGGGCCGGAACTAAGCCACAAGGGCCAGATCTGGCCTGTATATGGCCCAGATCCGCTTGCTATCTGGGCCTAGGAATCTAGAGCATGCGTAGGTGTCCCAATACCTTTGTCCATATAGTGTAGATGGTGAATGAAATGTGTCTATTCTGTTGGCTTCTCTGCTGGTTCCTCTGAACATACTGTATACTCGCCCGAATGACATTGAGGCCTGAGAGTGCTAAGCGTGATACCTGTCCAGAGAAGGGGGCCGAGCCCGGGGTGGCCAGCCCAGAGAAGGAGGCCGAGCCTGGGGTGGACAGCCCGGAGTGACTGGGGGAGTTGGGCAGGGACTTGCAGGAAGCCAGGAGCGCTGCCTGCTTCCTCTGGCTAACTATCCTCTGGGCAGCTAGGATGAGAGAGAACAGGTATGGTCAGATGGCGCTGACCCTGTACAACTTGCATCATATACAACTAAATAATAACATCACAATCAGAAATATGAACTATATTATAGGGTTGACCAATGACGCGATGTCTGATTAATTATCTATCAGATGAGATGTTCTGTGCTGTGTTGTTGCTACTTCGCCTGCTCCCTCACTAACACCGCCGCTGAGGTTCACTCACCCTCAGAAAACACCCGGTCCACGTTGAGGCCGTAGGTGGCGCAGGTCTCGTAGAACACCGAGTGGCGGACGTCAACGCACAGCTGCCGGGCTCTGATGTCCTCAATCACCCGCGGGTTGGTGCTGCTGATCTTGTCTTTACGGGAGAACAGGAGAGAACGGGAGGTACAGACAGGAAGGAGTCGTGCATTATTCAGTACACTAACGTGATACTTCCTAAAGGTAACCTTTGCCCTTTGAGCCAGGTGTGCTATAGGGGAGGATAGATGGATGGATAGATAGATAGATAGATAGATAGATAGATAGATAGATAGATAGATAGATAGATAGATAGATAGATAGATTAATACAGTAGATAGATAGATAGATAGATAGATAGATAGATAGATAGATAGATAGATAGATAGATAGATAGATAGATAGATAGATAGATAGATTAATACAGTAGATAGATAGATAGATAGATAGATAGATAGATAGATAGATAGATAGATAGATAGATAGATAGATTAATACAGTAGATATATTATTACAGTAGATAGATAGATAGATAGATAGATAGATAGATAGATAGATAGATAGATAGATAGATTAATACAGTAGATAGATAGATAGATAGATAGATAGATAGATAGATAGATAGATAGATAGAGATAGATAGATAGATAGATAGATAGATAGATAGATAGATAGATAGATAGATAGATAGATAGATAGATCCCAGAGGAATATTGGTGAAATAAATAATACTATATAATTTGAAAAGTAACCATTCAGGATTTTCTGTGCTTTCCCAGGTGAAATGTTCAGCTTCTCTGATGTTCAGTGTTCAGGTAGAGCTCTACCTTGGCTGCCCACCACGATGAACGGGATGTCTGTGGTGCCGCGCTGTGTGTTGAGCTGGCTGTACAGCTGGTACACTTCCTGGAAACTGGCTTCGTTCTCCAGACTGAACACCAGGATGACGGCATCCACCCAGCTACTGAACTGGACTCAGAGAAGACATGGAGAAAACACACACACACACACACACACACACACACCACACACACACACACACACACACACACACACACACACACACACACACACACACACACACACACACACACACACACAGAGTTATGACTTCCAGCTCCTGGGGCTTCTACACCAGAGAGATCAGCACCTTGGGACAGCAGCTCCTGTCACTCACCTGTGCATCAGGTGACCCCGCCTCCTCCCTGATCAGTAACAGATGACTCTGTCCATCAACCAGAACCTCCTTCTTATAGCGCCCACCTGGAGATGAGAGACACTTCTGAACATGGCCCAGATTCACGACAGATGCAACAGTACAGGCTATGAGAGAGAGATGTTTAGTGATCTTACTGTCGTGCTTCTCCAGCGGCAGGTAGCTGCCAGTGATGTATCTGTTCACCAGAGCTGACTTGCCACTGCGAAGACTCCCAAGAACTCCCTGTGTAGATTCAAAAGAGTAAGGAGACACGCAGATGTTCATGTTCTGCGACCCTGGGCACCGTAGAAGAGAGGTGACAGAGTGAGGAGGAACAGAGACATGACGGAGTGAGGAAGAACACGTGACAGAGTGAGGAAGAACAGAGATGTGACAGAGTGAGGAAGAGAGATGTGACAGAGTGAGGAGGAAGAGAGATGTGACAGAGTGAGGAAGAGAGATGTGACAGAGTGAGGAAGAACAGAGATGTGACAGAGTGAGGAAGAACAGAGATGTGACAGAGTGAGGAAGAGAGATGTGACAGAGTGAGGAAGAACAGAGATGTGACAGAGTGAGGAAGAACAGAGATGTGACAGAGTGAGGAAGAACAGAGATGTGACAGAGTGAGGAAGAACAGAGAGGTGACAGAGTGAGGAAGACCAGAGATGTGACAGAGTGAGGAAGAGAGACGTGACAGAGTGAGGAAGAGAGATGTGACAGAGTGAGGAAGAGAGATGTGACAGAGTGAGGAAGAACAGAGATGTGACAGAGTGAGGAAGACCAGAGATGTGACGGAGTGAGGAAGAACACGTGACAGAGTGAGGAAGAACAGAGACGTGACGGAGTGAGGAAGAACACGTGACAGAGTGAGGAAGAACACGTGACAGAGTGAGGAAGGGTTTTCTTACCAGATGCAGCTCTGGGATGGAGCGACTCAGGGTCCACTCTTGACTGTTGGCACAGGCTGCTGTAGAAGGAGAGAGGGAGGGAGAAAGGAGGGGAGAGAGAGAGAGAGAGAGAGAGAGAGGGTGAGAGGGAGGGAGGGGAGAGAGAGAAAGACAGGAGGAGGGAGGGAGAGAGGGATGCAGTGAGGGAGAGAGAGAGCCGGTGAGAGGGAGGGAGAGAGAGACAGGAAGGGAGGGGGAGAGAGAGAGGGAGAGAGACAGGGAGAGAGGGAGGAGAGAGAGGGAGGGAGAGAGAGAGAGACAGGGTGAGAGGGAGGAGAGAGAGAGGGAGGGAGAGAGAGAGACAGGGTGAGAGGGAGGAGAGAGAGAGGGAGGGAGAGAGAGAGACAGGGAGAGAGGGAGGAGAGAGAGAGAGGGAGAGACAGAGAGCCAGGGTGAGAGGGAGGGAGGGAGAGAGAGAGAGAGTGAGACTTCATCATTTTGATAACGCAAGGAGAGTAATCAATCAAAGCCAATGGCCTTGGACAGCGATCCACCTCAGCCATATGAGTTATGGCTATAGAACACACATACTGTACTATCTTAATGAAAATAACCTTTCAGGAACAACAGGGGTTCCACACCAGGGACCACCAGTCACCCCAGATACCCACTTCAGTCTCCAGAGCAGCGCTGGCTGCGTATAAATATGTGATGTCCCCTTGAATGACCTTTAGAGTGAGGAGCTGTCAGTCAGTATGGTCTCTGTCTGATGCTTGAGGGACAGCCATCTGCAGCTGTGTCCCTACCCAGATAGCAAGCGGATCTGGGCCGTATATGGGCCGGAACTAAGCCACAAGTGCCAGATCTGGCCTGTATATGGCCCTGATCGGATTGCTAACTGGGTATGCTTGGAGGCCTGGCTCAAATAATCATGATGGGTAAATATTCTCTTTTCTCTTTTACTCACAATATTAATTTGATCATATAAACTGGGAGGTCTAAGCGTTGTAGTTGATATCCAAACGCAAGAGGATCAATTGTAAAACGGTGCAGTCGTCTGTGAAAGTGACAGTAGACATGGTCACCAGGGACAGAGAGCTGGCTCAGCAGTGTTAACTCCTGCAAACAAGGCGTGTAGTGTGGTCCCAGAGGACAAACACCTTCATACACACACACACACACACACACACACACACACACACACACACACACACACACACACACACACACACACACACACACACATTCACATGCTACCACGGTCAAGCCTGGATCACACACAGCTGTGCTACTGTCTCTGCTGGGCAAGGTGGCATGATGCACCCAATGAGATGTGACTCTCACACTTGTACACACCCTGCTCACAGCTGTGGGGGCGTCCGTCCACATGCAAATGGCGTTCTAGGTCACTGAAACTGGACTTTTTTGAAAACTCCGCTCAGGGTGAACATTTTTAGAAACTTCACTTTCAGTGTTTTCGCATGGACAAGAAAACCAGAGTTTTGGGCTTGTTTTTACGTCGCTGTCACCTCCTGTTTACATAAGATGCCGTAATGAGAACCTTGTGGACTCAACCACACAACTCTGCAGCTCTCGGTTCACAAAATGCTGTTCCTCTTGTGTTTTCTCCTGGCGAATAAAGGGCTAAAAATCTAAGTTGAAGTAGAGCAGAAGTCCGAAAGCTAATGTGACAGCGAGCAGCCCATTTGATGTGTGTGTTAGAGCCTGGTTACCATGGAGCCATTGAACAGAACGAGCCAGCGACAGTCTAAGCAGCGTGTTTTTGCATTTTCATATGAACAGATTTTTTTGGGAGAATTAAGGAGGAAAAACCCGTTTCAAAACGTGTACCTGTGGACAAGGTCTGAGAGGAACATAATATCAGGGTTCAGGTCAAACGGGTGGGTGTGGCTCAGGGGGTAGAGCAGGTCGTCCAATTATCATAGGGTCAGCGGTTCGAATCCCGGCTCCTCCTGGTGACATGTCGAAGTGTCCTTGGGCAGGACACCGAACCCCGCCATTGGTGTGTGAAAGTATGTGTCAATAGGTGAATGAGAGGCCTTCATTGTAAAGCGCTTTGGATAGAAGCACTATATAAGTGCAGTTCTTTTACCATATACCGATTAAAAAGGGGGTGAGATGAGTCAAAGAACTTAGACTCAAGCTGCTACTGGAGGTGGCGTCCTCTCCTCAAATGAACCCCTAACATAGTGAACAGGACAGCGAGAGACCGAGAGCCTCACTCTATCTGAACAGACATTTAGCCAAAGGTCCCATTATGTGATGGAGCCATGATGGTAATCAGACAATATGATTATTATACGACCTCAGCATGAAGCTAATGAACAACCAGATCCATACTAGACATACTGGCACTATAACCAGACCCATTCACTATGACATACTGGCACTATAACCAGACCCATTCACTATGACATACTGGCACTGTAACCAGACCCATTCACTATGACATACTGGCACTGTAACCAGACCCATTCACTATGACATACTGGCACTGTAACCAGACCCATTCACTATGACATACTGGCACTGTAACCAGACCCATTCACTATGACATACTGCCACTATAACCAGATCCATTCACTATGACATACTGGCACTATAACCAGATCCATACTAGACATACTGGCACTGTAACCAGACCCATTCATTATATGACACACTGGCACTATAACCAGACCCATCTATCTATCTATTTAATACATACTGCCACTAGGGCTATTTTTTCTTTTCCTTTTTTTGCTACATTCTTTTTGGAACATTTTCAGAAACCTCCCTCCCTCCACCCCTATCTGTCTGTCTGTCTGTCTGTCTGTCTGTCTGTCTGTCTGTCTGTCTGCCTGTCTGCCTGTCTGTCTGTCTGTCTGTCTGCCTGTCTGTCTGTCTGTCTGTCTGTCTGGTCTGTCTGTCTGTCTGTCTGTCTGTCTGTCTGTCTGTCTGCCTGTCTGTCTGTCTGCCTGCCTGTCTGTCTGTCTGTCTGTCTGTCTGTCTGTCTGTCTGGTCTGCCTGTCTGTCTGTCTGTCTGTCTGTCTGTCTGTCTGTCTGTCTGTCTGTCTGTCTGTCTGTCTGTCTGTCTGTCTGTCTCTCACTGTAGTCACTGGCAACAGCCCTGCTGGTTGCTATGGAAACCCTCCATTCAGCCCCCTCTACTCTGCATGCCAACCAGCATGAACATAGAACACCCACACACACACACACACACACACACACACACACACACACACACACACACACACACACACACACACACACACTGAGGGGAAAAAAACATACCAGGAAGACCAGTCTCTAGACTATGGTCCCACGGCAGAGAAATAATTCAAGCATCGTGAGGAATGATCCTGCTTCTCAGTATGACAACACACATCATCTCCCCCCATCTACTGTAGTTAACGCTAACAAGAAAGATACAAACAAACTGACAAATTACAACACTAACTAGAAATGGTATCCGCAGAGCACAGACCCCCGTCCATGACTGCATTCCGTGGCTCTGTGTGCCACGCCTGTGCGTGCGAGCAGCACATTGTTGGTATTGCTGCATCAGTCCAAACCCTGTGTCTCTGTGACCTTCCGATGTTGAGATATGGCTGTTTCAATTCCCCTCATTGACAATGAATGGAGGGAGGGGGTTTCACTCCTAATGCCTGGCTCACGCGACAGGATATTTAAAATATTAACCGATATCGAAATTGGGTTAAATAAGGCATATATAAGGCGAATCGTAACAGCTGTTCTTCTCGTGAATCTCGAACACGCACAGATGACAAGTTTTGAAAATAACGGCTCATCACACACTACAGGATCTTATCGTGCCCGAGGGAGCAACGAACCACTGGTCTCGCCGTCTCGCTTGTAAAGTAAATACACATGGGTCAGTGAGCCGGTCGGGAGGTATAAGATTGGATCTGTAAACCCCTCACATTACAAGATAATCTGGGTCAAACATCAGTACCGGCCAACGTTCCAGACCAGATTTCTCCTCCGATTGTCCCCAAAATCCTGAGCCCGGCATTAGACTAAGTCCCAAAAAATGAATGGAGGTGAATGGCCGTGTTTGTGCGGCACGTGGACTCGCCTCGTGATTCGGATCCGCTCCATAATTGAATGGGTTCTAACTAGACCCATGCTACGCCCCTCCACCGAGTTTCGTGAAAATTGGTGTGGTAGTTTCTGCGCTGTCGCTGGACTGGAGGTCATGAGAAACAACCTGACATAGATCCATCTAGAGTGCTTGTCAATGGTAGACGTCTTTCTGATGTGTTGTGAATTTCTCTAAGTTCTCACAACCCAGACCTAGAATATCATACTATTACTGACTGACGCTTTGACGAGGAAAAATGACGTCTACGATGAAGAGAGGAGGTGTGCGCCCTGAAAAGCGCCAGTCCGAATTGCGTGTAGGACCATGCACCAGCAGAACCATGCACCAGCAGAACCATGCACCAGCAGAACCCTGCACCAGCAGAGCACTGCACCAGTAAAACCATACACCAGCAGAGCCATGTACTGTACCAGCAGAACCCTGCCCCAGCAGAACCCTGCACCAGTAAAACCATGCACCAGTAGAACCATGCACCAGCAGAGCCATGCACCAGCAGAACCATGCACCAGCAGAACCATGCACCAGCAGAACCATGCACCAGCAGAGCCCTGAACCAGTAAAACCATGCACCAGCAGAGCCATGCACCAGCAGAGACATGCACCAGCAGAACCATGCACCAGCAGAACCATGCACCAGCAGAGCCCTGAACCAGTAAAACCATGGACCAGCAGAGACATGCACCAGCAGAGACATGCACCAGCAGAGCCCTGCACAAGTAGAACCATACACGAGCAGAGCCATGTACTGTACCAGCAGAGCCCTGTACTGTACCAGCAGAGCCATACACCAGCAGAGCCATGGACCAGCAGAGACATGCACCAGCAGAGACATGCACCAGCAGAGCCCTGCACAAGTAGAACCATACACCAGCAGAGCCACGTACTGTACCAGCAGAGCCATGTACTGTACCAGCAGAACCATGAATACCCCTTTGCGCTCATATCCCTCAGCATGCAATTTTGTTTTGGCGTTGACTCATTGTTCTAGTATGTACTGTAGCCTACCCTGAGATAGAAGACAGTAGGCTAGAACAGGTTTTAGCATTCTGGGGCAGAATATGACATGTAGGCTACAGTAACAGTTCATAATACACTAGAGGCAGAATACCAGGGGCAGTTTTCTATAAAAACATTCAGAATGTCAAAAGCTTGGCACGCAACAAGGCATGCGCTGCAACGGAGCTTCGCACAATTGTCGCACACTACAAGATGGGAAGAGAGAGAAAAGAGAGGGATAGAGAAAGAGAGAGAAACGAGGGATGGAGAGAGAGAGAGAAAAGAGGGATGGGAGATAGAGAAAAGAGGGTTAGGGAGAGAGAGAAAAGAGAGGGATAGAGAAAGAGAGAGAAAAGAAGGATGATGAGAGAGAGAAAAGAAGGATGGGGAGAGAGAGAAAAGATAGGAAGAGAGAGAAAAGAGAGGGATAGAGAAAGAGAGAGAAAAGAAGGATGGGGAGAGAGAGAAAAGAAGGATGGGGAGAGAGAGAAAAGATAGGAAGAGAGAGATCTCTGGTTCCTGTGGGAGAGCAGGCTGGGTACGACATCAGAGGTAGGATGGGGGGTGGGGGGAGGCGGGGGGGACAGCCTGACTCTGATGTGGGCGTCGCCTCTATAGCCTGATTTGTTTACCCAACAAACGCAATATTTATTTTCCTGGAGACAAAAATTAGCGCAACCAATAGCAGGAGAGAGGAGCCACCGTGGATCTCTGTAGATACGAACAGATGGTTCAGCTTTAACCATTAGGGTAATTATGAGAGCGTTAAACACACAGCGGGGGCTTGGGAGTTAACCCCTCCGGCAATATGAAATCCACCCCCGCTCTGAGGGGAATTAGATTCAGACTGTCCAAGATTATGCTACTCTCAACCCCCCCCCAGATCAAAGAGCTCCATCTATCGTCATTTAACAGTCACATAAGGAATTTAGTTAAGCCCCTCGCAGCAATGTGACAGACCCTTGATTCTCTTGTGTAAATCGTGGCTCTTTGTGTGGCTCACCCACCCTTTGCACTAGATCCGAGAATATAGCATGAGATCAAAATGGTTCTGTTTATATCTCTTTGTCTGTTACACTCAGTGGAGTTGACGTGATCTATGTATTATGAAAAACAGCACACCACAGCTTTTTTCAATGAAGGACAGAGTGAAGTGTGTGTGTGTGTGTGTGTGTGTGTGTGTGTGTGTGTGTGTGTGTGTGTGTGCGTGCGTGTATGTGTGTGTGTGTGTATGTATGTGTGTGTGTGTGTGTGTGTGTGTGTGTGCGTGTGTGTGTGTTACCTTCCTCCTCACTGGAATCCCTGTGTAGACTATAGACGAGAGGAGCTGTGGAGCCTCCAGGTGAGGCTGAACTGCTCTTGGTAAAAATCCCGCTGATGAATTTCAGCATCTTCCTGTCTTTGGCGGCCCCTCGCTGGGCCTGGTCCCCTCGCTGGGCCTGGTCCCCTCGCTGCGTCTGACCGTCCCTCCCCATGCTCGGGTCCTCCGTCAGGCTGCTCAGGTCACTGTTGTCCAGGGTGCGACTCTTGTCCTTGCGCGGGGCCTTGGGGGCCAGGCTGCCGGGGCCGGGCAGAGACGCCGAGCCCGTCTTCAGCCGGTCGCTTCTGGTCTGGCCTCGTCCAGCGGCCGGCCCTCCCGCCTCCTGGGTTCCAGCGCGACCTTCGACCTCCTCCCTCCCGGTACGCGCCCTGGATCTTCCCTCGCTCTCGGCCCAGGAGGCCCGGCAGGGGCCCGGGGAACGCGTCGGGGTCCGTCCGTCCTGGCGGTCCAGGCTCTGGGATGAATTGGGGCTACGCCCCTTGGGCTCTCTGGCCCCTCGCCGGGTAGCGGCGCTGGTGTGGTTCTCCAGCAGGGTCACCGGCCGCTGGCTGACTTGCACGGGCGTGTTCCTGGTCTGGGTCTGGTCAGGCTCCGCCTCCTCGGCGGACGATGGGATCAGCGGCGTGATGTCAGCGCTGCATTTCTTCACGTCCGAGACGGTGAGGGAGTGCGGCCGGTGTCTTTCCGCCGGTTCATCGGCAGCTCTCTTCTGATCCGCCTCCGTCTCAGTAAAGCGTGACTCACTGAGGAGAAACTCTTCCCTTCCTACGGCAGGAGCAACATCCGCACTGCCTTTCAAGGAGCTGGGTGATGTCCTCTCACTCTCCTTCAGTTCGTTACATTTTCCTCCTTCCACAGAAGCGGCGATGCCCTGGTTGGGCTGAGTATCAAGGGGCTGTCCCCGCTCCACCCCGGCCCCCTCCCGGGCTCCAGGTTCCACCCCAGGCCCGGCTGCTCTCTCCTGGGTGTTTGGCTCGGTCTGCTCCCCTTCATGCTCCCCCACCTCCTCTCTCCTCACCAGGGTCAGGGAGATGAGGTAGGTGGTGCGTTGCAGGGTGCCGGCTCCACTCATGGGATCAGCTTTCATTCACAGACGGGTGAAACCGGACAGACAGACATCAACAACTGACAGTTCACCACCAAGAGGGGTTACTAAAAGAGTATAATGACAAAAGAGGGAGGTTCAAAGGGAGAGAGGTTACGTTTTTCCTCAAGAGAGAAATAAAGAGCTGATATCTCCTTCTCTTTTCTCTCTGTTCAAGATTTTGGATTTCAGTCATCAATTCTTTTCACTCTGTATTCCATTTTCAGAACAAAATACAAATATTCCCCACAAAAAATGTCAGCATCTGGAAAAAAAAATGCAACTGTGTACATTTCATCCATTGAGAGAAATGAGGCTTCCTCTCAGTGTCTGATCCCTCGTTTCTTGGTAAACATTCATCTGACCTTATTTCTGATTTGCTGCTGCCTCTGCTCATCTTCATGGACGCAAAAAGGGAGAAGGAAATTCAAAACAAAACATTCCCAGTCACCAATCAGCAAACTACAACGTCAGGGAATGACCATTTTTTCAACATCCTTAGGTTGAAAAAAAAAAAGTACTTGTCTCAGAGCGGTGCGGTCCAGATTAGAGGGCCATCGTGGTCCAGGTGTGCGTTCTGACAGGACGGTCTTGTCTTCTCCCAGAGGTGGCAGGGGCGCGGAGGAGACAGGACAGTGACGAGGTCGGATGTGTATCCGGAGAGATGCGGTGCGAGGCGGGCGGGGGTCTCCAGATGCCGTCACGCCTCTCCCTAACCCCCCTCCCACCCCCGTGTCCTCCAGGCGTGTCAGTCGCCGAGCATGTCAACATGAGCCCAGCTGTGAGGCGAGCCTCCCTCTTCAACGATGCTGCCTCTGAATCCCTCACACACACAGAGAGAGACGCTCGGTTTCAACCGGTGCAAAGACAGTAGCCTAATCAGCACACACACGGAGTTCAGACAGGAGCCTCCAGGTCTTCAGCTGCCCCCCCCCCAGACCTCCCCCCCCCGTGTGTGAACGCCAGACCGGACAGAACAGGACAACCTGCACCGCGTCGATCCCTCTCCCCCTCTCTCGGTTTCAGCGTCTTGCTCCTTCCCTCTCTCCGTCTCTCACAGAGAAGGCAGACTGTGCGCTGTCTGCTCTTTATTGCTCTCTCTCTCCCCCTCCTCCCTCTCTCCATCCCCCCTCCCTCCTCCTCCTCCTCCTCCTGATGTACGGGGGAGGGCAGCAAGGCGCGGAGGACAGGCTGGTGGTTAAACAGACACAGCCGAGAGGGAGAAATAAAAGAGGGACCAGCAAGGTTAAACAGAACTGACAGAGAAATAGAACAAAAGGTGTGAGAGGTTATTTTTTCCTCCTCTGCCTTGTCTGGTGGTTTCTACAACCAGGGGAAGCTCTTATCAACCGCCCTGACACACAGCCAGTGTGCTGCTTGTCTCAGATGCTGAGGCAGCCTGTTACTAAGGGGGCTACAATCTTCCCAGCGCTCGCGCCACAACCACCGTCCTCCCCTCCTGCCTGCTCCTCCACCTCTCTACTATAGCTCTGTATCGTAATGTGTGTGTGTGTGTGTGTGTGAGAGAGAGAGAGAGAGAGAGAGAGAGTGTGTCTATTGCCTAATGTCTATTGCAGCTTGTGTTCATTATCTGAAGTGGGTAAGCCCAGGCTCACAGCAGGGATAGATAATTGGTGTGAGAGGTTGTGAACATATTGGACATCAATAAGACAACTACACACTACATCAAGAAAGATAACATTCAGTTCAGATCGACAAAACACATACAGTATAGTAAATACTGATTTAATGCTTCTTTATCATGTAAATGTATACCTTCATGTGTGGTATATTGTAGGTAGAATGTTGTTAACATCCAAATCCCCCCCCCCCCCATCAGCTCCCCCTCCCTGTCCCTCTTCTCACTGTCACCCAATTACCACTCCTACTGAATAACCACTCCCACTGAATAACCACTCCCACTGAATAACCACTCCCACTGAATAACCACCCCCACTGAATAACCACTCCCACTGAATAACCACTCCCACTGTATGTACACTCCCACTGAATAACCACTCCCACTGAATAACCACTCCCACTGTATGACCACTCCCATTGAATAACCACCCCCACTGAATAACCACTCCCACTGTATGACCACTCCCACTGAATAACCACTCCCACTGAATAACCACTCCCACTGAATAACCACTCCCACTGTATGACCACTCCCACTGAATAACCACTCCCACTGAATACAAAAGAATCTGACAGTGTTTAGCTCAGGGAAATCACGACCTGGGAGCAAATGGAAAACAGCCTCTGAATCTCACTGAAAAAACCTACCACCTACCATGGTATTTCTGGACAGTCAATAAATATAAAAAATCCACAATGAGAGCAACCAAAATAGGAAGTAAAAGAAGAAGAACAAGAACAGAAAACTAGATTATGCAATATATATAATTACATCTCCTCCATACCAAATCCAATGATAAATGTGATATAACTATGTATGCACGTGTTGTGTATATGGTCTGCTGTTTCCTTCTGAATCTACTGTAATTAATCTGATACAGACATCCACTGGTTTGATATGAAGAATCACGTCAAACACACGCTCTCTCTTTTTGCTTCCTACACAGACACACACAAACACACACACACAAACACACACAAACACACACACACAATACAGGCAGAAAACCACACACACAGATGCTGTCAGATAGACAGAGGGCAGTGGTCCTGCTGGGTGATTAGTCTGTGAGCCATCCTCCTCCTCCCTCATCCCTCGTTCATCTGTCTCTTCATCTCAATCTCCCCGTCCCTCTGCACGCTGCAGCGAGCAGGCGGCCAGGAGACGGATCCCAAGTCAAATGACTTAATTCAACGCTCTGGAGAATTCCCTGCCTATTCTCTACTATTCATTACACCTTCTTATGGCACACAGACGGTTAACCTCATCCCACTCAGTGATTTGATTCAGCTCAGAAATGGCCTTCTGCTCCACGGGGAGCGAAGTGGAGCAAATGAAACATCATCCCCTACCTCCAGTATTCTACACACTTATGCTAAACAGGTTTACAGAGTTATATCCTACATTATTATCCGCTTGCTGTTTTTGCGTCACTCCTGTTATTCTTATTTCCAAACGTATATTAACGACAGTCTCCAATAAGATAGGCTAGCCTACTATATAACTCAAACTTGTAAATCACCTGTTTGATTGGTTTAATGTGAAGTGAACACAGTGTTACAGTGTAGCCCTATTCCTATTGTTGTTACAAAATCCTCCGCATCTGTCTATTACACTAGAACAGATCTGCCTGTTACACTAGAACAGTTCTGCCTATTACACTAGAACAGATCTGCCTATTACACTAGAACAGATCTGTCTATTACACTAGAACAGTTCTGTCTATTACACTAGAACAGTTCTGTCTATTACACTAGAACAGATCTGCCTGTTACACTAGAACAGTTCTGCCTATTACACTAGAACAGATCTGCCTATTACACTAGAACAGATCTGTCTATTACACTAGAACAGTTCTGTCTATTACACTAGAACAGTTCTGTCTATTACACTAGAACAGATCTGTCTATTACACTAGAACAGATCTGCCTGTTACACTAGAACAGTTCTGCCTATTACACTAGAACAGATCTGCCTATTACACTAGAACAGATCTGCCTATTACACAAGAACAGTTCTGCCTATTACACTAGAACAGATCTGTCTATTACACTAGAACAGATCTGTCTATTACTCTAGAACAGATCTGTCTATTACACTAGAACAGATCTGCCTATTACACTAGAACAGATCTGCCTATTACACTAGAACAGATCTGCCTATTACACTAGAACAGATCTGTCTATTACACTAGAACAGATCTGCCTATTACACTAGAACAGATCTGCCTATTACACTAGAACAGATCTGCCTATTACACTAGAACAGATCTGCCTATTACACTAGAACAGATCTGCCTATTACACAAGAACAGTTCTGCCTATTACACTAGAACAGATCTGCCTATTACACTAGAACAGATCTGCCTATTACACTAGAACAGATCTGCCTATTACACTAGAACAGATCTGCCTATTACACTAGAACAGTTCTGCCTATTACACTAGAACAGATCTGCCTATTACACTAGAACAGTTCTGCCTATTACACAAGAGCAGTTCTGCCTATTACACTAGAACAGATCTGCCTATTACACTAGAACGCAGCTCCGGATGTCGACCTCCAAAACGTAGCTCCAGCTGTATCGATCCGCCCCCGGGTTCGAGCTTTGTTTTGGCTGTAGTAGTGTAATTGCTAGGTGCAAACGTAGGTATTTTTCAGGAAAAACACAGAAAAACGTAGTAATATAATCAGGGTCTGAGACCAGAGAGACCAGAGAGAGACCGCAGTCTCGAAGCTTTGCCAGTTCAAATTTAAATATGCATAAAAACTTGATGGAATGATCTCATGTGCAGCAAATTCCTCTGAGGCCTCGTCTGGCAGCTCTGGAAGTCTGCAGTCTCACAGTTCAACAGGGCAAGAAGAACCAGGCATCCTTCATTGATCAGTTAATGATCTTACAGCAAATGATCAACTACTTTCCAAATCCCTGTTTCACACCAACTTCTATTTAACCTAGAAACAGCAAAAGGCAGGTCCACGCCCACAAAGAATAAAGACTAAGATGATTCTCTGCTAACCTCAAACAGAAACTCAAAAGAAAGGTGGGGAGGTTGTTAGAGGAAATGACGGAAGCGCAATGCAATTCTCGAGTAAGGCTAGGACTGTTTGTCTGAAAGGAAGTGGCTTTGAGGGTAACACCATTGGCAGACAGGAAGTAGGCCATCGCAGCAGGTTCCCATCTTGCTGCTATGGTGATGTAGCCAGAGTGATGCTGCCATTGGTTACCTCCGGTGTTCTGGCTGACAGTGTGCCACGTGGCGTACTGGAATTACAGTGAAAATGGTTCACTGAAAGGCAGAACTGACGGCCTCATTAACTTCAGCGAAACTTCAACACAGGAAGCAGAGAACACCTCTTTGGTATCAAGCTATAGTACAATAATGCATTATAAACGTACTTATAATGCGTTATAATCTAGTTATAACACTTTATAATTACAGTTATAAGCACTCATAAAGATTCATGATGCTTTATAAAAGTAGTCATAACACATTATAAAGCATTTTATAATAACTTATACATGGTCAAGTATCATAATACTTCATAACAAAGTGAAAAAGGTTTATTGACGTTTTTGCAAATATATGTAAAAAAACAACAACAACTAAATATTCCATGTACTTCGGTATTCACACCCTTTACTCAGTACTTTGTTGCGGCGCCTTCGGCAGTGATTATAACCTCAAGTCTTCTTGGGTATGAAGCTACAAGCTTGGCACACCTGTATTTGGGGTATTGCTCCTATTCTTCTCTGCAGATCCTCTCAAGCTCTGTCAGGTTAGATGGGGAGCGTCGCTGCACAGCTATTTCCAGGTCTTTCCAGAGATGTTCAATCAGGTTCAAGTCTGGGCTCTGGCTGGGCCACTCAAGGACATTCACAGACTTGTCCCAAAGCCACTCCTTCGTTGTCTTGGCTGTGTGCTTAGGGTCGGTGTCCTGTTGGAAGGTAAAACTTCACCCCTGAGGTCCTGGGCACTCTGGAGCAGGTTTTCATCAAGGATCTCCCTTCCGTTCATCTTTCCCTCTATCGTGACTAGTCTCCCAGTTCCTGACGCTGAAAAACATTCCCACAGCATGATGCTGCCACCACCACACCATTCACCATGGGGATGTTATTAGCCAGGTGATGGTGCCTGGTTTCCTCCAGATGTGACGCTTGTCATTCAGGCCAAAGAGTTCAATCTTGGTTGCATCAGACCAGAGAATCTAGTTTCCCATGGTCTGAGAGTCCTTTAGGTGCCTTTTGGCAAACTCTAAGCAGGCTTTCATGTGTCTTTTACTGAGGAGTGGCTTCCGTCTGGCCACTCTACCATAAAGGCCTGATTGGTGGAGTGCTGCAAAGATGGTTGTCCTTCTGGAAGGTTCTCCCATCTCCACAGAGGAACGCTGGAGCTCTGTCAGAGTGACCATCGGGTTCTTGGTCACCAGCCTGACCAAGGCCCTTCTTCCCTGATACTCAGTTTGGCCGGGCGGCCAGCTCTAGGAAGAGTCCTGGTGGTTCCAAACTTCCTCCATTTAAGAATGATGGAGGCCACTGTGTTCGTTGGGACCATCAATGCTGAAGACATTTTTTGTACCCTTTCCCAGATGTCTCGGAGGTCTACTGACAATTTCATCCACTTCATGGCGTGGTTTTGGCTCACACATGCATTGTCAACTGTGGGTTAATACAACTTTACATACAGTACAGTAGACAGGTGTGTGCCTTTCCAAATCATGTCCAATCAATTGTATTTACCGCAGGTGGACTCAAATCAACTAATCACTAATCTAATCACTGCCAAATGTGCCTCAAGGTACTGAGTAAAGGGTGTGAATACCTGTGTACATGTGATATTTCAATGTTTTATTTTTAACACATTTGCAAAAATGGCTAAAAAACATTCTTCATTGCCATTATGGGGTATTGTGTGTAGATTGATGAGAAAAAATGAATCAATTTTGGAATAAGGCCAAACAAAGTGTTGGAAAAGTGAGGGGTGTGAGTAATTTCCGGATGCACTGTATACACCATGAACCACTGCAAGTTTAAACAACACCGCTGTTAGGGTTTCACATACTTCAAACAGACAGATTGCACCTGTTGCAATGAGAAGATATCTTACCTTGGATAGTATGTAGGTAAACCTTGAGACCAGAACGTAGCTGTGGATCACTGACTCTCTCCAGTTGTTTGAAGAGTCTGTTGATATAATTCTGGACAGATTCGTGCCGCCTAACCTCTGCTCTGATCGCCATTGAGAAAGCTGATTTACTACTGCTATTCATTTTGACACATATAGACCGTCATACAGTAAGAACCTGTTTCAGCCCATTTGAACCCCTGACTTCTGGCTTCACAACTGAACTGCTAAACACACGGTACACCCATATGCACAAATACTGTACACACAAAAACACACGCACGCACAAAGTAGTCCAAGAGAAAAGTGATGTATGTGTACTGAAGCCAAAATTCATCTAACTGCAGTGTCTCCGTTTCCTCTGTGGGCTTTGAACTCACTTCCTCATTTCAAACAATATTTCCCCCGTGCAGGCTTATTGCACACAGTCTTTCTGTGCTCGGATAGTGTCCCACAGGACACCACGTACAATATTTGATATTTGATTTTCATCAGTATAAAACAACAATTTATCTATGTTTAACTAATCAGGAGCAGTAAAGGATGTCATAATACCACAGTTTTTCCTACTCTGGATACAGTGTTTGGCTTATACCTGTCCATGTCACATGATAGACCTGTAGATTGGCTCATGAATCATCACCAACCCAGCAGTCCATTGTGTAAAATATCTCCATCTCCCTGATCTCCTTCCATCCTCCCTCTCTCCTCCCTCCATCCACACATTAGTGCATTACAGGCAGCTATTGCATAATCATTTTGTAAATAGGCCTTTATTTAAAAACAAACAAACAAAATAACTCCATATCCAAGCCAAGACACGCGTCTTTACATTGTACTCAAGTGTGAATATAGCCATATTCAATTCAATCATACGAGGTGGACTCACAGCTTTAATGAACCAAAAGAACGTCGAGTACACACCTAGTGACGTCATGGCTCCACCCCTCCCTGTGGCGTGACGTAGAGGCTGCTGGATGATCAACAACAGCATTGTCTGACCAGCTCTGTCTGCTGAGAAAGTCAACCGTTTAACCAGATTTAGCTGGTCGAATATCTGAACATGGTCTGTGGCGGATTCACTTGCTCTAAAAATGCGCTTTGTTCCTTAAATGTAGTGTACATGGTGAGTACAAAATGGACCATGATCATGCTAGCAGCTAGCCACCTTTGAGTTAGACTAGCTTGCTGTTGTATTGTTCGGGATCACAGTGTTTGTTGCCTTTTTGATTCAACATGTTTATGTTTTTAATTGATTGGCGATTACTTTGGTGTACACGTAATTTGTATATCTCGATAGATAACGTCACAGCTCAATGTGATCGCATGTGGTAACTAGCTTGCTAGCTTGACTGCATGAATGGCCCAGCTAACCGGCTACACAGCTCAGCACCTAGCCGCTCTCTGGACTGTTACTATCTGGTAATAACGCAGTCTGGACTGTTACTATCTGGACTGTTACTATCTGGACTGTGACTATCTGGGACTGTGTTACTCTCTGGTAATCACGCAGTCCAGACACGCTCCTCGACACCCTGACACTAACGTGAGCTCATCTCCCCACGAACTCGTCAGGGACACGTGACTCTGGACCGAAAGGTCTACACAGTGTCGAGTGTGATAGCTGCCACCAGGTGATGGTGTTGAGTGTTTACTCTGTATGTCTCCCATAGCTGTCCTCTAACGCAATAGTGACCTGCCGTTTGTAAATGGACATACCTCAGCATAGAGCTTCCTCGGTTATCACACCCATGACCTGGACTGTTGGTTTAGTTTAGAGACACTCAGTATTGCCTCCCCCTCTGTCAAGAGTGTCTGGTATTCAAGATTATTAGGCGGACACTAGTCCCTTGTGTTGCCTATTTTGTGCTAGTTGCTGTATCTCACTTCTCATAGTGTCAGCTGCCCTCCAATAGATAAATTAAAATGGTTGGGGGAAAAAGGATTGTTCTCTCCTCCTCCTAACAGGACGAGAACCATGGCCAGCTGAGTGCTCTTATATAGTCCCTGTTATTCATCTTTTTATGCTACTACCCCCGTATCTAGTGTATTTTTTCTTTACTCTGTATCTAGTGACCTTTTTCTTTCCTATCTTGCTGTAATTTCAACTGCTGAAACACCAAATTTCCCCCTGGGGAGATCGATAAAGCATCTTATCTATCTGTCTTCTGACCGTCTCTCCTCCTGTTGACATCTCTGTGCTCCTCCCAGCTGGTAGGGCTGCTGCTGATCGGAGTGGCGGCATGGGGGAAGGAGTTCGGCATCGTGTCCAGCATCCACATCATCGGCGGGGTCATCGCCGTGGGGGTCTTCCTGCTGCTCATCGCCATCGTGGGGCTGGTCGGGGCCGTTCACCACCACCAAGTCATGCTCTTCTTCGTATCCTTTCCGTTATGGTGCAGTGTGGTCTTTGTCTATAGGTTCAGTCTCCTGCCACAGCTCAGAGCCACTGCTAGATAGGTAGCAGGGCCAAACCCATTGAGCAAAGACATGTCTAAAAGACGTCTTTTAGATGTCTTTTTCGGACGTCCAAAGGCATCCAATTAGGAGCCAGAATGATATATTTTTTTTACGTTCAGATATTGAACCCGTTTTGCACGTCCACAGACGTCTTAGAGGGGTCCAAGCCAGACGTTTGAATATTGAGGGGTCCAGCAGACGTACAAATGGGGTTCTGGACCGACGTTATTAAGACATGATCTGAATGTCTCCCTGACGTTGCGTGTTTGCTGGGAAGTCTCTTTACACACCCCGGGAAGCCCGCTTTGGTCTAATGGTAGATGTTTCAGTGTCCCTGTGTGGAAGGTTAAACGTTTGAATCCTGGCTGTTACAGGTAGCTGCATCTTATTTACCAGTTTGCCTGTGTAAATCTGATCGAAAGTAAAAAGATTTGCCAAGGTTCGCTCAAAGAGGCTTAGTCTGGCTTATTGAGAAAACATACGAGCGCAAGGACTTCCAGGATAACGCACGTGAGTGGTATCCAGCAGAAGTGGAGTAGGCTTGTCTTGCGCCGCCTTATATTCAAGCAATACACAGGTATGACGCTTCCAGGGATGTGATTGGCTAACCCATCTGTACACGTCATATTAAATGGCGGACATCATTAACAGTGGTCGAGAATACAGACACGTGACATGAGAAAAGGCGGTAATTCTTGCAGGGACAATGGGACAAAGGATCGTTATACTGGAGCAGACAACGTCTAGGTGTGTTGACCTCCTGGAGGTCATCCTGTCATAAATTAGATTAGCACAGCTATTTGAAAGGTTGAGGGAGGTGGTGAGGTGGTGAAACTACAATTTCTATGACACCTGTATAGTCAGACTTACTGATAGGAATGATATATAATGATAAGGCCGGATGTTCTTGTGTTGTCTCCTTGATTTTGTGCTCTCAGTACATGGTCATCCTCTTCATGGTGTTTCTGGTCCAGTTTGGGGTGTCGTGCTCCTGTCTGGCCATGAACCGAGGACAGCAGGTGAGCATCTCTGGTTCTTCTGCGGCCTCTCTGGCTAATGCCTTTCCACCCCAGTAGATGAATGTAGGGAACACACACTATTTTGGTTTTGTAGCTCTTAGACATTTATTTGATATCAAACATTTATAAACGTTGCCTACGCATTTATAAACGTTGCCTACACTCAAAAGAATGCATACGCCACGTTCTACGTGACCTTTGGGATTGATAAAAAAAACAGACTTGCCGTGAGAATGTCGGAGAGTGTGCTGTTCTCCACACCGGACCCTCTGACCCATGCGTACACACATTTCTGGAGAAATGACAAACTGTGACTTTGATGGCAGAAGGATGAAACTCGAGAAACGCTTTGAAATTGATACCAATGTTTGTGTAAAATAAATCGACATTACCTCTTACGTTTTATATAGAGCTCCCATATGAATATGAGCAGACTTGAATATGACGAGATGTGTCAGAAGGGGTTTTATTTGATAAATTCTGACGCAGAAGCACAGAGACAGATTATTGTTTTGAGAACTTTGACAGAACAAACCGCTGGGTTTAATCAGGAACTACAGAACTAGCCTTTGACTATAGCCTCCAACACATTTACAGGTATCCTACGTTGGCTCATAATGAACAAACAGGATAATCATTTAGCCTGGCCAAAAGTAACACACAATACTTGCCTGTTATGATATTCTCATAAATAATAATAAACACAAATTGTGTTTTAAAACTGATCCCATTTTCAACGCCATTATTGAGCACGTTTACATGCACACTAATAAACCGATCATTATCTGATTTATGGAGTTACCAGATTATTCAAGCGGTCATGTAATGCGATATGCTTTATCAGATAAAAGCCATTAGCGGATTATAATTATTTTTTTTGTCCAATTGTCCGTTTTATTTGGCGCATGTATACTGTTAATCTGGTTTCTTTTCGTTGTTTTACATCTGCGCATGTGTAAATGGATGTAGATAGAACGCTAGCGGATGCAGTCAACGACAACAGCAAACATGGCGAGCGGCAGCGGTAGAACTCATTTTTGGAGTGAAGACGAAACCAACTTCATGCTCAATGAAATGAAGGACATGAACATCCTTCATCTCCTTGATGGGAGAAAGTATACGAATGGCGACTTAAGAAGGTCGGCCCAGTCCCAATGTCCACCCTAAACCCTCAAGCCCTGAGCCCTCACAGACTTATTTACGTCACCTGGTAAAGTGGTTGAGTGTGAGAGGCTGAAGGGCTCAAAATGGTATAAAAAGGAACGGGACAGCACTTGCGACATCACATTACGTTGACGTCAAAACATATTTCTTACTATTGTGGGTGTGGGACTTTTTATTTTACCTTTCAATTTTATGTGATGTTTTTTCTTGTAGGCCTACATGTAAATTAATTTTGGATTGAGTCAAATCCCTTTACATTATCACAACCCTCTGTGTTGCGCAAAAATTGCGCATGCAAATTGCGCATGTAATTTTTTAGTTTTGTACGCACCTGTATTTTTAGTATGTATCCTAGGCACTGTTTTATGAATGAAACCCCAGGTAACCTGGTTCGGCCCCCCTCTCTGTTTGCCCACTGGTTCCTCTGCAGGAGAAGCTGCTGAACTCCACCTGGGGCATGTTGAACAATACGACCAAGGAAGACCTGGAGACCCAGCTGGACTGCTGCGGCCTGTTCAACGCCACCCTCAGCCAGGCCCAGTTCAAACAGGACCTGGCCAGCTGCACTGCTGTAAGGATGTGCTGTGGGGTATCTGATGCAATGTTATGCTGCGTTCCTTTTGGCTGGGAGGTGGGAGTCCCGGTGGTAGGTGGGAGAACGACGCGTTACAGTAGACACAACAATCGTGTTACAGTAGACACAACAACCGTGTTACAGTAGACACAACAACCGCATTGCAGTAGACACAACAACCACATTACTGTAGACACAACAACCGTGTTACAGTAGACACAACAATCGTGTTACAGTAGACACAACAACCGTGTTACAGTAGACACAACAACCACATTACTGTAGACACAACAACCGTGTTACAGTAGACACAACAATCGTGTTACAGTAGACACAACAACCGCATTGCAGTAGACACAACAACCACATTACTGTAGACACAACAACCGTGTTACAGTAGACACAACAACCACATTACTGTAGACACAACAACCGTGTTACAGTAGACACAACAACCGTGTTACAGTAGACACAACAACCATGTTACAGTAGACACAACAACCGCGTTACAGTAGACACAACAACCATGTTACAGTAGACACAACAACCGCATTACAGTAGACAACAACTCGTTACTGTAGACAACAACCGTGTTACAGTAGACACAACAACCGCATTACAGTAGACACAACAACCGAGTTACAGTAGACACAACAACCACATTACTGTAGACAACAACTTTGTTACTGTAGACAACAACCGTGTTACAGTAGACACAACAACAGCTCGGAAAAAGATGGACGTTAGCTTGCGTTGTTTGCCAAACCAGTACCAGTGAGTACAAATTGATGCATGTGTGTGTGTCTGTCTGTGTCTCTGTGTGTGTGTGTGTGTGTGCGTGTGTGTGCGTGCGCGCGCGTGTGTGTGTGTGTCTGTGTGGGCGTCTCCCTGCAGCCATGCAAAGCCAGAGTTAACTGCTACACCTGCGGGGACAAGATGCTGGAGCACGCCACCGTGGCCCTCAACATCCTGGGAGGCGTCGGACTCTTCTTCAGCTTCACGGAGGTCAGGCTCTCTGACCCGCACACGGCTGCCTGCCTACCTGCACTCACTCTCACTAAATACCCGCCGTTTCCTCTGTGGAGACAAAACTTGTCATTTGTTCAAGCTGTACAATTATGTACAGTAACAGAATGTGCTCAGTGCAGACCTGGGGGGGCGGTAGGTTCTTCTGTCAAGTTGTGCCCACCTCAGAATCAGAACCTCCTTTAAAGGTGCTCAGTTCGATTTCTCTTTTCTTTTTTCGGCCACTAGATGGGGCAGTGGTGCAGCGTATCAGATATAAACAAGTGTTATATACGGTGCCGTTCAGGGGGTGGGGCTCAGCGCCGGGCCGGCTTCACTCATTATAAAAATAAATTCTGCATTTGCTCCACAGGCACTACACCGTTGGCTATATTTTCTGTACAGATAGTTATGACTCCCCTGGACCTATTTATTGCATATATTGGATTTCTTTTAACAAAAAGTACAGTAAATCGAACAGGGCACCTTTAATGACTTTGCTGATCCTTGTCTTCCAGATTCTTGGAGTGTGGCTGGCAGTGCGCTACAGGAACCAGAAGGACCCCAGAGCCAATCCAAGTGCTTTCCTATAGTTAAGCCCCTCCCACACAATTCAGTAGTGTAGACGCACAGAAGAGAGATAGATAACACTGGTACACACCTGGCGAGACTCAGGCATCTCCCAAGAGCCACGGTCAAGACAAACACACAGATGAAGAGCAGGAATCTGACAAGCACTGAGTAACACAACCCACTACCACCTTCAGCAGCCAGCTAAGCTCCCCATCTTCAGAAGAGTTCAGAATATGCTAGAGCTGGATAGTTAGAAGATCTGGAAATCATGTATGACAGGATGAAATGGTGTACCAGTCTACCTCTGTGGTACTACCCGTAGTAGCCTTGATTTGAGTTCTGGAGTCTTCATGTTTCTTTCAAATTCCCAGCCTGTGACTACTTATGCAATTCTCCTGCATGTTACCTGTTGCACTGACAAACCTCTTAGTTTTTCTATTATACGTTGTTACACAAATTAGTCTAGGGGAATTAAGGGAGTAACAATATATATATATTGAAAAGTAACCTGGGGACAAAGGAAGCAGGGAGAACAGATAGATGAATTGAGTCAAGAATGTATTACTACTAATACTAATAACTAATCCTACAAAAGATAAAAATGAAACAAATGATGAAAAAAAACACTACACTAAACACATCTTCTAAAGGGAGTCACTGAGTCCTTCACTGTAATTTAACACTACACTGCCTGTAATAAATAACACACACTACATAGGCTGTAAGGTGGCTCACTGGCCCAAACGTACACAAAACATAACACAGCATATAACACACTCTTCCTCCCAAAGAGAGAGAGACGCCAATTCCAGTGCACACAACACTAGGGTTATAGAATGGTCCGCTGGCTACGCCTGTTGGATCCTCCTGGCTTTGACCAATCAAATCTCCACAAGGGGTCTGGCCTCGATGGTTGGTTGGGAGAGGAAGTCAGTGTGTAGCATTCCTTATAACAAGTACAGTGACCGTCATGCTCTGCGCATCGCTATTCCCGTCAGGACCCGGGGACGCTCAGCGCGTGCCCGTATGCATTATTACATTTTTCTTAAATGCACTAAATAAACTGAATTGACTCATACCATAGGCTACTTGAAACAACTCCCCTTCCTTAATAGTCTTTTGAACAAATAAACTCCATAAAGATCTTTTTCCAAAGTTAATTCTCACTACCACACTCACAACCACATTCGTTTGTAATGTATACAAACATATTCCAACATTAGGACTACAGTTCCCAGTATGCATTGCGAGTCACACAGCAGTACCAGCGCTCAGACAGCTGGTTAGCTTTGTTAGCTTAGTATAAGCGAAATTCACTATTTGTATACTTAGTCATATTCTGAAAATACACATTCATACCAAGTTACAGTAATATAATATCATTATCATGTCCGTTACCCAGGTTTCCCCACAATACAGTATAGCAAATAGACATACAAACATTGTTTAATCTGTGCTAGCTACTTAGCTACCATCAGCTAAAGAAGGCTTTCTCGAGAACCACTTTGGGTCCTAGTGTCTTTTCGGAACTGGCTGAAACGGACAGATTTTGTGCAGTTTTATCGAGCAGCGCTGATCCAAACAACCTCACACGCGACACATGCACGTCCTTGGGTCCTGAACAATACACCTGCCGAAGTTAAACTTCATACAGTGACCGGTTGTCGGAGCAAATCTGGATACATACATACATACATACATACATACACATATGCATACAGACATGCAGAGATTAGTGTATGATGATATAAGTGATCCTCTAGAACAGTGCTAGGCTAGCAGTGATGGTCTGTATTACAATAATATAGATGTCAACTATATTATTCTCTAGTCTCTTTGTCTGAACTGCAGTGAGTTGGTAATGCTGATACACACTTACAGGTGAACTCGCTGAAGCTAATGTAACAGATGTGGGACATAAAATTGTGTGATGTCGTTTTTTGAAATTGTTTTTTTTCTGATTGATGCCCTGAATGCTGGGATTTTAGACTGTAGATTTTAGATGATGTACTGTAAGTAGTTAACCAGGTAGGACTATTTATGAACGTGTGTAACTGAGCCAACACATAGATTCATTCACACATAGATTCATTCACACATAGATTCATTCACACATAGATTCATTCACACATAGATGCATTCACACATAGATGCATTCACACATAGATTCATTCACACATAGATGCATTCACACATAGATTGCCAATGGACTGCAGCCTTCACCCCGTTATCCTTCATAAGCTCCCTAGATCACGAGAGACGGTTGCTACTCTTATCTCTTGGCCTTTTATTGTGAAGCTTTTAAAGATATCAATACGCATATTCTGCATTTGTGACATTCCTTTGTGTCATTAACGATGACAGGTTGTTATTGTTTAGTGACCCGAGGATGACCTTAAAACGATGTGGCCAGGCTCAACAGTCCGGTAGTGATGTTTACGGGTGCTGGATTTCTGTGCCGAATTTGGTGGAACCTATTGCAGATGTGTTGTATTTAATTTGTGATCCTTAATGACGTTGAAGGTTTTAACTATTCTATTCTCTGTGATGTTGTTTTTGACCTAATTTGTTATGGTTATGTTCATTTGTCACTTAGCTTCTTTTTTGTTCAACAGTGTTAAACACATTTTTAAAATGTTTTGTGTATTTAAAAAAAAAAGTATTTAAGTGTCGGTGCACAGCGGGTGTTATGTTTTTGTTAGACCTCATTCATCTCCTGTTTTCAAAGTTTAACAACACTTTTCCGTTAATTGATTGATTTGTTATTTGCTGAATGTCACTGCTTGATTTCTGTTTCTTCTCATCCTTAAGCACAGGTGTTGAGGAGTGCTTTTCTGGTCTCCTTTAAGCTTGACCAGTAATATGAGTTGAACTGCCAATGCTTGTTTTACTTGAACCTCATAATAACCATGTTTATATGGACCTCCTGCTGCTGTAGTCGAGCTAATGCTAATTCCTCATGTAAACTTCACCTTGAACTTGTGTGAACTCAACTGCACCCAACCCCCTCATGAAATTTTGAGACTTAATTTTCCAAAATAAAATCATATGAAAAAAACAACATATTTAGCCTTTTCTTAACTTGTTGGAGTCCCAGCCCATCTTTTTCCCCATATAAGTAGTAATACATCTATACTGAGTGATGTACAGTGTAGGTCATGTTCCTTGTGTAATGAAACGCCTGTTGTATACTGCATCCCTGATGAGACAGTGAGGGTTGCACACACTGAAAAACACCTCACCACTCTACACCACTGGGTGGCAGCACAGAGCTAACCAGTATCTTGGAGCATCATGTGTTTTGAGGACAAATTGTGCTAATTGTGTACAACCTGTTCTAAAGAGCTCCTTTGGAAGAGATGATGAGGAACATAAATTAACCTGTTCAAGAACATGATATTCTCCTCCAAATCAATATTTAATATTGCATTTAAATCATAAATGCCGTGATTCAGTTGGGTACAGTTCCTGTTTGGAGACCAGCCAGGTGGTTATGGTAAAGATTCCTAGAGCATCAATTTGTCCTCATTTCCAGTCAATTGTCAGTCTGAATAATAACCCAAACATTAAATTCAGTGGACAACGGCAACTCTATAAATGTGTTATGGGCCTATAATATCCATTTGATATAGTTCAGCTAATGTAGGATACTACTGTACATTGTGGTTCCTCCTCATTCAACTGCACAGTGATGGATTGATTCCACTCTACAACGTACGTAAAAAGCTTGACCCAATCAATGGCATTTGATGGGACTTGGCAGGCCATACCTGCAGGCTAGGTAGGTAGGTAGGATACTTTATTAATCCCAGAGGGAAGATTTCACTGTTACAGACACATTTAAGGGACATCAACACAAAGTAGATTTCTCCCCCACGGAGTAGGAACACATGTGATGCCAGTGAAATGTGCCCGCTAAGGGCTTTGTGTCCTACAGGTTTCCGGTGCGTGATCAGTTTGGACACCACGAACCACCTCCCTGCATGAACGCGGGCCCCCATCCTGCCAGCGTGCTCTCCTGAGGGCCCCGCGCCAGACCCTACCCTGTGATGCGGGGCCATATGCTGGGGTGTATTAACTCTGAGCTGCTGCGGAGAATCACACCAACAGAGACGGCCATCTGTCCTCTTACCAATATAGCATTGGCTCCGCAGGCTCTCAGAGGCAGAGCATCAAACACATTTGATCCATTATGGAGGAAGTAATAAGTAAATTCAGCTGCGGTCGCCATGTCCCTGTCGTTGGGCGTGTGTTGAGGTATACAGGCTTTCAGAGGTTGATCAAGTACGACACCATGGATGGCAATGAGGTTTCCCCCTCTCTCTCTCCCAAAGATGCACAATGAGCTGCAATGCACAATACAAATCCAATCCAAAATCATTATTGTAGCCCTATTTGAATGTATCTTCCCATATTGTACAGTAAGAAGGTTCTTATTTCTGTCAACTAATACAAGAAGAACAATATCCTAAATACGGAGGGATTTTCAGATGATGAAATCGGATTGGCGATGGTGTTGTTGATAAGGGGGGTGGTGATAGGACGGAGATTCTGCTCACTGAGCAGGCAGGACGAGCAGGAGCACGATTCTCACCAAGGGGGAGACAAACAGGTCAATAAGACTATCAATAATAGAGGAGAGCTGAAGCTCGTTGATAGTGCTCTCAACGATGGGACCTGTACTGTACATGGACAGGAGATCTGCTCATGGACACTCTTACAGTAAAGCACCAGACAGAGGGTGGAGGAGAGGAGAGGAGGGAGGTGGGGATGGAGGAGACAGGGAACAGAGGGGTGTGAGAGAGGGATGGGGGTGTGGTGGTGGGGGGTGGGTGTGGGAGAGAGAGGGTGTGTGTGTGGGAGAGGGGTGGGGATGGGGGGTGGGGTGGGAGAGAGGGGTGAGTGTGTGTGGGAGAGGGGTGGGGATGGGGGGTGGGGTGGGAGAGAGGAGGTATGTGTGGGAGAGGGGTGAGTGTGTGTGAGAGGGGTGAGTGTGTGTGGGAGAGAGGGGATGTGTGTGGGAGAGAGGGGATGTGTTTGGGAGAGGGGTGAGTGTGTGTGGGAGAGAGGGGATGTGTGTGGGAGAGGGGTGAGTGTGTGTGGGAGAGAGGGGATGTGTGTGGGAGAGAGGGGATGTGTGTGGGAGAGAGGGGATGTGTGTGGGAGAGGGGTGAGTGTGTGTGGGAGAGAGGGGATGTGTGTGGGAGAGGGGTGAGTGTGTGTGGGAGAGAGGATGTGTTTGGGAGAGGGGTGAGTGTGTGTGGGAGAGGGGTGAGTGTGTGTGGGAGAGAGGGGATGTGTTTGGGAGAGGGGTGAGTGTGTGTGGGAGAGGGGTGAGTGTGTGTGGGAGAGGGGTGAGTGTGTGTGGGAGAGAGGGGATGTGTTTGGGAGAGGGGTCAGTGTGTGTGGGAGAGAGGGGATGTGTGTGGGAGAGGGGTGAGTGTGTGTGGGAGAGAGGGGATGTGTTTGGGAGAGGGGTCAGTGTGTGTGGGAGAGAGGGGATGTGTGTGGGAGAGGGGTGAGTGTGTGTGGGAGAGGGGTGAGTGTGTGTGGGAGAGAGGGGGTGTGTTTGGGAGAGGGGTGAGTGTGTGTGGGAGAGAGGGGATGTGTGTGGGAGAGGGGTGAGTGTGTGTGGGAGAGGGGTGAGTGTGTGTGGGAGAGAGGGGATGTGTTTGGGAGAGGGGTCAGTGTGTGTGGGAGAGAGGAGATGTGTGTGGGAGAGGGGTGAGTGTGTGTGGGAGAGAGGGGATGTGTGTGGGAGAGGGGTGAGTGTGTGTGGGAGAGAGGGGATGTGTGTGGGAGAGGGGTGAGTGTGTGTGGGAGAGAGGGGATGTGTTTGGGAGAGGGGTGAGTGTGTGTGGGAGAGAGGGGATGTGTGTGGGAGAGGGGTGAGTGTGTGTGGGAGAGAGGGGATGTGTGTGGGAGAGGGGTGAGTGTGTGTGGGAGAGGGGTGAGTGTGTGTGGGAGAGGGGTGAGTGTGTGTGGGAGAGAGGGGATGTGTGGGAGAGGGGTGAGTGTGTGTGGGAGAGAGGGGATGTGTGTGGGAGAGGGGTGAGTGTGTGTGGGAGAGAGGGGATGTGTTTGGGAGAGAGGGGATGTGTGTGGGAGAGAGGGGATGTGTTTGGGAGAGGGGTGAGTGTGTGGGGGAGAGGGGTGAGTGTGTGTGGGAGAGAGGGGATGTGTTTGGGAGAGGGGTGAGTGTGTGTGGGAGAGAGGGGGTGTGTGTGGGAGAGGGGTGAGTGTGAACCAGAGTGAAACAAAGCACAGTGCTCATAGCGCTGAATGAGACCAAGGTAGTTCAGTTCAGTCCTGAGACGTCAAACACTGGAATTACCTCCCCAAGTGAATGACTGGGCTTTAGCTTAATAGCACCTTGGTCTGAGCCCCTCTACAGTCACGGAAGGCGGAAGATAATTGATTGTATATGATACAACAGTAATTGGTATGTTTTGAGATGTTTGTATTTACAATCACTGCGCGCCCACACTCAAGTGTATGAAATAATAATAAGCTCCCACCCACCTGTAAACATAAATTAGCTTTGTCCATTAAGTATGTAGGCTTGCAACTGCTGAATACACCTCCACTCTCTCCAACTGGTAAATCTATCTGCTAAGTGCTGCAAAACAAGTCAATTTGCATAATCTAATAAAGCGTGTGGGAATGATGAGACTTACTTCTCATGAGAGTCAGAACAGACGTACTGAAGAAATATTACCCTGCAACTCTGAGAAGCATGAAGAAACCCACGTCAAGGATGCAGCTTCTGGTTATAACCGTCATGAAGTAGTTCTTTTTTTGGGGGGGGAACTTTGTTTATTGGCATTTCGCCATAAATAACATTTACAAAGTGCTTGCACTGGGAAATTGTCCAATAAAACACTAAACAATCAACAAGAAAAAACAAAACACAACAACACTCAAAAACACAAAAACAAAATACAAAGATTGAATACAAAAAGGTACAGATCAACCAGCTCTGACATAGTGTCAGATCCAAGATATTAGAGTTATTAACACTGGGCCTAAATACATAAATTAAAAAGGAGAGGGGAAAAGAAAGAAAAACATACATATACATCACTCTGGAACCACAGGGAGTTGGAGTCTTTTAACATAAGAAAAGAAAGGAGCCCACATTGTATGAAACCTTTTCACAGACCCTCTGAGTGTCTCATTTTTTCCAGTTGAATACAATTTAAGATGGATTTAATTCAGGAATCTTGAGAGAGGAGCACTGAGGATTTCCACCTCAGCAAAATCCACCTTCTCGCCAACAAAGTCACAAAGGCAATAACATCCTTCTTGTAATAGATCAATTCAAATGAGTGTGTTCTCTGTTCAAGACATTGTGTAAAGTGAGCAGCTGTGCTCCTTTTATTGCCCTGACCCCTCATCTCCAGGCCGGATGATTGACTTTATGGCAGGAGACCTCCTCAGGGGTCTCCTCCTCCCAGCTATCTTTAATCTCTGTATCCGTTCACTTCGCTGTTGACCATCTGACCTAGCCTACTCACTGATAATTGGCTAGTGAGGTATTTATATATAATTTATATATCCAATGAAAATCTAATGATTTTTCTAATGAGATTATTGACAAGGTGCCTTTTAGAGTTGGAAGGGGAGTAACAAAAGTATCAAACTGTTTCACCAGGAAGGTCGAGGAGTCGAGCATCCAAACTAAGAACATAACTCAGAATCTGCAAAAAACTAAAAAAAATTATGTCTGGGGAGACCGAATTTGACTGAAAGTTGTTCAAATGTAGCAAATGTGTTATCGATATAAAGGTCCCTCAAACTTCTGACACCAAGATTGGTCCATATAGAGAAAGCACTATCAGACATAGAAGGGGGGAAATCTGGATTAGAAGCAATTGGGGCAGCAAAAGAAACTGTCTTAAAGCCAAAGTGGTGTCTAAATTGGTTCCAAATCTTTCAAGTTAACACATGCATTTTTAGTAAAGGAGGAGTAAGAACCAGTAATGGAGGCATGAGCCAGGGAGGAAAGGGATGCTGGTGTAGTTGAGGCAGCCTCCATCTCTAACCACACTGGAGGTGAAGAGATCTCCCTACACTGCAGCCAATACTGAACAATCCTAATATTAGCTGCCCAGTAGTAAAGTCTAAAATCAGGTAACGCTAGACCTCCATCCGGTTTGGGCCTCTGCAAAAGCTGTTTTCGTATCCTAGGAGTCTTCTTATCCCATATAAAGGGTAGAATAAGGCCATCAACTTAAAATATATATATATATATTGGGAAGAAAGATAGGTAAGCACTGAAAAAGATATAAGAATTAAGGGAGAGTGTTCATTTTAACAGAATTGATTCTCACGGTGAGAGAGAGGTTAAGTAGAGAACAGCGTTCAAAGTCATCTTTAGAATGGGTCAAGAGTGAAGCAAAGTTGGCCTGAAAGCAGTCTTCAATTTTTAATGTAACGCGTACCCCAAGATAAATGAAACTACTATGAGAAATCTTAAATGTCAGGTCATGCAAAGGGAGATTCTTTGCGACCACATTAAGCGGCATTGATTCACTTCTGCTAAGGTTCAATGTATGCCCTGATAAATGATGGAAGAATGATGTAATAGTGAAGAGCGACCGGAATAGAAACAGAAAGATCAGATATGTACAGCAACAAATCATCTGCATACAAAGATGCCTTATGCTTGTGACCATATCTGACTATACGTTTGATAAGAAGGTTAGAATGAAATGCTATGGCAAGAGGTTCTATGGCAAGGGCGAACAATAGGGGACTTAAAGGACAATCTTGACGTGTTGAATGTTGTAGAGGGAAATAACTGGATTGCATATTATTGGTCCTAACTGAGGCTTGAGGGGACGAATATAAAAATTTCACAATCAAGAGGGTCTTTTTTTTTTCTCATATGCGGTGTAGGAAATAATTTAGCCTCTGAGATAGGCTTTTGATGTTTCCCAGAGGGTAGGTGCAGATATATTTACTTAGTACTCAGAAAAAGATCAATTTAGGCCGAAACAAAATTCACAAAGTCTTCATTGCAAAGCAACTGAATATTTAAACGCCAAGGAGGTGCAGGATTATTAGCAACTTGAATACGACTCTCATGGTAACAGGGGCATGGTCAGAAATGACAATTGGATTATATGAACACAAGGATATGGTGTGAAGCAGTCTGTCGTCTGCAAGGAAGTAGTCTATTCATCTATAAGTATGATGAACTGATGAGAAAAAAGAGTTTACTCTATCAGACGGATAAATTACCTTCCAAGGATCTGAGACTGCAAAGTCCGACATAAAAGTCAGAAGAATCCTGGCTGAATTAGATAAAGCAGTAGGTTTAGAAGAAGATAGATCTAAGTGGGGATCTAACCAACAATTACAATCATCACCTACGATCAGCATATGAGAGGACATGTCAGGAAGTATAGAGAGAATTGATTTGAAGAAATCTCCATTGTCACAATTGGGAGCATAGATTAACCAAAAGTACATCCGTATTGGACAGCCTACCACTTACAATTACATATCTTCCCATATGATCAGAAATAACATTGGAACTTGTAAAAGGTACCGATTTATGAAGTAAAATAGCTGAAGTAGTTCTAATAACCAACCATCACCATGCAGCTCCATAACTGCAGCTTCATGTCCAGAAATCTATACTTGCAGTGGGTCAATGTGAAAAATCAATTGAGATCAATCTGAATTGGGGTTGGAATGCTGAGTGCAGGGGTCAAGCAGCCAATAATCCTGCATATCTGCATGACTTCAGATGAACCTGACCTCTAGACCTCTGATCATGGTGTTCTTTAATTACCTTGTCTCGCCAATCTGACAAATGACCCACAGATAATCGTCCCTTAATGATCAATATGGTTTTCTCCATTAAAGTGACACTATGAATCTTATCTGGGAGGCTACAGTTAACTACTGTCGCCACTGCATGAGTGGGCTGGATAGACCCTGATTCAGATTCACCAAGACTCCATAGATCAAAATCACTCTACTGCCCCTCTCTGTAACTCACACAAGCGCACAGAAGAAGAAAGGTGTGTGTGTGTGTGTGTGTGTGTGTGTGTGTGTGTGTGTGTGTGTGTGTGTGAGAGTGAGTGAGTGAGTGAGTGAGTGAGTGAGTGAGTGAGTGAGTGAGTGAGTGAGTGAGTGAGTGAGAGAAAGACACACACATACACACACACAATAATAGAATGGCTTGATTTATATTTCCCGGGCATTCAGCTGGGCTGCGTACGTCACTAGAGAGATCAGCACCTTGGACAGCGGCGACTGTCAATACGCAGCCAAACAGCGGACTCTTCCCTGCCCAGCTACACATATCCACAGGGAGCATCTCAAGACAGATGACTTGAAGAAAAAAGGGGAAATCAGACGAGTCTCGTGTTTTTCATTCGTGTCGCCTAGTGTTCCGGAAGTAAGGGCTGCGCTGGCTCTCATAACCGACCATTTCGAGGAGGAAAATCAGCGCGAGCAGTATCATCACCATCTAATCCAATAATCAATGCCATTACTGCTGTAATTGCTCTCGGATGCGAAGACATCGTCATGACTCTCTAATTAGAAAAACTGCAGCAACTCTTGTGTGGATGCCGTCTCTATATTGACATTTTTGTTGCACCAATTTTTTTTGTTGTAACCAAAACGATGGACAACGAATGAAGGTGGAACATATGGTCTTTAGGTGTTTGTTTTTCTGCCATATTCCTGAAAATGATTCGCAGGATAGTCAGTTGGGTCTCTTCCGTGTGGATGTCGGGTGGTATGGGGATTCTGGATGGATCACCAAGAAACATTACGAAGGAAAAATAATTTAAAAACAATGATGATCTGACGGCTGCTATGCCTCTGAGGAACAGTAAAAAGACAAAAAATCAGGTCGCTATCAAACTTCCGCTGCATCGACCGCACGCTCTCGGATTATGATTCTTGACAAGAGAATATGACTGTGTGGTTAGGGTTAGACTGTGTGGATGGAATGTTGTTGTTTTTAAGAACCCATTTTATATTTTCTGGCACTAGGACATTGCAAACTACTCCTCTCGTCCACTCTCTGGCAGCCTTCTGCTTTGGGTTGGAAAACATGTAATTCTGCTGCAAACCCAATGCATCTGATCATGTAGCCTATTTAGATGGATTTATATGGAAATTAACTCATAATTGTAGGCCTAACATATGTTAGGTCAGGTATTTGGGGACGGCTTAGATCGATCTAGACAGCATTTGCAGAGGAGTTGTTTGGCAATGAATATAGAAAGAGTGTCTCGCTCGGGCTGCTCAAGAAGAAAATCTCTGATCCGCATTGGCTTAGACACACATGCCATCAGAGGCAACAACCAAGACGATCTGCTTCATCCTTTACCTTACCTGACTGTTATTTAGAAGTCCTTTAATGAAATCCATCGAATAAGTCAAAATATAGCCTAGTGAAAATAGTAAACATTCACAACAATAAAAACAATATCGTAATAATAGCATAATCTGCTCAATATTTTATTTATTTAGGCTAGTGAAAAAACAGATCCTTTGTTTAAATCACTTTGTGTTCTCCTGTAGGTTTCATTCCACCCTGTCCTGAAGACGTCTTATGTAGCCAAACATGTTCAAGTATCGGATCCGCATGTTTTTCAACGAACTGAAAGTACTAGTTTTTATGCGATCCGATTCTACACAGTCCAGCACAGACGCAGATAGACAATCAAGCATGCGAGGTCTGGGGATGGGCAGCTGCGGCTGGCCTCCCTTTGTCGACTGCTCGTCTCGGGATGATGAGGAGGAGTACTACGGGAGCGATCCTCGGCCCCGGAGCCTGGCGTTTGAGGAGAAGGACCCCAAACTGCAAGCGGGCCTGGACGCCGTGTCTCTCACCAGCACCTCGAGCAGCATGCGCACGCCCCAGTGTCGGATCTGTTTCCAAGGCCCCGAGCAGGTAGAGACTACTGTCCCAGATTCACACACTTCACCGTCGCCCCGCTTCGATTGTTAATGTTCATTATCAAGGCAGCAATTCGTCCGGATGAATTTGAATTTGATACACACTGACAAGCAATATGATTAGTTCGAGAGTGTAGGTGTTTTACAACTGTATATTTTCAGCCCAGGTCGTGTCCGCCAGCATGAATTAGAATGGGCAGGCACACAACAAAGAAAGTTTGACAATAGAAAGGTGTACAGTAGAGAGGGAGAGATGGGTGGGGGTGATATAATGACATCTTCATCCAGAGGGGCACGGGTGCAGTATTGTAGCCTGTTGTTGCCATTCCTAATTCTTTTGTTCATGCATCCCTTTATTATGAAATGCATTTTGATTGCATTTACAGTATCCCTTCCCTAAATATGATTCCATCGCCCTTGCTGAGTCCATAGCCCTTGTTGTGAGACTGTGAAAGGTATGGGGTAGAACAATGAACAGATCTTTGGTCCGCGGCCAAATCTTGACTCGCCAGATGTGCAGGGACCTGTAACAGCAGGTTCACCTTGGACTGGGGATAATTAGAAATGCTGTAAGTGCCGCACAGATGGAAATGGCCTCTTAGTCACTTCCTTAGTTAGGCTACTATGTGTCACTGAAGGTGATATTACGCTGGATGTGATAATTTGTAGCATCTGTAAACTCAGCCGGCGCTTGTTAGCAGGGCTGCACAATTAGTAAGGAGTCTGGGGGGCATCGAGATGCCTCGTTACAAACCTCCAGCCCGCCCCCCCTAACCTAAGATCTGAAGTATTATCATGGGACCGCTCATAAATGTAAGATATCTGATGGCTATCCCCAAGAGTAAATGGGCAAGCTCAAGCCACGTGTGCGTAATTCCAACATTGCTTGTTAGGTGCAGTATAGTATCAGTATAGTATCAGTATTGTATCAGTATAGTATCAGTATAGAATCAGTATAGTATCAGTATAGTATCAGTATAGTATCAGTATAGTATCAGTAGAGTATCAGTATAGTATCAGTATAGTATCAGTATAGTATGAGTATAGTATCAGTATAGTATCAGTATAGTGTCAGTATAGTATCAGTATAGAATCAGTATAGTATCAGTATAGAATCAGTATAGTGTCAGTATAGTATCAGTATAGTATCAGTATAGAATCAGTATAGTATCAGTATAGTATCAGTATAGAATCAGTATAGTATCAGTATAGTATCAGTATAGAATCAGTATAGAATCAGTATAGTATCAGTATAGTATCAGTATAGTATCAGTATAGTATCAGTATAGAATCAGTATAGTATCAGTATAGTATCAGTATAGAATCAGTATAGAATCAGTATAGTATCAGTATAGAATCAGTATAGTATCAGTATAGTATCAGTATAGAATCAGTATAGTATCAGTATAGTATCAGTATAGAATCAGTATAGTATCAGTATAGTATCAGTATAATATCAGTATAGAATCAGTATAGTATCAGTATAGAATCAGTATAGTATCAGTATAGAATCAGTATAGTATCAGTATAGAATCAGTATAGTATCAGTATAGTATCAGTATAGAATCAGTATAGTATCAGTATAGTATCAGTATAATATCAGTATAGAATCAGTATAGTATCAGTATAGTATCAGTAAAGTATCAGTATATTATCAGTATAGAATCAGTATAGTATCAGTATAGAATCAGTATAGTATCAGTATAGAATCAGTATAGTATCAGTATAGAATCAGTATAGTATCAGTATAGTATCAGTATAGAATCAGTATAGTATCAGTATAGTATCAGTATAATATCAGTATAGAATCAGTATAGTATCAGTATAGTATCAGTAAAGTATCAGTATATTATCAGTATAGAATCAGTATAGTATCAGTATAGAATCAGTATAGTATCAGTATAGAATCAGTATAGTATCAGTATAGAATCAGTATAGTATCAGTATAGTATCAGTATAGAATCAGTATAGTATCAGTATAGAATCAGTATAGAATCAGACAATTCTTGAGTAGCTCAAACCCTCAGACCTGTTAAATGCTTAAATGTATTGTGGCGAAATACACGATCAGCAAACACTCACACCCAAATACACAATGAGCAAACACACGCACACAAGTACACAATCAGCAAACACACACACACAAGCGAATGCGCAGATCAAGACACAGCCACAAAAAATTGACTGACAATCATACTATGAGCTTATCTTCCCCCCCACCTACTCAATAGCGATCAACATGAGGAAATGGAGATGCCACAATACTCTCTGGTCACATTGTCATCTTATTGTTATTTCATAATTCAAGTAGGCCACAGCAGAGGACAGAATCATGTCCCTGTAACTCAGCTAATTACCTCCACACATATAATAACCTTGCTTGGTGGGAGGTCTTCAATGTGAATCCTAATTACTTGCCTGTCACACCTGTCGGCCCACCATGCTAGCTGTCCCGCTGATTCCACTTGACACTTGGCTCTGGCATCTCTGGTGGAGGATTGAGTGGGCTGTCAGCGGCACCTTTGACTACACACTATATAGAATCATATTTTGGATAGTATCAAACCTTCATGGTTGGTACCAACAACTATTTATTTTTAAATTAATTTAAATTAATATTGTTATTTATTATTTTATTTTTTGTGTGAACAATTTTGTTCCTTCAATATTGCTTACCTTCTCTGATGCATATCGTCATCTTTATAATGTTATTTAGAGTGACACTTGGTGACGGCTCAGGCGAGTCATTCTGGTCACATTCTGGTCCTCTATTTATAGTGGAATAACGCAAGGACAGGAAAATCAAAGAACAGTAAAGGGGCAGGAAGTGTTGATTCAATGTGACGGCGTTGAGTCTCTCTGTGTTCAGCTGACTGGCTGTTCAGATGCTGGAGGAGAGCTTGAGCCTGCGTTGAACCGCTCCGTCTCTTCTCTACCAGCTGAAACAAAAATACATGTATCTGGACGTCTGTTTTATCTCCGCCAGTAAACAAAAGCATTTGGGAAGTAATTATTTAGGCAGTGAGAATAGTTTTATTTTTTTATTTTTACAGCATTTAGAAATATGTTTTAATCACCTGGAGTTGACCTCAGAGAGCTCCCTCCCATCTAATTAGGAGGTTGCTGTTTGTTGTAGGTTTTGCAGCGCCGCATATTGATCGGGTTCACTGAGAGTCTATGCAAACAGCAGGGCTGGAAGGGCCCTCCGTTCGACCCCTAGTTCACCTGCCTGCCCTTGGAACCTCTGTTCCCTGCCGACGGGGCCGCCGGTAACGGCCTCCTACCACCAACCCAGCCAGGCTTCACGCTGGGCCCACACATTGATCTGTTAATGATTCATGCATAATTCCTAACACTAATGACTAGCGCACTAACCTCAACATTTACTGACATTTTAACTGCTTTTATATCAGGGTGCTGTATTAAACTGGATTATACACTGCGGTTTATGACAAAAAAGCTTTCGTAGTTCATAGTGACTAAACCTTCATCTTAAAATTCCACAAAGAGGGAACATGCGCTGTTGTGTGAAGGTGCCCGTCCTCTTTAGCTGACTTGCACTCACTTTGCCGAGTGGCTTTAGAAAGAACATTGGCTCAATTCCAAAAAAACACACTAGCAGACCATTAGGAATGATGTAACGTATTGGCAGGGCATTCTAAGTGCTGTGCTAGTGTGTGCATATGGGGATTCAGTCACTGCTGTTGACTTGCCTGGTTGGAAACGGTCAGTGGGACGCGCTGACGTGTCTGTCCTGCAGGGAGAGCTGCTGAGTCCATGTCGCTGTGCGGGCTCCGTGCGCTGCACCCACCAGCCATGCCTGATTCGCTGGATCAGCGAGAGAGGCTCCTGGAGCTGTGAGCTCTGCTACTTCAAGTACCAGGTCCTTGCCATCAGCACCAAGAACCCGCTGCAGGTAAACATCCTCTTATCTACACCAGCCGACCATCACTGTGCTTGGAGGGAAAAGAACAATCTTTATATATATATATTTATATATATATATATATATAGGCTATATATATATATATATATATATATACCTTTATTTAACCAGGTTAAAAACTCATTGAGATTAAAATCTCTTATACAAGAGAATCCTGGCCAAGAGTGGCAGCAACAGTTTCCTGAAAAAAAGACATAAAGGTTACGATACACAATGAGAACAAAAAACAACAATAACAACCGCTACAACAATGACAACAAATGTTAACAAGACTAGCTCAAAGCGCAAAATCAGTAATAGTTCATTTGACGATCAGTTAACAATTACAACTACCAATAGATTCGGTTTCTATAGCCTTTACAGCACTTTTGGTACTGACACCTGTCTGTCTGAGAGGTGGGCTACATGTTTTTGTCTTGTGTGCACCCTCCGCTGTATTTTGTCGCCCCCAATTACACAAAGATATATCTTAATTACAGAGACGGTACGGAGACGTTTTGCTGGTACGGCGTTTTTTTCCCCATGCCACACGTACTGTAGAAGTAGAAACGCAACAGTGTGCAAGTATTGTCCACACCGCCATTAATAAACAGCGCTCTACTGCAGAGCGCCTGGCTTCGTGATGGTTCTGACTCTCTGGAGCTCGCAGCGATGGCGTGATGGTGTGAGAACTGCTCACCGTACGGGGATGACACGTTCCCCCCTTGCTGCCCCTCCATTGCTCCGCCCTCCTGTTCGGTGGCAGGCCAAGTCTCTGACTGTGTGTGTGTGTGTGAAGTGTATGTATGTACGGTGTGTGTGTGTGTGTGGGGGGGGGGGGGGGGGGGTGGGTTGTGTAATATATACAGTATATACACTTTTCCCCTCCCTCCACAGTGGCAGGCCATTTCCCTGACGGTGATTGAGAAGGTGCAGATCGCCGCCATCATCCTGGGCTCGTTGTTCCTGATGGCCAGCATCTCCTGGCTGGTGTGGTCGTCCCTCAGTCCCTCGGCCCGCTGGCAGCGCCAGGACCTGCTCTTCCAGATCTGCTACGGGATGTACGGCTTCATGGACATCGTCTGCATCGGTGAGGAGAGAGAGAGAGCGCGTCCGTTTCAAGTCTGTTCAACGAACACCGAGCCCTGTAAATGTGTCAAAAATGGGATTGTTATGCTGTGAGAGGCTGCGCTGTTTATCTGAAGGATAAATGTCCCACTGTCCTTGTCCCTTGTCTCCGTCCAGGCCTTATTATCCACGAGGGCTCGTCCGTCTACCGGATCTTCAAGCGCTGGCAAGCTGTCAATCAGCAGTGGAAGGTACTGAACTATGAGAAGTCTAAGGACTTGGGGGACCCTCTGAGCTCTAGTAAGGGGGGAGGGCGGGGCTCTCGTAGTAACCCGCCGGGATTGGGCAGCAGCAGCGGCGGGCGGAGCAACCAGCGGCTCAGGACTATCCTCCACCACCACTGCGGCTACACCATCCTGCACATCCTGAGCCAGCTGAGGCCCAACGACCCGCGGCTCAGCGCCGGCGCCAACCGCGAGGTGGTGATGAGGGTCACCACGGTGTGAGGCGGAGGGATACGTCTGGACTCACGCTGTATGAGACTGGGCACGCACGGGCTGGCGGAGGGATACGTCCCGACTCACAGGCTGCCATGGCGACGCCTGCGAGGCTGAGGGCACAGAGAGGAACGTCCAGAGCATCGACAGACAGCACACATACGGACCCTTCCTCTGGTCTCTAAACGGAAGGAGAGACAGATGCTTGTTTTTAATATTTGAAGAACTTATAAAGTATTAAGGACGATATAAAATGTAAAAAAAACAAAAACTGCCTCACAGGCTTTATTACTTAATCCGAGGAGACATGTTTTTCTAGTCCAATTTCAGGATGCACAAGACATTTTTGGTTTGATTTGATCCTCTTGTTTTTTTGTATCATTTTTACCCATTTTGATTTTATACTGGCTAGAGGGAATAATGCACCTGTGTACATGCCAAGCATCTCAGCGTACTGAGCTCACCTGTCCTACAAACCTGAAACATGACTTCATTTAACACCGATCACAGACTGAACTACACAGAATACACAGACCACACCCATTAGAAAAGCAGCCATGCTGATTGTAAACACCACCTTAAGGGATAGAAAGTGAAAAGAAAAATGATTAATACGATTCCTATTTCCTCTGCAATAAAGATATTTGTACATTTCATAGGGACGTTTGCATGGGTATATGATTTTTATGTGTCATCACATAAGCACTTCAAATTTTGCTCAATCTCAGAATGGTGCTTGAAAAAATAAACACTTATATTCATCTGATTTCATTGCAATTGATTTTTGTCAATCTGACCAATAGAAGTATTTTACAGCTATGACTTCTGGAACTCAGAGTACTCCTGCTGTGTGCTGAATTCAGATTTGATAACAGTAAATAAAATAAACTATTGGATTAAAAGTGGAGATCAAATGATCTCTTACTACACACTGTCTCATGTTTTCTTTCTTACCCCATTTGTGTAGTAACACTATTTTATTGTGCAGTAATATGCTTGTTATAGCCTGATTACTAATATTATTAATTAAATTCTTTTTTAACTTTTAATTATTAATTACTTACTTTACGTTTCAATAACATATTCAATAAAATATCCACTCAATCTTACAATCCATGGAGGTTACAATCGCTCTAATACAGGTTGGGTCACGGGTGGAGTCTTGCCAATAATAATCGAGTATTTGTCGCCACCTAGAGACCTCTTCAATTATCTGGCTGTGACAATACATTTGAAATTCAAAGCTGATATTTATTTCTTTGAGCGGGATTGGGTGACCAGAGGGTTGTAGGCCTACTTCGCTATGTAGGCCTGCCTTGCACTGATATCAACCCATACTGGTTATAGCAGGTTTCTGCTACTAGATGGCGCTTAAAACCGAGGAGAAATGTCCGACCCGAGCTGGTAGAAGAGCGAAAGTAGAAACAGAATAAGCCTGCTACCCAACTTTGGTTTCGGTGGGCTAGTGTGTGAAGGGACTCAGGGGAGACCAGCAGAAACGGATGAAACCACGAACGGACCACCTGCAGGTGTGATGTGTGTCAATGACACAGAATTAATATAAAACAGGGATACAGGGATTAGCGTCAAATAACATTGAAGATAAAAACACTTAATAATGCTTATAAAAATAAGATTAAATGAAGATGAAAATAGAACAGATAAGATAACATAAGATGGAAAATAAACCCCATTGAATACTACTACTACTACTACTACTACTACTGCTACTACTACTACAAATAATAATATTATTATTAATAATAATAATAATAATAATAATAATAACAATAATATTACGAATAATAAATAAATAAATACAGTTAAAGGACAGAATATAGTGCAGCAATGTGTTGAAGCAAGTGGAAAAAAAGAGTTCCAGGCCAGTATCAGGAAAGAAATAGCTAGTTAAAGGCTAAATCGAAGAGATATGTGGCAAATGTTTTTAGTTTTGTTTAAATATTAACACACTAGGCTACATATCAAGGAAGTCAGATCGCTAATTTTCCAACTTCCCGATTTAGTTCCGGCTGTTGCTGGGAACCAGCAGCAGATGACTGCAGAGTTCTTGAAGGCAAATAATTGATATATCAAACAGGAATGCGACTTTGCTCCCTCCCCTTACCTGGCAGGACGGTCAGGTTCCTCACGGGTGGCAATGCAATCTGTTTCTTCATTACGCACGCAGTCAAGTCGGCTTAGCTGGCGACCTTTGAATTGAACAAGCGAAGTGTACAGTTCACAGGTTATAGGCTGCCCTTGTGGACTAAAAAGTGGACTAAAAAGGTTATATTCTTGAAGAGGATGAAGCGGTCCAGCATGCGCACATCCAAGATATTCTCATTTCTCAATCCAGGTACGAAGGATGCTGTGCAGTGTGCAAAACCTAGTTTTTGAGAAGTTGTTTCTTTAAGACGTGTAACTTTGGAAGTGTGACTCTATATGACTCTATATATTTCTGTATCTATATAGACATTATGTACTTTTTGTGTTATCCGGGTTTAAGTTACCTGAGTTTCCACTTGTCTTGTACACTGAAGTAATTCTTTAATAGTTCCAATGACTCACATTATAGACTTCCAGCTTGTGGGTGGCAGGTTTCAGCAGATCACATAATCTACCTTGGTACCTCGCCTTTAACCGTCTAATTATTGTTTGTGGGACATTTACCAATCCCCTGTGTTTGGTGTAGCTATATGTAGGATTACCTCTAGGCTACCGGTCTGGGGTGATTATCATGCGGTGTGTTTTCAGACAGGAAACTCCCCCCTGAGAACATCCACATCTCGTCCTTACCTCCTAGCATTCCCACGGACCAGGAACCAGAGATCAGAGCAGAAGAAGGTGAGAGTGTCTGAGAATAGAGATATTCTGTATGTATTTCTGTTAATGTTACAGTCTAACCACGGTGCTTTAATAGTACACTGGAATTGGTTCGTCTTGTAATTAAATCATATTGAGTTTGTTACATGTGTACCAGTTGAAGGCTAACTGAATCCCAGCACTGGATCCTACCTAGTTTACAGGGAATGTTCCCACAACATTGGCGAACATTCCCAACACCTTCTGCTAATGTTTTCACATTCTTAGAACATTTTTAGAACAAATACTAGCTGAGTAGCATTCCTCTGTCAGTAATCTGCCACCACTGGGTTAAACCTATCAGCATCCGTCTGGAACTTTGCTACAGTACGTCTTTGGTTATAGGACTTGTGTCGTAAAAGTTATAAATTCCATGGCGTATACTAACATGACCTTGATTGAGCTGCTCAAACCGTATGTTCACTCCATCATGTGGGTTGCTGTGGTTTGCGTTGTGACTTGTGCTTCAGTTGACATGTCACAAACGAAGCCAGGAGTCCAGACCACACACACCACAGCAGGGGCCTCGGTCTTCCCTGAGGGCCACAATGAAACTGTGTCCAGCACCTATTTTGACCAGAGGGTCCCTGTCCCACACGATACTAGTCAGGTGAGGGTCCAACATCTCCTCTGATTGGAAAGCAACATTTTAGGATGTAGTTTTATTTTAAATAATCTACAAAGGCTCACAATATATGGATTAAGCATGCATGTTGAATCTGTATTTAAATTCCCATCATACCTCATTGTTTCAGATGGGGTTCAGTTTCCGTAAGCTCTGGGCGTTCACTGGTCCTGGGTTCTTGATGAGTATTGCTTACTTGGACCCTGGAAACATAGAGTCAGACCTGCAGTCTGGGGCCAAGGCAGGCTTTAAGGTACAGGAATCAACATAGCAGTTCCATACAAAGAACCTGTTATTCTTATTTACTTTATTACTTCCTGAGTGAATGATTGACAGATGACGTCTGTTGTCCTCCAATCAGCTGCTCTGGGTGCTGCTGGGAGCGACCGTCATTGGCCTGCTGCTCCAGAGGCTGGCGGCTCGGCTTGGTGTGGTCACAGGGATGCACCTGGCAGAGGTCTGCCACAACCAGTACCCCACTGTAAGCTCTCGCTCTCTCTCTCTTGCACACACTCTCTAGCTCTCTCTCTCTTTCTCTCGCACACACTCTCTCTCGCACACACTCTCTAGCTCTCTCTCTCTCTCTCTCTCGCACACACTCTCTAGCTCTCTCTCTCTCGCACCCACTCTCTCTCTCTCTCTCTCTCTCTCTCTCTCTCGCACACACTCTCTCTCTCGCTCTCTCTCTCGCTCTCTCTCTCTCTCTCGCACCCACTCTAGCTCTCTCTCTCTCTCTCGCACCCACTCTCTCTCTCTCGCACACACTCTTGAGTCTCTACCTCTCTCTCGCACCCAGTCTCTCTCTCTCTCTCTCTCTCTCTCACACACACACACACACACACACACACACACACACTCTCCCTCTCTATTTCTCTCTCACACACACTCTCTCTCACCGTCTTTCCCTTCCTGTCTTTCTCTCTCACACACACTCTCTCCCTCTCGCAATCTCCCTGTCTCTCTCTCACTCTCCCTGTCTCTCTCTCTCTCTCTCTCTCTCTCCCTCTATCTCACTCACTCTCCCTGTCACTCTGTCACGCATTGTCGTATTGTTGTGGGAACTATGTACCTGTTCCTTTGTAAAACAAAGTAGCCTAGCCTATCACTGGCCTGGATTCACACACACACAACGTGAAACAACAGCTGTGAAAAACAATCAGTCTGGTAATCATGAGTTTGTAACTCCGATAGTGTATTCAGCCTGTTATTTTGACTATTTTGGTCCTTGAAGTGATGTTTTTATAGTGAACTGTTAACATTGGACTCAACGGGCACTTCCGCATCCGTACCCCCAATTACGCCAGACTGATCAATATGGCAGCTGAAGTGAATAAAGCGAATTAAGGTGTAATGCATAGCAATAAACTGGCCAATCACATCAGTCCGCCTTGAAATTTGAAAATCAAAGTGTCCCAGATCTACCAAGAGACAAATGATGTAACAATGAGTAGTTTTTGGCCCACATTTTCTAGTTTCTGTTTAAAATGAATACAGGGCTCCCTGCACATACCAGTAACAAGTGGTTTTAAGAGAATAATCCTTATTAACATTGAATAATCAAGTGTCTCTAAAACATATAATTTGTGAATTTCGGTGAACGTAGTCCAGAGATATCAGAGTCTAATGGGCCGACAGCTCCTGCACCTCTTTCATGAAGCCAAACACTGGTTCAACATATCGCCTCACTACTCATTATTTATTCGCAACTGTTTTATCTCACGTGCAGCTATGCATAGACTACTTCACATACAGAACCACACGAGAACCAGGGACCAGGCTAAAGACTAAGGGTGACCGAGCCTTTGGGGCGACGGCCCCTAGGCTCTGGAATGTCCTACCCCAGGACCTGAGAGCCTCAACTTCTGAGAACTCTTTTAAAAAACTCTTGAAGACCCACCTGTTGAGATCTGTAGCCCAACTATTGACCCCCCCCCCACCAATTCTCCACTGTAAAGCTTGTGCTGAGAAGAGCGCTCTATAAATAAAGTTTTACTTACTTACTTATTTACCATCTCCAAGCTTCCCTGTGTTCCTCCCAGGTGCCCCGTGTCATCCTGTGGTTGATGGTGGAGCTGGCTATCATTGGTTCAGACATGCAGGAAGTTATTGGTTGTGCCATCGCATTCAACCTCCTCTCCTCTGGCAGGTGACATACCATACGCCAGGCTGCACACGATAACATACAATACCACACCAATCAAACCCTAAGACATAGCCAGCAACACTTTTATGTGTGTGTGTGTGTGTGTGTGTGTGTGTGTGTGTGTGTGTGTGTGTGTGTGTGTGTGTGTGTGTGTGTGCGCGTGTGCGTGTGTGTGTGTGTGTGTGTGTGAGCAGGATACCTCTATGGGGTGGCGTTCTCATCACCATCTTCGATACGTTTGTCTTCCTCTTCCTGGACAAGTACGGTAGGTTACTATGGCTATCTGGAGAATGGCCCATATTGTCTGTTGACCGTATTGATTGACTGATATCTATATCTGTGTATTAATAATGCAGTTGTCTTATCCCTATTCAGGTCTGAGGAAGCTCGAAGCCTTTTTTGGGCTACTCATTACCATCATGGGTATCACCTTTGGATATGAGGTAAACCGTGGCTTCACTTTACTACGTATGTACCCGCCTGTTCAGTTCTGCTGTATTTTATGAACACGTTTCAGGAAAGAATAACTATTACAATCATGGTAGGCACTTTATGGATCCCTGAAGGGAAGTTGCACTGTTACACCAGCTACAGTCAATAGGTAGTGTCCAGTCCAAGAGCCATATAAAACATTGTGACATTCTTCCTATTTCTTGCCAAATGAATACATAGGGGATGTGTTTTTGAATGCGTGTGTGTGTGTGTGTGTGTGTGTGTGACCTGTGTTTATCCCGTCAGTATGTGATGGTGGGCCCAGACCAGCGCCAGCTACTGAAGGGTATGTTTGTGCCCTACTGTGAGGGCTGTGGACCAGCCCAGCTGGAGCAGGCGGTGGGCATCGTAGGGGCAGTCATCATGCCACACAACATCTACCTCCACTCAGCTCTCGTCAAGGTAAACGATGGGGGGGGTGTAACGATGGATGGATCAATCACAAATGTCTATTCCTTGATTTAAGAGTATTCTCTATATGGTAGTAGAGTGGAGTGCAAACACCTAAGGAAAGTTCATTCAGCTAATTGTATGCCTATAGTACGCCACTGGTGTCATCACAATGATGTGGAATTATACACAATCCTAGATTGTCTTACTCCGTTCTGCCGCTGGACAACTGAATCCACAGTTTTCTAAATGTGTTTCAGTCTCGACAGATCGACCGGTCTAGCAAGACGGAGGTCAAGGAGGCCAACAAATACTTCTTTATTGAGTCCACCATCGCGCTCTTCTTCTCGTTCCTCATCAATGTTTTCGTGGTGGCCGTATTCGCTGAGGCCTTCTATGGACGCACAAACACTGAAGTGGTTAGTATCTAGTTAAAGGTGCAGTATGTGGTTAGTATCTAATTAAAGGTGCAGTATGTGGTTAGTATCTAATTAAAGGTGCAGTATGTGGTTAGTATCTAATTAAAGGTGCAATATGTGGTTAGTATCTAATTAAAGGTGCAGTATGTGGTTAGTATATAATTAAAGGTGCAGTAAGTGGTTAGTATCTAATTAAAGGTGCAGTATGTGGTTAGTATCTAATTAAAGGTGCAGTAAGTGGTTAGTATCTAATTAAAGGTGCAGTATGTGGTTAGTATCTAATTAAAGGTGCAGTATGTGGTTTGGCTCAGAAGCTCTATTTAGGGACTGGCAGCTCAGCTGCTCCTCCCTTGTTGTTGTCTCTTTTCTTCTTCTTCTTCTTCCTAGAATCTGACTTCCAATATATGAAAAAAACTGCACAGGTCCAGTCCTGGGCCAAAAGTTCTGGCATTGTGGGCCAATAGTCATGATGGTGGCGCTCCAGCAACCGTCTAGAGTTTATAACTTCATAACAAATCAGCCGTACATGCTATCACTTTGCAACCACCACCAGAATATCAGCCCAAGTGGACAGAAACGTTCATATGCTTCGAGCTGGCAGGAATCATGAAGTCAATCACTCCATTTTTCTCAATCAGCAGACAAGCCAAGCCAAGCCAGAAAACATGTCAAAACCCAGCCAGGACAGCACAGTAGTAAATGAAAATAGAGCATCTTTAAACATCAGTTTGTCATTTATGGAGCAGCAGATAGATAGATAGATAGATAGATAGATAGATAGATAGATAGATAGATAGATAGATAGATAGATAGATAGATAGATAGATAGATAGATAGATAGATAGATAGATAGATAGATAGATAGATAGATAGTGCATTAGAGACACATGATCACATGACTCACTGCTGTGTAGCAGCTGTAATTGTAATTCTCATTACACGCCCACAGCAATCAATAAAGTGCTCTGACATTAAAATAAAATACATCTGTAATCTGTGGAAGTCGGGGGCTGGGCTGTAATAAGTGTGTCCAATCATTTTGAGTTGAATGATTGGATGGCTTACCTGCCTGTCAACCTACCTGCCTAGGAAACATCATTTGTTTCCCCCCAGTTTGGAGGAGTGGCTTTGGAGCGAGGCCTGAAGGGAGGGGTGGGGATTTTGTCGGTTGCATTTTTCAAAATCTTTCAAAATTTTTCCAAAGTATAACAGGAAACCACAAACCACATGTACAGTACTGCACCTTTAACCAAGGCTGGTTAGTCTTTTGTGAATTTGCATTCAGAAGCTCTTCCTATCTCGTTGTCCCACGTTCCTGTCTCATTGTCCCACGTTCCTGTCTCGTTGTCCCACGTTCCTGTCTCGTTGTCCCACGCTGTAGCATGATGCTTGTGCTGCTGCAGGCAGCTCACACCTGGACCTGTTCCCCCGGGACAACGCCACCCTGCAGGTGGACATCTACCGAGGGGTAAGCTCCTGGGACTGGACAGGGGGACAATTCTACTGGTCAGGTTGTCCCTGAGGGGGACACACTAGGTGTGTCCCTCCCCTACATGGCTATGTCCCGCCCTGCTCCTCTCTCCCCTACATGACCATGCCTGTCCTGCCCTGACCAGGGGGTGGTCCTGGGCTGTTTCTTCGGCCCGGCAGCCCTCTACATCTGGGCCGTGGGGATCCTGGCTGCGGGTCAGAGCTCCACCATGACCGGTACCTACTCTGGACAGTTCGTCATGGAGGTGAGTGTGAAGCAGAGTGCGCTGTGAAAGGTCTGGGTCGACGGAATCCAGAGACCCTCCAGGAGACGCTCCTCTGCTGCTTGGATTGGATGTCAGCTTGTCTCTAATCTGTTTGATTTACTGAACTGCTAATTGCTAAAAAATTGGTTTGATGAAAGTGTCTCAGAGCTCTTCATTATAGTGAGGGATGACCCGCTGTGTGAGGTATCTTCACCTCCTGCTACCTCTCTTCTATTCCTCTATTCCTCCACCTCTCCTCTTTTCCTCCACCTCTCCTCTATTCCCCCACCCCTCCTCTATTCCTCCTCTATTCCTCTATTCCTCCACCTCTCCTCTATTCCCCCACCCCTCCTCTATTCCTCCTCTATTCCTCTATTCCTCCACCTCTCCTCTATTCCTCTGCTCCTCCTCTATTCCTCCTCTATTCCTCTACTCCTCCTCTATTCCTCTATTTCTCCTCTACTCCTCCTCTATTCCTCCACCTCTCCTCTATTACTCTACTCCTCCTCTATTCCTCTATTTCTCCTCTACTCCTCCTCTATTCCTCTATTCCTCTATTCCTCCACCTCTCCTCTATTACTCTACTCCTCCTCTATTCCTCTACTCCTCCTCTATTCCTCTATTCCTCTATTCCTCTACCCATTCCTCTATTCTTCCTCTATTCCTCTACCCCTCCTCTATTCCTCTACCCCTCCTCCGTCTATCCCTCTCCTCTCTCCTCCATCCTTGCTCCCTCTTTCCTCCATCGCCCCCCCCCCCCCCCCCCCCCCCAGGGCTTCCTGAACCTCCGCTGGTCTCGTTTCTCCCGGGTGCTGCTGACGCGCTCCATCGCCATCACGCCCACCCTGCTGGTCGCCATCTTCCAGGACACGCAGCACCTGACGGGCATGAACGACTTCCTCAACGTGCTGCAGAGCATGCAGGTCCGGGGTCACTGGGGGGTCACCCTGGGGAAAGCAGGTTTTCTGTTTTGCCGTACAATAGACACAAATAGACACAAATAATGAAGTCTTTCTTTTCTGTTCTGCTCTCACTTAGTTGCCATTTGCCTTGATACCGATTCTAACGTTCACCAGCCTGACCTCCCTCATGAATGAATATGCAAATTCCTTGTAAGTGCATCAGGATAACTGTATATCCAGTAAGATAATACGGTGTACTATCGTTCGTTCAGATATAATATGAATTAATATATGAATTTGGACTGACCCTATCCCTCTTTCTTCTCACAGAGTTTGGAAGGTAGGAGGAGGGGTACTGATCTTGTTGGTGTGCGTCATCAACATGTATTTTGTGGTGGTTTACGTGACCAGCCTGGACAGTGTCTGGGTCTATGTTCTGGCTGCTTTCTTCTCCATAGCATATCTGGGATTCGTGGGTTACTTGGTGAGATTAGACTTCAATTCATAATTTCTGTTTTCCTTGAGGTGATTTTTATGAGAATCCCAGTCAAAAAAGATTCAACGAAATGTTCTCAGTTGAACAACTCTTTACTCATGCATTCAGACAAAAACCAAACTACAATGTTTAGCCAGAGCTGAGGACCACTCTGAACTTCAGTCCTTGACTGAGTTAACCATCTAATCTTTGTGATTAACAGAATTTGTTTAGGAATGACAAATGATTGAGCTGAACCAGTTTATTTCAGGGGGTCACCTGCTTTGCACTCTCTCTCACTCTCTCTCTCTCTCTCTCACTCTCTCTCTCTCTCTCTCATCTCTAGGTGTGGCTGTGCTTGATAGCTCTGGGTGTGTCATGTGTACACTTCACCACCAGGAGAAGGAACGACACCACAGTTCTGATTGAGGAGCGACCTGCGTATGAGCTATGACTGAAGCTTCCACTGAGATGTTACCTTTCATAGAGGAACCTGTTTTAAATGTTATTTTATTGTACCCTATAGTGTCGTGAGAGGTAGCTCTGATGTACAAATAAGTACATCTAATGTATTTACTCTAATCAACCATGACTGAACGTTTATACGGTAACTTTTACATTTCATGTTAAAATTGTCACAAATTTGTTACTCATAACATATCATATTTTCATAATATGGTAACTCTGTAAAACTTGTAAAGTTTACAACCTTGGTGTGCTTGTAAGGCTCTCAGTTTGAACTTGCTATTCACCCTCTCTACCACAGGGAGGCACTGTCAACTCAAAGACATATATTCCCAGGAGCAGGGAATGTTTGAACGGTGCTAGACCACCAGTCCTGTACAGTATAATGAGCAACAAACATAAGATGACATGATCGTTTACAGCAGCTTTTATGAAATTACTTAAACAGACAATGTAACATAAACGACCAATGTAGTTTGCTTTACCTTTACTCAGAAAGAAGCCTCGCATGGTGATTGTGATATAAGTTCCAATGAATGTAGATGTTTTGATTTTCCTGGTATGCCAGTGGAATTACTGCATCTACTGTGATGTAAACTGATACTGCTATTTTCTGTGTTGCTCAGACTTCAGATTTGAAGTACCAGCGCCATACTGAGAGAGCGGCCAGACAGGTTTTTCTTTGCATTGTGGCGGGGCACTTTTTTCTGTCATGGAGGCCCGACTTATGTAAGCAGGGAGAGTCTTCCCACCTCCCCTCTGTGTTTTTGTTTTTCTCAATGAGCCAATCTCTCCCTGCGTAGGCCTCACAGCCTGTCCAGTAGGCCCCTTTCCTGGAAACGTAGCCTAGCAGAGGCCACTGTGGGCCAGGGCTGGGAGGAGGGAGGGGGGCTTCTTCCAGCAAATCACATGATTCTAGACCTAAAGTCCTAGTCCAACATAAAGCTCAGATGTGGGCAGTCTCCAGGCTAGTGTATCAGCTGCATGTCTGGATGCATGTGGCAGAGTGCATGGAGATGTGTGTGAATAATGTGTGTATGCCGTCTGTGCACATGAGGAATTTATGTATGGTTAATTGCTTTTTTGTGGGGATGGAAAATATCTGCCATAAACACAGTGATTTTAATGCACAAATGGTAATTGAGGAAATTCTATTAACTGAATTATCTTTGTCTTTTGTTGGTGAAAGATTAGTTAAGACGACATTTGATTGTATACTCTGCATAGTAGGCTATATGTAGCCTATCTGTTAATGTGCATATAACTAACCATTTCAATTTGAAGATCTGGGAAGATGTGGCAGTCAGCAGATTCTTTTGGACCAGGATGATATTCTAGATTATACAGGATGATATTCTAGAATAGATTATACAGGAATGAACTGTAATGGATGAACCACCAAACCTAGCATCATTCTTTTTTGTAATTCCTGATAGAGATATATGGCACTTTTCATCAAGTGCAAAACTGGTTTGTGTTAAACCTTGTAGTTATGAGCAAAGATGTGTTTTTTATCATGTAATTTGCAATTGGTTGCTGTGGCTTACTATGATGTGTACTTATCCAATGGTGAGTTACAATTACAAAACCATAATGGTGAAATGAATTGAAAACGCAACCACTGAAGGTGATAGCAATACTTAAATGCACTGCAGCTGTTTGATGATTTAAAGCTGAGTCGTGTCCACATGGCTGATTGGATGTCAGTTGTTTTAAGAGTTGTACTTCCTGTTCCGATTTTCTTGTCCTCTCCCATTTTGGAAGAGGTTATATGTGTTAGGCTGATTTGACGTGTCAGGGAGTTTAGGACTGGGCTGTGTATGTGCTCTATATTCCTCAAAGGTGGTCAGTAACATGATTCTAGGGGGATGGGATAACCAGTTCCATTATATCTGATTTACAGTGGAGTTAATTTAATAACAGTCGCCAATGAGTAAAACATTGCACGTCCAAAGGGTAACAAAAACCCAATATAAACCAAATTCTAAGCTTATTGAAGGGCTTTTTTCTTACCATCAAACCCCAGTGTACCATAGCTTTTGGTACACAGTTACTAGGTAGGCCTACGTTTGGTGTCCCTGTGTCTCCGTAAATTCCCTCATAATCAGCACAGGGCCGCAACAGCAGAAGCCCGTCTCTGAGGCTCTCCGGGACCGTCTCCTTGTGTCTTTCCAAGCTAGGAGGAATGCAGCCATGACCAGGAGAAGGAAACACCAGAGAACACCACAATTACACACACGAATTATGTTTTATTCTGTTATAAGCAGCCTTCAGATCACACGGCATTGTGAAGTTGATGCTCATTTACATGCATTGAAACTGTATTCCTACGGATGGATGCCTGAGAGCAGGAATGTAAACAACTGTACCGTTCTTGTTTTCGTTCTGTGTTTTGTGGTTCAGCATGGCCATGGGTGGGGGTCCATGTTTTTTGGCAGAGGGGTCGGTGATCTGCTGCAGGGTTGTCTCTGTACTCATCTCGCTCATCCTGGATCTTTGTGGTCACTTCAGTTGGTGTGTGTAGTCCACTCAAAGTCCTAAACTCTCTCCATTAAATACAGTACGTGTCTCCATGTAGGCGTGTAGCTCACCACACCGATGCATGAACTCATCCCGTTCTCCACCATGTTGTTTTACTGATGTTTTGGGAATGGAAAATGTATCGCACACCAGCAACAGCAGATACCATATCTGACCACATGAAGGGTCAGATAGGCCCACGTAAATAAACAATGTAACAATAGACGCTTGTTTCTAAATGGATATGTGTGCAAACTGTAACCTCTATTTGTCACCACCTTTGCTAACCCAACTCAACGATTATAGTGGTAACTTAGAAGCTAATAATCACCAGCATCAACAACAACATCACAATTATGTGAACACAGCTATAGGGCCTATGCATATGTGTAATTGACTGCGTTCTGTGACTTTCATCCTAAAGTCATAATAATCACTCGACTTGTGTCAAAACCAGCGATGGAATGTTTTCAGTGTGGAGCGTGCTTAGGGAGAGGAATGCCTTTGCAACTCCCACTTTCCAAAGGTCCAATCCGGATCGAGTAACGGTTTCAAGGCACCCATGGAGTCCCAGCCGAAGAAAAACAAAGCACCGGATAAAAACAAACATCGACATTTTCAATCGAATTATCTTTACAATCATTTTTGTATTAAAATAAACATTTTCGACTGATTCAACCGTGGTCCTTTTCTCTTCTTTCCAATGTATGTTCGCCGAGGTTGTTTATCTGTAGTAAGGGGACCTTGAAACCGCGCCGTTGCCCCATTTCCTCGGTTGTTTTCGTGTCTCCTGGATTCTCCATGTTGTTGGAGCAGAAGTGAAGTGAGGGCTTCGCAGCGGCAGGAAGGGGCCGTTCAGAAATATACAAACGATAAACTAAACCTAGAGCAGCAAGAGGGATCGCAAATACGAAAACATATCCAAGTGCCTGCCCCTCCCATTGTGAGCAAGAGAAGACGCGAGGAATAAAGAAACATTGTAACTGATTAATTGTAATCTTCATCCTGCTTCTTACACAGCCACGGATGACAGTTTATCAAGGCAATAATTTAGTCAATTGCCAATAGAACCTAATGAAGGCTCCTTATCAGTGTTTGGGGAACGGATTGGATTTTGAGGGCTCTGCGCTTGTCAGATGGAAAGTTCTATTATCACTCAAGTGCAGAAAGAAGACATTCATTTGTCACCGAAAGCAGGTAGGCTATTGGGCTCTTGTTTTTATATTTAGTTCTCTTAAAACGTGTTCTAAGATTTTCTTTATCTATCACGCTGATACCGAGAGGTTTGTGTGGTAATAAAATGCATGCATTCAAACGTTTTTGAGAACATGTTTCTAGTGCGCTCGTTTGACAGTTCAGCGCCGCGGACATATTGCGCGCGACATTTCGAGCGCATACGCTCTTGCCTGTTGGCAGAAATCTTTCTCAATCCCAGTTAATAGCGATACGAAACATGCTGTTTGCACGGATTGTCTGTCAGTAGCCTATAGTTGTTTATTAAAATGCATTATGTAAATAGGGTATTTCTGATGTTCAGTAGTCCCTACGCTTGCAGGGGCATGGGAGGAATGATTACTCTGAAAAAAATACCATTTGAATCTGAAAGATTAATACTGAAATAGTGCATAGAATGTATTTGACCCCATCATTTGAAAGCCAATGAGAACTAATTTAATCGTCCGTTTGAACTGTATTGTGCTGTAAAAATGTATATATTTATCCTTCATTACGCATAGGTCTCCCCATTATCACTGTTTGTTCAACTGAGTATTTTGGGTGCCAGGCTAGGCGATAGTCTATGTGGAATTACGACATCGCTCTAGCCTGTCATATAGGCTGAGCCCTGTAGCTCTACGGTTATATAAGATGTGATTATTTGCGAGTTTGACCGTGTGATTCCGTCCGTAAAATGCTGGTAATAACGGAATCATTCAAATGATCATAGAATGATTATCAATCCGTTTTCAGGCTGTTGTGAAGGACCGTTCCAGTGAATACAGCCTCCTTGGTACATACTCACATCTGTCTCCACGGGCAGGCAGCCCCAGTATGCAAAGACTTGTTTTGTTCTCAGGCGGGGCGACAGATCAGCGCAGATCAGTGCGCGCCAGTGGTACTGCACTATTCGATTGTTATGACAAAAAAATATTACAGATTATAAAACACCTACCGTGCATGTTATTGTGTTACCATGTGTGCTTTTGTGCGATAATCAAGCTGAAACGGAAAATGAATGGAAGGAATATATAATGGTAGAAATAGGGAACCCGGTGCCGCGGTATTGACAGCGGAATGCACAAACACACCCTCTGCATACGCCCTCCTTCAGTCGCCCATTGTAAGCGCGGTTTCAAAGATTGTTGTTTGCATGCGTCTATACTAGCACTCAATATGGTCTTTGGCATTTGGTTATGTTTAATTCCCATATTGTACAGCATCAGGAATTGACCTTAATGTAGTTTATTAAGCAGTACAACCATATGTGTGTTATTCTGTAGCTATGGTTTTGAATGTACAGCATAGAATAAATGAATGTCTTAAAACTATTTAGAGTTTTTTTTTAGTCTTATTATTGTCATTTTGATACATTATCTTAATAGTTCTACCAAATATGGTCAGAAAGGAATTCCTTTCGGATGGTTTGCACTCACAGTGTTGAATCTGAACATACACACCACCAGGCTGTTGTCCAGGTCAATGTTTCCAGGAAGTGTCCCTAAACTCAGTGCTGGTGTTGCATGACCCACCAAGGCCCAAGCCTTTGTCTGCCCGACCATGTTGTGTAATAAGACCATGCCTGTGGCCTGCATATTCCATAAAGGGAATGTGAAGGTGAAAAGGGTTGTTAGGTAGGGGGATGTTATAAGTACTGTAAATAAGACTCAAAATAGAGGCTTCATATTATTATTGAATTCCCTGATGTGGCACTCATCCATACATGCTAAAGGCGGCATGCACAGACTAGAAAGACGCGCAGAACCAAGCCAAGTGAAGAATCTCCTGACGTGTTTTTCACTGTGGCAGAAGCCTGGCGTCGGCCATTCATCTTTACGGTGGCTGATCAAAGGCTACATGGAGCAGCGAGGTGTGACTGAACTGGCTTGCTCTATAACCAGAGGTCTTGGACTGAAACGGTTGGAATGTTGTCTGTGTTTTTCTGTAGAAGGTACTGCTGCTGCTGCAGCTGAAAAGTGTGGGTTTTCCCGCCCTCTGTGATTATATAACATGTACCAGCCATTTCCAGCGTCCTCATTAAAAACAGATTTTGTGTGCAGACTGGGCCATCCCTAGTGGAGAGGATGCATGCCTGTAGGAAGGGAGTTCATTCTATGTCTGTGTGCAGCCAGAAACCGTCTGTCAAAGCCTGGCTTTTCCAAAGAAATATTGTTGATAGATTCACATATTATCCCCACAATTCCTTCATTAAAATGTGATTTCTGTATGGAATGGAAGATGTTTACTTTTCATTTGGGATCAAAAGCGTGACAGTGTTTTGTATTGTTGTAGGCTACATACCTATAACATACTACATCATTTTCTCATGATATTTTTCTGCTTTGTGTTTTTGCTTGGTCACCAGGTCAGGTGAGCAGGACCTCTCTGAAACAGCCCAGAAGCTGTAATGTTTTCAAGGCTCTTTTCTGCTGCCTCCGAGCTCAGGAAGGCCCCAAGCCTCTACCACCTTCCCACAATGCCTTGCTAGAGTCACCGGACAATGGGACAGTTGTCAAGGTAACGTAATTTATTCCACAGTATTTTGGTAGTATTGTTGTTGTGACTGACTACCAACAGCCAAAATGTGTCGCAGGTGGTGGTGAAGGAGAAAGTCGAATATATGGACTGTTTTTCCAGCAATTGTGGAACCTTGTACTGACATATGAAATATAAGTACAGATTATATAAGTACAGTCATAAAAGCACTGTTTTGCCCGTCTTATCATTCCCAAAAAAAGGTTTCTCACATGCTGCTACATCATATTTACAAAAATGTTGCAAACGTCTAACTATGTTCGACTATACAACTTTACTTTTATATAATAAAAAAACAAAAACAACTATTTGCTTTCTCTTCATGTGTTTTACAAGCCCAGCATCGTTTGCAGGAAGAGCATTTCTCCCTATAGAAGTAGTAACTATAGACATCAGATCATCAGCGGCCCCCATAGGAGAATTACACATTTCCCAGTGAAAATGTATATCCTACATTACAGGACCGCAGTCATTCCTGTTCCAACTGCACGGCGAAGCAGCTACTGCACCTGCTCTGGAGCGCTACCCGTGACTGTTGGCGGTTATGTAACAGCTTTGATGTTCACATCTGATCCCCCAAGGTGATAAGAATCAGACAGCTGAGTGACTAGCAGTCCGCTAAGCTGCGGCGCTGGGAGCCCGCTGACGAGAGAGAGAGAGAGAGAGAGAGAGAGAGAGAGAGACGAGGAGGGGCTGGTGTTCATGGTTTTGCAGTGGAGGAGATACACATACTAGCCTTAGTGAGACCATCCTGATCTCACAAACTCACTTTTCAGTTTCTCTCCGCAGATCAGTCTGGCCTTCCCCCCTATCTCAAAAGATCTCAGTGGGCAGTACTTGCCTTGACAGACAAACTCCTTCAGCCAGTCAACGAAACGAAACGTTTGCCAGATGCAGTCGGAAGAACGGCAAAAACCTATTTATAGCAGAGAAACTCCGCTTGTGCATACTCTTGTTCTTGTTCAATTGTCATTTTTGAGTCTATTTTTGCAATAACTGTACTTATGGCTGCGTTCATTCTACTAACCTTAACGTTGCCGCTCGTTGCCCCAGGAGACTCCATTAGCCTACTATTTTGCGAACAGCCTGTATTTTACACCATCGCCTACGGGACCCAATCAGGGGGCTGCGTTCCACTGGGAGGCAGAACAGCAGCTAGCAGGGCCCTGATTGGCCCGCTTGCAGATGCAGTCTTTGGAAATCGTCTTAGAGAGGGGGAAGTCCAGACCGATCTGCGGAGAGAGACTGCAAGTGAGCACACACGATCAGGATGGTCTCACAAGGCTAATAAAAAGTAGTATTATAATATAGAAGGTGTTGCCCACTAGCGGCTAGTGGTCCTGTCAGATCTACTCTAGCTGCTGGACAGCACTAGGGAGGAGGGATCCTAACGATGCCATGTTTGTTCACGTTGTTGAGTGTCCTCCGGTACCTAATCTTGCGGGAAGTCTGGCTCTCTGGAATAAGTCTGATTACACTGTTGGAGCCTATGGGGGCTGTCCTGTGTTTGTATGCACTGTTTGATTACAATGCCTATCTGTCCTGTGTTGTGAAATGACTGCTGTCTTATGAGTGTCCTGTACAGTATGTAAAAAATGTGTTGTTCATCTTATGCTCAGTTCAAGTTTCACTTCCCAGTAAACCCTTCCTCTACAAATGATTAAACTGACCTTTCACTTGTTGTTTAGAAAATAGCTAAAAAACAAAATTATATAATGTTCCTGTGAACTGCCCTAGTGTAGGCGGGCATTGCTTGTAATTAGCATAAGAACATTTAGGGAATCTGTGCTTGGATCAGGCTGTAAACACACAAGTGTGAATCCATGCGTTCTCTGTGGAGACTGCAGAGCTGCGTTAACCAGGCAGGAGATGAGCCTGGGGGAAAGGACATGATGTTTTGGTCTATGGGTGCTCCTCTGACCCCCTGACCTCGCGTCTCTCTCCCTCCCCAGGGGTCGGAGACCCCCAGCCTGCTGCCTGCGGTGACGGCCCAGGACCAGGGCAAGATCTGCGTGGTCATAGACCTGGACGAGACGCTGGTGCACAGCTCGTTCAAGGTACCGACGTACCACCCATTCAGTCTGACGGACGGACATACCGCCGTACCACCCATTCAGTCTGACGGACGGACATACCGCCGTACCACCCATTCAGTCTGACGGACGGACATACCGCCGTACCACCCATTCAGTCTGACAGAGAAACACACACACACACACACACACAGACAGACAGACAGACAGACAAGACAGACAGACAGACAGACAGACAGACAGACACACAGGCAGACAGACAGGCAGACAGACAAGACAGTCAGACAGACAAGACAGTCAGACAGACAGACAGAAAAGACAGACAGGCAAACAGACAGACAGACAGACAGACAGACAGACAGACAGACAGACAAACAGACAGACAGACAGACAGACAGACAGACAGACAGACAAACAGACAGGCAAACAGACAGATAGACAGACGGTAACTTACTCACTCCCAAGCTAACAGTAGAAATATGCTTTGTGCCTTTGTTTGATGGGATGGTTTTCTTCAGGGTCAAGTTGCCTAGTATATTCTATATAGTACATGTATGTTATGTAACGACATGTGAATGTACTCCCAAGAGCAAACCCACCATCTTCTCTCCCCAGCCCATTAGTAACGCAGACTTCATTGTGCCTGTGGAGATAGAGGGGACCACACACCAGGTAATATCTCTCCCCGTTTGTGGTCTTGTGTGTGAATGTGTGTATGTGTGGGTGTGTGGGTGTGTGCTATAGACATTGGTGCGCCTTGTTGGTATGTTGGGATTTATGCGCATGCATGCAGGAGTGTTCACCGTGTTTGCCGAGCTGAAATGGGATGGGTCTCATGACTTTGTTGTGGGAGCCAGGCGCCCTCTACTGGACGGAAGCGGCGTTGAGCGGGGAAAGGGTGGAACCGTCAGCGAGAAAACAAGTTGATTCACTTTACTCTATGTGAGCATGCCGCAAAATACGTTATGTAATATTTATACGGCAACATTTGCGAGTATGTTTACCAGTGCAGTGAATTAACGTGGGAGTTACACACATGAGCAAATAAACAACTCTTACTCTGTGTGAGGAATGCACAGAACTCAACATCAAATGATTTTTATCGGCCATTTGTGTATGGTAAATGGACTGCACTTATATAGCACTTTTATCCAAAGCGCTTTACAATGGCCTCTCATTCACCCACACATTCACACACCAATGGTGGCAGCTGCCATGCAAGGTGCTAGCCTGCTCATTTGGCGTACTTTGGGGTTCAGTGTCTTGCCCAAGGACACTTCGACATATGGACAAGAGGAGGCGGGATTCGAACCGCCGACCCTACGATCATTGGACGACCCGCTCTACCACTGAGCCACAGCCTCCCTAGTGTATGTGTAACAAGCATCATCTGTATCTGGATATGTTCTCCATTGGCCCTTGCCTGGTTCAAGTAATCCAGGATAGGCTGGTTAACAGCTGCACGGCCTATTCTTGATTACTTGTTTCAGGAACTGGCTACAAGCAGCTGAGATGGACACCGTGACAAGCCGTGACTTGGTGTGATGGTATGATATTACAGCAACCCTACGTAGTATTTGATAGTGCCAACTGCATCTGAGACGACCTTCTGCGCCATGATAAGCTCTTGGAAATGTGGAGTGAGCAAGTGTATATGGAGGGCAATGTGAATGATTGTCTGCTACCTCCAGACATAAGTGTTGATGCTAGTTGATGTTTCCAGGTGTACGTGCTGAAGAGGCCATATGTGGACGAGTTCCTCCAGAGAATGGGAGAGCTGTTTGAGTGTGTGCTGTTCACCGCCAGTCTGGCCAAGGTACACACAGACTGACCCTCAGATGAAAACTCAAGTTCTTATTAGTACCCTGTCATTATGTTTCTACCGGGGAAAATATGTAAGACTCTAGAGAGAGTAAAAATATGTAAGAGTCTAGAAATATGTAATTTCAAATAGGTAGGTCTGAGTCTAGAAAGACTTAATTTTAAATAGGTAAGACTGAGTCTAGAGATACTTAATTTTAAATGGGTAAGTCTGCGTCTAGAAAGACTTCATTTTAAATAGGTACGTCTGAGTTTAGAAAGACATGAAGTAAATAAATGTATTTTTTCTTTCTTTTATAGTAAGCCTTTTCCCCCTCATAGTGATTCCTTGTAGCAACCCACTTCACATGCTGTTACCCTGGATACATCACCTTTACTACGGCCATTTTAGATTATTTAGATTTTTATTATAATAGTGTGTGTATATGCTATTTATTATGCTGACTATGTAATATTATTACATATCCACCATAACAAACAGCATGTACACACTAAGTATATTGGTGACCTTGTTTAGCTTGACCGTAAAATCCAAACCCTATCCCCTCCCTCCCCTCCCTGTCCCATGCCCCCCCCCCCCCCCCCTCCTCTTCCTTGACCCGCTTTAGTACGCTGACCCAGTCACCGACCTGCTGGACCAGTGTGGGGTCTTCCGCACCCGGTTATTCCGGGAATCCTGTGTCTTCCACCAGGGCTGCTACGTCAAGGACCTGAGCAGGCTGGGCAGAGAGCTCCACAAGACCCTGATCCTGGACAACTCCCCGGCCTCCTACATCTTTCACCCCGAGAACGCTGTGAGTCTCCTTCCAGCCAAGTCAACCGTTTTCTCTTTTAGGATTCAGTATGGTTGTATGATACTACTATACCTCTGATTATTACTATGTATATATTAAATGGGATTGAGATAGATACAGTGCAATGTCGCGGTAGTGCACTGTTAGCGTATCACGTTAGGACCTGTGGAATAAATATGAGGTGTTTGTGCGTGAGTGAGTGGTCATGTGACTAGGCTGTGTTGTCTCTCCAGGTTCCTGTGGTGTCTTGGTTTGATGATCTGGAGGATGCTGAGCTCCTCCACCTGCTGCCTGTCTTTGAGGACTTGAGTCAGGCGGATGATGTTTACGCCAGGCTGGACCAGCTACGGGGTCCATAGTCCATCTCCCAGCTACAGGCTCCAAAACCCCTGGAACTCCCACTGTCATCCCCCCCCCCCCCCCCCATCTCTTCTTCATAACATGCCCCCAAGCAGAAACTCTCACAGGCTTTTTTGTTAAGGTGAAACTTGCGAGCCAAGTGTGCTGTGATTAGAAACATTACTTTGGGCTGACCATTGGACTTATTTTGAAGACAATCTAACAGAAGGTATGAATGGGGTATTACTGTCTGGGAGAGAACTGCCCAGCTACTGTCTGCGATGCTCTGAGAGAGAGCAGTCAATGTAGAGACCTACAGTTACTTCAGTGAACAACAGTGATAAAGGGGTTCTTTTGCCAAAGCAGAAGACTGCCAGACCTGATTTGACCTCAGGACATTGTTGTGTTATTGTGCCTTTACCAAAACAAAACAAAAGAACAGTCTGTTCAATATTATTTCCAAAATAAGTTTTTATAATGTTTTTTTTCTTTTTCTTTTTTAACGGAGCATACTATTTTCTGTTTTTAATACATATTTGTTTAACTTTGAACATTTTCCCCACTATGCAATCTACACCTGTAATCATGGACTATAGAGCGTCTTGTTACGGGTCATAACAACATCATATTATCCTTACTGTTCCCTGGATATGTGTTATGTATTGTATGATGTTGGCAACAATAAGACAATTTTAGAGAATAGGACAATTTTGGAGAAGTTAGAAAAGCTACTGACATTCCATCAATGTCCTTTCTGAATATGCATTGTATCATACAGTGACATGTTAGTGTTATTGGACCATTTGGACAAGGAATTGTACATGTCCAGCTTTTGGGACCAAACTCTTGAACTTGAATTATTGTATTGTCTCTTGAACAATATTGTCTATTGACACACTGGAGAGCATAGGCTCATTGTAAGCCGTTGTCATGGCTGCATGTCACACTTGGACCATTAGGCCCATTTTTGTTGTTGTAAGTTAGCGAAATGACAAAACTTGCACTTGTTGTTTTTTTAGACTTTGCCCGAAGTGACAACTGTGCCTTTCGAACTATGACAGAGAAAACCATGTTCTACTTCATGTAGAAAGGCCCACTCTCTGCCATGCTGAATGTGCTCAAAAATACTGTAAAGAAAAACTCTATTGTGTTTTTGTTGTGGTACTCATGATGCAAACACTTGTATGGTTATTCTGTTGTCTATAGGCTAACACATTTCAATGCAGTGGAAGAGCTTTTTTCATGCTACACTCTTGATTGTATCAGCTGTAAGCCCCTCCCAGGCCAGGTGCCATTGAGATACCCCTGTTGTTTTTGAACCAAGGAAGGTGATGAAGCCCACTGATTTAGTTTTTGTGCCTTCTGCCTCTCCATTTTTTTAGTTTTTTTGGGAGGGGGGCAAAAGACAGTGCCAAAACCCACAGCTGGTACCAATGATGTTGTGACGACTGCACATGGGTGTCTAGTAAGCAATAATGAAATCCACACAGATATGTAACATATGTAAAGACATACTGTAACCTACTGTAGGTTAAGATTGATTACAAATACAACATATGACACAGCCTACCTGATTGTCGTTTCACACAAAATACAATTCAGCAGGCTTGAATGCTCATACAGCATGGGTACAATCATGTTTGGTTTTGAATGTGTTATAATTTATGTCACATTTTACTGTGTGCATTACCACTACAGAAATGTTGATGAACGCGATGAGTAACCAAATGTATCTGATTGTTAATATTATCTTGAATTCATTTTCTAGTTCATGACACAGGCTACAGTGTTATAAAACAGAGGTCTGGTTGTCATCTCATGAAAATACACTAGCATTGGAGAACAAAATTTGCTGAAATAAAAGTTGCTTATTTTCCTGTCATTGTTGTGCATAAGTGTATGTGTGTTCTAAGGTTCTAAAAATGTCCATCACAGGTTGATAACGAGCACTCCCAACTCGGCCCCAACTCGGCCCCGTTTGGTCTCAGGGGGACAAAAAAAAACATATTTGGGACATGGTCCTGGTGAATTTATGGACATGCAAATATTAAGGTATTACAATGGCATAAATAGTCACCACGTATGAGATTTGGCAGACTATCCTGACACTGGGGGAAGCAGGAAAATAAGATTCTGGGGCTTACTGCAACTCTATTTTAAGATATCACCCACAACCTCCCCAAAAAGATTTAAAAAGAAAAAAAGTACTGTCCGGCTGACAAAGTCTCATCAAAATGATAATTCTCAGGACTGAATAGTGAATACCTATGCCTTAGTTGTATATAGAACCTTAGTTGTATAGAAAACGTACCTAGTTTAAAAGCGTTAAATTTAAGCCCAAGATGACCTTTTTATCTCAACGCTTTCACTTGCTGTGGCCAAAGGTCTTTGGAGGTCTCTATACCTCAAATCTGAGAAAATTGCATTTTCAGTCACTAGCCTTCCAAATGGGGGTAAGTGCAATATCTATATCTTGCCTTTAACAATATGGTTTCCTTCAGTACATAAAGGACTGATAGACTAGTCACTAGTACATACAGAACTGATAGACTAGTCACTATACATAGGGGATTGATAGACTAGTCACTAGTACATAGAGGACTGGTAGACTAGTCACTAGTACATAGAGGACTGGTAGACTAGTCACTAGTACATAGAGGACTGGTAGACTAGTCACTAGTACATAGGGGACTGGTAGGTGTAATCTTTGAGATAGAAGGGTCATCTTGGGCTATTGAAGCTCATGAACTAGGGAAGTTCACATGAGTGAGACGTATTCATCATAAAGACGTGCTGAAAAATAATAATTTTGATGAGTCAGGCAGACAGTACTTTTATTTTTCATGTTTTCTTTTCAAAATCTAGATAACCATAGACAATGAATATTTGAAAAGAGCGACACTGGAACAATCTATTTCCATTTGGGGTGTTGCAGTGATGTCATCAGCACGTCAGTCACGGAATGTTTGCAAACAGAAAACAGTGAAGCGGAAGAGAAGAGAAGGGAAGGAAGGTGGTGTTTCTGGAGAGGACACGACACACAAGAAACACATTGGCATAGTAAGTTTATGGTGGCCCATGTCTTTCGCGTAACGCACCGTGCCGTGGTAGATGTAGCTAATTAGTAAGCAAGTCAACGAAAGAACAAAACACCGTCTGTTTTATCTAAGCACACGTTAGCTAGCACGGCATAGCTAGCACCACCACTAGCCATGGTAGCCAGTGTGCTACGTTACCTTGTTGGGGCAGTTCATGGCAGTCTAGCAGGGTGTCACTCTCCACTCCTGTTCCCTTGTTGGGGCAGTTCATGGCAGTCCAGCAGGGTGTCACTCTCCACTCCTGTCCTCCGCGATAACCTTACACGTAAAGCTTTGCTAGGGAACTAACGAGATATTTAGCTGAGCAAGCTAGCTAGCACGTTTCCTAGTGTTGCTAGCTAGTTGACGCTTGTTAACTTGAAATTGTAGCCTGTTAATGTATGTCAACAACATGGGCAATCAAGTTAGCTAGGGATACACGTTTAAAACAAGTTAACTAGGGATACACGTTTAAAACAAGTTAACTAGGGATACACGTTTAAAACAAGTTAACTAGGGATACACGTTTAAAACAAGTTAACTAGGGATACACGTTTAAAACAAGTTAACTAGGGATACACGTTTAAAACAAGTTAACTAGGGATACACGTTTAAAACAAGTTAACTAGGGATACACGTTTAAAACAAGTTAACTAGGGATACACGTTTAAAACAAGTTAACTAGGGATACACGTTTAAAACAAGTTAACTAGGGATACACGTTTAAAACAAGTTAACTAGGGATACACGTTTAAAACAAGTTAACTAGGGATACACGTTTAAAACAAGTTAGCTAGGGATACACGTTTAAAACAAGTTAGCTAGGGATACACGTTTAAAACAAGTTAGCCAGGGATACACGTTTAAAACAAGTTAGCTAGGGATACACGTTTAAAACAAGTTACACGGTGGAGTTTTGCTCGAGTCTCTCACGGGATCACGCAGCCGTGGCCAGTGAGCTAGTGCTAACGTGGCTCTCCAGTGAGTATCTCTCCAACACTGTGCTGCTCCATGTACAGCTGTTATTATTTGATAACAAAAGCTAGCTAGCTAGATCGTTCGCTATTTTAGTTGGAAACCTGTGACAGTCAACGACCCACCCACTTTTATGTCCTCATGCATAACCGTATATACGCACTTGCCTTTCCAACAGTTATATCATTGAGTTCCATAAATTGAGATACAGAATATAGACTCATACTGCTACTACTTTTACTACCAGTGACTGAGCTGAACTGAGATTTTTCAGGAAATCTCCCAAGAATGACTACTTGGCCTAACAATGATTTTTTTGTTTTCAGATTCCCATCCTACCCAACATCTGTGCACATCCCGGGAACGTCATCATGAACGTGTTTGACCGCAGCATCAACTTTGATTCCCTCCTCAAGTTCTCCCAGATGTGAGAAAGCACTTGATCTGTTTTGTTTGCTGTTGCATTTATATCTCTGTTGTTCTTATGTACATTAAATGTTGTTTTCAGCTCTCACTCCACCCAGGTGCACCTGAAAAATGTGTACTCCAGCCTGGCGGTGTGCATGTTTGTGGCTGCAGCAGGATCCTACGTGCACGTTGTCACCCGCCTGTTCCAGGTCAGCACCGTGTACCCCCACCACAATGGATTAGTCGGCATCGGAAAGAAATAATTACTTTGGCAGTGACAACACGTTGGCTAGTGATGTTGCCCATTTACACCATCTTAGGGCTAGGGGTTATTTACTCCCATTCAATCAATCAATCAATTAAAGCTTTATTTGTATAGCGCATTTCATACCCAGAGGCAACACAATGCGCTTTACAGAGAACCATTCACACCCCCTCACCTCTCTGTTTCTCTCTCTCTCTCTCTCTCTCTCTCTCTCTCTCTCTGTCTCTCTCTGTCTCTCTCTGTCTCTCTCTGTCTCTCTCTTCTCTCTCTCTCTCTGTCTCCCTCTCTGCCACTTTGTCTCTCTCTTTCAGGGTGGTGTCCTGTCTCTCCTGGGCTCTCTTGGCATGATGTTTTGGTTGGCCATGACACCTCACAATTCAGAGACGGAGAAGAGGAGGCTGGCCATCCTAGCAGGGTTTGCCTTCTTCACAGGTGAAGTGTTTGAGGCTCAGGACAACTACCACTGACTTTGCTAAAGCTCATATCAGTATGAGATAACAGACTATTTCTATGCAAAATTCCTAACCAGGTGTTGGCCTGGGGCCTGCAATGGACTTTGTCATCGCCATTAACCCGAGGTAAAGCATTTATGTCAGTGATACTTCACAATGTGAAATCATCCATTGACATTGGGCATTTACAACAATACAACACAGGATACAGGAAGCATACAGGATACACACCTACTCTGTGTGAAAACGTCTGTGCGTTGAATATTGTCTGTGATATCTTCTGCAGCATAATCATGACCGCCTTCCTGGGGACCTCCATCATCTTCCTCTGCTTCACCCTCAGCGCGCTCTATGCTAAACGCAGGAGCTACCTCTTCCTGGGAGGTAGGAGCGCAAGCCCACAGGAGACCATCCGCATTACATTACATTAGATTTAAGCAATAACACACGAGAGGGAGTGATTTATCATGGTTATTGGCACAGCTGTTTGCAGAGCAGAGAAAACGCACACCGTCGGATATCTCAGCGAGGTGCTGGCAGGAGTGCACACTAGTCACCTTTAGGTGAAAATCGCCACTTTGAATCCAAAATAGGTCATTTGTGTGATTGGTGTGAGTTAGATCTGGTGTGTTTTTGAAGGGGGTGGGTCTGGGTCAGTGGGGACAGAATGAGAACCACATCTTGAGTTGTATTGAAGGATATATATAGCCTAGCTTCCTAGCCATATGATTCAGTGGGTAGTTTCTAGCGATTAGCGGTAGACTAGATACCTACAGTAACGAGGCAAAGTCAGTTGTGTAGCTATGTCTATCTATTTTAAGGTTAGTTAGCTAGCGGTCTGGTTAGTGTTACTAGTCAAACTATAGTTGTGTCTCAGTCAGGACCTCTCGTTGGCTCTCCCTCTCCGCCTCCTCTCTCTCCTCATCTTGTTTTATAAAGGTGCAGTGCACACATTTCAGATTCCTTCAAGCAGGTTAACACACCAGGACATGCTAAATGCATTCTTTGTATTAGAGCTATGGACTTCAGTACGGTAGTAAGGACTCGCACGCCCTTTGGCTCACTGTCAAACCGAGTGCCACATATTCGTGTGCTTCAGGTTTCAGTAAGTGAGACACCAACAGCAGGAGCAAAAGAGACACCTGAAGAGACGAGGGTGAAAATAAAAACACCAGTGCCTCCTATTAACCATGTGATAAATCCCTATATGCTCATGCTAAAATTGACTGGAAAGCCACATTTAAAAGCTGATATAAAAAAAATATTAATAAAATCCTTCCGGGGTAGCATGCCCCCTGACCTCCCAAGGGGGTTCACATGCTTTATCTTTTTCACCCCTGATCCGTTTGCACCCCTGAGTGCTGGTAACAGGAGATATCTGGTAAAAGAATTGAAGCCACACACTCTGGTATCTCTATATGCAAGTGATTTTATAGGGCAACGTGGGAGCGTACGATGGCCGACGAGCCTTGCCAATAACCACAATAAAGCACATCATGTTGCTTTTATACAACAGGACTGTGCGGTTGGTAACTTTTTTTGTGAAAAATATGGGCTAGTGCTCAGTTGAACTAAATCGCGTTACTTTCAGCCCTCTGCAATACAGAATAGTTCTATTGTTTACCGTTGCTATAGGCACCAGTTGGACTGGTCCACAAAGTAAACAGAGCAAGCAGCTAGCTAGCTAGCTAGCGGCTAATATTATAAACTTTATTGCTCACAATCTTATGTCGTATCAACGCAGAGTGATACTTTTACCGGTGATGGTAAAATTGTGGTTATTGGCACGGCTCTGAATGTCTCTTGGCCAATCACAATGCGCGGTTGGAACTAGTTGTTGTATAAAGCCTTTTAATGCCCATACGGGACAGTCCAGGGATTCAAGGTGTGTTTGACTGGTTGCTCCCCTCGGAGCCGTATGAAGAGTTGTGACAATGGACTCCAGATGGAAACTAGCCTCCGGGCTACAATCTGGCATATTTACTTTTTTTTTTTTACACGTTCAGCAATATGCACGGTCCTGATCTAAATAAACTAATCTAAACAATGAGGGGTTGATTTTCTATTGGTAAACATGATGTCACAGTGCTTTACATACAGCGGTGCCTTTCCTTATCTATGTTCTGCTGTGACATCCTCATTTTTTTCCACAAATGTTTTGTTAACGTGCTCATTCATTGGCCCCGTGGTTGTCCCCGCAGGGACTCTGATGTCAGGCCTGTCCATCTTGTTCTTGGTGTCTGTGGTCAACATGTTCTTTGGATCTGTCCTGCTGTTCAAGGTAGTGTAAATACACATAACACACACACACATTCAGTCTCATCACATGGTTGGGCTTCCACTCATTTGCAAGTGTCTGATGTCATCCTGTGATGGTTAAAACTAAAAAGACTCACTGCAGATCTAATACCGTATGTTCTAGTGTATGTTCTGTTCTGTTCTATTAGATTTTGTTCTAATTGATCAATCTCTATGATGTAAACAGTCTCTCTTTCCGATTCCTCACAGGCACACATGTACCTTGGTCTGGTCGTCATGTGTGGGTTTGTTCTGTTTGACACTCAACTCATCATTGAGAAAGCAGAGAACGGAGACAAGGACTACATCTGGTGAGGCTTTAGTTGCCCAAGTCAGTCCTTGGCCAACCTTAGTTCATCTGCTTCTGGATGTTGGTGCATTTACTGTATTGAAGTATTAGTAAGTAAGTATGTGTGTGTGTCTCCTGTGTAAGGCACTGTGTGGACCTGTTCCTGGACTTTGTGACCATCTTCAGAAAGCTCATGGTTATTCTGGCCATGAATGAAAAGGTACGCTGTCCAGCCCATAATTTAGGGCCTTTAACACAGCGCTTATGGAAGTAACTCAGAGGGAAGGTTCATCAAAACTGTGAAATTTTGTCACAATGTTCAATATTTTCTTTTACATTTCAGGACAAGAAGAAGGAAAAGAAGTAGATGGAGGAAATCCACACGAAGTTCCAGATTAAAAACTATCTGTGACAAGGCACAATATCTGGAACCCTGTCGGTGCTTTCACTTTTTGTCTTCATTACTTCAGTAGTTAACTTCTACGTGGTCTTTCTACTTTGAATATTAATTTGAGTATGTTAAAGGTTTGAATGTTGACTAATGTTAGTGCGTGCCAATGCGTGCCAAACCTCTATGACTGGAGAACTGAGTTTATACTAATGCTGGCCTGTAGAGGGAGCTGTCGTTCTAATAAGACTCACAAACTAAGCAGCAACACTTTAGACTATTTTTTGTGTCACTAAAGTATACAGTTTTTCCTTTGACATTTTTATCTGAGCGTTTGAGATGAATTATTTGTTTTAGTGATTAGTTTGATTTTTATGTATGACTTCATCAATTATCAGGTATTTTGGCCTGTGATTGAGAATTTTCTCAGCATCAAGTCTAACAGATTTGTATCATTGATATGCATTGTAAAAACAAAAATGTTAATAGTCAGTGCTACTGGACAGAACCATGGTGTAATTCATATGTGTTTCTATGGAGACTGACTTGGTGACCTCCCTGACCTTGACCCCACAGTCAAATGCCCATTATGATGAGAACATGGACACTGTTCCATCTTCTCTCTCGCAAGCCAATGAAGAAACCTGTCAAATATCAGCATGCCAGATCAATGAAAGAAGGCCCAGATCTATGGAACTCAAGTAGCCTACATGTTTGAGAAGTTTTACAACAGCGCCTGCAATGACAGAAGTTTAGATTTGCCATAACAATGTGATATTTTCCTTCAAAGTGTATGCTGTGAAAAGTATATTTTACTGATGTTCTATTGAAAATCTAGTAATTTGATACATTTGCTCAAATAAACTTGTTGAAAGTGAATGCTTTGTCATGGTCATGAAAAGCAGCAAATGCCGATGTTCATTAAAATAAATGCAAATGAGAAGAAAAGGAAAACATTTTAATTAGAAAGTTGGCAACAGGTACCGACAGACATCCTTAGCTATGGAGGCAGAAGACAACAGAGATTCTGACAGAGATCAACATAATTTACTTAGTAAGCTAGGGAACTGTATTTTCACAGAAATATTACAAAATGATGATAATCACAAATGATGTACATTTCACTTCACATAAATAAATAATAGAAATACATATTCATTGGATAGTGTAGCTATTTCACCTCTATGGTATTATTGCTGGTATATATTACCTTCAACATATTAAGATTTAAACACATGACATCCTTTCTCGGCAGTAAACAGAGAAATAAGCTTAACATCAACAACAAATAATTTCCATATAATAAAACTGTGATGCATGATTCAACAATGAAAAATCACAATTAAACATTAATTTTTAAGGGCTTCATATTAAGGAAAAGCCTATTCAGTATATTACTGTGTGAGCTGATGAGAACAGAAAAGGACATTTGTATTGGTTGGTTTGATCTGCATGGTCAGTGAAGTTGATAAGAAAAAAGTATACATCAGACAAACCGCTCTCTTAGGGCTCCTTCCAGTCAGAGAAAGAGTGAAGCATATTAAGTTAGTGAAAAAAAAAAAACACCCCTTCAAAGGCAGATTGTGTGTGAGAGCTGTAAAGGGGTCCATGCATTTCACTGTCACACATTTTTTGAAGAACCTTTGTTTAACAGGGTGAGTGTCTGATCAGTGTCGTTTCCATCCCCTTCCGTAAAGCAGTCAACAGTGAATAGTCCATAGAACCCCTGGGTTTTGGTTTGGCGTTTGATAAGCTATCCTGAGGGGACGGCGGTCTTTACAGCTAAACCCAGATAGCAAGCGGATCTGGGCCATATATGGGCCGGAACTAAGCCAGATCTGGCCTGTATATGGCCCTGATCGGATTGCTGTCTGGGAACTGTCAGCAGAATGAAGAATTGGTGAGAGAAAGAGCCCAGTGAGGAGAGTCCTCAGGAGAGGTCCAGGCCCGTGCTCCAACACAGCCAGGTCTGCCTCTCCTCCTCCTCCTCTGTCTCTCCTCCATCATCCCTGGTTCTCTTCCGTCTCTCCTCCATCATCCCTGGTTCTCCTCTGTCTCTCCTCCATCATCCCTGGTTCTCTTCCGTCTCTCCTCCATCATCCCTGGTTCTCCTCCGTCTCTCCTCCATCATCCCTGGTTCTCCTCCGTCTCTCCTCCATCATCCCTGGCTGCCGCAGGAGGACAGGCTGTCGTACAGGGAGTCGCTGAGCGACTCGGGGGTCTCTAGGACCTGGGGGCGACTGGGGGAGAGGGCCTCCTCGGGCCGTTCTCTCAGCAGCTCCAGCCCCGCCTCGCGGCTCATCTCCGGGGCGCTGGGGGCGCGCGTCTTCCCCCGGCGGATCAGGCCGGTCTGGGCGGGCACCGGCAGGCTGCCTGGGTCGACAGCAGCGCGAGAGGTCGGAGGACCACGGGGCTTCACACTCTGACAGGACAGGACGGAGAAGGAGAAATAAACATCAGGTTGTAGTTAAACATATAAACACATTATTCACGGCTGTAACAACACCCATTTTGTAATAGAAATGCTGAATATCCGTGTCTTTTATTTATCTGCGTCAATATAATCTATGTTCAAATTGGCTTTTTTGTTTGTTTGTTGTTTTTTTGGTGTTGGGGATGGGTGTGGGGGAAAAAGGGGAAAAAATGTGTCAAAATAACTAATAACTAACTAATAAACGATTTTGTGTTACATGTTAAATGTGACACAATAAAGTATTAAAAAACCAGAAATGCTGAATGGTCAGTCTATCCGTGAACCCACCCCTCTGAACGGGGAGCCGTAGGGGGCTGGCTCCTCCTCCTCCTCGTCCACGGTCAGGTACACCTCGCTGGGGACCGCCGGCGGCTTCAGGCTGGGGAACGTCCAGGTCTTAGAGCGGGGTGTGAACATGTGAGCTCCGTATGCATCTTTATCTGGAGGTGGAGCACGGTTACAATAAGGTTATCAAAACTCAGGAGAAAAACAATTAACTGTGTCACAGAACGGGTCTTGCCGACCTATTAAAATGTTTTACAGACGCCGGCAGTATTTCACATTGAATAAATGAATGAATGAAATTTTATTTCGAACATGGTCATGATTTCTACAAATAGTAATAAAAAATAACAAACAAATATGTTTAAGTACATGATTTCATTGTTCGAAAAGGAGTAGGATGAAGCCTATGCTTATCGTGCCCTACCCAGATAGCAAGCGGATCTGGGCCATATACAGGCCAGATCTGGCCCTTGTGGATTAGTTCCGGCCCACATATGGCCCAGAATCATTACACATCCGCTTGCTATCTATGTACCCCTATCCTTCAAGTTAGTGCATGTCTTTGCATAACTACAAACGGTCAAAACAGGATATTCTCAAGACAAAGTGGGAAAACTGATTTGAACGGATGTCGCGTAACGCGCCGTAGTTCTCGGAGTCTCGACCTTCATGGATGACGCCAGCTGTGTGCATCAGGGCGGCGCTCTTCTCCTCCAGCCCCGGGCCGTGCTGGACGGTGGGAATCAGCTGTTTGTGTGCCGCTGGGTAGCATTCCTCCAGGGAGGACATGTCCCGGTCCAGGGTCCTGGACCTACGACCCACCCTGCCTGGGGACGCCTGTCCGTCCGCTCCCGGCCTGGCCTTGGACAGGCTCCTCCCGGCCACGCCCCCGCCGCCGTAGTCGGGCAGGGGGAACGTACCGATGCCGCTGTCCAGGGTGTAGGTGGAGGCCCCGGAGCCTGGGAAAGTGGAATGTAGTGACGTTAAAATGATTAACATGTCACACTGTGAATTTGTAATAGTGCAATGGGGTAGGGTTTTCAGTGGGAGGGGATTATGTTAAACTATTTGAAACTGCATTTACAATTGTATTTTGTATAACTTGAAAACTAATAAAAATATAATTTTTTTAAAAAGAAATAAAGATTAACATGTAATGTAGATCCAGCCAACAAGGATAACAATCTGACCACGGTCTTATCTGACCACGGTCTTACCTGCAAAGTGCTGAGAGTGAACTGAGCCTGCGAGATTCTCGTCTGAGGTGACGCTGCTGATCACGTCCGATCCCTGGGTAAGCAAACAACCACAGCAGCGTTTCATTCCATCACTGTGTAAACCACACGACCGCTCGTACTACCCTCTCCCCCGCGCTCCTACCCTCTCCCCCGCGCTCCTACCCTCTCCCCCGCGGTCCTCCCCTCTCCCCCCCGCTCCTACCCTCTCCCCCGCGCTCCTACCCTCTCCCCCGCGCTCCTACCCTCTCCCCCGCGCTCCTACCCTCTCCCCCGCGCTCCTACCCTCTCCCCCGCGCTCCTACCCTCTCCCCCGTGCTCCTACCCTCTCCCCCTCGCGCTCCTACCCTCTCCCCCGCGCTCCTACCCTCTCCCCCGCGCTCCTACCCTCTCCCCCGCGCTCCTACCCTCTCCCCCGCGCTCCTACCCTCTCCCCCGCGCTCCTACCCTCTCCCCCGTGCTCCTACCCTCTCCCCCTCGCGCTCCTACCCTCTCCCCCGCGCTCCTACCCTCTCCCCCGCGCTCCTACCCTCTCCCCCGCGCTCCTACCCTCTCCCCCCCGCTCCTACCTTCTCTCCCCCGCGCTCCTATCCTCTCCCCCGCGCTCCTACCCTCTCCCCCGCGCTCCTACCCTCTCTCCCCCGCGCTCCTACCCTCTCCCCCCTGCGCTCCTACCCTCTCCCCCCCGCGCTCCTACCTTCTCCCCCCCGCTCCTACCCTCTCCCCCGCGCTCCTACCCTCTCCCCCGCGCTCCTACCCTCTCCCCCTCGCGCTCCTCCCCTCTCCCCCGCGCTCCTACCCTCTCCCCCCCGCGCTCCTACCCTCTCCCCCTCGCGCTCCTACCCTATCCCCCGCGCTCCTACCCTCTCCCCCTCGCGCTCCTACCCTATCCCCCGCGCTCCTACCCTCTCCCCCGCGCTCCTACCTTCTCCACGTCGTCTCTGCCGGGGGCGTGGTTGACGGCGGCGGCGCCCGGCTGTCTGGACGTCTTGCAGTCGAAGGACAGCCGTCTCTGGGGCACGCTGGGGACCACGTCCTTACCGTCCACTCTGCGTCCACACACACACACACACACCACACACACACACACACACACACACACACACACACACACACAACACACTCTCACTCAGTCTACCAGCTAGACAATTCCTGTACTGCAACATTAGGTATTACAGTACCTTCAAATGAATTGTCAAATGAAATCCAAAAAGGTTGCATTCCCCCTTAAACACCCGACCTCTCATGTTCCAAAAAAAGTAGAAGCAACGCACTGGACTGAAGTGAAAGTAAGCAATTCAAGGGAATCCCAGAAACACAGGGTATCCCTTATGCAAAGAAAATATATTCCTCTATTAACTGTCAATATATTATAGTATTTTAAATATTTGGAGGAAATATACAGAATAATCTATGATACATACATAATATATTGAATAGTTCATAATGAATTGACGCTTTTCATATATTGCGGTATATTGGAAAATAGAACCACTAGTTTCCTATACATGGAAATATATTGTTTGATATATTACATTATATTTTCCAATATATCTTTTTTTTTTTATGTGATGAGTCTCCATCTCTCACCTGTTGAGCAGCTGCTGCATGAAGTTGTCCGAGCGCCCTCCCCTGTACATGACGGCCAGCTGTCCCTGGGCCTGGTCCATGACCACCTCGCAGGAGTGACCCCTGCCTGACCTGTCCACGTAGGCCCGCTCCTCCTCCAGCGCCCGGCGCAGCCCCTCCGCCTTCTCCATCAGCGTGGAGATGTTCAGGCCCTCCACGCCCTCCTTGCACCGGGCCGCCACCTTGGAGTCCTTCCCCACCGACGAGATGTTGATCCTCCACTCCCTCTTCTCCTCCTTGGCCTTGGGGGCGTCGGCCTTGCGGCTCAGGGCGGGCAGCTTGCTCTTCTTCAGGCCGAACCAGCTGGCGATGCCGTTGGAGGCCTTCTGTTTGACCTCGACGACCTGCCCCCCTCTGTCCTGCTCCTGGAGCTTCAGCATGTTCTCCTCGATGCCCTTCATCACCTTCTGCTCGATGGCCGACTGCGGGCTGAGGACGGGGGCGGGCTTCTCCTCGGCGTGGTCCGTGGGCGGCCTGGGGGGAGGCGGGGGGAGGCTGTCTCCGTACGCCGGGTTCTTCTTCTTGTTCCCTCCGACCTTCGACCTCTCCTCCGACTTGGAGGAGTAGCGCGGCACCTCCGTGGGTCTCCCCGCTCGGGCGGAGGGGGCCTGGCAGGGCTTGGAGGGGGACTTAGGGGGGACTTTGCTGGGGCTGGGGCCGCTGCTGTTTTGGGCGGCGCCGGGGGCGGGTTTACCGTTGTAAGGGAGGTTCAGGGAGCCCGGGCATTTCATGTTGTTGCGTAGAACCTGGGGCGTGTCCGTGATGGGGGACGGTAGGCCCAGTTTGCTCTTCGGGCTGTCCGTCTTGGCCACAGCGACTCTGGAGTAGAGGGGCTCCAGCTCTGGCTTGGCCCCCGAGGGCCCCGACAGCAGCGGTTTGGCCCCTGGCTCATTCAGCTGACCGGCACTGGGGCACTTCAAGCCCCCGCCAGCCCCGTTGCTCTTGGACTTCCCATCCAGGGAGTCGGTGAACCTGGCATGTCTCTGCTCTTCCACCAGATCGTCCACGGGCCTCTCCGCCGCCCCGCCCCTCTCCTCGCCACAGCCGACCGCCGCGTCGCCGCCCTGCACGCCGTCCGGCGCGTTGCCAGGCTGCGGACCGACCTGTAGCTCCTCGGAGCTCCGCAGCTTACCGAGGGCCGCCAGTCTGTCTTTGAAGGCGTGGTGGCTGGACTCGGCCGCCGGCCTGGGGGGCCCTGGCCTGGGGGGCCCCGGCCTCCTGGGGATGGACGAGGGGTCGTTCCTCCTTGGCGGGACAGGGGCCTGGGGGAGGTCGGGGGTCACCAGGCCGGCCTCTCTCGCCTCGGCGTCAGGGGCCCGCTCTCTGGTCCTGGGGGGGTTGGCGCTGCCACCTCCCTGGACCCTGTGGAGGGCAGAGGAACCGGGGAGGCTGGGGCGGCCGTGCCAGGCCGCGCTCTCCGCCTCGACGTCCTGCTCTGACGAAGAGTCCGAGGAGGAGGAAGAGGAGGAGGAGGAGGAAGAGGAGGAGGGCTGCTGCTGCTGCTCGCGGGGCGGACCGACGACGCCCCCCTCCGGAAGCGACTTCACCAGCTTCCTGTCCCCGGCACTGGCCTTGCTGTGATTGGGCAGAGTGCTCCCGGTCTGAGAACTCGGGGCCCCCCCCGCCTGCTGACTAGCGGTGGAGAGGTCAGAGACGTTCTCGTAGTGAGGGACCCTCGGAGAGGCCCTAGCGGTGGAGGAGGAAGAGGAGGAGGAGGGTCCCAGCTTGGGGCCACTGCGGACAGCTTTGGGGGCCGCGGCGCCGGCGTAGCTGAGCTCCTTGGCGGGGAGGGGGCAGAGCTCCTCGGGCTGGGGAGGGGAGGTGGGGGCGGAGTGCGTGGCCGGGTAGGACTCGGACCTGGCGGGCGGCGGCGGCGGCTGGCGGCACCTCTCGGTGGTGGTGGCGCGGCGCGACGGCACGGGGGAGTGGTACACCTCGTAGTTGTTGGTGCGGCAGGGGATGCGGGAGGTGCGCGTGAGTTGCGGGCTGAGGCGGGCGCCGCCGCCACCGCCGCCCTGGCCCCGCCTCTCCCCCATGGACGGGATCTTCAGGAACTTCAGGAGCTTGGAGGGGGAGGAGACGGAGGCGGCCGCCATCTCGCCCCCGGGGCCGCCGGGGGGGGCGTCGGGCCTCTCTTGGACCGAACCGTCCTTCTCCGGGGTCGTCGAGGACCGGTGACCCGCGTCGCCGGAGGGGAGCGGCGGGTCACGGCGCGGGACCTCCCTGCTCGCCATCTCGCAGTACGACATCTGGGGCGCGCTCTTCTCGCCCGGGACGAGTAGCTGGGCGGAGCTGGCGTGCACGCCGCCGCCGCTCTCGTCCGAGCGACCCCCCTTCAGGCCGCCGTCCGCCTCTGGGTCTTGTGCTTCGCCCGTTTTCCCGACCTTCGACCCCGTCGGCGCCCGGCAGTCGTCCGAGCTCTGATTGGCCGAGCCGCTCTGATCTGTGCTTGTCGTGATCGACAGGTAGGAGTCGGGGTCTCCGGGTTGCTGGTGGTCCTTCGCCGCGGGCGGTTTTAACGGGAGAACGGACTCCGGTATTGTGCTGTTGACGTGACATTCACTTAAAGCAGCTGTGGAAATAACGTGGTTCTGGGCCCAGTTGAGCTTGGGCGGCCCGCAGACGTGGCCGCACTTGGCCGGACCGTCGGCGCTCTTTTTACACGTGTGGCCGCCCTCGCCCTCCTCCGCCGCCACCTCCCCGTTGAGGTGCGGGTGCGAGTCGGCCTCGGAGCAGGAGCAGCGGCAGTGGCGAGGCTTGCACGGCAGGGGCAGCTCCCCGACGGCCAGCGCGGCCTCGGTGGACATCAGCACCTGGCTGTAGTCGCAGAAGGACAGGCCCGCGGACGACGGGTGGAACTTGAGGGGGTCCGTCTCCTCCATCTTGCGCAGGACCTCCAGGATGTGTGCTTTCTTCTTGAAGAACGGGGACAGGGCCTCCATGGAGGCCGCGGGGCCCCGGGGGCCGGGGGAGGCGTGCTGCGGACGGAAGCCATTTCCCTTCGAATAAGAAAACATCACTGATCACTACAACTCAATGGGCTATATGCACAACTCCCCAGATAGCAAGCGGATCTGGGCCATATATGGGCCGGAACTAAGCCACAAGGGCCAGATATAAGGCCCAGATTCGCTTGCTATCTGGGTCCAGTACTTCCTGAAATTAGACATGCTTCTCTATTTCCTGTCTTACACTATTGGATGAAATGATTAATCAGGTGTGCCTGATCATTGTGCTGCAGTCAGGCACACCTGATTAATCACTTCACCCAATAGTGTAGGACATGAAATAGGGAAGCATGTGTAATTTCAGGAAGTACTGGAGTTGTGCATATAGCCTATAGTACTCACACTAGTAGGGCTTTGTGTGCAGCATGTGACACATTCAAACCAACTGAAATGTTTTCACCACGACTACAGGAAATCAGTTCAGTCGATGTTAGAAAGTCTGGTATTTTGAATATGATAGTCGACCAGGAGGACAATGCATCAATATGATAAAATGATGGAAGCATCAGGGTATGAGAGGCCTGACAGGTCAAAGGTCAGGTGAGTTAGTGGCAGCGCCTGGTAGGGATGTAACAATAACCGGTTTAGTGATAAACCGTGATAAGATTACATTTATCGCAATAAAATGATCACTAAAACCGTGTTTGATTACCATGCTTTGAAAAACTCACTGTAAATACTGTCCAGCATCAACCAAAGATACAGTCTCCCAGATGCATTATTTTAATGTTTATGCAATCAAAAAGTGCAGTGCTGCTAATTTTAATTTGTGGTTTTCAATATTAAACTTGATGAAACGATTTCAGTGTGTGTAGTTTTTGGACATTTTCAGCACATTTTAACAGTACCGCGATAATACTGATAACCGTGATAATTTTTGAACGCTCTAATCGTGATGTGAAATTTTCATACCGTTTCATCTCTAGCGTCTGGTTCTCACCTTGGCTTGTGCTTCGGTCAGGGCCGTCTCCACCTGCTTGGCAGAGTCGATGTGCAGCGGAGTGTTGTATTCTGGGAGAGGTCCTGGCAGAAACTGACACCAGACATCCAAGACATTCATGATAGCATATTAACAGGTAAACAGTAAACACAGTAGTGTTGGTACGGTGTCTGCAGAACTGAGTGAGTCAGCAATTTTGTATTTGGAGCAGAACTATGTGGTTTTACCTGGTACTGCGCGCTGGACTGGTTGGGCAGTTTCTGCTGGAAGAGCTCACACAGAGCTCTGTTCTGTCTCTCCAGGTCGAATACCAGCATCTTCAGCTTAATACACTCTTCTCGCAAGTCCTACACACACACACACACACACACAGAACCACACACAGTCACAATGTATGCAGTGCTACAACAAAATCGATGCCTGACATTAGAATGAGGAGTTGTAACTCTACCTTCTGGTTGAGGAGAGCCTGGACCACGTGGTTGGCCACCTAGGCACAGCGGGAGAGAATCTTTGATTGACAGCTCAACTATCTGACACATTTACAACAGATCAGGCTTTTGATTTCATTTCAAATAAAGTCGGTTCAGATCACCTCATCCAGACATCTCTCATAGGCCTCCCGTTGGTTCTCGTTGGCCAACATCAGAGCAGAATTCTCCGCCTGTGGGAGAAGGCAAGCTGATTACTCAACAATAACATAATAGAAATAAAATATTCCTGCTATGAGGCAGATAGTACTATAGTACTACAACAGTCCTCCCTCCTAAGCACTTATTGTATTGTATTGCACTGTACTTTAGATTGCTATTCTTGCACTTTGCCTTCAGCACTAGATTATGCTCTTAGTCACTTGTTTTAGAAAGAAGATGCACTTGTGAGTTCTGGCAAGTAGTAGTACATTGGCTTTTCCTACATTAAATGCAATTATTGTTAGTCGCTTTGGATAAATGACTGTAATGTAAATGTAAATTCCAAAGAATTTTTTGAAAATGGCATTGATAGATTCTCAATTGACGTGCAGTGCATATGTACGACAATAAAAGTTGTTTATTTTATTTTGTTTTGTTGCGTTCTGTATATGGAGTGCTTGTCGCTGGCTCACCTCCAGGTCTCTGAGTCGGTCCATGAGCTCACTGCTGTTGTCCTCCTCCAGGTAAGACCCCTCGTCTGACCCAAAGTCCTCATCACACACCCTGGGCTCTGCTTCGCCAGACATCGTTCTCATCTGCAACAACATGGTCTGTAGGTTACTTCCTTCCTTCCTTACTCCTCTTGGTTCCTTGAGGAACATAAGGCTGCGATCATCTGCTTCCATCTGGTCCTGTCCTGAGCAGCATGCTGTGCCTCGCCCCAAGTTAGGTTTGCCGCTTTCAGGTCAGAGGTCACGGTTCTTCGTCGGGTTGTTTTTGACCTCCCTCGTTTCCTCGTTCCAGGAAAGAGGTCTGTAGGTTACGCCTGGCCTTCCCAGATAGCAAGCGGATCAGGGCCATATACGGGCCAGATCTGGCCCTTGTGGCTTAGTTCCGGCCCATATATGGCCCAGAATTATTACACATCCGCTTGCTATCTGGGTTCCCTCACACTGCCAAGAAGACCTGAAGACGACTGACCGCATTCAAGAAAATCATCTCACTGACTGCCATCCCTACGTGACAGAGATCACAACAGAGTCCAGTGTTACTCCAGGTTCTCCAGGATAGTGAGCTGATATGTGACCCTGTGTCCCTCTACGCAGAGACGGCTCCTCCATGCTGAGGTGTTCTGCCCGTATGACTGTCCAGCCGGACGGAGGCTGCAGGGGCAGCAGAGCAGGTGGAGGCCGCAGATAGAGGCTGTGAGGCAGATAGAGGCTGTGAGGCAGATAGAGGCTGTGAGGCAGATAGAGGCTGTGAGGCAGATAGAGGCTGTGAGGCTGATGGAAAATAGAGGCAGATAGAGGCTGTGAGTGTGAGGCAGATAGAGGCTGTGAGACAGATAGAGGCTGTGAGGCAGATAGAGGCTGTGAGGCAGATAGAGGCTGTGAGACAGATAGAGGCTGTGAGGCAGATAGAGGCTGTGAGGCAGATAGAGGCTGTGAGACAGATAGAGGCTGTGAGGCAGATAGAGGCTGTGAGACAGATAGAGGCTGTGAGGCAGATAGAGGCTGTGAGACAGATAGAGGCTGTGAGGCAGATAGAGGCTGTGAGGCAGATAGAGGCTGTGAGGCGGCCCGGTCAGCGGGGAGCCGGACGGCTGTGTGACAGCGGGAGCCGGAGGTGACGGGTCTCCCTGGTGTCCCTGCCACCTTCAGACGGTGTCGTCACCGGGGCCTCCTAATCTCTGGAGTCCCTCCTACTCAGCTGCCTTCCTCTGGAGCACCGTCCAGCTATCACACACGCACACACACACACACACACACACACACAAACACACACACACACACACACTCTGGCACACCATCCAGCGGTCATGTCACACACACAAACACACACACTCTCAGTGGTCATGTCACACACACACACACACACGCACACACACACTCTGGCACACCGTCCAGCGGTCACGTCACACACACAGACACACACACACACACACACACACACACACACACACACACACACACACACACACACACACACACAGGAACTGTGAGATAACCTAGAACTGTCCTGTTCTCAGTGAGTTTAGAGAAACTCAGAAGACCAAGAGGAATATTATGAACCATGCAGGCCAAACCTCCATCAAACCCCGGGCATCTTTCCTGCATGTGTCAGCTGTGACGGACAGCGCAAGGCCAAGCACTCCTGTAATGGACTGATAATCAATGTCCCTTCGCCCCAAGTCCACGTTAGCTGGATGTTTAACCTCAGTCAGCGGAGTGGTTATAAATACCAGCTATTCACAACAGCACAGTAATGCACATTAGCGCTCTAGGCGTCATACACACGTGTGTTTATGCAAGACCACATAGAGAAACAGCCTGGAACATGTGCACAGTACAAACACATGCACAAAAAAGGGAGTCTAAATATAATACTGTTGTTGCTGGATGCTTTTCGGGTTTTGTGCGCCTCACGATCAAAGAAAATAAACATAACTTTGAAGAAGACCCCTGTTCTACGTTTACCCAGAGAACAAAGTACTATAATGGACAGAATAAGCCCAAGAAATTCAACTCCAGAGTCATAACATACATATTACATCTTGCACGGGCGGGACACTGTACATCCTTCCTACACCTGCATCCTGCATCCTTCCTACATCTACATGCTACATCCTTCCTACACCTACATCCTGCATCCTTCCTACATCTACAGTACATCCTCCATCCTTCCTACACCTACATCCTGCATCCTTCCTACACCTACATCCTGCATCCTTCTTACATCTACAGTACATCCTCCATCCTTCCTACACCTACATCCTGCATCCTTCCTACACCTACATCCTGCATCCTTCCTACATCTACAGTACATCCTCCATCCTTCCTTCACCTGCATCCTGCATCCTTCCGATACCTACATCCTTCCTACACCTACATCCTACATCCTTCCTACATCTGCATCCTTCCTACACCTACATCCTTCCTACACCTACATCCTTCCTATACCTACATCCTTTCTACACCTACATCCTGCATCCTTCCTACACCTACATCCTTCCTACACCTACATCCTTCCTACATCTACATCCTACATCCTTCCTACATTTACATCCTACTGTACATCCCAGCAGAGAACAACCATAGTCTGGGGATCAGAAGGCAGGGTGCTGATGAACCACTGTATTGTCATGCTGGTTTAGCAGCCTGGCCTCAGCATTGTAGACATACAGAGGCCCATTGAGAGAGAGAGACAGAGAGAGAGAGAGAAAGAGACAGAGAGAGAGAAAGAGAGAGAGAGAGGGAGAGAGAGAGGGAGAAGGAGAGTGAGAAAGAGAGAGAGAGAGAGAGAGAGAGAGAGAGAGGCTCAGTGTCACTCCTGATACTATGGCACCAGGGAGCTCCTTCCACTGAGCTGCCAGGCAGAGAGACATGACACAGATATGGCCTGAGAGGGGGAGGCCCCCGGGGAATACTCAATAGAGAGTACAGGAACACGACTTTGGCGGCCATATTGTTTGGCTGACTACGACCTTATCATCATTCTGGATGCAATATTCTACGGCCCTCTGTATCGGTCATGGAAGCTATTTAGGATTTGAATCACCTACAGTACTAGCTTCTAGCTTCTTCTATCTTCTTTCTCTCTGAGCCGTGATAACAATGAAAATGGCCTCTGCAGCTGTTACCAGACAGATAAATGGATGTGACCGAACCTCGTGTTTTCCCCTCTCCCCCTAGACATACACTAAAACAGCAGAATGTAAACAGAGAGCATCGGGGCTCAGCTTCCACAGTTTAAGATGCAATCAGAGAACAAAACAGGCTGTATCATGTGTCACCCCTGAGCGAGAAAGCACACTGTGTTTTTGTTCTCCGTGAAACGGCTTTACAATGGATACCTGCGAATCAGGAACATGTATGCTTGGGGACATTCTGACGCTTTCTTATGCAGACAAAAAAAATCTGCAACACTATCCTAAAGAAAAACTAATGTGTCCCACAGAAATAAATAGCCATGGTGTCTTTCAAACGAATTACCCAGCAGCCATTGCTAGGGAGGTCAGTTTCCATGGGTGGCACCCTTATGGCGGTACCACAGAAGAAGAATCCTTGTTCTACGGGCAGAACACAGAAGAACACGATGACAACGGAACACAACCGAGCCTTCTGGGATATCTACAGTATTCTGAAAGGGATTCTTACCTGTGATGTCAGCCCTCCTTCTCAGAGCCAAGAGAAGATCGGTCAGGCTCCTGTCAGGCACCCCTGATCCCCAACGTCACAACCAAGGAGCTTAGGAGAAAACACACACACACACACACACACACACACACACACACACACACACACACACAAACACCTCGTTACCCTCTGAAGCTTTCCTTTCTGTCGTTCACTCCATATGTTCTTCTTTTCAACCTCTCGGGGCCTTTGCCGACATCACTGTCATCCCCTCTCCTCCCCCAATTGTATTCCCCCCCGACAGACTCAAAGAGAGCTTTCTTGCCACCAGAGAGAGAGAGGAGCTTAACAGGGGTTTTAGTGTGGCTGGCCTCAAAGCAACGTCACCTCTATTGTCAGCCATCACACAAAAATGGCCTTCATCCCATCTCCTCCTCTTCTCCCTCCTCTAGTCCTCTCCTGTCCTTCTCCGCTTCCCCCTCTCAGACTGGACAGGAAGTGGAGAGGAATCTCTGTGGCCCGCACAGACACCAGACCACAACCCCCCCCCCCTCGCCTCTCACCTTCCCATCTCCCAGTCACTGCAAACTGTAATGAAGGAACTACGCATGAATAATTCAGCAGGCGGCGTTTAAGAAGTCCCCTTTCATGTCCTTGCGATAACACTGGCTTGCAGACTGCAGACTCGAGTGTTACAATCAATTTTTCTGTAATCTTGGATTCCCCATTACTGAGTTCACTGGTGGTAATTATGCATGGTTTCCACAGGGCTTCCACTCAGGCTGTGACCAATGGGAGGCCACCGCCAGCACCACTGCAGAGATTCCGTGGCCAGGCTCGGTCCAGTCACATCCCGACAGCCCTGGTCAGAACACACACACACAGCTACGGTATCAGACACATCCCATCAGCCCGGGTCAGTAGGGAGAACAGCTGATCCAATTACGATTTTGTCAAACCCTCCTGCATGAAAAATCCCGATCTGTGATGTGACAAACAAATCATTTGATACGCTACACTACCAAGACACCACAAAGATGGCACCTCAAGGACTTTAACCAGAGCGGGTTGGGTCTGATCTGATTCTGGCTCGCTGGCGCGCTGATATCACGCCCCGCAAGGTTGGCTGGTTTGAGCTCAGGGTTCAAAGTCAGAGAGGGCTGGTGAGATGCCGTAAGGAACGAGCTGACTACATTAATGGAACGAGGGCAAGGCTACAAAGGCAGGGGAGCACAGAGAACTCTGCCAAGCAGCGCGAACAAACCCTCAAAGCTTCTTAAATCATGTCAGTCACACTTTGGAGGCTTTCGCTGAGGCAAGCCCATCCTGCCTCAGTCAAATATAGCATGTCAAACAGCAACCTCTGCATCTGTCAGCCTGGAAAAGCACATATTGAAGTTCCCTTTGTGTGGGTTAAAGTGTGTTGGCGGCATACAGTACTACAGTATACAGTATGTAAACAATATGACCAGTGTACTCAGACAGATCAATAAAACAAGATCTGAAAAAGGAGACACAGGGCAATAAAGGAATATTTTACCCAACCATTAACATCAGTATCAATAAAGTATGTCATATGTATGAATTAATGGCATTAATCTATAATCGAATGGCATTAATCTATAATCCACAATATCAGTCCCATGCTATTTGAATTAATAGTAGAGATCTAGCAGTACATAGGCAGAATCAGGTCACTGGGTTACCATTTTCCTTTGTTACTGCGATTTCGGGTGCTTACCAACATGAACGGATACCAATCATACACACACAATCTTTTTGGATGAGAGAAGGAGGTAGAGGGACTAGGGGGTTGGGGGAGGGGTAGGGGAGAGCACAGGAGAGGAGGAGAGGGGAGTAGCTTCCCAAAAGAGCAGTGCGGTTGGCAGCGAGCCACGTCGGAGAGGTACCAAACAGAATGCTGGCCTCCCTGCCTGGGATCTTTCTAAATGTTTGCCAGGCAACCTCCGAACCGCACCCTCCCCTAACCGTCCCGATTCAGAGAGAGAGACTGGGTGGGTTTCTCCTCCAACAACAAACAACACCCTTGAGCGCATTCACCCCATCTCTAATTGATGATTTATGACACGTTGTCGCATCAGCAAATCGGCCCATATGTGTCCACCGTGGCCTGGGAGATTGGACGGCTAACACCGGCCATGGCAAAGATTTAGAAAGAACAGTTTGTTAAAAGCCGCCCCGAATGTTGTCCACGGATGCCAGTGTCACACTACAACACAGAGGGCAATGTAGACCTGCCCAAGGATACGTCTGTGCGCCACGCTAGCACAGATCAATTTATGGCCCACAACCCCCCAAATCCACAACGCTGAACAACATAGCCCGACATGAAGCTACACACAGAAACTACGATATCAGTCCCATCTAAAGCATGCTCTCATACTACGCTGTAGATTCGATTTATATAGCTTACATGCTCGGTGTCTGTGTTCTGAAATGTACAGTCTCACCTTGCTGTGTTTGCTGGCATCCAGTCAGAGCATCCGATAGACAGATCCCCCAGTCCACAGCTAAATCTAAGGCATCCAAAAAAGAGGCCACAGCCTTACATTGATCTTCTCCTGTCAAAGTAAAGATTTCTCGGTGCGGTTCTCTCCTCTCCTGTCATGAGTAAGCCGGTCTCACAGTGTTACCGGGAGAAAGGACCTGGGTTGGGGCATTGGTGCTGTGTGTGTGTGTGTGTGTCTGTGCCTTCTGCAGAGGCTGCCATGTCTCCCATTGTTCCAGGGTGAGTGAGGCAGTCTTCCTACCCTAATAGACCCAGCCTACCACAACAGCTGTGGACCAGCCCCCACCTCTCCCCTCCTCTCCTTCTCCTCTCCCCTCCCCTCCTCCTCCTCTCCCCTCCTCCTCCTCCTACTGCTGCCTCTGCCTGCTAAACATTAACCCTACAGCTGCTGGCTGGGCCATAAAGGAGAAAAGAGGGGGTTATGTTTCAAAAGAGATCCCACCATGTAGCGGACAAAGGCGCGAACATGGAGAGGATATCCGACAGCCGACTGACTAATGGAGGTCCAGCAGCCATTCAGCGCCTTGTAAAGAACACGGGTTCTGGGCTCAGAGGATTCTCATTCAGCGCCTTTTAAAGAACACGGGTTCTGGGCTCAGAGGATTCTCATTCAGCAGCCTTTTAAAGAACACGGGTTCTGGGCTCAGAGGATTCCCATTCAGCAGCCTTGTAAAGAACACGGGTTCTGGGCTCAGAGGATTCCCATTCAGCGCCTTTTAAAGAACACGGGTTCTGGGCTCAGAGGATTCCCATTCAGAACCAGACCCATGGTCTCAGACTGGCCCGCCATGTCTATGAAGATATAAAATATGTAGACGAAAAGCAAATCACCTGAAATCTCTAAATGTTCAGTTCTGGCTTTCGACAGCATTTGAATGTGTGGAAAGTGCAGAGCAGGTTTGATCTCTCAAATCTGACCGTGAAATGAGTGGTATCGCCCAGCAGTCTAGCCCTGCTGGTGTTCAGTAAGCCTCCCCATTCTCTTTCCTACACTACTGTACATCCTTCATATCAGTCACATGAGGAACCACTGGAGGCTGAAACAATAAATGAAGAATGCATAGTAAAACACACTATTTCATCTAGTAAACTAAAGTCAATTCTGTTGGATTTCTATAACGGTACAAGGGGCTACATTTGAAAGTTAGGCAAATGATGTATTGGTCTGTTTTTATTTTGGCCCTAATTGACTTGATGAGAGAGACGACCTGAAATGACTTGACCCTCTAAATCAGAGGCCTCAGGGTTCTTCCATGAACGCCAGGATAAACAGACTCAGAGAATATAGATCTGTCCTCCACCAGCCAGCTACTGGTGTGTGTGTGTGTGTGTGTGTGCGTGTCTCGGTGGTGTGTGTGTGTGTGTGTGTGTGTGTGTGTGTATCTCAGTGATTTAGTTTAATTTAATATGCTGTCAGTGAAACATACATTCATATAGAGTAACAGCAGTTCTTTTCGTCTCACAGGAATGCATGGTAATGAAAGCCTTGGTGAGGGCGACTCTACCCTCAGAGACAGAGCGACCCTATCCTCACAGACACAGAGCGACCCTATCCTCACAGAGCGACCCTATCCTCACAGACACAGAGCAACTCTACCCTCACTCACACAGAGCGATCCTATCCTCACAGACACAGAGCGACTCTACCCTCACAGACACAGAGCGACCCTATCCTCACAGAGCGACCATATCCTCACAGACCCAGAGTGACCCTATCCTCACAGACACAGAGCGACTCTACCCTCAGAGACAGAGCGACCCTATCCTCACAGACACAGAGCGATCCTATCCTCACAGACACAGAGCGACTCTACCCTCACAGACACAGAGCGATCCTATCCTCACAGACACAGAGCGACTCTACCCTCACAGACACAGAGCGACCCTCCCCTCACAGACACAGAGCGACTCTACCCTCACAGACAGAGCGACCCTATCCTCACAGACACAGAGCGACTCTACCCTCACAGACACAGAACGACTCTACCCTCACAGACACAGAGCGACCCTCCCCTCACAGACACAGAGCGACTCTACCCTCACAGACAGAGCGACCCTATCCTCACAGAGCGACCATATCCTCACAGAGCGACTCTACCCTCACAGACACAGAGCGACCCTATCCTCACAGAGCGACCATATCCTCACAGACCCAGAGTGACCCTATCCTCACAGACACAGAGCGATCCTATCCTCACAGACACAGAGCGACCCTCCCCTCACAGACACAGAGCGATCCTATCCTCACAGACACAGAGCGACTCTACCCTCACAGACAGAGCGACTCTACCCTCACAGACCCAGAGCGACTCTACCCTCACAGACACAGAGCGATCCTATCCTCACAGACACAGAGCGACCCTATCCTCACAGACACAGAGCGACCCTATCCTCAGAGACAGAGCGACCCTATCCTCACAGACACAGAGCGACTCTACCCTCACAGACACAGAGCGACCCTATCCTCACAGACACAGAGCGACCCTATCCTCAGAGACAGAGCGACCCTATCCTCACAGACACAGAGCGACCCTACCCTCAGAGACAGAGCGACCCTATCCTCACAGACACAGAGCGACCCTACCCTCACAGACACAGAGCGACCCTATCCTCACAGACCCAGAGCGACCCTCCCCTCACAGACAGAGCGACTCTACCCTCACAGACCCAGAGCGACTCTACCCTCACAGACCCAGAGCGACCCTCCCCTCACAGACCCAGAGCGACTCTACCCTCACAGACACAGAGCGACCCTATCCTCACAGACACAGAGCGACTCTACCCTCACAGACACAGAGCGACTCTACCCTCACAGATACAGAGCGACTCTACCCTCACAGACACAGAGCGACCCTATCCTCACTCACACAGAGCGACTCTACCCTCACAGACACAGAGCGACCCTATCCTCACAGACCCAGAGCGACCCTACCCTCACAGACCCAGAGCGACCCTACCCTCACAGACACAGAGCGACCCTCCCCTCACAGACCCAGAGCGACACTACCCTCACAGACAGAGCGACTCTACCCTCACAGACAGAGCGACTCTACCCTCACAGACACAGAGCGACTCTACCCTCACTCACACAGAGCGACTCTACCCTCACAGACACAGAGCGACTCTACCCTCACAGACCCAGAGCGACTCTACCCTCACAGACAGAGCGACTCTACCCTCACAGACACAGAGCGACTATACCCTCACAGACCCAGAGCGACCCTACCCTCACAGACCCAGAGCGACTCTACCCTCACAGACAGAGCGACTCTACCCTCACAGACACAGAGCGACTCTACCCTCACTCACACAGAGCGACTCTACCCTCACAGACACAGAGCGACCCTACCCTCACAGACCCAGAGCGACCCTACCCTCACAGACACAGAGCGACCCTACCCTCACAGACACAGAGCGATCCTATCCTCACAGACAGAGCGACTCTACCCTCACAGACACAGAGCGACCCTACCCTCACAGACCCAGAGCGACTCTACCCTCACAGACACAGAGCGACCCTACCCTCACAGACACAGAGCGACTCTACCCTCACAGACACAGAGCGACTCTACCCTCACAGACAGAGCGACCCTACCCTCACAGACACAGAGCGATCCTATCCTCACAGACACAGAGCGACTCTACCCTCACAGACACAGAGCGACCCTACCCTCACAGACACAGAGCGACCCTACCCTCACAGACACAGAGCGATCCTATCCTCACAGACAGAGCGACTCTACCCTCAGACACAGAGCGACCCTATCCTCACAGACACAGAGCGACTCTACACTCACAGACACAGAGCGACTCTACCCTCACAGCCAGAGCAACCCTACCCTCACAGACACAGAACTCAAGACAGTCACTCAGAGCCTGGTCCCCCTAGTGGTTGAAAGGGAAATCAAACTAATTTCTCCATTATTGTTAGCTCTTATCTTTGAACGAATGCAGGCCAAGGATCATCATCGTGGTGAGTCTGCCAGGCGGCAGTGCAGACAGGCGCTCATGAGGGGTGAATAAGGCCTTCACACAGCCAGGGCCCCATTACAGGGTCAGAGGCTGAACAGGCTGGCCTGACCTGAATGAGAGCAGGTCACATGGTACCCTGGAGCCACCGCAGGGAGATGACAACATCACACACATAAAAGGCCTATTGTGACCCCTCAAAGATCCACTTTCACTTCTCTGAAGATCTCTGCTCACTGTCCCAGAACCAAATGATCATGTTTTCATTGAAGGGGGCTATCATAAATAAGAGTGATATACTAAGTTACAATAATGATTGGTTAGGATTGGTCAGATTTCATAACCTAGTTATACATACTTTAAGTCCAAATTCTACGGAATGACAAACAAACTAACACTGTGGAATGGCTAGTCATTCGACTGCACAACACAAATATTTTGAAACAAATACAAAAAGGAATTTGTGAATAGGAACTATCTTAACTTTGAGGGAAAGGCACTGAGCTGCATGTTGGCAGATGGCGGATCTGTGTTCAGACGGTGGGTGTGAGGGGAGCTGGGCAGAGGGAGGATGTGAGCAGAGGAGTAAATCAGACTGCTAGCCTATAGAGATGTGGACAGTTTAATGGGCAGTAATGTGCAGGACACCATGTGAGCCGGAGGGATAATCCACCTATTAGAAATGTGACCGTGGCTCCTGGGCTGGGCCATGGACAGGCTCTACAGCTGGGGCTGGAGAACACAATAGTGGCCTCTCATGGTCATTTGCATGAAGCCCTGTTAAGCCAGACCCTAATTTATCTAGAATCGTAGCCAGAATCATCATCAGCAGCAAGTAGCCGTTGCTTATTTAAGCTATTCATGGCAGCCAGGAAAATGACTTTCACATGTAGGCTACGAACCAGCCTGGCAAATTTATTTTTTTATTTTTATCACTGTATATTTCTTATAGCCACAACAACCCAGAAAAAATATCACAGGTAAAAAGATTAGAACTTTCATTAGTCATTTCACTGCAATCATAAAACTATTTTTAATATCATAAAACATTTTTTTATCCAGCAAATAATGAAAGAAAGGAAATAATCCACAGTGTAAATCCTGTATAGTAGATTTATTCCATTGTGTGACGTTTTGAGACAAAGCTCTTATTCAGACGTAACAACAACACGAAGGTATAATTCTACTGTACGGTTGCTACGGTGTGAGGATTCTTTTCATTCTTTCATGTTTTAATCCGGCACCTGATCTGGTATTTTAAGAAATGTGTGACTCTTCCCTTTACATTCATCCAGATTCTGTGCGTGGCTGGAAGCCAGCGCACCTAGTATAGCGTTTGTCCGGTTATCCCTCCCTCCCTCCGGACAATGATGGCCTGCATCTCTCTGTTGACACCACTAGAGGCAGTAGTTCCAGCACACCAAAATCATGTAAAGTAGTGGTGCGAGCAATCAAGTAGAGTAGTGGTGAGAGCATTAGACTCCCGCCCGGGAGACCGGGGTTCAAGACGCGGCGAGGATGACTTTATGTTATCATCAGTGTAACTGCTTTAGCCGCTGACCGCTACCATTAATGTTATGGAAGCTAGTTGCTGCTAGTTGTTGCTAGCTCATGAGCTAACTGGCTATGCCGCTCTTATTGTGCTGGATTAGCATTGGAAGCATTGGAACTGATGTGTCCAGGCGACAAGACCTATCTTAATTCATCAGACATTATTTCATGTCATTTCAATTCACAGCTAGTTCAGTGGCATGACTAGCTTCCGTCCTACCAGTCCTGAACAGAAACAAGCCAGCCACGCACATAAGCCAGGCCTGACCTGGCCTGGTTAAGACAGGTTTCATACAGCTGGAAATACTCTGGAGAGAGTTGGTGTTTCCTTGCCAGTGCCAACAAGTAGGGAGAGAAGATGAGCAAAAAGAGACCAAGTCAGGTCAGATGGTGGAGAGGCTGGGAGGTGAGACTAGTCAGGTTATATCCAGGGTATCGAAACCAGGCTAGAAGACAACCTTCTGGCCAGGCTGCAGAGGGACAGTATGACCAGGCTACGGTCCTAAAGGCTACCAGGTCAGACAAGAGACACATGGTTCGGCCAGAGACCAACATCATAACATCTGGTTACAGGCAAAGTGTCTCAGAGCTGACTATCATACTCTTAGCTACGCCAAGCAGGCCTCTCATGAGCCACATCCTTTGTTTGCTTGGTGTGTTTTGCCAGGAAGACCTGTTTATAATATTATCCCAGATAGCAAGCGATCTGGGCCATATACAGGCCAGATCTGGCCCTTGTGGCTTAGTTCCGGCCCACATATGGCCCAGAATCATTACACATCCGCTTGCTATCTGGGATAGAACTAGTTCTGATAGCCGTTGTAGCACTATGGACACCAACCAAATACTGTAGCCTCCATCTGCTATCACTCCAGCTTAGCCCATCCAATTAAAGTATCTGCTAGTTCTTATACCCGTTGGAGCAATCAGTATCAGTAATTGGCTATTTAGTCCATTATGCCCGTCTCCCCCGCAGAACATAGCGGACATGTTGTGTTTGGAAAGTCCTGTCTGAATAGCTATTGTTTGCGAGCTAGCTAGCTACTACCATTAGGTGGACAAAAGAACACACTTATGTTAGGCAAAGCTGAACAACGGCAAAATAATTCTAGAGTAGGCTGGTGCGGGGGGATAGTTCAGTGTTTGTATCAGGCCAGCTGCACTAATTTTGGGCAAAGCTGCAGCTCCTTGCAGCTGATGAGCAGGCTGGATAATTCTAGAGTAGACAGCTGGAACGCTGTAGGCGGGGTTCTATTCAGAGCAGTATTTCTATTGGCTGGCAGCTTGGATTAGTATTTTATATGTGAAAGTTAGCCGAAACTATAACAAATATGAATGCTGTCAGGCCGACAGTGTCTGAGGAAAGTCTGGATAGAGGGACAGACAGACAGACAGATGGACAGACAGACCGAGGATAGCTCTATTTATGCGGTAGATATAAGTATGAAGATTTTGAAGCTGCAAAGAAGGTGATGTAAAGGGAATCTCGGTGCATACAGTGTTCCTCTTCTAAGTCATCTGCCCTTATACAACAAACACACAGCTGTACTGCATAATGCAACAATCACACACAGCTACAACAATCACACACAGCTACAACAATCACACACAGCTACAACCAGAGGTGCCAATGCCTGATTGTAATGCTGTCTGTTAATTACAGGGCCCCGGGCCCCTCATCCATCTCGTGGCCCTCGTCTCTGGGTAGGACATTACCATCACTCTCGGCCCCATTGAATATCTATCAGACATAAAAAATGACCAGACTCAGAATGTAATTGAATAAGACACATCGCATCCAGACAGAGTTGGATTGTAATTATTCCACTGGTTTGCTCTCCATATACGACCACAAAGAATATACAGTAATGGTTTTTATTGTTAAATAATTAGCACTTATATACATTACAGGTGGCTACATTACCCTCAGTCCACACACATACAATACACATACTCCCCTACCTTGAGACCTCAGAAATAGGGAACATTTCAAAACCAAATTCTGGTACTGACATTATTACAAATTAAACAATTTTTTTTTTTTAAAGCACACAGCAACATGATTTATATTGTTCAATAGGCCTAATTTTATTTCATGAGGGATTGAACTGAAATTGAATGGGCAATATCTGTATAAATTATATATCATAAATCATATTCCTTTCCTCTAAAACTCTGAGTGAGAAATGTAAACTCTACTTTCACTGAGGCTGGAATTTACATTCGTTTTTTTTTCTTTTTTCTTTGAAGAGCTCATTCTCTCTTCTGTCAGTCAAGAGACAGTAGACGCTACAGTAGATCCTCAGGGAGGAACACAACTATAATCACACACAGCTATACAGTACAACAATCACACACAACTATACAGTACAACAATCACACACAGCTATACTGCATGATGCTAGGATGTGGGGTAGTGCGTGTTCTCCCTGTAGGGGCAGTATTGATTAAGAGGGCAGGGCTTCCTGTAGGGGCAGTATTGATTAAGAGGGCAGGGCTTCCTGTAGGGGCAGTATTGATTAAGAGGGCAGGGCTTCCTGTAGAGGTAGTATTGATTAAGAGGGCAGGGCTTCCTGTAGAGGTAGTATTGATTAAGAGGGCAGGGCTGCTGCAGCATCTTCAAGAGCCTTCATTCACAGACAAATGAGAACAGCCTGTGTGGCCATACAAAGGGAAGCGCTCTTCTCAGGGGAGGCTAAAGGCTACTTCAGTTTCCAATACAACCATTGTATATCTGAGAGGTATTACTGGTATATCAAGTCCCGGTCTAACGTTTCTCACAACAGGATTTCTTTGATTTCTGTTGCTGCCCAACAAAAACAGCACCATTTATCCCCTCTGCTGGCCAAACAGGACGTGGTAGTAACCCGGTTTGCCTGAATTGATTAAAGCTACATTCCATGGCATATTTTCCCTGGCCTGGGCCATGAATTGAATGTTTGTTACAGCTGCAGTGAGAGAAGTGTTTTGCCAACTCTAATGTTTGTATGACCGCAGGGTCCTCTCTGGGGTGGATTTTGAATGAGCCCACTATACATTTTGTATCGCATTTCATGTCATTTCTTAAAAGTATTTAATTAATTAATAGATAGCCTATATGTGAAACACTTAAGCAACTCATGCTCTGAGACACAGCTAACACTAGGAGAGTAAATAGCCTACAAGGGCAGTAGTTTAAGTTGTTTTTAAAGACCCCTGCTTTCACACAGGTCCCAGTCGACCAGCATACAAATGAGCATCAACTGCTCTGACTCAGTGGTTTGTGACTTCAAAAACGAGCTGGAGAAACAAAAGACTGTAGGCTGATACAGTGAAGACAAAGATAAACCCTTTCATCCAAATAATATCTGCAGTGCGTGCGTGTGTGTGTGCGCGCGCAAACAGAAGTGATGCCTCTGGGAGATCTCTGTGCTCCCCCCTGCTGTGCCTCTGGGAGATCTCTGTGCTCCCCCCTGCTGTGCCTCTGTCATATCGCGCCGACTCTGTGGTGTAACTGATGAATATTTCTACATGCTAATGTGTTCCAGAAGCGCCTCCACTGCATAACCATGGTAACTACCTGCATGTGGCATAAGGGAGGGAGATGAACTGATAAAAGATAAGAACGGACCTGCATATCTTCAAAAGAGTGGGCAAGGCACAGAGGGTCGCCTAAGCCCCTGAATGGGGAGATAGGGCTAGCCTGGAACTGTGCTGCTGGAGGTTCACTATCTTTAGCCTAGGGACGCAGCTGTGGCCTGACTCCACACACACTCAGGAATCAAGCTACCTTGACCTTCAGAGGTTCTTATCCAAATGTCGTGTATTGACTGGCACAAAATATAGCACTGGTGTTTGGCTTGGAGTCCTTTGCTGACAAAATATAGCATGGGTTTCCAATGTCACTGTTACAAGCGTTGTAAACATTCTTTCATCAGCCCTTGCCAGATCAGAAAGTAGCCCGTGCCAACTGTCATTGCGAGCTCTAGCTATAGGACACAAAGGCGTGCAAAACATCTGTCAACAATTAGAGGCAATGGCGAGGGAATTCTTACACCGCACATAACACTTAAATTAGTCACTAGAATGATGTAAACGCAGCTTGGCAACTGATGCAATCTAAAACTGCAAAGGAATGTGGGCTTTCAGTGATCCACTGCTGTGCTGTAAGCCCCCCAAAAGCGATAGCGTGCCTTCTCAAGAATACGTCCCTGCTGCCTGCAAATATGCACACGCGTATCAGATAGCGGAGCAATAGAGCAGGCAAGACAATTCCATGTTATAGATCTAGGCTGACCTCTTCATGGTGAGTGTACAGTAGGTTACATTATGAGGTTAAAAGTAGGATTTATGATCTGATTTTATAATAATTAGATGAATGATAGGCTATTTTAAGGCAAGCAAACACATTTGCCATCGACATCGGATTCCTTTTCAATCCTACATAGGCTAACCTATATATTTGCAGTTCAAGCTGCCAACCGGCTCTCAGCGATCATGCGAGTGAATGAAATTTGCGGAGGAAAAACAAAACTCACCTCATTTATTGTAGCCTCCTTAGAGAACTTTCTTTGCCCTCTAACGCTAATGAACTTAACAGATATGCCATGTGTAATAGTGTAATGAACGTGTCTTGGGCAGGCTCCGTGTTGCGCCCAGTCTCTTGCAGTGTTTCGTGCCCGGGTTGAGGAAAAGTGATGTCATTGAATGAAATTGCATCCCGCCCCAAATTCAGGCAAGGATGAGTCCCATGTTCCCCAAACTAAGAAACTACAGAGAAGTTATGTTCCACGTCGAAGAAGCTCATGGGTATAGCATTATGCATATTCCTGGACGTCAAACAAAATCCCAAGAGATAGTTTCAAGCCATTGACACGTTAGAATTGACTATTAACGCTTTAGAGTTGACCATCTTTCACATGCATTATAAGGTAGAAATGTATGAAACCACAAGAGATTAGGCAATTTTGTCACAAAATAACTTTTTATTTGGTCAAAGTTCACTCAAGAGAAACGGTGACATTTTACCTCTTCAGTAAATTACCAACACATCTTGGTATTTGTACATCTTTCCAGTCATGGAAAAACAAAGTTAGGGACAACACAGGTCATAAAGATAGAAAATCAACTGCGCAGGACCAGACATTAATCAAACAGCTCCCAGGTAGTCAATAAACATCACCACGATGATACCTGAATTAACAATGACTAAACAGTAGTCTTATTATTATGGCAATTGTTCTGTAAAGGCTTGGTTGTGATCTACACTGTAGATAAAACCCTGGGGGTTTGGATTGACCAACTCAACATTTATTGAGGGACGGGGTTTAACTGAGGGTGTTCATCTGAGGGGTGTTCATCTGGTGAGGTCTGCAGCAGCGGCGTCGGAGTCCTGGGCGGAGCTCTCGGTGGCATCCTCCCCGCCTCCCACAACCTCAGAGACGACCTGTGAACAACCACACCACTCAGGCTAGGGAGCAGCCAGCAGGTAGAGGCTGACAGTCAGACTAGGTTGAAGATGGAGGTTCTCTCGCTTCAATCACCGTTTCAAAAACATCATCTCTTGTCTTTGGCGATTCGAGCTGTAATTGTTTTATTTGATGTGTGATGTGATGTTTTATTTGATGTGTGCGTTGTTCACTCGGTGATGCTGTAATTGAGGGGCACGCACCTCAGTGTCCTTTTGAGTTTAAATAAAGTTTTGAATGAATGAATGACCGACATTTTCCATAAGCTTCGATTATACTGTATTTTCTGCAGAGGCAAAAATATACTGTATATTTGCATTATCATTCCCCACAAGTCCAAAAAAGGGCTTAGATGCTCTGTGACAACACACCTCACAGCACAAAAAGACAGACAAAACTCCTCTTAGTTAAGTCCATTCCAATGTCTCACGTCATTTGAAGTTGTTTTAGAGCACAACGATCTGGTCCCTAAATCAAGAGACGTCACCTGGTCGTCCATGGCCTCTGATCTGGTCCCTAATCAAGAGACGTCACCTGGTCGTCCATGTCCTCCATGTCCCTGTCAGAGAGCTCCTGTCCTGACGCGTCCAGGTCCCCCCCGGTCAGAATGTCCATGGGGGCCTCGGCGATGGCCCGGATGGTCTGGTCCTCCAGGGCCAGCGCGGTGTCGAACTGCAGGGGCGACGGTGGACACTGCATCCCGTCCCCCTCCACGTCCAGGTCCTACAGGACACAACATGTGGGTCAGCGCGCTTCTATGATTCAAATCGAATCACTTTATTTGTATAGCGCATTTCCTACACAGAGGCAACACAATGCGCTTTGATGATTCTGCAGAGTGCACAATAAGGTTATGGGGGGAGGAGGGGGGGTACAAGACTTGCGCCCAGATTCTTTCTAAAAATGAAAATGATTCTAGCAGCTGAATGTACTAATCAGGAATGCAAGTTATGCAACAACTCTCCATGCCTCTCTAACCCTCCTGTGAGTGTGTGTGCAGGGCTGTGATGCATCTCTAACCCTCCTGTGAGTGTGTGTGCAGGGCTGTGACGTCTCTCTAACCCTCCTGTGAGTGTGTGTGCAGGGCTGTGACGTCTCTCTAACCCTCCTGTGAGTGTGTGTGCAGGGCTGTGACGCCTCTCTAACCCTCCTGTGAGTGTGTGCAGGGCTGTGACGCCGTCTAACCCTCCTGTGAGTGTGTGCAGGGCTGTGACGCCGTCTAACCCTCCTGTGTGAGTGTGCAGGGCTGTGACGCCTCTCTAACCCTCCTGTGAGTGTGTGCAGGGCTGTGACGCCGTCTATCCCTCCTGTGAGTGTGTGTAGGGCTGTGACGCCTCTCTAACCCTCCTGTGAGTGTGTGCAGGGCTGTGACGCCTCTCTAACCCTCCTGTGAGTGTGTGTGCAGGGCTGTGATGCCTCTCTAACCCTCCTGTGAGTGTGTGTGACAGGGCTGTGACGTCTCTCTAACCCTCCTGTGAGTGTGTGTGCAGGGCTGTGACGCCTCTCTAACCCTCCTGTGTGAGTGTGTGTGCAGGGCTGTGACGCCGTCATACCCTCCTGTGAGTGTGTGCAGGGCTGTGACGCCTCTCTAACCCTCCTGTGAGTGTGTGTGACAGGGCTGTGACGCCTCTCTAACCCTCCTGTGTGTGTGTGTGACAGGGCTGTGACGCCTCTCTAACCCTCCTGTGAGTGTGTGTGACAGTGCTGTGACGCCGACGTACATCGCTGAACTCAAGCGGCAGGCTCTCGCTGGGCTGCAGCTCCGCAGCGCTCAGGTACAGGTCCCTGGGGGCCGGGGCCAGCTGCTCCTCCGGAGGGGGGGGCTCCTGCTCCGGCTGGTACATGGGGGGAGGGAGAGGGAGGTGCAGGGGACAGCGCGGCTCCTCAGACTGGCCCATGTGGACGGGCCGGTCGCAGGGGACGTCCTTCAAACCAGGACACACCTTGAACAGCACCTGGTTACTGTCCTGGTAGATGTCTGCGCAGACTGTAGTCAGGGGCAACACTGATAATGGCGACAGAGAGGAATCTTTGTGGGGGTTAGGGTCAGGACCGGGACGATCGAAATCGCAAAACAATTCACAGAAAGAAAAGTTGTATAAACATCCTGTCTGTTAATACAAATACTGCAATTATCGCCACACAAATATCTTACTATAGTCTCAGCATAATGCTGCTTTGTCTTTGGCTGTAAGATGCTGGGCTGTATGCGTGAATGGTTTTCTACAATGGCCGTCTGTATCTTTGCCCAGGGCAGGGAGCTCATGGGCATGCTGGGAATGTTTTTCTCCAACAATTCATCTCAAATACAAACAATACTTTCAGTAAAAACCATGTTGTTCATCTGACTTGATAACTGGTGAATAATTCATATAATATTGCACATGGAGAATATAACATCAGAAAAAGTATGTATATATAAAAATATAGGGAAGGGAAGTGTAGGTAATGGAACCTCAAAGTATCAATAGTGTTAGAGGGTTAAGGCATTTTGTTCCTTCCAACTGAATTGACCATCCCCGGGGTACAGTTGGGAGAACCAACAGACCATGGGAAGAATTTAATCTGGGCTCCAGTTTGAAACCAACAGCTACAACAAGCTGCCAGACTTGATCAGGGGCCCACTGACTTCAACTGGGGAGGGGGTTGACGGAGAGGGAAATGAAAGGATAGATTCATTGAGGTTAGCTGATCGATTCATGGAGGTTAGCTGATCGATTCATGGAGGTTAGCTGATCGATTCATGGAGGTTAGCTGATCGATTCATGGAGGTTAGCTGATCGATTCATGGAGGTTAGCTGATCGATTCATGGAGGTTAACTGATCGATTCATGGAGGTTAACTGATCGATTCATGGAGGTTAGCCGGGCTATGAAAGTTGCGTTGCTAGTAACTAGGGAACAACATATATACTAGATCTGATGGTAAAGCTAATGTTGACATCAAAAGCCATGAAAGGTTCCGGTATGCGTCGTGTAAATCAGAGTTCGGCGCAGAGGAGGATACGAGAGACGCAGTGTCGCGTCATAGGGAGACTCTGGTTGGAGCAGCGGGTCCCCTCCACAAACGAGATACACCTCTGGCTGCACCTCCCTGAGTGTGGCTGCAGGAGAGGAGCACACAGAAGGAGCTAGTAAATAAACACGAGTGATAAGGATTAGCTGGGCTGGAACAGAAGCATGCGCACGGCCAGGGTGAGGCTCAAGTCACGTGACGTGGTAATTGTGGGTTTTGGTGGTACAGTAGGACCCGACGACGCAGGAGGCAGGCGGCGCAGGGTCAAAGGTTAACTTTCAAAATGCAGGAAAACATACAGGACCACAGGGAGCAACACCAACACTGACAACAGACTGACAAGGACAATGGAAAACATGAGGGCTTAAATACACAGGGAAGACAGTCAAGGAACAAGGTGCAGGTGAGCGACAAGACACAACGAGATACAGGTACATGTAATCACCAGACAAAGACATGGAGGGATCCCAACAAGACACCAACACAAGGGCAAAGGCAACTAGGAAGGGAACAGGGAGTGAGGCTGGGACTGGAAATGGGACTGGACTAGAACACGAGTGGGAACAGAACTAGGGTCTTAGAGGGGTACAGAGGGGACAGAGGAGCTAGAGGTAACTAGGGACTAGAGGATAAGACTAGAGGGAGGAGCACTAGGGGCTATGACTAGGAATGGGACTAGGGCTGGAGCAGGGAGCACAAGGGATGGGACCCGAGGGGGCTAGGACGAAGTGTGGAAGAGCAGGGGACACTAGGAGCTGGGGGGCACAAGAGCAGGGGCACTAGGGGACACCAGAAGGAGGGACCTAGAAGAGACACCAGGGACTAGGAACTAAGAGGGGCACAAATAAAACACAGGGAAGACTGGACAACGAACACAAGACTATCCACTCTAGGAAGCAAAACATATCATGGTGACAAAGTGCGCACAAAACATACAAGGTGGACACGGCGCACAAATGTACGGATCTAAAAATAGAAAGCGTGTGGCAAAAATCTATGTTTTTTTCTAAACATTTAAAGGTCCAATACATAACTAATCACTACCTGCTGACTGCAGGGTAAATTCACGGTTGCGGCCGGGTTACAGTTTGAGGGTTTGAGTACATGCACACTCCCGAAGAAGGCTGCTGAATAATGCTGTGTTGCTGACTGAATCTCAACATGCACGCACACTTTGAACCTAGTCTGACTGCGTCTCTATGGGAGGAGGCACTCTCAGCTGCTAACTGGTGTTCTCTCTCTCTCTCTGGTAAACTCTGGTCATTAATTATTTCTTGCATACAACGACTTCATAATGCAAAGGGTACAGTGTTCCAGAGAAATGTAATGTAATGTTTAAAAAAAAAAAAATCTTCACTCCTGTGTTAAACACAGTGATAGAGGCAATCATGTAGAATCCAAAAGGTTTCGGTCCACTGACCTTCATCAGATGATTCTGATGAAGGTCAGTGGACCGAAACGTTAATAAAACTCCTGAAATGTTCTATATGTGCTCCAGAGTGCAGACTTTTTCTTTTTCTTCGTATAGCTTTGTTGGTCTTGCACCTGGTTTGCATAATGGATGTGCAGACGTTTTCCTCTCTTCAATCATGTAGAATCCCCCTTAATTTTTTCTCATATAGAAAAACTTAGATCTGGAAGTCCTTATTTGGACATAGCACAAACTACAATGTGAAGTCAGCCTTTGGTACTCTGGTTATATGGGAGGTGGGGGGGAAGAGCCCAGTTCCTGAACGCTACCCCCCGCGCCTAATCTACATCCCCTGAAATTCCATTCCTGAGTAGGTCAGTCAGTAAAGCCCCAGACCTGAAGATCTCACTCTGTCCGGAGTAGGTAATGCCGGGTTCACACTACAGGATATTTAAAATCCTAACCGATTTCTAAATCGTGTTGCAATCACGCATACAAGGAGAATCTTAACAGAAGATTTGAGAATAACGGCTCATCACACACTACAGGATATTATCGTGCCCGAGGGAGCAACGAACCACTGGTCTTGCCGTCTCACTTGTAAAGTAGTGACGTAATAATCTTAAATATCATGTTTGATATTATCGGGGCCGCCCCGATGGTTCTGCGAGCCGATCGGGACGTAGAAGATTGGATCTGTAAACCCCTCACATTACAAGATCATCTGGGCCGAACATCGGTACCGACCAACGTTCCAGACCAGATTTCTCCTCCGATTGTCGGGAGGACTGAATCGGGGATAAATCGTCCCAAAAACCCTGTAGTGTGAGCCCGGCGTTAGTCAGTAAGGCCCCAGACCTGCGGGGCTCCCTCGGTGACGGCCTGTCGTCTCTCTCGGAGCTGCCGGTGCAGCAGGGCTTCCACGCCGTACCGGCGCCGGTACCGTCGGAGCGCCTTCAGCTTCCTCAGGTTCTCCCTCTCCTTCAGGGACAGTCCCTCCGGGCCCGTCAGCAGGCTGCTCCCTGTCACCCGCACAAACAAACATGGACAAACTCTTTATACAGTACCACCTCCCGCAAACAGGGCCCAGCACAAACACATTACCAAGCAATGATCATGAAATCAGCCCTGGTGCTGGGTAGCACAGCAGCAGATAGAGAGCAGGGTTAGCTGGGCTATGGATCTGTCCTGGGTACCACAGCAGCAGATAGAGAGCAGGGTTAGCTGGGCTATGGATCTGTCCTGGGTACCACAGCAGCAGATAGAGAGAAGGGTTAGCTGGGCTATGGATCTGCAAGGTTATAATAGTTTTTCTCTTTTCATTATTTTTTTTTTATATCATTTTAACTTTTTGTTTTCAATTTCAGTTTAGTTTTCATTAGTTTTAAAGCAGGCTTGCTAGTTTTTTTTAAATTATTTTTTAATTTTTTAAATGCTTAGTTTTACTTTCGTTTTTATTTGTTTCAGTATTAGTTTTATTTATTTTTTCTTCTGCGCTAGCCTCGTGAGACTATCCTGATCTCGCGAGCTCATGTTGTTTCACTCCCTGTGAAACAAACCATCTGGCGCACGTCAGGTTACTAACTGCTCAGGGGCACAGCTAAAATAAATAAACTGGAGGATTCATTTAATATCCACCCAAAATACTAGGCTTATGTGTGAAATGAAAAAGACTAAAACTAAGGACATTTTCTCTATCATTTTAGTTTATTTTAGTTAGTTTTGCAAACATACAATACAGTTTTAGTTAGTTATCTTTTTTTTTTAACTTCGAAAACTAATTTTTATTTTTATTTCAGTTAACTAAAATGTTTTTTCACACCTAGTTGTTTTCCAGTTAGAGTTGGTTAACTCTAACGACCTGGATCTGTACCTATGGTCTCGTGCTCCACCTTGCGACTGTGCAGGTACCGTCGCTTCTTCTCCTTCAGCAGGTGCTGCAGGCGCTTGAACTGGTCGATGTAGAGAGACTGCAGTCTGATGAGCTTCTCCCTGGTGATCAGAGCCACCTCCTCTGCCGTGTACACGCCTGCATGTCTGCAACAACAACAACATCATCCAGACAATCGCATGTCTGCAACAACAACAACATCATCCAGACAATCTGTCATCTAAAACCACTCTGGAAACGACGTCTGCTTTTGTTCTCAGAGACCAAAAATAATTCAAATTGTTATGAGCTAGAATTTCTTGTGATTGAATTCTGATCAGAGCCCAAAGATTTAAAATTGTGATATTATTAGGTTATGGAAATGAATGCAATGATTAAGCACACGATACCCACACTGAGGCAGCCATTTTCTTACTTGAGAGGATCTTCGTGGTCACTGTCGATGCTGTCGGCTTCACTGTCAGGGTCACCTCTCCAGGTCTGATCCAGAACAAGAGGGGTCTGCTCCTCCTCGCTCCAGCTGTCCTCGTCTACGCGCACACGCACACGCACACACACACACATCAGCCCCTTAGCAACTCAACAGATAATGAATACACCAGCAAGTGGGTCTAAACATGCTCTCTGGTTGTTAAACATCCTGATAAGAGCCATAGCTAAAGGGAGTTTTGACAGATGTACGTAAAGCCTTTTTTCTAACCTAGTATACGGCTGGCTTCACTGCGCCCGCTGTCAAGGCTGTGTGTGTCTGGGCGGCTGTAGCCACTGAGCTGGGAGAGGAGGGCCTCGGGGGAGGGGCCAGACGACGACTTCCTCGTCTGCGCCTGGAGCGCCATGGCGTTCCTGCGGGCGTGCTCCGCGCAGAAGGTCACCCTGCCGGACAGAGACCACATCCATACGGCGGGGAGTCTTAGAGTACAGATCTTCAACTGGTAAAGGCTCGCACACTCGCTTGATTTGTTTTTCTCCAAGCCACAAAACATCTGACGTCTGAAGTAGGGATGAGACTGTATACCGTAAAACCGTGAACTTATTAGAACCGTATTAGAACCGTGACATTCCCTGTGTTTACGGTATTACGTTTACGGTATTACACAATAATGCGCTGCTGAAACTTCACATTTCAAGTTGCTTGCAACAGTTAATTTTGTAATTTAATATAAGCTTGCTGTTAATAAACTGAGCTTAATTACAATAGTGTGTATTTTCCATCATGTGTTGACTGTAGTTCCTTCAAAGTAAAATACTTGTTTTTATGTGTGTTGGGGAGGTGAAATGCTGTATAGCGTTAAATACCGTAAACTGTACCGTGTAACTAGATACCGTACCGTACCGTAATGCAAAAATCCATACCGTCTCATCCCTACTGACAAGTGATCCAACAAAGCGAGGAGGCCGTCTGAGCAATTCCAAATTCACTTACCCATCTTTCTTTTCCACTTTGGGGGCTGCGTTGGGGCAGCGCTTGCCGTTCTTGTTAGAGACGTAGCTGCACTGCTTATAGGGGGCGTTCTTGTCCTCCAGGATGTGTTTGATGCAGAACTCCAGGCCGTCGAGGCGGGGCTGGGAGCAGGGTCTCTGGGTGAAGGAGCACGCCTGGGCCTCCTGGGGGCGTGCTGTCTGGGTCACCCTGCCCCTGCTCGACGGCAGCACGTGGATCCGTATCCTATTCATCGTTAATCCTGGAGGGAAGAGAACGACGGACGCCTCTGTTACGTCAGTGATTGGGGGGGGGAGTGGTTCGGGAGGCAGAGAGGTCGGCTGGGGATCGCAAGGTCCCCGGTTCGATCCCAGCTCCCGGCAGTGTCCTTGAGGAAGACACTGTACCCCAAAATCGCTCAAGAGCGGCACGGTGGTGCAGTACAAGAACGTCCTGGCCTTTTCTGTTTCCTGCCCCGCCCCCCCATCCCAAACCCTCTCTTCTCCTCTATTTCCTGTAACATCCGCCACGCCCAGCTCCACCAGGGTGATCAAGCTCACTGACGACACGGCGGTAATAAGCCTGATTACTGACAACGATGAGGCCTAAAGGACAGAGGTCAACACCCTGACACAGTGGTGCCAGGAGAACAACCTTTCCCTCAACATCAACAAGACCAAGGAGCTGATGGACTACAGGAAGAGAGGCTGGACCCCATCACCATCAGTGGGTACATTGTAGAGAGTCAGCAACTAGCCTACAAGTTCCTCTGTGTCCAACTGTCCATATCACTGAGGACCTAACCTGGGATGTGCACACCGACCGATCATGCGGCGAAAATGGCACAGCAACGCCTCTTTCACCGCAGACGACTGAAGAGGTTTGGCATGGGGCCCACGATCCTACCGGCCTTCTACAGAAGCCCAGCTGAGAGCATCGTGACGGAACATCACAGCGTGGTCTGGGAACTGCTCTGCCCTCAACCTCAAAGCGCTGCAGAGGGTAGTGCAGGCTGCCCAACCCCGATCTATCCCGAACTCTGCACATTTTGAGTAGGATAATCATCCAAGCAATTTGGGTTTACAGTGTTATCGCCTGTGTTTGACACCCGTTTGATAACGCGCTAATGACTGTGTAAACTGTATTATCATGGTTGGGTTTACTAGCAATAGAAACACCAGAACAACTCCAGCCCCCTGGTACTAAGGGCTCCAGGCTTCAGTTCATAGGCTGTTGTTCCCAGTGAAAAAGCAGTTTATTTATCTTAGTATCTTAAAACACCCGGTTTTACATGAGTTCTGCTGGTCCATTGGTGAGACATGGTCCATCTTAAATGCATTTTGTTGATCTTTACTGGTAAATAAATCACTCCAAATTAGGTTATGGACATATGCAGAAGAATCCAGAATTTAGCTAATGTTTTTTTCACGGGGAGCATGCCGGGTTCTAGGACCCCAAGGGCCTTTCCCCAGTGAATAATCTCAATTTCCACCACTGATAAGCGATCACTCACTGTACACTGTCCTGTACATGGAAGAATTTCATTGCAACTGAATTATCTCCATTTCCACCATTGATAAGCGATCACTCACTGCACATGTAATAAATTCATTGCAACTGATGTGATCATTAAAATTATATGACTGATCGTAGTTAAAACAGCATCCCAAGCAGCTGTTTTGACTGACAAGATGAAGGCTGTTTTGACTGACAAGATGAAGGCTGTTTTGACTGACCAGATGAAGGCTGTTTTGCAGCGCGGACTCGTCCTTTGCACCAGAACTCAATCACGCGCCAAGTCCGCCTATTCTGCGCAACGTCACTCAGAGGCGGCTAGCTAGCTAGCTCAGCTCAGCCATCTTTGTTTGGGCATTAGCTGTTTATCTTTACGATTGAGCTACGCTACGCATGTTGCAGGTTAAACTACTAGTTTATTCACTGACTAAACCTGTAGTTAAGTTGCATTGGAACTGAAATGGGCCAATGATAAAAAGAATCGACTACATTTCTCACATTTTCAGTTGATAGCTGGAGCTTACCTCGTTCCCCTCTTCGTGTCGCCAGGCTCGCAAGGCGCCGCACTGTTGGTTCTCTTCTGTTCTTCACTCTCCTTCGACTGTGTTAGAAACTTGGGCCCGCCCTCTTCGACATTTGATTGGCGTTTAGTTGTTCGTGTGAAAAAGACGATTGGCTGTCACTGCTGTCCGTCAATTCAGGTGAGGGAAAACAAAGCCAGACCTGAATGAGTGAGCCAGATGAAAAGCGACTAGAACTGTGCAAAATGGTTGTACGTTTAGATACCATGAAAAAAATAACTCCGAGACACAACCCTCTTAAAATATTTATTGACATGGGATTCTATCAACCACATTACAAAAGGAACAGTGTTCACAAAAACAATGCAGACCTTTAGCTCATTAACAAGATACATCCCCAAATGATTCAGTTTCAGACCTGAGAGTTTATGTGGTACCACTTAAACACTAACGCCTAGATGTTAAGCATGAATAAAACTGGATCTCATGGTGAGAAACATGGCTAGGTATGTGATTTTTGCATTGAGTTGCATGAGTGTCATCCTTCTATGTTCATGTTAGCTACATCAGCATTATTTTGTTATCATTCATTTATGTCTTCGAGAGCGACGATTCATCCTGCTGCTGGAAATCAGACAGATATGTCTATCAGAAGAACACGGGGTAGTGGTACAGTGCATCACATACAGAACCACCTGGTCCACCACTTGAGATAGCCACAAACACATAACTCTGAGGTATACAGAGAAATGAAAAGACACTGCTTGATCGTGAATCATTCAATAAACATTTATCATGGGTTTACACACCTGCAAAAATCTCCCATTAAGGAAATGTTGTTTAGACAGTAATGGGAATAACACTTATCAGTTCTGTTTCAAAACACCTAAGACAATTCTGCTCCATCATCAATAGATTTATACTGCTATGGTTTTGTTTGTGAATAAAATGTACGTAGATATGTAGAGTAAACTGTCCTTAGTGTAATTATTTGAATATTATGACATAACATTTTACAACCATTTAAAACAATGACTGCAACACATTAAATCTAAAAACTAAAGTAAAAGCTTTCATAATTTACATGATTTTTTGCAACCTTTTCTTAACAAAATGTAAAAATATTTTATGTCCACTTTAGTCATTTTACAGTATTTGTACAACATTGTTTACCAAATAATGCAAATATATAATTACAAAAAAGAGAAAAAAGTTATCAACAAAACTGAGAAGAAAAACTATGCCTCAGTGACTACAGTACTTGAACAAACAAATGAAAATGATGGCTTTGGAGACATGCATTTTCAAATAAGCCTGTGTAAGGAAAAAATCTATCCCCCTGCCCAACAGGACACAGCAGAAAGGGTAGGCCATTTAAAAGTTTGTTTTCCTCATAAGCATTCGATACTAACGATAAATATACTTTAAAAACATTATATAAAAAGACAAATTGCTAGCATGACATAACATCTAGGAAGTGAAGCAAATAAGTTTCAGTTTCCACAATGCATTCAAAGGGTAATGTTAAACTTCCTTTAAAACAGTGATGGCTAAAATACCAGGTCCCATCATCCCATGAGTTAATGAGATACAAAACCGATCAACATCAAAAATAGTATTTACATATTTCATAAATAATTCATTTTTATGGTATTTTTTGCAAGCTTTTAAAGCCTCCCATTATTGCCCCCAAGTACACATGGTGAAACAATGGAACAGTCCCAAAATAACTGAATGTATAAAAAGTACATTTCTTTGCTGTCAAGTTGAAACCCACAAAAACATGATCACAAAAACACTAAAAAGGAGCCAGAATCACAGAGCGATGTTTTATGTAACATAGTTAGGTGGCAGCCAAGTAAAATAATCAGCAATGCATCCAATGAAGATCATTTGGGTAGAGGTGGCAGAGGGGGGGGCGGTTCAACAGGCAGGGGAGGTGGTCTGGAGTTTCCCCCTCTCGAGCCGCCGCTGTACCTGTACTCCCCGTACTGGGAGCGGTAGTCAAACATGGCGGGCTGGGAGGGCTGGACCCCCTGAGCGCTCAGCAGTGAGTTCAGCATCTCAAACGTGTCCTGATACTCGTTCGACTGGCTGGCTCCGCCGGCGTTGTGACCGTTCGTGTCAGCCTTGTCCCCCTTGGAGTGGGCGTAGCTCCCCTGGTGGTGGGGCAGCCCCAGGGAGGGCAGGATGTCGGGGCCGTGGCCCAGAGAGTGTCCGGAGGAGGCGGAGAGAGAGGGCAGCTGGTAGGAGTTCCTGGAGGACTTACTGGCTTTGGAGGAAGAGTGGGAGCTCGCCGAGGACTCCTGGGAGTGGGTCCTCTTTCGCGAGGCCGAGGAGGAGGAAGAGGAGCTCATTCTAGACGAGTCGCTGGGGACCTTTTTGCTGCTTCCCACGGCTCCGCCGGCGCTGGAGGAGTGTTTATGTGAGGAAGAGGAGAGGGAAGCGCCGCTGGACGAGTGATGGTGGTGGTGGTGGTGATGGTGGTGGTGGTGGTTGGAGCGTTCTCTGTGCTTGTCCCTGCTCTTGCCCTCCTCTCCCGAGCTCCCTCGCTTCTCCGGCACCCGGATTCGCACCTTGATGTCTGGGTCCAGGGTCCGGCTGCCCCCGCCGTGACCCCCTCCGCCCCCGGGCCCCGTCCCCAGGGGGAAGCGCATCTTCAGGGAGCTGCGCTCATGCCTCTCCTTCTCTAGGGGGATTTTGAGGATGATGGGCGAGGGGTTGTTGACGTCCGAGGACGACGAGCTGGAATGGTGCGAGGACCCCGACTGCTGCTGCTGCTGGTGGTGATGCTGCTGCTTCTCCTTCCTCTGCTGGCCTATCAGAGCCTGCGCGGCCGTGGCGTAGTCTCTCTTCACGCTGGCCTCCATGTTCTCCAGCTTCCTCTTCTGGGCAGCCAGGACGTCGGCGTGCTTGGCTCGGTACTCACTCAGGGACACCTTGGCGGGGGCGTGCAGCTCGTGGTTGGCCGGCTGCGGGTCGGCCTTGCCGCCCGGCTGCCAGTGCTGGGCGCCGCCCGCCGCGCCGTGCTCCTTGTCCTCCAGGGAGGAAGAGGAGGAGGCCGGGGCCGAGAGGCTCATCAGGCCCGCCAGCGTGCTCTCGGACGAGGCCATGGAGATCATGCTCATCATGGTGTCTGTCTGGTCAGCATCATCCTGGACCTTGGACTTCCCCTTCACGGTCTGACCGGCCGCCTGGGACCACAGGTAGACAGGCGTGTCAGAGGCAGGGCTGGGAGAACAGCACTACCGATACTAAGTAGTTACAACTACTAACAGAATTACCTTCCAGTTGCGGATGCGTTTTAAACGGCTCGGTGTCTTCTCCAAGATCTGCAGGAACTCGTGCGTGAGCTCTGTTGGGAAAATAATCCATTTAAAGATTTAACGACAAAGATGCTTCACTGGTTGGTAAATGATAAACGTCGCCAACATTAGATCTAAAGAGATGACTTCCTCCTAGCAAATTCACTTCCTAGTCATCACTGGCTCACAGAACGGACTTCTCATCCAAATCTGAGCGTTTTCAAAACGTACCATCGAGCAGCCCCAGGGTCACAGTCGGGTCCACGTACTCCCACCAGTGCTTGCTGTCTGTGGAGACGGGGATCTCCCAGTTGGACCATTTGCAGGCGAGGTGGATGCACACGCAGGCCACGATGGGCGGGCTGTACTGCAGGCAGAAGGTGGTCAAGTGTAGACTACACAGCAGGGTGGGTCCCAGGGAGCCGCCGGCATGACATGGAAAAAGGAGGGAAGGGAAGACAGAACCGTATTCAGTTGAAGAGCACGCACAAACAGGCATACGTCACCCCAAAGGGACAGCGTTAGATCAGACAACACGGATATGTTGAGATTATTCACAGAAGAGTGCATATACCTGTTAGTGGCCATGAAGTATGACGTTTGGGCCAAGTCCTTACTCGCTGGGACAACAAAAAACGGAAACAAAAAGTACAATTAAAACCTGCCATGTCAACTCAGGGCTGATCCGAAGTTATCACATCATCGGTGAACAGTGGGGCAGAGAGTGAAGAGTTGTTGATGCTTACCTCTGACGAGCTGGGTGCACTTGACAACATGAGTATGTGGATGGTCAATGGTGATTTCAAACGCTGTAATGGAGGGGGAGAGGGGAGACAGAGAAAAGGTTCCATCAGCAACCAAACTCCATAGAACAGGATCCTCTACCCTTACTACTTTACAGACATTCAGGTTGTCATGGCAGAGGTCGCGGCAGTTCGTCTCAGCAGGTACGGATTTATACCATCACTGCTCGCGGCGCAGTAACACGAACAAATTCCCTGAAAAAAACAATTTCTCATGGGCTTTAGTCAAATTAGGTAGGTAATGATTGGCTATGCACAGCTTAATGTCTTCCTGGATAAGAAATGGGAATGAGTGAGTAGGGAATCAATGGTCTGGCAAAAAAAAGTTACAATTTAACCCACAAATTGAGCCAAGGTTACAGGAAGTGAACAATATTCAGAAATGAATCAATGTTAGCTGACTTGGAATCACTTCTCTGGTGTGATTTTCAAAAATGTAGACAAGAAAAAAAACAACAGGACAGATATAGAATGGGTGATTCTCTTCAATTCAGTATACCATATCACAGCTTGTCATCTTGTCACGTCAATATCCTTTAGCTCAAATTAAATGGCTTAAAAAGTCACTGGAAAATAAAGAGGGAAATGCGAAAGAAACAACTGCACTGCAAAGTTGATATGAGGACAACAGAAAGAAGAGACCAGAATTAAATACAGGGCTGGTAGGAGCATGAGGGACTAGAGGTTTCCAATGCTGCTCAACCCCTCAACACACTTCTGTGGACAAGGGAAACACTGGTGAATAGTACCTTAACCACATCTCTCTAGTTTGGGGAATCGGAGCCCATTCTCCCCGCCCAACTTACCCAGGGTCTGGAGAATAATGCTCTCCAGAATGACCAGGTCTTGGGCTTGTTGCAGGTAAGCCTGAGGTTGAGAGGACAGGCAGGTTACTCACTGGGAGGCATTCTCTCTCTCTCTCCACCCCTCACTATCGCTGGCTTTCTAAAGCAGCAGCCTTACCTTCCGAAATCCAATGGCCGAAGATCACACAGTAACTCTTACTCTTTCAGTCAAACCTCTATCTCAAGCAAACAATCAAGCATTTCAACTAGGAAACAGAATAGTAAAGGTAAGACAGAGGGAAACCAAGAGTGCACTAGTGGCTTTAAATTGGCTTAAGATTTACAAAAAGTGGGGGGTGGATGAAGCCGTTTGCACATCATCCATTCTGGGAGAGAAAAGTGGGATGTGAGTGTTACAAATGACAGCTTCAACGGAGAACTGACCAAATGTAGTCAGGGGGGTCGTTCAGACAGACATGTTAAGACGTAGAACTTGCGCCAATCGTACGTTTCGCCGTTGGCATAAACTGAACAGACACGGATTGGTGTAACAGATTCTCCCCCCTTTTGTTCCGTCTTTTGAGGTAGTGATATTCCCGCAACGGCCCGACTCCCCTTTTCGTCTGAATGGTGAGTGAACTGCTGATTGTTCACGCCTCTTTTAAATGCGGAAGCGTGGCCCTCTTTTAAATGCGGAGACGCGGAATGCTATCTAAACAAAGAGCTGCCATGGAAATATTACACCTCTATCTAAATGGGCAGAGCGCAGATATTGTGGGTCCATTGCGGGACCTATTTGCAGCAAATTTGCGGAAGCTCTGTCTAAAAATGCCTAGGGTTTTGTACAAATACATCTACAATCCTCAAACCCAATACTTCTCACAGACATCACCTCCAAATTAACTTGGGGCCTTGTAAGAAGCAACAATGAAAGTCAAAACCTAAGAATACTCACATCACTGCGAATATCTGGCGATGGATCATGGGGGTTCAGGCAGGCGTGGGTCACCTTGATGACATGTTCCAGCTTGCGGGGCTGCTCCTCAACCTTCGCAGCCAAGAAGAGTGTGGCTGGAGCTATGACCTGGTCACAAAGCAGACACTCAGACCAGGTGTCCCAACAGCAATTATTTTTCAAATGTCGTGTAGCTGGTCCATGCAGCTGCACCACCACTTTGAGCTCCAGAAGTTATATGCAAGAAAATACAAGTACTTACATTTCTGTGAAATCGAGTGAATGACTGGACCATGTAAAATCGGTGCATGTACACAATGGCAGTATTAATTGTAAGCTGGGATCTGATGAATAATGGTTAAGGTTAATAGCTGAAGTTGGAAGCAATGTTTCTCAGCCACATCAATTCATTCGAACCACACATTTTGTCGAACCACACATCATGTCTAAGCTAAGTATTTCTACTTATTGACATAATAACCAGTTACATTTAGTCATTCATTATAGCGAGAACATCTCAATTTCAGAACATCTCCATTTCAAAGCATCTCAAGTTCAATAGTGAGAACATCTCGCTATAATGCATGAACATTGCGTCAATTTACTGCAAAAGTGGCTTCTTTCTTCGTCTAAGTTAAAGCTTCAGAACGACAACTTAAGATCATTCCACGTTCACCTGGGGGGTATTTTAACCACTTCTCCGACATAGCTAGCGTGGTAAAGCCAACTCCCGATGTACAGAAGCCAGGAGCTAGCTAGCTGGCACCCGACCCACTAGCTAGGGCCAATCCAAACCATTCTGTAGAACTAGCCAACTCAGTAGCTAGTAGGTAACTAGTGATCAAATCATTATCAGCAAAACGTACACGTTTGTTGCAATCCTGTGCTAGTTGCACGTTTTAACCCAACTTGCAGCTGCATCTTTCAAGCTCAGCTTTTGTTCTCCCTGGGAAGCGTAGGCCGAGCTCAGAGGCCTAGCCCGCTAGCAGGCTAGCACAGCACAGACCAGCTCAGAGGCCTAGCCCGCTAGCAGGCTAGCACAGCACAGACCAGCTCGTGGCTCCAGCTAACCTGAGCTAGCTAGCTAATGAGCACAGCTCGCTAACGTTTGCACTACTAAACGCCTAATGTAAACCACAATCTCAATACAAAGCATCGGAAAATCAGCAGAATTACCAATACCAGCTAGCTGGCAAAAAATAAATACCCTTGCCGCAAAACCGGCGTCAACCTCTCCTGCTAGCTCGCTAGGCTAACATTAGCAACCTCTCCTGCTAGCTCGCTAGGCTAACATTAGCACCTCTCCTGTTAGCTCGCTAGGCTAACATTAGCACCTCCCCTGTTAGCTCGCTAGGCTAACCTCCCCTGCTAGCTCGCTAGGCTAACATTAGCACCTCTCCTGTTAGCTCGCTAGGCTAACCTCCCCTGTTAGCTCGCTAGGCTAACCTCCCCTGTTAGCTCGCTAGGCTAACATTAGCACCTCCCCTGTTAGCTCGCTAGGCTAACATTAGCAAGATGAGACGCAAGTCGTCTCCCCACAAAAGATACACATTGAGTCGCTGTCCCATGTCCTGGAGGAGGTTCGCGGCTTGTTGTCTGTAGGACAATTCCTTGTCCGGATCCAGCCCGGCACGTCGCGACGGGCTATTCTCGATCTGTTCTCTGGTATAATACCATTTGTTGTTGTTTGTTGCAGAAGGAGAAGGGAACGACGCCGCCATTACTGAGAAGGACGATGTTTAAAAAAAATTGAGCGTCACCGGAAGTCACGTCATCGACGAGACTGGGTGCAGAACGGGGCAGAACCACCACTAGATGGCGCTGCAGGATCTGCGCAGTCCCATCACGTCTGGCACCTTGTACTCCATTTGAAATTGAGGTGTATACCCATAGAAAGAATCACAGCAAATCTGGAATAACTGAAAACAATTTTAATCACAAAAATGTTACAAAATTGGGAAACAGGGGAAAAACAAGCCATGTACAGTACACAAAATACAAAGCTATAAAAACCTGCACTAAAAATTCCATCACTTATTTAGACTTTTCCAAATCGTTCAGAGCGCTTCTGTTTCTTTGCCTGTGGAGGGGGAAAAAAATGAAGCCAATTTAGCCTTACTCTTTTGATCTTCCAATCTCATACAGAGTTTGAGCTACAATAGTGAAAAGCCACTGTACATCTGATGATTAAAATACCTCAATGTCTTCTGCACCAACGGCAGCAGCAGCGCTGGTGAGGATCCCAAACCTCTCCTTCCGTTTGATGAGCTTCTCCTCCTCCTCAACCTAGGACACAACGGCTGGACTTAATCTAACTGAATGGGAAGTATAACTACATCTACATAAGTACATAATTAAACTTTTGTCAGGTTTTAAATTGTGATAAAGCATACAATATACAATATGCTCACCTTTTTGGAGATGGAGGAAACATTCCCACCAAACCTTTGCGCTCTTTTCTTGAGCTGCTCAGTGTTGACCTTCATGGGGCACAGGGGGAAAGAAACGATGTGAGATCATATCCTCACTTTGCTTGCATGAATGAAATTAGTTGACAGTTTGATTAGTTGACAAGCTCTATGAAGAGGAATTCATACTACTCACAGCAGGTTTACTATTCACAGAAACACCTGTGGACAAGAGACATGATTATATAATAATGTGCCACAGAACACTCAGGATGTCAAAGCTGAATAAATACCTGTATTAACAGGTGTGTGTGTGTGTGCGAGAGAGAATGTGCAGGGATGCAATCTCATCAAGGGTGAAAAAGGTGTCAAAGAGGCGAACCCTCTAGGTGAGTCCCGGGCAATTTTTCTAGTTTTCTTTAAAATATCAGCTTTAAAATGTGAATTTACAGTCAATTTTAGCATGAGCATATAGGGATTTATCACATGGTTAATAGGAGGCACTGGTGTTTTTATTTTCACATCTCTTCAGGTATCTCTTTTGCTCCTGCTGTTGGCGTCTCACTTACTGAAACCTGAAGCACACGGATACTGCGAGTTGATTAAATGTTGCAGACTCTCTGCTTGTGGCACTTGGTTTGACAGTGAGCCAAAAGGGCATGTGAGCCATTCCTACTGTAGTTGATAGCTTTAACACAAAGACAGTATTAAGCATGTCCTGTTGTCACCCTTCTTAAAGAGACCTGATAATGGAGATGTGTGCTGCACCTCCGCGGCTGCAGCCATTGGTGTGTGAATGTGTGTCTGAATGGGTGAATGAGAGGCCTTCATTGTAAAGCACTTTGGAGAAAAGCGCTATGTAAGTGCAGCCCATTTACCATCTACACGAATCACCAAATGACCTATTTTGGACAAGTTTGCACCCCAGATCTGATTTGTTAAGCAACACTACTGGGACTGATTCACTGACCTGCAGCTGGACTTGGAGAAGTGACAGGCAGACCAAACCTGAACAGAGAAATGCAACCACCATCATCCATACAGCCTAGTGTCAGGGATAACCACCATCATTTGAGATTTGAAAGTAGCAGTGGTCAGGGGACCTTTTTTTGCACACTTACCTGGCAGCGCGTATGGCCTTCTTACTCTCGGCAGAGGCAGGCACGTTAAAGCGTTCCGCCCTTTTCTGTAACCTCTGGTAGCGCAAAGAAAAACATGTGTTATTCACTATGAGCTTAGAAGACTTATTGCATCTAAGGCCTATAACGACAGGCAGGTACACACAGGGCTGAAAATTAACACCTGCCACCGGCCAAATGCAGGTCAAATTTCCAATTGGCGACTAGATTTCGGAAGGCTATCTGAAAAAAAAGATATACTTGGCCGGTAGATTTTTTCATCTACAGTCCCCTTGGCAGGTGACTCACCGTGAGCCAAAAAGTTAATGTTCACCCCTGGGTACACACAATGAATCATCCATCTAATGAAAATGGAATGCCCGTAGGATGTGGTGTCTACAACCATCCCAACAACCGGTCAATGTACGAGGTCGACGTAGTTCTCGGCACTCTGACCGCGTAGCGTCGCTTGTCACGTGGTTTGGATCAGCGGTTCTCGACGGCCGCTGTCTGGTAAAAAGTAGTTCCACGCGGCAGGATACACTCCCACGCAGTGCTACGGTCAACCCCATGCCATGCCTGCCAACTACATGCATCTCGCTTTCTTCACTTAACAAGCGTGAGATGAGTCGGCTAGCTATAAAAATGCAACCTTATTTCTCTATGAACCAAATGAGCACATATTTTTATGCCATTTTTGGTGGACAGTGCGAATATCAGGTAGGGGATTTACTTGGCAGCCACAATCAGTTCAGCATTCAGCCCTTAACTGTCAGTAGCATTAGGACACTTCAAAACACAGAAGAACAACTTGGAATCAGGGAGAGATGATGGTGGAGATGAGGAGTAGGCTACAGAGTTGGTGAGGAGACCTTTAGATGGGGGAGATATACTGACCAGTGGTTTAATGCTTTTTGGTGTCATTTTGGCATAATAATTACGTTGCTGTAAGCCCCACACTTAAGCAAGTGGATGTTTGTGCTGTGAAATGGTGAAATGAAGGATGTCTATTATGAAAACTCATGAGTCCCATCGTTGTGGGCAGGATTTGTGCTTCGCGCAGTTTGCACGCGTGCAATTTATCCTTTCCGTGCGGCCCGGTAACAAATGGGTCGCTGTTCTAGAGGACCCGAGGTCTGGGTTTCTGGGAGGGCAACAGGCACATAATGGAAAGGGATGCAACTATGTCATGGCAAGTGCATTAAGAGCAGGCATGAATCTTAAAAGATAAATAAACCCAGCTCAAAAGCTGGCTGTTCAACAATGTTGAAACTTGATCTCTATTGAAGATAATAAGTATGCCAAACTTCATCTATATCTGGCCTGGGAAACTATTCTCTAGTGTGTGTGAATATCCAAGTGTAACAAAAGATGATTTGGCCTACATACCTCATTCACAGTCACTGGCGGTGTAATCTTCACCACTTTTTTCTCATCTGTTCTAAAAGAAAAATATGCATACCAGTTCAGGACCTTTGATGGACTCATCACAATATTACTGCAATATTATATAATCTCAATAGACCCAAGGGGTTTCCAGCGGGAACAAATAATCTGCTGAGAAGAAACTCACTCCTTAGATTCAGCAACCTGCTTTTTCTCATTTTCCTGGTCTGTGGCATCCTCCATTTTGGAGAAATCCTAGCAGACAAACATAACGATCGGTGATCAACATACAGTACATCGATATTATTCAGCAATTGGCATTAAAAATGTAAAAAAAAAAAGGTATTTACTTCCAAGTCCTCTCCCAACACATCATCTTCATTCACATCTACATCGTCATCTGTTGAAAATTGAGTTACTAATCATCAGGTCACACATGTAAGCTACTGCTTGTTAGGCAATGATTTCTGAAATGACCAATTATGAAGCCAATGTGCCGTGAACGTGACATTTATCTGTTAATCTCTTTAATGATTCATCACATTGTGTGTTTCATGTGCACTGAATCCACCTATTGTAACGATGGGTAATGTAGCCTCACCACCATGTTCGTCCAGGTAGGCTTGCAGCCGAGCAATGAGCTCTGCTTTGTTACCCTTGACGTCCAGATCTCTTGCCTCACACTCCTGCTTCAGCTCTGCGAGCTGGAGGAGGGATAGGGAGAACTGAAGGTTAGGTTAAAAAAAACACAACTCTCAATCTCATCTTCACTGTTTGCAATAAGGTTAATCAATGAACAGACATCACTTAGCGTTGGGGCATTTAGGGGGCAAGAATGCAATTCCCAGTTACATTATCAAAGTTACATCAACGATATTAAAGTCTGGACTTAGATAAAATTACGCATTAGCTATCCATTTCATATCTTATTTCATGTTTCCGACAGCTAGGAATAATCTTAAAAGAGATGCTAGTTAGCTCCTATCAAGCTGCCCAAACAGCTAACGTCGTTTAGCTACCTAGCGGGCTAGCCAAAGCACAAACATCCCAAACCCGAATCTATAGTAAAACATTGAGACAAAGTTAGTCGTATTTAGAGATACATATATGTAAAAATACATAGTCGACCACATTTGCATAGTGAGTGAAATTCACAAGCCCTCAAAGATTCGTCTCGCTAGTGCTAGCTAGTTAGCCATCTAGCCGAGTCAGTCAGCAGGCAGGCAGGCAGCGTGCACACCTGATCGAGCAGCCAGAGAAGCGGCTAGCTCGGCTACCGAGTCCCTAGACAGAGCGATCGGTTGCATGATAGCGGATAATGGGTCGAATACAATCTATAGACTCATCCCGTCCTCCCGAAAGTACAAATATTTGTTTAAAACGTTATAAACATGGGTTGTAAACCTTGAGTTTCTGGAGCTCTGCAACTTCCGCCATCTTTCTTAGTTGATAGAAGCGATTCCTCCAATCAAATTTGTCAACTTCCCCCTCAAACAGCCTTTACGCGAGTCTGTGAAATGGCGCCTCCTGCTGTAGGAATGGACGAATTAATTTCCAACGAGTCTAATCTATATCATCCATGTAAGAACTAGCTAGATTTCATCATCTTGAATATTTGGAAATATAGCTTCTGAGTGGGTACATAATTCGAAAGTGACGCCACCTGATCAGATTCTATTGGAGGAGGCAGTGGGTCAAATAAGAGAACTGCCGTTGATAGCCTGGGTCCAGACCTTCAAACCCACTCCACCAAGGTTCAGGTTGACTGTTTTTTAGTTAGTTTTATTTATTTATATATTACTTTTTATACAATGAAGTAGAATATACAGTACAAGCCACCTGATCAGATTCTATTGGAGGAGGCAGTTGGTCAAATAAGAGAACTGCCGTTGATAGCCTGGGTTTATACAATGAAGTAGCCTAGAATATACAGTGACGCCACCTGATCAGATTCTGAGATTGACTGGTGTAGCCTACCATCCACCCTGTCAAATCATTCCTAAACTATGCGAAAATGTAGGCTATTGGCATATAAACATAGGTGCCATGGAACAGTTTCAGTATTCTAGTGTCCACTGACATCACGTCATAAATTGGCATTATGACCTCACACTTGGAAGCCTCACCTTTTAAACTATCAGACAAACCGTACATTTTGCGATGGTGAGAAATGGACCAGTGTAGCATGAAAGCAGGTAGAGATACTTTTCACCACCCCCGCCATTCTGTTCAAGTGCATTTTGCTTGACTAGTATTTTAAAGTTTTTACAAATTACAAATTTGCTTTACAAACAAATGACTTTATTTTAGTTTGAGTAGGCCTATGTTTTGCATGACTATTAGGCCTCAGTCATGAAACTGCTCTAAAAGTGAGTGATAGTAGCCTGGTTGGTTGTATTAATTGGATTAATATCTGAATTTGAAAATGACCTTATACATAGATGTGATTAAACGTGTAAATAATGTTCAGCACTGTGTCATTCTCTTCTTTTCAGACAAAAGCCTGAATCTACTGAGGAGTAGCTCCTCAACCTGAGGGAGCCTCCACTGAAGATGACCGCTCAGACTACAAAGACCCCTCAACCAATGAGCAAATCACATGCAAATACTAAACTTCCTGGCTTGCCTGGGTTTACCTTCACATTGACACATTCACATTCACATTCAAGCCTTGGGACAAAGGTAAGACCTTTAAAGGTACCAAATCAACCCCTAAACCATACCCCCTTAACACTCAGGGTTAAGGTTAGGTTTAACCCTAAACCTAACCCTAACCTTAAAGGACAATGCTCGTTTTTGACAACCTGGACCTTATTTACAGCATATTATAAGACCGAGATAACTTTGGTGTCTGTAGAAGAAATTTAAAATCCAGTGCGAGCCAAGTATATCCATGTAATGGCGGCGAACGGAGCACTGAGAATGCAGCTTCTAAAAAATCTATTTTCTGCCACGAAACGGTTGTTTTCATCAATCTGTCTTTAAACCTTATAAAGGTCCCTCGAGGTCCAGAATAACATTTTAAAAAAGGACCCATAGTAGGCAACATAGAATGAGATTGTGAACTGTTGTTATCTGGATTTTCCCATAGTTGTATCAGCCCACATTTGACTTCAACCTCAGTGACCCCAACTGCCACATCATGAAGCCCAGCTACAACAGTCTGCACGACCCAAACCTCAATGAGTACTACCACCAAAGGGACAAACACGAGAAGTTGAAGAGGATGAAGTTCATCACAGAAGATGACCAAGTAAATCTCAATCCTCAAGATTATTATCTTCAAGTAGTGTTGTGAAAATGCATTTTGATTGAATTCTAAAAGTGATGTAATGTTTAAACTTGCTTTTTCATGATTTGTCTCACTATGGCTAGAATAGAATTGTCACAACTAGCAACTAAAGTTGGTATTAAATAGACAAAACTAAACTCATGCTGTTTTCCAATGCTAGTGAGTTATAGCCAAATCCTCCCAATATTTTTACTTCGCAGGGAAACGTACAATTAAAGGGTAATCTGATATTTGTGGTGTCGAAAGCGGGCCCCTGTCTTGGCCTGTTTTGATCAGTCACCATGAGCTTAAATCAACAGAGAAGTTTGCTTAAATGTCCATCTACCTGGATCAGAAATAAACTAAACTTAACCTGAGCAAAAACAAGAAAATAGGCCTTAGCCTATGATATCTAATCATGTATAACAATTTACAATTTAATACATTATATCAAGTGATTAAGGACCAAAAACCACAACAACAGATGTTAAGTTCTTTCCCTGGCTAAATAAAGGTTTAATAATAAATAAATAGATACAAATTGTATCATACTTCTCCCCTTCTCTGTTTCATCTCTACTCAAGGTTGTCTGCTCATTGAAGGAGTACAACACGTACAAACAGTACCTGCGTGCTGTCAAGAATGACCATGACAAATATTTCAACAAAAAAATGGTAATGGCCAGAGAGAGACTGCTGAGATGCTAAGTTTGCTGATATCACATATTTATTTTATTCTGTGGAATTTGGGATAATCTCTCAAATAAACAATGTGTAACATGCTCATTCAATTCCTCAGGGTCAAATCCTTGCGCTGTAGTAATGTTATTTATCATATTTCAGAGGGAACAGATGATAAAGCTGGTCAAGCTCCAAGAGGAGGGCCATATCCCAGAGGATGTGACGCTGGGTGACATGAGAGAGTTCTTATTGGACAATCTCACATTATCCCATACCTCCAGGTGGGAACAGTCATATAGTGCATGGATACTTTATCATCATAGTGAGACAATGATCATATGTGAAGAACGTATATCGTTCTGAATAGACTTAGAATAATCTGTTTAGGAATTGTTGTGTAAACAAGTTGTTCAACATAGGGCTGAAAAACAAAGAGCCGGCCAGCAGACTGGATCATGCAGGATAAAGAGAGAGAACGCACTCTGCAAACAGCTGGTAGGGTTGCCATGGACAACATACACTATTACACAGTTACCTTAAATCAAATTGCAAAAAAAACTGTAAAAAAAGGGGAATTAAAAAAACTAGAGTAAATTGCACAGCTAAACATGCTGTCTGATCTGCTTTGATTTTCACCCCAAGGAGGATTGGCTTTCCAAGGAGCTGCGTTCCCTCCTGAAACTCATTGAAAAGGATGTGAAGCAAGAGGTCAACAAGGCCAAGTACCTGAGGAAGATCAAAGAAAAGCGAGATAACAAAGTAAGATTAATAACCACAGTGAGTAAGTAAGTGTGGTGAGAATAGTAGTACTAGTACGCGTACTGTGGTTTGTTCCAATTACACACACTACCTTTTTTGGCTGTTCAGTTGACAGGCATGACAATCCAAATTCAAATTATCTTCTTTCTGCACATCAACACGATGTTCCTCATAGAAAAACATCTTTCTGGAGCAGAAACAAGCCATCCAACAGAGGAAGGATCGGGAGACTTTGCGATACTTTCAGGAGTACGAGAGGATGAGAGAAACCAGAATCAAACAGAACATGTTTCTAGAGCAAATCGTTCAAGCACCAGAACTGGGTAAGTTCTTTTATATCTTTGAGTGCATACAATTTGATGACAGCGTCAAGTGAACAAGCAAGACAGGCAGCTAAACATCACAAGTCATTCATCACAAACTCACCATTTCTGTTTGAATGAAAGCTCCTGTCCAGCGTCCTGCTCCTCCTGCTCGGTTCAAACCTGTGAAGAGAATCGTTTCACTGGCAGGTTTGTCAGTCCTCATGCGTTCACAGAATCCTGTGAAAGACAACTAGTGATTCATTGCATTTCTTCCTATTCTAAACCATAGTTTTCTTTCTCTGTTGGGGAATCCCCTATAGATGACCACATGCTTCCAAGACTGGACCATCTGTCCCCGCTGCCTGGAAAAGGCGAACCCACTTTGGCGAAGGAGATCAAGACACAACTGGTAGTTACTGTTCCACTACACTCAAACTCTATTACTACTGTATGTCGTCACACAGTACTATAAATACTGTGTTAACAATGGACCTTTTTGGTAATGATCAGGTAAATTGTGTGTACCTTTAATGTTCACCCCCTCTTTCTTCATTTCTCTCTGTAGAACTCATCAACTGCATATGAATCCACTTTTACTGAACCTGGCACTCACACAGAAACCAATGGAGAAGTTGATGCTGTAGTGACATGGAGGAGTAAGACCCCAGGGGTCATGCAAGCTGTTCAGTCTAAAGTAATTCAAGACCCAAAAGTCAGAAAGAAAGAGAGTAAATGCCCAGACATTCTCTCAAGGACAACCAGTTTCCCCAAACTGGGAAAGATTGAGAAACCTCCAATCCAACCAAGGTCTCAGGCACAACTGAAGTCTGTTGTCACCAATGCCATCCTGGACCACCTGGGCACCAGGCCTGTCAGGAAGCAGCTGGCTGAGTCCATCGTGTGTGGGATGGACCTCAAGACTTCAGTGCAAGGGTTAAAGCCAGTGGCACAAAGGGCTAATAGTGCTAAAATTGCAACAGATCTGCTGAAATGTGTCTCTCGAGTGGTGAATCCCTTCAAACCCAGTAATGAGCCTGTCTACCGACTTCGTGGGGGAGGGAAGAACTCTCTGTCACACAATGGCCAAACTGATGAGCCACCAGATACCGGAGTGGACATTGACACCTATGTGACAACTCTGGTCAACAGCATTATGGAGTCAATTAGGGAGAAAGTTGTTGTAAAGATACAGGAAGTTATTCCTGAAAAATTCCATGTCATCTCGGCAAAGGCAAGCCAGACAGCCCTTGATGTGGTCAGTGATGTGTTGCACGATGTGCAGGAGTTTTTGGTCCAAGGAAACATTGGACATTTTGGTGAGGGAACCTCAGTGCCTATTGGCTGCTATTGTGGAGAGGGCACCCCAGGAGCCTTCACCAGTGAGCCCCCCACTATATATGTATCAGAGATGGAGTTAGAGGAAGCTACCTCCAAAGTGGAGGACATTGCATGTGATCTGATCAACACTGCATATGACAACCTCCTGTTCAAGCAAGAGCTGTTTGAGAGACTAACTGACAATGAACCAAACACATCGAAGGTAATCTTAGATCCAGGCAACACTGATGTTATAATCTCTGGACACGAATCATTAATCACGCTACCACAGGTCAGTACATCTCCTGAAGAGAAAATATCTGCCCTGAACCTGCAAGCTGTTCCCTGCAAATTCTCACTTTCATCTGCGGTGAAATTCTCCAGCCGGGTCGAGATGACACCGTCTGAAACCTCTGTGACCGCAGCGGTCTCAGAGAAGAACCTGACAAAGAGCAGCTCAGAGGCTTCCATAGTTGCATCAGTCGTCCCACAGCGCCCAGCGGAGCCCTGCTTAAGCATCAAGCTCAAGGAGAAGACAGCACAGAGTGGCAATGCCAATGACACCAGCCTGGACACTCAGGACTTTGTAGTGGATGCTGAAGAGGCTGTTTCAATGCCAAAACGGATTCAGAGAAAGCCTGCCATGCTGAAAAGAGCTGTCAAGGAGAACCCATCTGTGTCTGAGTTTCAGAAAGGCTCCACTGGAAAGAACGTTCCTGTTGCCTCCAAAAGCATCTCTGTCCCCCACCTGTATTACGTGATTTTGGATGGTGTGCTAGACCACTTCAACACTGAGCCTTTCAAAGACAGGCTGGCTCAGTCTGTGAGGAACGAGGTGAGACGTTCCCTCTCTCTGCCCCAGGTTAAAATGCCGGGCCTCCACAGTGAGGACTGCAATGAGACACTGCAAATGATTGAAGATTTGATGAAGTCAGCAACCCAGAAAGTCAAGGTGGGGTGCCAGAGCTCCAGTGTGGAAAGTTCAGCTAATGAGGAGACGTTCGCCAAACTGCAAGCTGCTGCATTTCAGCTGATGAAGCAAGTTTTTCAGAACGTCAAGGAGAAGTTTGCTGACAAGATCAAGCAGGGCTCCCCCAAGAGACGTCTCTCTCCCAAGGTGAGTCAGACAGCCATTGATGCTATGAGTAATGTTCTGGGCAGCATGGAAACCAATGTGATGACCAAGGCCTCAAACTCTCCCTCCACCTCAAGTAACAATCTGGATGAGCTGCTGGAAGAGCCACTCTTTGAGCACCCAGCACAATGGATCGACTCTTGCAAAATTGCGGCAATATCTGATGATCTAGTTGAGAACGTTCTTGATATGTGCTGTGAGATGGTGTTGTCTGGTGAATTACCCCTGGAGACAGAACCTGAGGTAGATGATGAACACCACCTGTCTGGATTTAATGTCGGCACCATTCCATCACAAGCCACTCCACTTCAGAATGAAGGCACCAGCCACATAAATCCAATCACAATGGAATCAGATCACATGTGCGAGCCAATCGTGAATAGAAGGCTACCTCGATCCTCTCCTGGTTGGAAGTCTGCTGATGCCAGAAGGCTAATCAGAGTGAGCTGTACTTTTGACCCAGGCACAGGATCCCCTCAACAGAAGATGTACACAGCCAGAAGAAGCACTTCTTTTCCCCACCTGTATTATATCAGCATCATCGATGGAGTCTTGGATCACATGAGCACAGAGCCATTCAAAGACAAGATGGCTCAGTCTGTGAGGAACGAAGTAAGACACTCCCTCTCCCTGCCTGAGTTTGGATTGGTGAACCTTCAATTGGAGGACTGTGCTGATAAAGATATGATTGAGGATATGCTGAAGAGTGTGTCTGTCAAACTCAGCCACTGCACACCCAAGAGCAGCCAGGACAGTCAGCTCTCGGCCCACAGAAGTGACCCCCGGCCTAGCGCTGCTGAAGAGGAGTCTGAAAACACACAGGTGGTTTCACTAGCCAAGATCGAGGCAGTTGCTAAAGAATACATTATCAAGTTTCTGGAGGAAGTCAAAGCGAAGCTGATCAACAAGATCAAACAGGGCTATCCCCAGAGGGTGCTCTCCCCCAGAGTAAGCCACATGGCTATCTGTGCTGTGAACAGCATTCTGGGAGGCATGGGGACTTCAATCAGGGAAGCTAGCACCCCCTTGATTCCTGTTACCGCAGGACTCCAGACTGGCATAACTGATCTGACATCAGTCAAAGTAGCTGAGGCTGTTACAAGCCACCCGGGGACCTGGTTGTCACCATCCAAGATGGAATACCTCACCTCAGGCCTCCTGGAGACTGTGTTTGACAACCTGCTGGATGAGGACATCATGATCCTCAGGGAGCCTCACACATCTGCCTCATGGAAGGACACGGTGACCATCAAAGCCAAGGGAGAAATGTCTCCCCCCGTTGTAGGAAAACGGGGTACATCCAAACCAGCCTCCGCATTCAGTGGCCTGCTTTCCCGCAAAAGCAGATGCATTTCACTGCCGTCCCAGTACGAGCTGAAGAATCCTGCTGTTACCGAGCAGGCTACTCACCACAGCAGAAGCCTGGACTCTCTGGCACTTGGAAAGCAGCCTGTCCTGACTTCAGACGGCAAAGATGTTGCAAAGAAGACTTCCCAGGCTGCAACACTGCGCCTGGAACAGTCAACTGAGGAGACCGGATCGAGCGCGGTATCCATGATACCGCAGCGACACGTCTCTCAGTCCTCCTGGCCCTGCGTGAGGAGGGACTGTGACGGCCCACTGGAGAACACCGGTAGTGAGTCTGGCGGCCTGACCGAGGGAGAGGCCATGATGATCTCTGAGACCGATGTCGAAGATGGCCGCCTCGCTGCAGACGAAAAGCCTAAGAAGGTGAGGCTGCCATGGCAACTAGTTCGCAAACTGAGAGAACTCCCAGACATCCCTCTTAAGAAGGTGAAAGTTTACACAGTTTACAGAAATCCCCTCTACTTCCCCACTGGGATCATGCGGTCAACAGGTCCAGCCTCTTCAGACAAAGACGCCCGATCTCTGACCCCAGAGAAGGTTCAGAGCAAGTCCCCCAGCATGATCGCACAGTCAGTCAGGAGCTCTCATGAGGAAGCCGACTGCAAACCAGAGGCCAGGTCATCTCAGACTGGGAGAACTGAGAGTCTGCTTGGCGTGGATGAGAACCTGTTAGCCTGGGAGGTGATGCTTACTGTCAGGGACCACCTCAATTCAGTGCCGCCCATCTGCCTCACCCCCCGTACCTCCCCAGAGGCCAGGGAGACGGCCAGAGCTCTGGTCCTGAGTGGGATGCCACGACCTGGATCACCTGCTGGCAGAGCTGACTCCCACACCTCTTCCCACAGGGAGATGGAGAACTAAGACACTGAAGACGTCAGCCTACATATGAGGAAGCATTTACTTATATATTTTGCATTGGAAGTAAACCATATTATCAAAATGTCCTTTATGTATTTGCTTTATGCTTAAAATGCTTAAAAGAAACGTTATACCGTGTTTGCGTTTCAAGAAAAATCATTAAAAACACACATATCTGTTCAGTTTGTATTTAGTTGTAACAAGGTGTAAGTTAAGTTAATAATAGAGAGGAAATGGATTGGGAAAGGATTTGCTGTGAATGCTGGTATTGTTTCAGGAGCTGCCTAAAGTCGCAGTTTGGCTCAAAATATTAAGACAAAAAACGTCTGACACAGTACCGTATTAGTTCTCAGAGTGTTTGGATAAAGCCGGATGAATTTAGGGAGTCACACGCACCCCAGTAATCCTTACATTCCTTTCATTTTTCCTATAAGCACAGTCTCTCTTAGCAGTGTTGTGTGACCTATTGTTCTATTGACACAAAGGTACCTCCCTTATCCACTCATCTTTTGACCGTACCTATGTGCAGAATTCAGATAACTCATCTCATATTAAAACTATTGTGGTATTTAATTCTTAATCAAGGTCCTCAGAAAGCATTTGCCTACAGTTTCCCTTGGTAATGAAACGAATGGCTACACATCAATCCCTACATAAGCCATAGCCACCCTTTCTGTTGTAACACTTATTCAACTTATTAACGTTCTAGTAATCTTCACATACTGAACAGTACATAATGCCTTACATCATGCTCTGCAATACTGTATGCATGTAGTGTACTTTACTGTACACTGATAATCACCGCAGGAACCTCTGAACTGTGTGATTAGGAGGGATGGTGGGGCTCGGGGAGGTGGGAGGGAGGGGTTGGCTATACTATAGGCTATGAGGCTAAAGAGGAGGGAGGGAGGGGTTGACTATATTACAGGCTGTGAGGTCAGAGAGGAGCAAATTTATAAAAGCCTGGAATTATGATGGTGTGGAGAAACCAGGCTGACCTGCTGCTGAGAAAAGGGATATTTCACTAAAAGGAAGCACAATCAAAAATGCGGACGTCTCTAGCAGTGCTGGTACTGGTAGCGGTTTCATCTGCTACAGCAAGTAAGTACAGTAGTTAAGGCCAGAACCCATCATTTATGTACATTTGCTATAAACATTGAATTAGGTACAGTAGCTACAGTCTTGAGAACCAATATTTGACGTATATATGATATACACGCTCAAGTAACTACGAGAACTGATATTTTACGTATATTTAATATAAATGCTCAAGTACAGTAGCTAAAGCCTCGAGAACTGATATTTGATATAAACACTGACACTCAAAAGAGCCCTATACCTCTACAAGTGCACATATTTTCATTCTGAGAGATTTGGTTGTTTATACTTATAAATCTACTGAAGTGCCCCTCGGCTGAAGATACCGATGTAGTAGGCTATTTGTCTACATTGATATGATAGCTTTATGTTGCTTAATCTATGGTCAATTTAAACACTCAGCCAACAGTCACATGAGTTTGATTGAAAAGGATTGTAATGTAGGATTTTAAGCATCCCTCACCCAGACAAGATCACCCTCTTTTGGTCGCTACAAGTACTGACACCAGTTCTGCATACCCAACTCAAATGTACTTAAAATATACAATTTATGAATTTACTTAAAATATGAAATTCATGAGTACAGTCTTACCTGACAAAAGAATATAGACAGTTCTGGACTGAAAAATATATTATATTCTATATTCTATTCTTTCCTGACAATGCAGAGCCTAAAAACGGTTTCACACGGTTTCCATCATGGAATACCAGGATGTATCCAGTCTGGAACGATGGGGACCCCCGCTACAGAGACTCTTGGAAAGGTATGAAAGTTTAGCAGAGGTGGTTTGGTGACTATGCTCCCCGTTATAGACCAACCATACCCATACATTCTGTTGTTTGTGGTTAAAACACCCCAGGTGGAGAGGTGAAGATCACTGTGGGCAACGATGCACCGACCCTGACTGGCGCCAAGGTGACCTTTACCATTGACCTGGAGTTCCCTCACAACCAGAAGGTTCTGCCCAGCGGAGAAGTGGTGTGGGCCCAGGACTGCACAGTCGATGGTGAGCCCTCCTGTACTCCACAAGGGAGATTCTTCAGGCTACAATCCCTCTTAAAGACACAAGGCAAGGCTATGCGGTTATAATATTTGTTTCAGGAACTAAGTACCGTGCGTCTGAGCCTGTGTACCCAGCTCAGAAGGCGGAGTGCAGTGGAGTCTTACCTGATGGCACTCCCTTCAAAAAAGACAAGAAGACCAGCTATGTGTTCGTCTGGAAAACCTGGGGTAAGCGATAACTAAGGCCTTGACAATCAGTAGGAAAGTGGCATTTTCTAGTCTAGGATTGGACGTGATTGGACATGTGTCAGGGAGGTGTCACGTGCCTTGTCTTCCTGTTCCCAGGTCAGTACTGGCAGGTAGCTGACGGCCCCTCCTCGTCTCTGACCATCAGCACAGACAGCGTCCCTCTGGGCTCCTACCCCATGGACATCGTCGTCTACCACTGCCGCAGCAAGGAAAAGTTCATCCCTCTGGGCTACGCCTCCACTCAGTTCTCCATCACTGGTGATTCACAGTTATTTCGACTCATCAAGACTCAATATCTGTTTATTGCCATGTAGAGGGTTCACACATACGAGGAATACACATACTAGCAATGGATTTGAATTATTTAGATTCAGATTCAAGAGATTTTGATTGAATTAGACCTGTTAGGTCTCCTATTCATTCTGATTCAAGTGCTGATTCAAACGTGAAAAATTGAATTGGTGTCTGAGTGTGTTTTTTTTCTGTCTTCAGATCAAATCCCCTTCGCTGTCTCCCTGTCACAAGTGAATGACATTAACGAGGCCGACATGAGCTTTGTCCGGAACCGGGCCATCTCCTTCAGCATCGCCCTCCACGACCCCAGCCAGTACCTCAGCAGCGCAGACATCACCTTCAACTGGGACTTTGGGGACAGCAGCGGAGCCCTCATCTCCAGGGAACCGACGGTCACCCACACCTACGTGACGTCTGGCTCCTACAAGCCCAAAGTGGTCATCCAGGCGGTCATCCCAGACAGCAAATGTGCCAATGCGTCCACCGGCAACTCTGTCACCTCACTGCCCCCCAGTCTGGCTGCTGACCTGGGCACCACAGGTGTGTACTCCTTCATACACATGTTGGTATTAAACCTGATCATTTCAGATATTGACACGCAGGATAAAGACATATTCCTTGAATTACAGAATATGTGCAGTATGTGCTGTGTGAATGAAATGACACAATTCTCCCCCGTCTCCAATGAGAGGTCCTGCAGCAGCGACTGCTGATACAGTGGTGGTGTCCACCCAGGGGACAGCTCTCAACGTCAGCCTGGGCACAGCAGCGCCGGCAGAGTCAGACATTGAGGAGGATGCGACTGAGGTAGAGGCCTCCAGCACCCAGGTGGCCCAGACTCTGTCCCCGGTCAACGCTGGCTTCCCCACTGGCCCTGCTGCAGCTGTAGCTGTGGAGGAGGCCGATGACGAGGCCACCACGGGGCCCTCTGCCGGTTTGTACAGATAAACATTTACATTTACATTTTAGTCATTTAGCAGACGTGACTAACAATGAGTAGGTTTTCTCAAGAGTAAGTGAAACGAAGTGAAACATCATAAGCTACAGTATAAGATCAAGTGACACCAGTAGCAGTTTTTTGTCTTTGTTTTTTACACTTGACATGATGTTAGGGGTGTGGTTTTCATACACAAATAATAATAATAATAATAATAATAATACATTATATTTGTATTGCACTTTACAATAATAATTTGCAATCATTTACATTTGAGTAATTGAAAGTTAAGAAATTGTTCAAGCTGTGTTACTTTCAATGTGAATTTGAATGGTTAAAAGAGCAATGTTATTTTGTCATTACAGAGGAGGCAGCTAAACAGGCCGCGGTGGCCAAGCGCCAAGCTGATGACACACCCTTGGTTGATGACACACCCTCGGATGATGACTGTGTGATCTACCGCTATGGCTCATTCTGTACTGGCATCAATGTTGTTGGTGAGTCCTGATATCTTCGATTAAGAGTCTCCTAATACAGTGTCTCATTACCTCAGAATGAACAGCCCCCTTGTTGTGTGTTTGTGTCCAGAGGGCATAGAGAATGTGGAGATCATCCAGGTGAGCAACGCTGTGGTGAAGACAGCTGACGCTGAGAGGAGCGTGGTGGATATCACTGTTACCTGTGAAGGAAGGTGAAGTACTCCTACTCTATTCTCATGGTTAGGGTTAGTTATCCCTGCTCTAGTCTCAGGGTCAGGGTTAGTTACCCCTGCTCTAGTCTCAGGGTCAGGGTTAGTTACCCCTGCTCTAGTCTCAGGGTCAGGGTTAGTTACCCCTGCTCTACTCTCAGGGTCAGGGTTAGTTACCCCTGCTCTAGTCTCAGGGTCAGGGTTAGTTACCCCTGCTCTAGTCTCAGGATCAGGGTTAGTTACCCCTGCTCTAGTCTCAGGGTCAGGGTTAGTTACCCCTGCTCTAGTCTCAGGATTTGTTACCCCTACCCTAGTCTTGGGGTTAGTTACCCCTGCTCTAGTCTCAGGGTTAGTTACCCCTGCTCTAGTCTCAGGGTTAGTTACCCCTGCTCTAGTCTCAGGGTAAGTTACCCCTGCTCTAGTCTCAGGGTTAGTTACCCCTGCCCTAGTCTCAGGATTACAGTAGTTACCCCTGCTCTACAGTCTCAGGCAGTTGACTTATTATTTCACCAGATTTAAATCATCATAACAATGTTAGCTGATGTGTTTGTATTGTTCTGTTTATCACAACATGGTTGTGGTCCCCCAGTCTCCCCAGCGAGGTGTGCAGCGTGGTGCTGGACGCTGAGTGCATGCGGCCGGTCCAGATGGAGTGTAACGCGGTGGACCCCGCTCCACAGTGCCAGCTGGTGCTGCGCCACTTCTTCGAAAACTCTGGCGTCTTCTGCATCAACGTGTCCATGACCAATGACGTCAGCCTGGCTGTCACAAGCACCAGGGTCAGCGTTAGCGTGGGTGTGTAGCGTTTGTTTCTTTTCACCCTTAGAATTCTTTGTGGTGCTGGCATATAAACAAAATATTTGACTCTGCTCGCACAATGTATTTTCCTTGTAGTCTAATGAGTTGACTGGAATAGTTGTGATTCTATTTATGGATTGATTGTATTTTTGTTTGATACTGTCATAGCAGGCTCCAGACTCTCTTCATCCGGTACTGTGTCCTTGGTGCTGGGGGTCATGATCCTGGCTCTGGCAGTAGGGACAGTGGCCCACATTTACAAGTCAGTTACTCTTCCGCTAAGAGCACCACACAATGACTCAAATTTTATTTGTTCATGATGTGTGAGAATGATGAGTATAGCATGAATACTTTTCCGTTCCTTTTTCTTTGTTGACACAGGCGTTCAAAGCTGTACCGCCCTCTGAAGGAGGACAATAAGACTGATCCGCATGTCAGCCAGGCTCGGGGCTGTGTTCCAGGGCTCTTCTGGAACCTTCTGGACAGACAGGCAGCACAAGACCACTGCCCTCTCCTCCAGGACAGGCTGGTGTGAATGGATGGTCAACATCCTCCCACTACCAAATGCATACTCAATCAAGAAACCTCTTATTTGCACATTTAGATACCTGAAATGTTTGTTTTTTTAAATAGATTTTTTTATACATTGTTTTTTTCTTATAGGAAATTGATGAATGTTTATGATCTGACTTCTTTCTCATTTCAAAATACAAATTTGCTTCAAGTGAAGATTTAGATCAGTTTGTATTACATCTACACGGTACATTTGTACTTAAAGGAGGAGTGGTACAGTAGAAATATGGTGCATTTTTGTGGAAACCTCAGTGAAGTCAAAATTTTTAAGTCTAATTTTTCCATAAAATTCTATCCAAAAGTGTAATCTCCTTTGTTTTACCAATAATAACACATTCTTGTATAAGGTATACTAACAGAGTTCCTCAACGGCTTTAACATAATTTAAGGTGGAAACATTACCCTCCCCCTCACTAGAGTGTAGTCTACATATTGGGAGAATTCCCATGGTTAGTGGTGAAGGAACCTCTGACATTGCTGAGAATTATAATGGTGAGAAACAAGATGAAGATTACAGTGAGGATCGAAGTGAATCAATGTAAGAACGCAAAATGCCAATTGGTCAATGTTTATTAGGTATCAATCATTATCAGATTATGCAACACAGTTTGACAAAGGCTTGTCCACCATTACATTTTAATACTCCTCTCCCTCCTCCTCTCCCTCCCCCTCAATGGAGTCAACTCCCACCTCCTCATAATCCTTCTCCAGAGCTGCCATGTCCTCTCTGGCCTCAGAGAACTCTCCCTCCTCCATGCCCTCTCCCACATACCAGTGCACAAAGGCTCGTTTGGCATACATCAGGTCAAACTTGTGGTCCAGACGAGCCCAGGCCTCAGCAATAGCAGTGGTGTTGCTCAGCATGCACACAGCCCTCTGGACCTTGGCCAGGTCTCCTCCAGGGACCACAGTGGGGGGCTGGTAGTTGATGCCAACCTTGAAACCAGTTGGGCACCAGTCAACAAACTGAATAGACTTTTTGGTCTTGATGGTGGCAATTGCTGCATTGACATCTTTGGGCACCACATCACCACGGTACAAAAGGCAGCAGGCCATGTACTTGCCGTGGCGAGGGTCACATTTCACCATCTGATTGGCCGGTTCAAAGCAGGCGTTGGTGATTTCAGACACTGAGAGCTGCTCGTGGTAAGCCTTCTCAGCTGAGATGACAGGGGCATAGGTGGCCAGAGGGAAGTGGATACGGGGATAGGGCACCAAGTTGGTCTGGAACTCTGTCAGATCAACATTGAGGGCACCATCAAAACGAAGGGAAGCAGTGATAGAGGACACAATCTGACTAATGAGCCTGTTGAGGTTGGTGTAGGAAGGACGCTCAATGTCCAGGTTCCTGCAGCAGATATCATAGATGGCTTCATTGTCCACCATGAAGGCACAGTCAGAGTGCTCCAGGGTGGTGTGGGTGGTCAGGATGGAGTTGTAGGGCTCCACTACAGCTGTGGACACCTGGGGAGCTGGATAGATGGAGAACTCCAGCTTGGACTTCTTGCCATAGTCAACAGACAGACGCTCCATCAGCAGGGAGGTGAAACCAGAGCCGGTGCCACCTCCAAAGCTGTGGAAGACCAGGAAGCCCTGAAGGCCTGTGCACTGGTCAGCCTGTGGAGAGAGAGACAGGAACAAAATGAATGAGAACACAAATCAGATAGATTTTTTATATATAAAAAAAAAAACGAGAACACAAATCAGAATTTAGTCAAAATGAATGTATTCTGAGGTACCCACCAGTTTGCGGATCCTGTCCAGCACCAGGTCAATGATCTCTTTGCCAATGGTGTAGTGCCCACGGGCGTAGTTGTTGGCAGCATCCTCTTTGCCAGTGATGAGCTGCTCAGGGTGGAATAGCTGGCGGTAGGTCCCACTGCGAACCTCATCTGAGGAGAAAGAATGAGAAGTTAATTCGAGACTTTGTTTGTTTGATATCCCTCAATTCTTCAGCCATGGCAATGAACTCACCAATGACTGTGGGCTCCAGGTCCACAAACACAGCCCTGGGGACGTGCTTTCCAGCCCCAGTCTCACTGAAGAAGGTGTTGAAGGAGTCGTCTCCTCCTCCGATGGTCTTGTCGCTGGGCATCTGACCGTCCGGCTGGATCCCATGCTCTAGACAGTAGAGCTCCCAGCAGGCATTGCCAATCTGGACACCAGCCTGGCCCACGTGGACTGAGATGCACTCACGCTGGAGGAGAGACAAGAGATTTTATCATCATGCTTGTCTAAGTATCTGACACGTTTTCAGATATGGCCAGCATGAAGATGTGTAATAGCCCACTGAAAATATTTCCAGAATCCAGTCATTGAGACATTGGATAAGCTCCCTCTCTCTGAGACTAGGGAACTGCACAGAACTGCCCTCTGCTGCAGAGAAATGCCAGGCCTCAGTCAACATTAATGGATTCCATTCTCTCTCTCTCTCTCTCTCTCTCTCTCTCTCTCTCTCACACACACACACTCACACACACACACACACACACACACACACACACACACACACACACACACACACACACACACACACTCTTCTGTCTCAAATGTGAAAAACAATGGTGATGTTGGACAGACCTCGACAACAGGACTGACAGTGGCAATACAAATGAAGTATGTGAATTCTGACATTTACAGGCCTACATTTATGACTATATCTAAAATTCTGTCTCGGACATCATGTTACATCATCATATTACATCCATAGGAATCCAAAACAGCTGTCATTTAGAATATGGTATATCTGTGATAAATATGTAGGCTAGCATATACTGTATATTTCTGATTTGGTAAATTAAACATCTAAACAGGAGAGCTTTGCCCCCCCCCCCAACCTTGAAAAACATAAAGTACGACATGGGATCCAATATCATTAATCAAAAAATGTATGCTGATTTATTAAGGAAATATATGCTGATGCTTTTCCTGATAGAAAACGCTCAATATACATTGTTCAATGTCTGCACAATATACAGTTGTCTATACAATACAGTTGGCTATTGTTCTAATATTGAAAATTCAATTGAGGCCAAAGTGTTTCAGAAAATAGGGATCAAACAGGCCCCTTCGTATAAAATAATAAATTCATATTCGAAAAAAGCGACAATGGTCCGGATTCTATTTCTAAACAATTAACGACAGAAATAACGCCATGCCGGGTGCTAGGCGAACCCCCCAACAGAAAAGATAACCGTCATTATTTCAGACATATTGCTGAAAAACTACATGACTTACCATGTTTCCTGAAGAGGTTCAAGCAATAAGAAAAAGACAATGAAATACGGAGAGAGATCCTTTTATTAGTGTCTGTATGAATGGGTGTACTAGCCTACCACTACCAGACCCGTCAGGGGGCGACAAGGCGGCGCTCCGGAATTTTTACATTGAGGAGATTTCGAGAGGAAATATGGGGCTGTGGCTATAATGCTGTCAATTCTTGTTTACAAGCACGTATCATAAAAAACACCATATTATTATGGTTGGCTATATTACATACCATATATTTATTATCACCATTGATTATGAAATAATCACAACACATTCTTGTTGGTTTTATTATTAAAAACGAATATTTATTTGAAATTCTTTAATTTTTTTACTAGAAAGGCTGAACTTCTTTACATATCCTGTAAGGTCAGCGACACCCAAAGGTTTGTTCAAGCAACCCAAGGTATAATAACAAGTCCAGGAAAGCCATAATGCTACGGCTGCAAAACTATTATTATTATTATCATTGTTATTATCTCACTCCACACTATCTCTCAATAGTGGCCCATAAACAACCAAAGATGATCTCTTCCAGCTGCTCCCCGTGGCTCTTATCTGCCCGTCCCTTCACGCTGCTGAAGCCTGCCCGCCATCCAGCACATCCAAGCCCCTCCCACTCTGCCACGCCCACTCTGCCCTAGATTCTCTGCAATGATGTCATCTTTCTGGGCGGATCACGTCTGTGTCTTGCTGTTGTGTGATGGGTTTGCCTGTGTGTGTGTGTGTGTGTGTGTGTGTGTGTGTGTGTGTGTGTGTGTGTGTGTGTGTGTGTGTGTGTGTGTGTGTGCGTGCGTGAGCAGCTATTCTCACTCAGTGTGTAAGCATTAAAGGAACCAATATCTCTCATCCCCAGAATTGAATAATCACATTCCACAATGCCATTTCCTTCAAGGGCAATCACAGTAATGTTACATGTTTCCTTCAAAGGCATAATGACTGTAGTGTTACATATTCTGTAACATAAAGCTGCTTTGATACAGTCTCTTGTTGAAGCCACTGCCCACATCCTCATTCTCATGTCCTCATGGTGTCTCATGGTGTCTAGGGTTACTATAGAGGCTTGAAGAGGCCACTTTCTGTCAGGCTGTCCTGGATACTGGAATCTGACCACCAACCATTTGAATAGAGGCTTACAAAGGTTTATTCAGTAAAAGTTAAACTGAACCCCTGTCTAGATAAATATCTCTAGAGAATATGTGCTGTATTTCGTAGTAACCTGCACAGTAGACATGTTGTTATAAAACTGGCACTAATGTTCTTTATTTTTCAATATTACAAACATACCCAGCGGCACTAGTTCACACATCCAGTCAGCGGACAGGGTTAAGTCAGTGGACAGGGTTAAGTCATTGGGCAGGGTTAAGTCAGTGGATAGGGTTAAGTCAGTGGACAGGGTTAAGTCAGTAGACAGGGTTAAGTCAGTGGGCAGGATTAAGTCCGTGGACAGGGTTAAGTCAGTAGACAGGGTTAAGTCAGTAGACAGGGTTAAGTCAGTGGACAGGGTTAAGTCAGTGGACAGGGTTAAGTCAGTGAGCAGGGTTAAGTCAGTGGATAGGGTTAAGTCAGTAGACAAGGTAAAGTCAGTAGACAGGGTTAAGTCAGTGGACAGGGTTAAGTCAGTGGATAGGGTTAAGTCAGTGGACAGGGTTAAGTCAGTGGACAGGGTTAAGTCAGTGGACAGGGTTAAGTCAGTGGACAGGGTTAAGTCAGTGTGATGTGGGTAGAAGAGGAAGCTGTACAGCCACGGCTCCATGCCGAGGGTTCCAGAGGGAGGTCCGTAGCAGCTGTGAGAGAGGAGGAGTTTCAACAGCTGTAGAGGGGGAGAGAGATAGAGAGAGAGAGAGAGAGAGAGAGAGAGAGAGAGGGAGAGAGGAAGAGTGGGATGGGAGCATTCTGCAGTGGGAGTGGTTCTTTCTGGAATGACCCTGTTCTGTCCTCGATAATTTTCGACGAAGTCTGTCAGTCAGTTTATATAGAATGAGCATAATTCAACATCATTTGGCAACACCCTTCTATACAAATATGTTTGTTTACAGCCATTTACCAGCCTTATGAGGATGTTTTCAGTGTTTTACATCCCTACTCCTCAAGGCCTTGGTGACTAATTTCAGTAACAAAAGTGAGTATAATTTCACACAGCAGGAATATAACGGGGTGGTTGTCACAGAGTTTCTTCTGTTGTTAGCAGCCAATGGCATGTCTGTTCAATAGGCCTATAGTAAATCATGGCCTATATCTATGTGATGATGAGTCTAGTGATGCAAAACCAAAATTAGTGCACCCTACCGCATTTAACAAACTGATCTGGAGGACATATCCACACAGTACGATGCCATGACATAATCGGTGTGAAGAGGCTGACCTAAATTCAATGTCTGTAGGCCTACATGTTTATTTGCAGAGCCAGGATACAGTAGTCCTTTAATCATTCCTGCATATCACTTTTTTTTTTCCCTCCAGAATGTATTGCCTTGCCTGGTCGCTTCCACGTGTAGAACAACCGTGTCTCCTTGTGGGCTACAGTGCACAAGGTACGGGAGAAAAGCCAAACAATTAATTGGGCAGGGGGGCCCCCTCTTCCCCGTCAGGCCAGCTGCACCCTACCGTTACATCTCCAATTCAGGCTTGGTCATGTGAGAAACAGATAGAGGCGCTTAATGTGGATACTAGCCAGTATCCTGGCAACTCGGTTATTCATCTCCTAGCAACGGTCGGATCCCGGGAGGAGGGCTCGGGGGGGTTGGCGGTTGCTCTGGGCGGAGGGTGGAGGGCGTGGGGGGTTGGGTGTCTGTTGCTCCCTGGGAAGTGGGCTTCGGGGGGTTGGGTGTCAGTCCTATATTTCTTCCTCCATCTAGGAATGAGCCATTAGAGTGACCTCCATTATCCCTTTGAAAAGTACTGTGACTCTCTGGCAAACATGCATCCAAGCTTAGATTCGGATACTGTACCATTTAAAAATGTTGTATTGATTTGAAATGGAATATTGAAAGTATAGGCTAAATGCCTCTTTTGGTGAGGGATGGTCAGTGGAATGAGATAGGACTGAGACTCAATCAGTATCTGCCTTCCCTCTGCCTTCCCTCTCCCTAGTGCCTCTCTCTCTCCCTCCTATCTTCTAACCAGGTCCAGTGGACACCCCACTGTCACCAGCAGACCTCCCGAAGTCCGATAGATACCCCCGTGTCTGCTGTGGATGATGTAGCATGTCCGTAGAATAGCCTCTCTCACTCTGAAATGTAATTTAATGTAATGTATTGCTTTATAAATGTTCTTAGCCGGTAGACAAACATACTCCTGGAGCTTGCTCGATCGCCTTGTTGAGAAGGGTCAGGGAAGAATTTTTACAGCTCACTTATCTGGCCCCCGGGTGATTACTGTTTTTTTGCTTCCCTCTGGAAAATGTAGGGAGTGGGTCCTATGCCCACCTCCCTTGTTCTCTGTAAAGCGCATTGTGTTGCCTCTGGGTATGAAATGCGCTATACAAATAAAGCTTTGATTGATTGATTGATTGATTGATTGAGTATCCTTCACCCCAGATGTCCACTTTGAACAAAAGAACACATAATAGCCAAATGATAGCAGACACATCACAATACAGTATACACTTCTGTAACAGGTTATATATAAATTACTGCATAATCTACAATGCAGGCCTATCATTTGGATGGATTTTTAATGATGATATACTGTAAAACCAACTGGGCACTGTAAAACACCTGATCTAATTATCTAATTAGCAGTGGATTCTACACCTGTCACATTTTCAAGGCATTGTCTTCTCTGATCTAGAGGTAGCTATCTATGACATGTACAGTATCTATTTCAAACAGCTTGCAAGTTGGGAATTTGGTGAGTATGGAGTCAGGTTACTTTGACATGATTCATGCAGTATACAGTATTGCTGAGCAGATTAATTGATGGAGAGTGTACATAGCCTACAATACACTTCTAATAAAAGTACTTGGGGCACTTTTTGTATTATTAGGCTACTTTAAGAGCATTGCCCTCCAGTCCAGTGGTTAGAGCATGACAAGAGGAATATCCCTGGTTCAAGACTGGGCAAGGTCACTTATTGTCTACCATTGTGGTACCAAGGTACCAACACTAGCCCAAAAAAATGTAAGTCACTTTGTATAAAAGCCTCTTGTAAATGACCAAATTGTATATTAAACCTTCACACATGAGTGTGTCAGGATTTAGATGAAGAATAAAGACCAACACTCATGACATTGCACTCAAATGCTTGCCATCTCCAAAGGTACACACGAAGTTCTAGTAGAAGCATTCACAGAGGTTTTATTTGGAATTCTAAACGGAAGACCTCCCCAAAGCTAGCCGGGGTCCTCAGGCCGGAGGGGTTCTGGCAATAGACAGTAGCCTATATAGCCCGCTGTCCAATCCATGTTGCAAATGTGGCCCGATCGACAGAGACTTGACCAATAACAGCGAAGGAGCAGCGTTGCTATAGTGCAACATTGTATATATAGAGCTGTCGGTACCCATGTCGAGTATTACCTCTTACATCGACCTCCTTGCTGTCGAATTGTAAGACGCCCTTTCAAGGAGCATCTGCAACGGTCAAGTGCGGCTATTGAAAATGGTAAGCTTTATATTTCAGTCTCAAAAATATGATTCAACTTTTGAAACTTTTTTGTTAACTTTATTCCCAGTGTGGAATCTAGACAAGTGCAATAAATCGATATGAAACTAGGCTAAACAATAATATGATCACATGACAAGAACTTTTGCAGAGGATTTGGTTTTATTTCGTGAATGGCATCAGAGAGCGGATGGATTAGGGAGGGCGCAGGGAGTAGGGCTAAAGACAACAAAATAGTTTTTGTTCGGATGTGCACAGAATTATAATGTCTCCAAACATTTCTGCACATTGTGTCGCTGCATTTGTATTGTCTTGAAAGCAGTCCAGGCTACAACTTATCTCCCTGCCTCTGTCCTCTCTCTAGGAGGATAATTTAATTGATTTGGAGGATGCGCAATATAGGCTACATGTTTTCATTTGCTTGGCAAGGCCCGATAAAACACAATCAGTGTAGGCAATCGGACTGAATCGCACTGTCAGCACGACCCAGAGAACCATTTTTTATTTTTTTTATTTTTTTTTAACCTTTATTTATACAGGAAAGGCCCTCGAGAGCAAGCTCTCATTTCTAAAGACGTACTGTTACAGTGCATTTTGAAACAATACAAAAAAGCAAGACAATAACAAAATGACAGTATAAGACATTAAGAGAAGCAAGAGCAATCCCTATGTAACGTATCATTTAGAAGAACTCTAAATGACTATGGAGATAAACCTGTCCAGTTTTAGTGAGTCCTGGAGTCTGTTACATTTATCAGGAGCGTAGAAGGAAAAAGCAGTCTTTCCTAATTCACTATTCACACGGGGAATAAACAGTCAGATGTGTGACTGCGAAGGTGTTTGGTCATTTGAATGATTGTGAGAGTACTTAGAAGTGAGGACAGATACATAGGGAGCTTGCCACTGGTCATAGACACGATTTTTATGTAGACAACTAATTTCAAATAAATAATAGTAGGCTACATCCACAGAGCTTTTGGAAGGGTGCAGAATAAAAGTACCCCCCTCCCCCCCCGCCGATGTTGTTTTTTGTCTAAACCTTTCTTTTGCACCGATAGCCTTACTACATTGATAGGTTAAATGAGTCATAGATTAATTTGTGGATAAATTACCAGTGGTTGAGAATTGAGAGTCTCAGTTTTAATCTCAAACTGTTCTTCTCCTCCAGCGTGAGTGCATCTCAGTCCACGTGGGCCAGGCTGGTGTCCAGATTGGCAATGCCTGCTGGGAGCTCTACTGTCTGGAGCATGGGATCCAGCCGGACGGTCAGATGCCCAGCGACAAGACCATCGGAGGAGGAGACGACTCCTTCAACACCTTCTTCAGTGAGACTGGGGCTGGAAAGCACGTCCCCAGGGCTGTGTTTGTGGACCTGGAGCCCACAGTCATTGGTGAGTTCATTGCCATGGCTGAAGAATTGAGGGATATCAGACAAACAAAGTCTCAAATTAACTTCTCATTCTTTCTCCTCAGATGAGGTTCGCACTGGGACCTACCGCCAGCTATTTCACCCTGAGCAGCTCATCACTGGCAAAGAGGATGCTGCCAACAACTACGCCCGTGGGCACTACACCATTGGCAAAGAGATCATTGACCTGGTGCTGGACAGGATCCGCAAACTGGTGGGTACCGCAGCATACATTCATTTTGACTAAATTCTGATTTGTGTTCTCATTCATTTTGTTCCTGTCTCTCTCTCTTTAGGCTGACCAGTGCACAGGCCTTCAGGGCTTCCTGGTCTTCCACAGCTTTGGAGGTGGCACCGGCTCTGGTTTTACCTCCCTGCTGATGGAGCGTCTGTCTGTTGACTATGGCAAGAAGTCCAAGCTGGAGTTCTCCATCTATCCAGCTCCCCAGGTGTCCACAGCTGTAGTGGAGCCCTACAACTCAATCCTGACCACCCACACCACCCTGGAGCACTCTGACTGTGCCTTCATGGTGGACAATGAGGCCATCTATGATATCTGCCGCAGGAACCTGGACATTGAGCGTCCTACCTACACCAACCTCAACAGGCTCATTGGCCAAATTGTGTCCTCTATCACTGCTTCCCTTCGTTTTGATGGTGCCCTCAATGTTGATCTGACAGAGTTCCAGACCAACTTGGTGCCCTATCCCCGTATCCACTTCCCTCTGGCCACCTATGCCCCTGTCATCTCAGCTGAGAAGGCTTACCACGAGCAGCTCTCAGTGTCTGAAATCACTAACTCCTGCTTTGAACCGGCCAATCAGATGGTGAAATGTGACCCTCGCCACGGCAAGTACATGGCCTGCTGCCTTTTGTACCGTGGTGATGTGGTGCCCAAAGACGTCAATGCTGCAATTGCCACCATCAAGACCAAGCGCACCATCCAGTTTGTTGACTGGTGCCCAACTGGTTTCAAGGTTGGCATCAACTACCAGCCCCCCACTGTGGTCCCTGGAGGAGACCTGGCCAAGGTCCAGAGGGCTGTGTGCATGCTGAGCAACACCACTGCTATTGCTGAGGCCTGGGCTCGTCTGGACCACAAGTTTGACCTGATGTATGCCAAACGAGCCTTTGTGCACTGGTATGTGGGAGAGGGCATGGAGGAGGGAGAGTTCTCTGAGGCCAGAGAGGACATGGCAGCTCTGGAGAAGGATTATGAGGAGGTGGGAGTTGACTCCATTGAGGGGGAGGGAGAGGAGGAGGGAGAGGAGTATTAAAACGGAAATCTAGGTGCTACTTAAGGGAAGAAGCAGAAAACTTGAATATGATTCTAACCAGAACAAAATGTGATTTCAAGAACTAACAAGCCTACTGCATTGAAAAATAAACTTCCTGTTTAACAATGTGCTTGAAGTTATTTTATTTTTTTTATGCAAAAATATATTGCTGAATTATGATGAATGATATGAATAAGCCCACTGTACCTGACCAGCCAAGGCGCCGTTTGTGGGTAGCCTACATATCATGATGCATCACAAATAAATCATGTTCTATTTAGTCATAGCCTATACCACTCCCCTCCCCGTGCCAAGACAATATTGACTGACAGTGCAATTCTTTACAAACACTCTTCATCAAAGTGGCTAAATTGTGAGGGATAATACTCATCTTTACACAGGGTACAGATAACCTGCGCAGCTCAGCACCATCATACAGTCGAAAGGTGGGGCTCTGACCGCGTCATCGGATTATTTCCAGACTACGCACACCTCAGCAGCAGCAGGCACATCGTTCTCCCAGTTTATCTCATAATCTCAACAAGAATCCACCATGGTAAGAGCGATTTGATTTACAGTTTGTAAAATATTCTCTTACCATTTTGCTCCATATTTTATCTCTAGGTATTTTACTGGGGATTGTGTGAGTTTGATCAATGACTCGGTCAAATTTCACTTGACAAAGAGATGAGATTCAATTGATTTTATCATTTCAATTAGGGCGTGAAACTGCCCGAGCCTTTCCAAATCTCACAGATGACGTCTTTATTTTAGATAATCATTTGTTCCTCCTTTTTTTAAATGAGGACTAAGGCCTATAGCGCCTCCCTGCTCTAAAACCCTCTGTCCGTTTAAATCAGATTACGATCAGCGTCGTCGGCTAATTATACTCTGACACATTTATTTGGTGCACTGTTCTCTTATAGGATAGTAGTATATTTTCGACACTGTGAAAAAATGAATTAACATCCTGTGCCTAAACCATGTTTTTGATCGCCTACTGATCGATTAAAACTGATGAAATTTATATCTGATAATATTGTTATAGTATGAACAGAGACCAAATTAATATTGCCCAAAACTGTATGGTAAAATTAGGAAACAGGAGGATACATTCTACATGTGATGGTATCATTCTATTTTAATGAGACAAAGCCTAAAATGTCTGACGTCTGATAATCCTGCACACGTCCTCTGAAAATAGGGCTGGGCTCCTTGCCATGGTAGCATTTGATTGAATACATTAACCGAGGCAGAATAATAAATCAGGTCTGATATCAGAGGGTACAGGCACTTGACATACTGTAGACCTCATTTTTATTTTTCTTTGGTCAAACACGTAAACTCATTAGTAGCCTACACTATTTAAAGGGGTAGTGTGCTAATTTGGACATTAAGCCCTATTTGTGGTCTATCTACCATGAACCTGAAACATAGAGACCATAATTTCACTGATCATTCCACTATTGAGCTAGCTGCAGTTTTTATGCAGGCTGTCATTGGGCTACAATGGAAGTCAATGGGGCATACATAAATGCGTTGAAAAACTATGATGAATGTGCTTTTCTGAGACGGTAAGCACAGGGTAATCCTACCAGTCTCAGTATGCTCTCCTGTGAAATGTATCGCAATCCGAATATTTTTAGGTGTTTGGCATGACTTGCACAAAACAAGCGGCAGGGGAATGCTTATGTCCAAGCCATGCCAAACATGGAAGAACTTTCTGATTGCGATACATTTCACAGGAGAGCATACTTAGACTGGTAAGATTACACCCCTTGCTTCCCGTCTCGGAAAACCACATTATAATTTTTTTCTCAACCTATCACGGCGTGACTCTGGACAGGTCGCTCACATTCCGCCGACACCTCGAGTCACTGCGCAAGAAGTTAACAGCTCGTGTGGCGTTGATGAGGCGACTGGTCCAATCAGGCTGGGGCGCCAGTGCAAAAAATACTGCGTACGGCAGCCCTAGCCCTGGTCTATTTTACCAGTGAATATTCATCAATCCTCCTATCAACAAAGCCTTGCACATTGTGACAGGATGCCTGCGTCCCACTCCTGTGGACAACCTTCCCATCCTTGCAGGCATCCAGCCCGCTGGCCTCTACCACACAGGAACCACAGCACATCTCACCTGCTGGGCCGTGGAGCCTGACCACCTGCTCCACGACAGGCTCACTGCAACAGCAGAGCCTCCCCGGCGTCTCAAGTTGAGACACCCTTTTGTGCCTGCCGCACGGGATCTCCTGCCGCAATGCAGAGATCTTAACATCAGCGAGGCAGGATGGGCGGACTACACCTGGTGTGCAGAGTGGGAGGCAAACACCTCCAGACTCCGTGATTTCTTCCCGGCCGCTGGTCCTTCCCCTACTGGGATGGACGTACCCAGACCGGCGTGGGTGAGGCTTAATCGTCTCCGGACCGGCGTCAGACGCTTCCGCTCAGCGATGCGCAGATGGGGCTTGGTATCCTGTGCGGCGTGCCTGCGTGGCGCTGAGGAACAAACCGTAGACCACGTCATCCAGGACTGTCCGATATATGGGACACCCAACAGAATGCGTGGCCTGACTGTTGTGGATGACGAAACAGTGACATGGCTCCTGGAGGTGTGCCCGCATATACATGTATAGCCCGTGTGACCCCCTTACCCAGGCTCGGGGTGGTAAAAGGATAGCCCCTCGGCCCCGAACCTGGGGGGAGAAGAAGCAACAACCGACCCATACGAAGTAGAAGAATGATGTTTCTGCAGTTGGACTCTGCTGAAGGGGGACTCAAACTTGATCTGTGATCCCATTGGACCACTGTAAATCATAATGAAATAAATTATTATTAGTCGTATCTGAAATAGAAAATTATGTTGAAGTGATTTAATATTCACCATTTGTCTTTCAGCGTGAGTGCATCTCCATTCACGTGGGCCAGGCTGGTGTCCAGATTGGCAATGCCTGCTGGGAGCTCTACTGTCTGGAGCATGGGATCCAGCCGGACGGTCAGATGCCCAGCGACAAGGCCATCGGAGGAGGAGACGACTCCTTCAACACTTTCTTCAGTGAGACTGGGGCTGGAAAGCACGTCCCCAGGGCTGTGTTTGTGGACCTGGAGCCCACAGTCATTGGTGAGCTCTCTGTTTCTTGAAATAAGGTAGTTTAGATTGTTTCTTCAGCCAAGACATACTCCTGTAAGCTTAGTGAAGTTTGTACAGCCCAGTGATCACTTCAGGCACCCAAATCCTTCATAACTTGCCCATTAAAGCATAAAGATATGGTCAATAATCTATGATTTATTCTATTTCTACTCAGATGAGGTTCGCACTGGGACCTACCGCCAGCTATTCCACCCTGAGCAGCTCATCACTGGCAAAGAAGATGCTGCCAACAACTACGCTCGTGGGCACTACACTATTGGCAAAGAGATCATTGACCTGGTGCTGGACAGGATCCGCAAACTGGTGGGTACTGCAGATGACATTAATTAGCGGGCAAGCTATATTTCCCAATATACTGAATCTCAATCTGAATCTTCCGAGGAAGTCTGAGGGAGGTCCAGTCCTATGCCCGAAGTCCCCAACTGGCATTGTGGGCCAAAAGTCCTGATGGTGGCGCTACAGCAACCTTCTAAAATTTAAAACGTAAAAAAATCATAACAAATCAGCCGTATGTACTATCATCGTGCAACCGCCATCAATATTTAGGCCCACGTGAGCAGAAACTTCCATATGTCTAAGCGATGCCAAACATGCAAAAACTTTCAGATTGCAATACATTTCACAGGAGAGCATACTGAGACAGGTAAGATTGAGCTAGACTTTGTAACCTTATAGACTGAAATATTTTCCAAATTGAGTTACCTATTAGCCAGCCATTACCAAAGTCGCCATCTCGCAACTTTGAGAAGAGAGCACATCACAATGAAGGAATTAGTACCTGCCCTTCCAAGGTACTAAATAGCAAACGCAAATACCATCACTGAAACTGCTTTCAGGGTTGATAAATCACTGAGCCTGTGCTACAATTATGTACTTGCATTTTATCCTCCCATATTTTGCACGCTAGGGTAGGGTTATTACATATTCATTTTGGACAAAAGTAGCCTACTAACTGGATAGAGTGCACAATATGCTCACTTGAAGGACACAATCCTCCATGCACACCTTTCATAGATCACCTGGCACATTAATTTGCGGGTATTAAGGCCTTTGTACACCTTTTTATATGTGCAAAACTTAAGTAGATAAGGCCCTAAAAGTATCATCTAGAGCTTAAGGTAAATAGCAAAAGTAAATAACAAAAAAAAACAATAGGTGCTTAAGAGGGACAATCCTGGTAGTACTACTTGAAGAGATGAGTTTTGAGCCTATGGCGAAATATGAGCAGTCCTAATGTCGGTGGGCAGTTCACTGTGTGGCCAGTACAGAAAGGAGCTGTGACCATGTCACAACCTCAAACCTTGTTCCATCTCCTAGCTGTAGCAGTTAACATGAAAACATATGCCTGCACCAGTTTGTGTATATATGTGTACACCTAGACCCTCCTATACTTGTCATTTGTCTCCTTCCTCTTCCTCCTCCCGGCCCCGGCACAGTGCTGCGCGCAGCAGCTAGAATTTTGACTAAATTCAGATTTGTGTTCTCATTCATTTTGTTCCTATCTCTCTCTCTTTAGGCTGACCAGTGCACAGGCCTTCAGGGCTTCCTGGTCTTCCACAGCTTTGGAGGTGGCACCGGCTCTGGTTTCACCTCCCTGCTGATGGAGCGTCTGTCTGTTGACTATGGCAAGAAGTCCAAGCTGGAGTTCTCCATCTATCCAGCTCCCCAGGTGTCCACAGCTGTAGTGGAGCCCTACAACTCCATCCTGACCACCCACACCACCCTGGAGCACTCTGACTGTGCCTTCATGGTGGACAATGAGGCCATCTATGATATCTGCCGCAGGAACCTGGACATTGAGCGTCCTACCTACACCAACCTCAACAGGCTCATTAGTCAGATTGTGTCCTCTATCACTGCTTCCCTTCGTTTTGATGGTGCCCTCAATGTTGATCTGACAGAGTTCCAGACCAACTTAGTGCCCTATCCCCGTATCCACTTCCCTCTGGCCACCTATGCCCCTGTCATCTCAGCTGAGAAGGCTTACCACGAGCAGCTCTCAGTGTCTGAAATCACTAACTCCTGCTTTGAACCAGCCAATCAGATGGTGAAATGCGACCCTCGCCATGGCAAGTACATGGCCTGCTGCCTTTTGTACCGTGGTGATGTGGTGCCCAAAGATGTCAATGCAGCAATTGCCACCATCAAGACCAAAAGGTCTATTCAATTTGTTGACTGGTGCCCAACTGGTTTCAAGGTTGGTATCAACTACCAGCCCCCCACTGTGGTCCCTGGAGGAGACCTGGCCAAGGTCCAGAGGGCTGTGTGCATGCTGAGCAACACCACTGCTATTGCTGAGGCCTGGGCTCGTCTGGACCACAAGTTTGACCTGATGTATGCCAAACGAGCCTTTGTGCACTGGTATGTGGGAGAGGGTATGGAGGAGGGAGAGTTCTCTGAGGCCAGAGAGGACATGGCAGCTCTGGAGAAGGATTATGAGGAGGTGGGAGTTGACTCCATTGAGGGGGAGGGAGAGGAGGAGGGAGAGGAGTACTAAATGTTTCTGCTAGGATATCCCTTGCTCTTTACCTGAGGTATACCTAAGGTATCTTAAAAGCATAAGTATAAAAAGTCAAAGCACTTCTTTATACAGCATCGTTTTTGGGGGATGATGGAGGGCATTATTTGTCAAATCATGAATTTGCAAGACTGTTTTCTGGGGGTATTATTTTGAGGCATATGAATAAAATTGTGATTCAAACTGATTATTGTGAGGTCAATTATTCAAAATTATTTAAAAATAATATATTGCCACCTGATCCTCAGTCCCTAACACACACACACACACACACACACACATGCACACGCACACACACACACACACACTCACACACACACACACACACACACACACACACACACACACACACACACACACACACACACACACCTGGGGTGAGTTTAATCTCAAAATGTGGTGCACCGTTTTGTTACGGTTTCCGGGTTGAATGACCTGTTTCCTCAAAACTTGAAACAGTGTACAGCAGACTTTGGGTTACGTTTTCTCTCGTTTGGTTGATGTGTCAGAAGTGTTACCAAATCAGCAGACTGATAAATATAGGCTACCCTCTAACGGTTTCTGTTTCAATAACCGTTTTGCAAGGTTTTGTAAACCCAAAGCTATCTACAGCATGGAATTAACTGAAAATGATCTCCATCAGTCAAAAACATCATAAAGTCGAAAATGAGGCCCTAGTTTTAAAAAAAAGAGTAGAATATCCCTTTAAACATTTCCTGACTGCATATCCCTCAATATATAATTCATCATCCTTGCACTTAGGCTATATATTCTCATATGAAATTTTACAACACAGCAATTGTTCTTTACAGAATTACTCTCCTGTTCATGTAATTCGATACATAAGGTTATAACCTATAATCAGTCTCTCACATCCTGGTGCCTCCCACGATCGAGGGACGTCAAGAAGACAGTGTTATAAGCCAATAGGCGTGGGGGACAGGAGTCGAACCAATCGGATTTGCCAACATCGAATTCCCACCGGTTCCTAGAGGTATATAATAACCACCCAACGAAACTAAATGCTTTAACTTCTTACAAAGGACGCATAACGGTCTATCTGTGAGAGTTGACTTGACCCTTTTTCTTCTTTACTTCCTCGAAGCTCTACAATTCATAATGGTGAGTGTGAAATATAGAAAATTGTTTTCACTACTTTAAAAACGGGACAAACTGGGGTGTGGGCAGACAGACCGTGGCATCCTTGGGCACAATCTCGGTTAAATGTAGTGGTTCTGCTTATCAACTTGTCGAGTAAAGTTGCCTACGCTGAAAACGAATATTATGTTCGAAGTAACACACCCGCATATTTCATCTCGTTTTAAAGCCGTCAGACTGGACCTAAAGAAATGAGTTGCAGCCTATCAAACCTCGATTTCCAGCCGTAGCCTACTGAGCCAAGTGCAATTTTTGTGCCACCCACTTCCCGCTTTGCCTGTATGAGAGTGACTCAGAAAATGATTCAGGAATTCATAACGTGTGAAGTCACTGAAAAAGTTCACTCATCCCATTGCTCTTGCCTTGTGGTTAAATAATTTGTTGAGGTACTATAAACGTGTAAATCCGCGGAGTGGACGTTTGTCTAGTTTTTCCTCAGATAACAGAGTAACGGCCATTTAAAATTGGAAATACCAGTCAGGGGATGCGTTTAAAATCAGAAATTCAAGTCAGGGGATGCGTTGAAAAATGAGACACCATGTGTGATATTTCTGGCCTCTTAAAACACTGTCCCATTGTCTTTAGGAGAGATGATGCCTTGCAGCTCTAGTCAGGTGATGTGGTCACGGTGTTCTGGTTAAGGCCGGTATCTGCTTCACTGAAAGCATCTTCTCTTCCTCCCCTCGCATCTCAAGGGATGTTGAGGCTAGTGATAGGCGTTAAACAAGTGGATCACTGTTTTTGGTTTGCCTGTCAGTGTCAGAAATGGAAATCACCTTGCTGGTTCATTCTGTTTAAAGATTGTTTGCAGTTTAGTTATATTTTGATGTATTGACACTTTATTGTTGATCAATGGTCAAACAAACAAAATTACTTTAAACCAATAAAATATTTATCCTTCTCCTCTAGCGTGAGTGCATCTCAGTCCACGTGGGCCAGGCTGGCGTCCAGATTGGCAATGCCTGCTGGGAGCTCTACTGTCTGGAGCATGGGATCCAGCCGGACGGTCAGATGCCCAGCGACAAGACCATGGGAGGAGGAGACGACTCCTTCAACACCTTCTTCAGTGAGACTGGGGCTGGAAAGCACGTCCCCAGGGCTGTGTTTGTGGACCTGGAGCCCACAGTCATTGGTGAGTTCATTGCCTTGGCTGAAGAATTGAGGGGTATCAGACAAACAAAGTCTCAAATTAACTTCTCATTCTTTCTCCTCAGATGAGGTTCGCAGTGGGATCTACCGCCAGCTATTCCACCCTGAGCAGCTCATCACTGGCAAAGAGGATGCTGCCAACAACTACGCCCGTGGGCACTACACCATTGGCAAAGAGATCATTGACCTGGTGCTGGACAGGATCCGCAAACTGGTGGGTACCTCAGAATACATTCATTTTGACTAAATTCTGATTTGTGTTCTCATTAATTTTGTTCCTGTCTCTCTCTCCTCAGGCTGACCAGTGCACAGGCCTTCAGGGCTTCCTGGTCTTCCACAGCTTTGGAGGTGGTACCGGCTCTGGTTTCACCTCCCTGCTGATGGAGCGTCTGTCTGTTGACTATGGCAAGAAGTCCAAGCTGGAGTTCTCCATCTATCCAGCTCCCCAGGTGTCCACAGCTGTAGTGGAGCCCTACAACTCCATCCTGACCACCCACACCACCCTGGAGCACTCTGACTGTGCCTTCATGGTGGACAATGAGGCCATCTATGATATCTGCCGCAGGAACCTGGACATTGAGCGTCCTACCTACACCAACCTCAACAGGCTCATTAGTCAGATCGTGTCCTCTATCACTGCTTCCCTTCGTTTTGATGGTGCCCTCAATGTTGATCTGACAGAGTTCCAGACCAACTTGGTGCCCTATCCCCGTATCCACTTCCCTCTGGCCACCTATGCCCCTGTCATCTCAACTGAAAAGGCTTACCATGAACAATTAACTGTTTCTGAGATCACAAATGCTTGCTTTGAACCGGCAAATCAGATGGTGAAATGTGACCCTCGCCATGGCAAGTATATGGCCTGTTGTCTTTTGTACCGTGGTGATGTGGTGCCCAAAGATGTCAATGCTGCAATTGCCAACATCAAGACCAAGCGCACCATTCAGTTTGTTGACTGGTGCCCAACTGGTTTCAAGGTTGGCATCAACTACCAGCCCCCCACTGTGGTCCCTGGAGGAGACCTGGCCAAGGTCCAGAGGGCTGTGTGCATGCTGAGCAATACCACTGCAGTGGCAGAAGCTTGGGCCCGTCTGGACCACAAGTTTGATCTGATGTATGCCAAACGAGCCTTTGTGCACTGGTATGTGGGAGAGGGCATGGAGGAGGGAGAGTTCTCTGAGGCCAGAGAGGACATGGCAGCTCTGGAGAAGGATTATGAGGAGGTGGGAGCTGATAGCACGGATGGAGAAGAGGAGGGAGAAGAGTACTAGAAATGCTTTAGGTCTTGATCCTTACAACCTTGCCATTTACATCTCATAATTTATCCAATGCTTTTGTCCAAAATGACTTATTATAAGTTCATTACTCTATATTAAGTAAAACACATTCTAGTCATCATCAGCCAAGCATTGTATCAGTAAGAAAAAGGAACACGCCTGCACCACCCCCCGTACTACCAACCGTGACCCTGTACCAACCCCCTCTCCCGTACCAACCCTCTGCTGTACCAAGACTCTCCTGTACCAACCCTCTCCTGTACCAAGACTCTCCTGTACCACGACTCTCCTGTACCAAGACTCTACTGTACCAAGACTCTCCTGTACCAACCCTCTCCTGTACCAACCCTCTACTGTACCAAGACTCTCCTGTACCAAGACTCTCCTGTACCAAGACTCTACTGTACCAACCCTCTGCTGTTCCAAGACTCTCCTGTACCACGACTCCTGTACCAAGACTCTCCTGTACCAACCCTCTCCTGTACCAAGACTCTCCTGTACCAACCCTCTCCTGTACCAAGACTCTCCTGTACCAAGACTCTACTGTACCAACCCTCTGCTGTACCAAGACTCTCCTGTACCAACCCTCTCCTGTACCAAGACTCTCCTGTACCACGACTCTCCTGTACCAAGACTCTACTGTACCAAGACTCTCCTGTACCAACCCTCTCCTGTACCAACCCTCTACTGTACCAAGACTCTCCTGTTCCAAGACTCTCCTGTACCAAGACTCTACTGTACCAACCCTCTGCTGTTCCAAGACTCTCCTGTACCACGACTCTCCTGTACCAAGACTCTACTGTACCAACTCTCCTGTACCAAGACTCTCTTATACCAAGCCTCTCCTGTACCAACTCTCTCCCGTACCAAGACTCTCCTGTACCAAGACTCTACTGTACCAACCCTCTGCTGTACCAAGACTCTCCTGTACCAAGACTCTCCTGTACCAAGACTCTCCTGTACCAACCCTCTCCTGTACCAAGACTCTCCTGTACCAAGACTCTACTGTACCAAGACTCTACTGTACCAAGACTCTCCTGTACCAAGACTCTCTTATACCAAGACTCTCCTGTACCAACTCTCTCCCGTACCAAGACTCTCCTGTACCAAGACTCTCCTATACCAAGACTCACTTATACCAAGCCTCTCCTGTACCAACTCTCTCCCGTACCAAGACTCTCCTGTACCAAGACTCTCTTATACCAAGACTCTCCTGTACCAAGACTCTCCTGTACCAAGACTCTCTTGTACCAACCCTCTCTTGTACCAACCTAATCCACCCTTTCTATTGTCTTTTTCTGCTTTTTGTTGCCAAACCTGTTAGAAGAATAAATTGAATGAAAAATGTGTTATATTTATTTTCTATTTCGACTCGCATTACAGCGCGTAAGTGAGAGTATTTTGCCATACAAAGTTGAATAGTTATTTCAGTGTGATTCAGCTTGTTCCAATGTCTGATGATAAAGCTCTGTTGAAAGTTCCTTAATATGTTCAGTAGAAGGAAGCCCTCTACTGGTAGTAATAACCCAAAACATATCCCCCCTCAACCGCTACAAACCAAAATGACAAGCCCTCAACCCTGATTTCCTTGGACCACTTTAGACAGTTTAAGTGGCGGTGCTGTGTAGTGACAAACACTGATTTGAGTAAACACTGCATAGATTTGTGGCCTTCTGGGCGTTGTACTTTCTGTCCTTAATAGACTTCCACGGGGTTTGAACTTTGGAGACTATGTCCACGGCTAGAGGGCAGTGTTGCACAACAGTTGGAGATCCTAGTGGTCAAGGATCTTTCGGCAGATTTGTACCAGGTGGATCTGAACCAAGTGAACTCTGCATGCATACTGTATGGTCCACCATTACACTACACATCATTTCATGATAACGATTTTTATACAATGAATCTAAAATGAGTTTTGTATGCAGCAATGTAGAGGGCCTTAGAGTCTTGGTTCACTGCCCAGGTCTAAAATAGGGCCTGGTATTCATAGCCTGTCATGGCTGGGGGGGTGGGGGTGGGTAGTATGTCAGGCTGTCAGACAGGTGGGGGTTAAAAATACAGTCTTTGTTCCCTCGGCTACCAGACTGGACCCAAACTAGCTGCCACATGAAAAACCTTAATTAAACTGAGATTAGACAATGTTGGTTTTGAATACACCACAAATACGGTGGTTATATGACCAATAGGACAACCCTTGAACAAAATGCAATTTCAAATACCAGAGTTGAAAATAGTTTTATTGCATTTCCATTTTACAATTTAGAACAGAACTGGTGAATATTGAGTGAATTCAGTTGAATTAATACGGAGCTCCCTTGAAAAACAGAACAATATGCCCTTATTTACGACTACACTGGCCTGTTATGCATACAGTACTGTATTGCACAAAATGACTTTAAATAGCGTTGTATAATTTCAAATCATTCATTTGTACATGCCATAATTGTGTATACAAAAATATCAATGGACACCAATGGATGAGTGAATCTGTTTCTGAGAGAAATTAACTATTTTTTAAGAAAAAACAATGTTACTGCGCTTTTCACTGTGATGTCTGCTGGCGCGTTGCTGAGCATTATATCTGACTGCATCTTTCAGCAAAACTTTTCATGAATTCTTCATTAGTCTTTTCTGAATGAAAGAAGACTATCATTTGGATGTAGGACCAGTACACTCACAAAACATTATTTAGACACAATAGACATTGGAGAATGTGAGCAATGTGACATAGTTCTTTCTATACTGTATGTAAGACCTGGAGTTCCCATTATGTCATCTACATGTTCCTCCATCTCTCAAGCTTGAGGTAATGTCATTAACAGAGGGTAATAAATTAAGTATGTGGGGATATTACTTTCACAAATAATTCTATTATTTAGAGTATTTTGATAGATGAAAAGATGTGTGCTTCAAAAAGGTACAAAAACACTCGCACATGCAAAGTGCCCACATGCCACAACATAATGAGAAAACCAGATTATGTGGTTTGCCGAAGCGCAGCCTGTTCTGAATGCAATTTGTCCAACGTTGCGTCTTGTTTTTTCTATTCTGAAACATACAGACCACGAACCCTAACGGCAAAAACCGCTCCACGTCATCATCCTAACTTTACTTTGCATAGTCACAATATAAGCCCATATATTCAGTTCCCTCTGAAATCAATAACAAAAGAAAAAGGGCGGATTTACCCACTTTAGTTTTGAATAGATCCCAGCCCATGTCCTTCAATGAATAGTTTCCACTCACTGCCTTCATTTCTATTACCTTGTTTCTAGGCAAAAGATACCGATCTTGTTGACTCAATAGGGTATTTACTGTAAATCATGATCGGACTACAAACAGACAAGGTTTAAGGTCAAGACATACTGTACATACACAAAGCTACAGACACTCAGTAAGTAGCAGGCACACTGAAGAACGTGTCTTACCAATATTGAGATTATTGCTAAAAAGTTGATCTTAGAGCCATGATCCTCAGCGCCTATTACTATTACTCTCACCACTGTCTTTGTCTATGCTACTTCATTTCAAGAATAGTCTGTGTTGAGATTCCCTAAGATATTAGAAGCTGTCTGTGTCTATGGGCTAACTCTAGCTGAGGTTGTGGTCAGAGGACACACCAGGACTGGCCTGTCAGAGGGTTAACAGCACTTAGAAAAAAAGACGACACGCTGTGACTCATCATTGTTTGCGTCTTGACAGAGGTCTTGAGTGCATAGTGTGCTACACCGTCTCCAGTGTAGACTAGATATTGACAATATACCAATATTGCTCTCAGCCTAGGAGCACAATGCTTACAGACCGCAGTCCTGATCTTCAGATTCCCTGAATCCCTGCAGCCACGTGTTGTCCCTCTCTCTGGCTCCAGATATGTCCAGCCTCTGTAAATGCATCTGCTTCAAGGAGCCTCACAAGGTCACATCAGCAGAAGTTGTGGAGGAGGTGTGAGGGTCCATATCCGGCCGGGTAGTCTCTTTGATCTTGCTGTTATATGGGCCAACTGTCTGCAACACACCAGCAGGGGGGCGACCTGGGGAGGTCCAACAGGAAGAGATGAGAAGCATGAAACTACTGGACACACTCACATCTGAAGACCAAAGAGACAAATGGTATAAAAGACTGTTGATATGCATTAACGCATATTGATGCAAAATATTATCCTGTAAACCTGCTGTGGGTAATGTTGGAAATACCTGCAGTATCACTGTACCTTTCAGCACTACTGTACCTGGAGTACTACTGTATATTTCAGTAGCCTACTACTGTACCTGGAGTAGTACTGCATATTTCATTACTACTATACCTGTAGGACTACTGTACCTTTCAGTATGACTGTATCTATCAGTACTACTGTACCTGGAGTACTACTGCACCCTTTAGTGCTACTGTACCTGGATTACTACTGTATATTTCAGTACTACTGTACAAGGAGTATTATTGCACCCTTCAGTACCACTATACCTGGAGTATTATTGCACCCTTCAGTACTACTGTACCTGGAGTATTACTGCACCCTTCAGTACTACTGTACCTGGAGTATTACTGTATATTTCAATGCTACAGTACCTGGAGTACTACCTGTACCTTTCAGTGTGACTGTACCTGGGGCTGAGTTAAAACCACAGTGGGGAGTACTACCTGGGTCCTCTGTCTCATGACAAGATGTGTACGAACAGAATGGCCAGTCCGATGTTCAGCAGTATGACCATGCAGATCATGATGGTGTTTGGCCCCTTGGAGAGAACACACATTTCAAAGTGTTAGACTGAGAACAGGGTAAAAGAGAAAATGAATCTATGATATGAGTAACCATTATTCTGCTTAATGAATAGTGATTGTAATTATTATATTATGATATAAGTAACCAATATGATTCTGACTTCTGGTTTTGAGTCTCACAGCAAATATATGACTAGAAATGCCTTTTATCATCTGTGAAATATTGCCAAAGCTAGACCTTTCCTCCAGTGAGCTGATGCAGAAGTGTTAATGCACGCTTTTGTTATTACCCATTCGGACAATTGAAACAGTCTCCTTTCTGGTCTTATAAAGAAAGCTATTAGCCAACTGCAATTAGTCCAAAATGCAAAGTTTTAACCAAGACAAGCAGAAGAGCTTATATAACTCCTATTCTAGAGACTACACTGGCTTCAAATCAAATCAAATCAAATTAAACTTTATTTATATAGCGCATTTCATACAGAGGCAACACAATGCGCTTTACAGAGAGCAATGGGAGGGTGGGCATAGGTCCCACCCCTACATATTGTAGAGGGAAGCAAAAAAACAGTTTCACCCAGGGGCCAGAAAAGTGAGCTGTAAAAATTCTGTAAAATCTTCCTGTTCACTTCAGGATAGATTTGGCTTCAGGATACATTTCACTGGCACAGACAGCACCAGGATATCTGAATGATCTTTTGATAGCGTACCAGCCCAACAGAGCCCTCAGGCCTTCTGACGCTGGCCTTCTCTGGGGAACACATGTTCCAAACTAGAGATTTGAGGAGGCTGCATTCTCATTTTGTGCACCCAAGTTGTGGAACGCACTGCCATTTAAGAGATTCTTTTTTTCTGTATTTCTTTTAAATTATTGTTTTTTTGTATGTTGTTTGTATGTTTGTATGTATATTTTTAAAAGTTAATAAATGTATATCATATGTATTTGTATAAATCTTATATTAATTCTTACATTATTCTGTTATGATGAGTAACTGTGCTTTTTTTGAATTAAATTGTGTGGTTTCAAGGACAAGCAGTTAGTCTTTGTTAACTTCCACTTCACACCTGGAACGCTAGACATTTGATTTACTTCAATGTACGGGTATCTGTATAGGGTCCTATTTAATTTGAACAAAGAGACCAGTATGATGTGTTGGGAGCTTGAGCAGCCATACCTGGTCGTCCTCTATAGACTCTGTGATGTCACTAGGGGCCTTTATTACAGTTTTCAGTCGTGCCTCAGGTTTGGGCTCTGCCTTGGGCGCTGGTTTGGCCGCTGGCTTGGCAGGAGCGTCTTTAGGCTCTGCTGGTTTAGGAACCGCTTTAGCTTCGAGTTTGGGGCCGGGGGCTGGGCTGGGCTCCCGTTTGGGCGACGGCTTGGGTTCCGCTTTGTTGACGGGCTTCTTCTCCTTCGCTCTGTTCTCAGCTACGGAGGGGAGGCGCGCGATGAGCGTCTCACACGTCTCCGCCTCCGGCTCGGGGGTGACAGCTTTGGAGGACACTTTGGAGGCCGGACGGGGTTCTTCATCTGGACAGATGAGGCTGTTCCTTACGGAGGCCGGGGCCGAGTCCGGAGCCTTGACCTCGGGGTCTGTCTTCTGCAGAGGCTTGATCTCCAGGTCGGAGCCCTGCTCGGCCTTGTTGCTCTGGCGGCTGGGGGTGCGAGGGCGTTCCTCAGGGGGGGCGGGGACGGAGGACGAGGGGGTGATTGGCCGGCTGCCGGGCCTGCTGTTGGCCCGGCTACTTCCCCGGCTGCCGCTGGCTTTGCTGCTGGCTTTCTCTCCGTTCCAGCTCCCGGGGCTCAGGAGATGGGGGTCCTCCTTGCCCACGCCCGGGCTGGGGGAGGGGGTGCGGGCGGGGCTGGAGCCAGGCATGAGGCTGTCCAGTTCGTGCATCAGGGGGCTCTCCGGAGGGGTGGGCGCGGGCGGAGGCTCCTCGGCCAACAGGGGCTCATGCATGATAATGTCTGCGTTCTCGTTGCCCTCCACGATCTCCTGCAGCACTCTCTTCTTCATGTACTCCGGGCCTGTGGGTGGCGCACATAGAAATGATTCATAGACAATGTTTGCTGGGGTCTCTCTCCTAATACAACATTTCATAAATAAGGTAATACAGGGGTATATGATAAAGATATCAACAGCCCCTCTGTTTAATATGCCAGCCTAGTCTCCGCCATCAAACTCATAGCTTTGACCCATTAGAAATGGTTACTGGAAGTGTAGACAGGCTTGGATTTGAGGGTCTATATTTGAAAGACTGAGCCCCCCCAGTCTGGTGGTAACAGTGTCTGTCTTCCTATGAGCTCGTCTGCTGAGTGACAGTAGGGTGGTTTGATACGACACAGCAACTGCTCCTGAACCACAGCTCATTAAACTCCTGATCATTCAAAGATAAAACAAATACAGGACAGACTGAGACTGTGATAACGACGGCGAAATGTGTTTGAGTTCAGGTTGAAATGTGTTTCTGCAAGAAACGGATATGACCTTGTTAGTAATGCGTTTCTCTGGTTATCTGTATTACTGACAATAACAACAGTAACAACTTTAATATTTAAAGTTGGTTGAGTAATTATTCATAATTCATATTCATATAATTGAGTATAAACATGGATAAGGTAATAACACAGTATCAAACCAGTAAAGTTCTGTTGTTCAGAATTAAGCCATAATGCCTTCGGGGGGAAACCCTGGCTCTGTGTCACCCTGTCATCTTTATGAGAGTGATCTTTCCCAGAATACACTGTGAGGGTCCGAGCAAGACTGTGGCCTTCTCCGTTTGCAGCATTACCCACGCACATCTCACCCAGCCACTCAACAGTGACAGTTTATTTATTTATTTATTTTTGTCAGCGAGCATCTATTTGAATCTCGGAGGCGCTCAGCTGGGGGGTGAAACGCCCAGGGCCACGCTGGAGGATGAGGGGCCTTCGAGGGCCAGGCGGACCTTGGAGGAAACTGATATGAGTCCTACACCCCCCTAGTAAGACGGTTCCTTTTATAGAAACCCCAAAGGTGACTACCCTTGTGGTGTAGCCTCTCTCAACTAAGGATCAGCTGCCACTGCAGCAATAACAGACCAACCAGGCAAGCTGGATGGCTTCGAATGGAAGTTTCTAGTTGTTTATTTTGCGATGCGATCACAGTGAGTTGAAGTGAAGGTCCGGCCCGGTTACCTGGCTGGAGGAAGGAAGGGGACAGTTCCCGGGCGACCACCCTGGCGATGCTGGACTCGTTGTTGGAGGCCTGGGAAGCCTGCTCCGCCGCCTCACCCTTGACCTTGGCGTGGCTCGTCCTGCACGGACACAAAACACACACACACACATACACACACTCAACATCTTAATCCTTCAGTAGCGTGCTCTGTCTGCAGCTGTGATGTCACGTTGAAGTCGTCGTCCATTATTATGAGGACATATTCAAGCTGTGATATAGGCAGGGAGACTCCACACTCGTCTGTTGAGAGATGGCAAGAGAGATGGAAAGAGAGATGGAAAGAGAGATGGAAAGAGAGATGGAAAGAGAGATGGAAAGAGAGATGGAAAGAGAGATGGAAAGAGAGATGGAAAGAGAGACAAGTCTATTCCTGATATGGACACTTTATTCACTATATATTTCTCTGGAAATGAATGATAATGGATGAAAAGAAAAAGGAGGACTTTCTTCTTTGAGTGACTGCTACTGTTACCAGTGTAAACCTGAGCTCCTCATAGACCCTTCCCCTGCACTTTATTTGGAAAGATACTTTGACACTTATCTGGACTATAAAAAGCAGTGATCCCCATGCACTTAAGAAACCTGCACCCAACCCTTCACACCTCGGACCCTGGTACAGTACCATGAATCAAACACCAAATACTGGACCATAGAAAGCAAAACAATCCACCGTGAAATAACACGGACGGCTTGTTTACAACATTCAGTTATATCACATGCAAGGGTGTGGCAAGTCACATGGATCATTATTATTATTATTAGCTGAAATCAATGACTCAATTGTAACACCGCGACTCGTCAGTGTGAGTAACTGGGTGGGGGACTACTCCGTTAATAACAACACATTAATATAACATACAGTACTGCTTAATTATTTTTAGGATTAGGGATTAGGGTTAGGGACTCCGTTTGTGTGTGTGTGTGTGTGTGTGTGTGTGTGTGTGTGTGTGTGTGTGTGTGTGTGTGTGTGAGTGTGTGTGTGTGTGTGTGTGTGTGTAGATCTGTGCTGTTGATTCTCTGATTTATTTTCAGTACAGGTATGTATCTATACATCAAGATGGCAGAGGAACAGTAATACAGAACGATAAAACCTCTACTTTCCCTCGACCAAAGAAGGAAGTACATTGCATCTCTGTATGTTTCTAAAGTCAATTTCCAAATCACAATAGAAAACTGCTCCAGTGAAAAAAACATGAACCTTTTGCATCATGCAAAGTCAAATCAGTTTGATGAATCTGAACATGTAGGTCAAGTCATCCCCCCACAACAGTTTCTAGTGTATCTCTCACTGGTGGTCTCTCTCCTGCAGGAGTGGAAACCCTCAGAGGTTCTATGCTACCGATATCAGTAGCAGGCTGAGAGTGTTACTGATTGTGATTACTCTGTGAATACTTGACATACTGTAACATTATACTGGCCTCAAAATAGCTATGGCCCACTTGAAGACTCTTGAGGTGTAGGCACTTCCCTCTGGAACAATCAGGGCCAGTAGAATGTCCCTGCTAGATATAGTAGACGTACACCTGTCCACACAGAGTCAACACTCCCCCCGTGAGGCTTCTGCCCTCGGTCTGATAAGTCTCTGAGATGATCTGATCTAGATTGAAGCGGTTGATACAGTCGTGTAGACACACTTTCAGAGTGCAGAGTACGGCTGGGTATCGAGTCGAATTTCAAGAATCGATTCCGATTCACAAGGTTCAGAATCGATTATCACGATTTAATTCAATTTGATTCGATTCGATATCGATTCAGTTAGTGTTACTGAAACCTGTTTTTTTTTTTAGCTGTAACCTTAATTTCATGACTGGCAAGTTATGCAACACATCAATACTAGGGCTGGGTATCAATACTGATTTCCAAAAATGAATGAATGAATGAATCATTGAATTAATTAATGAACTATTCATACCTTAATTTATTCATTCATTCATTAAATAAAAGATCGATTTTGGGATTCATGAATCGATTCTGAATCATTTGATTCTTTAAACCCAGCCCTAGTGCAGAGTGCAGGCTGTGACATTCAACAGCTGATATCATCATCTATCCATTTTACAAGCTTGGGCACAGGTAGCTTAACTAACAAAGTTGTGTCTCAAAAATGATTGCTAAAACGGGGTTTGACAATGCAGTCCACAAAGTATACCAAGAAGTGAGTTGATGAAATGTACTAGAGAAGTTAGTTACTGTATACTGAAATCACTGTTTTAACAGCTGTTGGTCAAAATAAAATGCATGATACATTCACTCCACACCCATTTCAGAAATCTTTGATATTCCATGACACAAGAATGGGTTGCATGTTATCTGTTGGTTATGGTGCGATCATTTAGGATAATGAAATGATATACACAGAAGATGTTGATGAGTGGTTGATGAATCTGATCCCCCAACATACATGACACTCACAAGCCCTTATTATTAGCACAGTGTAGTCCATACAGAGACCATTAACGTCAAGATACAATCTGCCCTCTGAAACTACCAACCGGGCTGCAACTCAGAACTCTACACTGTCTTATTAAGCACCTCATATCTGTACAACCACAAACAGGTGGCACAGAAATCATTCTATCCGTGTAAATAACCATGGAAAGGCTCTTGCCGGACCGTACGGAGCAGTGTTGTGTTGTGTTTAGTGTTGCCAGGCAGGGGGCAGAGAGGCTGAGGATAGACGCTGTCTCCTGCAGGGTAACAGCAGCCTGCGCTCCTCAGGGTCGTCTCAGATGACCTGCTCTCTCCCTCCCACCCTCCCTCTCTCCGTTTCTCTATCTCTTTCTCTCTCTCCCTCCGTTTCTCTCTCTCTCTTTCTCTCTCTCTCTCCCTCCCTCTCTCTCTCTGTTTCTCTCTCTCCCTCCCTCTCTCTCCGTTTCTCTCTCTTTCTCTCTCTCCCTTCCGTCCTCTCTCTCCGTTTCTCTCTCTCTCTCTCCCTCCCTCTCTCTCTGTTTCTCTCTCTCTCTCTCTCTCCCTCCCTCTCTCTCTCTGTTTCTCTCTCCCTCCCTCTCTCTCTGTTTCTTCCCCCCCCTCCCTCTCTCTTTATCTCTCTCTCTCCCTCCCTCTCTCTGTTTCTCTCCCTCCCTCTCTCTCTCTGTTTCTCTCTCTCCCTCCCTCCCTCCCTCTCCCCCCCCCCCTCTCTCTCTCTCTCTCTCTCTCTCATTCAGTTGGCCCAGTCTTCCTCAGTACAGCATCCTCCAAAGTGGTTCAGAAAGTGTGAAGCCACAATGAACATTAGGGGATCACACAGGAACTGAAATAGTTTTTGACGTGGTGTGAAGGCTAAAGTGAATTAGTATCAGATTAATTGAAATATAATGCAATGAATGATACAGTATGCCTGCAATGGTTATTACAGTATTATCAAAATGACATATATACTAGGCATATGTCATATTATAGTTTGGGAGTTATAATCTTGTGAATAGATACATTTGAAGAGGGAAAAGATTACAATGGATATGATGCTCCTGACGGATTTTGCACTTTAGCACTCTGTGTCCTTTGATCCTCTCTCTTCAAACAGACTCCTTCAACAAAGTCTGATATTTGAAGCTGTGACCTAAATAGTCTAGAAGCTTCCAGGCCCCCCAGCTCTAGGCCACTGAGAGGCTAGCTGCAGCAAGTCTCATTCGTCAACAAGTAAACGTCATCAATTCTTGATAAGAGAGATATCAAAACATTCTTCCTAAAAAGAAAGCTTTACCTGAACATTGGCTGAATTGATGGTCACAGGTCAATTTTCTGCTGTGTTTCTAGTCTATCAGCATCTCTGCAGAAGGGCCTTGTCTATCTATCTATCTATCTATCTATCTATCTATCTATCTATCTATCTATCTATCTATCTATCTATCTATCTATCTATCTATCTATCTATCTATCTATCTATCTATCTATCTATCTATCTATCTATCTATCTATCTATCTATCTATCTATCTATCTATCTATCTATCTATATACCTCTATCTACAGCATCTATCAACTACTGCTTATAGCAAATCTGTATATGCACGTGTGTGTGAGTGTGTACAGTATATATATATATATATAGCCTATATATATATATATATATATATATGTGTGTGTGTGTGTGTGTGCGTGTGTATATGCAATTTACAGTTGTTTTTTCAGCATCACACTATTCCTGATGGGAAACCTATCCGAGTCCAGAGTGAACATACAGTACCCAGACTAGAATAGACAGGGCCCCTCGTCACACACACACCACTATTAACAAAACTACTCGACTGTCAGCGACCAGACAAAAACGCCTGTCTCAGCAGTAGTATACAGTATGCACTGGTAAGTCTAGACACAACTCTGTGTGGTACATATACACTACCCTCCTATCTCCCTGCAGTCTTATGAGCTGTGTCATATTTATATCCATGGAAACATCTGACACCCCTGCTGACGCAAGACTGACGGGTGTCTCTGGCCTGTTCTGCTTGTCCCCTAGTGGTGCTAAAACCTGTTGGACAGTCTCCGTTTCCAAACTGTTCCCAACAAAACCTTGTGTAGTGTTCCTGCCAACAGTCTGGAAACAACAACACAACTCTAAATAATCTATACAGCAACACAACTCTCAATCATCTATACAGCAACACCATTCTTAATAATCTATAAAGCGACACAACTCTTAATTTATACAGCAACACAACTCTTAATAAGCATACAGCAACACAACTCTTAATAAGCATACAGCAACACAACTCTTAATAATCATACAGCTATGTCACCAATATTCTTCGAGCTGTTGTTTTAGAACGGTGATTTCCCAACGCTGTCAGGTGAGTGTGTTCTGTGGTGTATTATTTAGCAGAGTGTGTGTGTGTGTGTGCGTGTGTGTGTATGTGTGTGTCCGTGTGTGACTCGGCAGGAAAGTTGGGGGAAGAGCGGGAGCAATCAGCTGTTGCATTCCCCAGTGATAGTAATGCAGCAACAGTGTGCGCGTGTCCTTATTTAGTCAGGCCTCCTTCGTGACACAAGGCCGCCGTCTGTCTGTGCGTCATTTACGCGTCCGGCAGCATCTTTCCAGACACTAGCTGCTCCCAGCATGCACCAGCCAGCCAGACACAGCAACCGAATGTCAGGGTACAGCGTGTTAGCCCGCTAGCTAACCTGAGGCGGCTGCTAGGCCCTCAACGGACAGGTTGGTATATTTATACTCCTCTGATCTCATCTCTGTGTAGCTGCAGGCTGGCACCATGGCTGGGTTCCTTGCGGGAATGCTAGTCTCCTGTCTTCCTGGTTCACACAGGGCTAAACAGCACCATCCTGGCCCAGCTCCCTCCTCTGTTATGACAACATCTGAAGGCCTCCATGTAAAACCAGTCTTTATGTGCTCTGGGTGTGATTCAATCAGCATTATAGTACATTACGTAGGGAGACACGACCCAGGGATCTCTGTGAAGTCTATTTTTACACCATGTACTGTATGTCTCTCTGCCCCCCCCCCCCCCGCCTCCTCCGCCCCCCTCCCCTGGCAGTGATTGTGTAGATTCGTACATGAAAAAGAGTCAAGGGGGGGGGGGGGGGGGGGGGGGGGGGCTACAGTTTGAGACCACCTGTGTGTCGTCGTAACAATGTTAAGTGTTTGTGTCGAGTCCTGCCGTGTGCCTGGGCTTCTGGGTGTTAGTCATCATGCCTATTCATGGCTTCGTCTGGGCTACAACCTGCCTAAGAAGATGATGGAGGTTAACTTAACATTTAAAAAAAAACTGTAAAAAAACAGTCTGCTCCATAACCCATAATACTACTGGTCCCTGAGGTAAAATATTTAGATTCCCATCTGCCCCGGGTAGGATCTGCAGTCCATCAGCAGAGCCTGTCTGCTGTAAACACCAGGCTAAGCTCAGGTGCTAAGGCTTCCAGTAGATAATACCGTTACATCCTTGTATGGTATGGCTGATGGACTGGAGGAAATCTGTGTCATCTGAACACAGCATCGCTGTTCCCTGTTTTGTCGAGCAATAAGGACAAGGAGAAGATCAAAGACATGCAGATAAACAAAACGTATCTCGGCGTACTTGGTCGGATATCAGGGTACTATTTAAGTGCACATGAACCAGCTCAGTGGCCTTGTGGTTAGAGTATCCGCCCTGAGATTGGGAGGTCGAAACTAAACCAAAGACTATAAAAAATGGTACCCAATGCCTCCCTGCTTGGCACTCAGTATCAGTGGTAGGATTCGGGGTAAGTCCCTGTGACATACTAGCGTCATGAAATGTAATTTAATGTAATTTATTGCTTTATAAATGTTCTTAGCTGGTACACAAACATACTCCAGGAGCTTGCTCGATCGCCTTGTTGAGAGGGGTCAGGGAAGAATTTTTACAGCTCACTTATATGGCCCCCGGGTGATTACTGTTTTTTTGCTTCCCCTCTGGAATATGTAGAGAGTAGGTCTTATGCCCACCTCCCTTGTTCTCTGTAAAGCGCATTGTGTTGCCTCTGGGTATGAAATGCGCTATACAAATAAAGCTTTGATTGATTGATTGATTGAGGGGGTGTACTTGTACCTTAAACTGCCTCATGCTAAGGAATCAGGAGATAGGCTCCTGCCCTATGGGCCACTAGGTCTGAGAACCATTGGTTTTCAAGGCTACTTACTTACTTTACACATGAACCTCCCGTACAAGTCGTATATGAGTACTGTTTGCGATAAATAGGTTCGACAAGTGGTTAGCAAACAAAGGTTTGCTCTGAACCAACACCCACAGGCTTATTCATCCATAATGAAAAGCAGATACGCAGATTGCTTAAGTCCAAGATAGCTTTCTCCTTAGCTATAGTGAAAACCAAAGAACCCATCAGTGAATACTATGATAAGGTGAGAGTAAAAACAATAGGGAAGCCGATAGACTCCTGTGTTCAGAAGGCCCAAGTCATTGGGCCAAAGGGTTGCTCGGTAAACTGATACCATCGCATTGCTTTCCCCATTGAACTTGACAGTCATTTCTATGTGCCATAGCTGGCTCTGCCCTACACAGGCACAGGCCATGATGCTCACGGTCACTGTATTGTCGTCAATGAGCGGCCTTGTTGTACAAGAGCAGCCAGAAAAGAGTTCAGACGATATCTCAAAGGCTACAGCCCAATCATGGAAGCCAGACCTTCGACTGTTCCTCTCTGTGTCCAATCTCTGTTACAGGGTGTGTGTAATGAGCTAACCTCTCCCAGGAGAATCAGAACTCTAGCTCGATCTGTGTGTGTGTGTGTTGACTGTATTTTCTCATGGGAACCATTGAAAACCAAACCAAAACTTTGCTTCTTGCTCTGCCCTAAATTAATTAATCTTTATCAAATTAAGTGGAATAGTGAAAACTGGGAGATGGGTTAGTAGTGGATTTTATGGATGTTTGACTGTTAATCATCCAATTTGTATAATTACAAAAGCCCTTGGGTCCATTAGAATCAATCCACGAGAATATATGTGGTGTTACAACACTATTACTAGAGTAATAACACTGTTATTACATAGAGGTAACAGCTGCTTGTAACAAAAAGATCTGAAAATGATTTCCCTGTCAATGAGAACAACAAGCACAACAACAAGCAACAGCAACAGCATAAACAGAGTAGCAACAACACACACACCAGCCGTCGCTCAGCCTGTTTCCATACCTGGAGGCAGCGATTTCTCCTTTCTGTTTGGCGATGGCCGCCGCCCTCTGCGCTCCCTCCACGCTGCGCTCCACCTTCTGCTTGATCTTGGTGCCCCTCAGCTGGATCACCCTCTTCTTCATCGCCTTCACCAGCATGTTGTTCATGTACTTCCCCTCCTCCTTCCCTCCCTCCGCGAACGTGGTGCAGCCGTAGCCGTGGCGCTGGTTGTCCAGCCACTCCCCCTCGTACTTCAGCCCGCTGGAGCGCTCGCTGATCCCGTAGCCCGACCGCTTGTCATTTTTCCACTCGCCCATGTACACCTCGGTGGTGGTGGCGTCGATGTCGGCCTCCACCGGGGGGAAGTCCTCGGCCCCGGCCAGGCTGTCGTCCCCCAGGCTGACGGTGGAGTTGGCGTCGCTGGCGGCGGAGCTGAGGGCCGACTCGCTCCTCAGGAAGCTGATCTTGCTCTTCTGGCTGGTCAGGGACGTGCGGGAATCGGATTTCTTCAGCTTGCCCAGCAGGGAGCCGCGCTGGAACAGGCCCTTCTTCTTGGGCTTGACCGCGTCCGGGTCCACCTGGAGGGTGAGGGCGAAGCCGCCGCGTGACGGGCCCAGCTGGGTGGGCGTGGTCGGCACGGCGGCGCCGTCCTGGCCGGCGGTGATGGCGGGCGCGTCCTGCTGCAGCAGGGTGCCGTTGCTGTGCTCACTGCGGAGGGACGTCAACGAGGTGCGGAGCGGGGAGCGCACCACCGCCGCCATGCCGTACGGGACGCTCTGACGCACGCCGTAGCCGTGCCGCATGCCCCCCGTGAACTGGCCCTGGAACGTTCCTGCAGAGGGGACACAGAGGACGTCCGTAGACCCCGTTAACGGGAGACACGGGAAACACAGACACAGCCTGGTACCCATGAAAAGATTATGAGTTTGTTTGAAATCCGCATGTCCTCATGCATTGGACTGTATACTAGGGGTGTAACAATATATCGTGCCACAATATATCGCGATACAGAAACGTCACAATACGTATCGTCAAGGTGAAAACAATATTGTGATATGTTTATTGTATATCAGTGAACGCTGGTAACAAACACGTCTTTTGTCTCTAGGCCTATCCATGATATTACAACACTTAAGCTCTAAATTCACAAAGTGTATTGGAGTGGAAATGTGGAGAAATTTACTATTGGTGTGAACAGCAGCACTACTGCAATGCTTCACACCTGCCCTTAGTGTATCGTATCGTATTGTTATTGTCAACCCATTATCGTGTATCGTATCGTGAGATTAGTGTATCGTTACACCCCTACTGTATACACAGGCTGGCAATAACAAGGCCATCAAGGACCATCACGCTTAGCTCACTACAAGGCCCTACACAATGAGAGGGGTTTTAATAAGTGACACAGGAAAAAAGGAGAGATCGGCCTGTATCTTCAAGGACACAGTGGCTTGGTAATCGATAACAAGTAGAAACGCTTACTTGCACTGTCTGAAATACTGATTTCACTGGATTTATATTAAATCAATCAGCCACTACTGGATTTATGTTAAATCAATCATCCACTACAGAAAGCCCTTTGATATTATCTCTATGTTGACTCATAAGTGCTGTAGGTGGTTTGATGTAGGTGTTGTACTGTATGTAGTTTGATGTAGGTGTTGTACTGTATGTGGTGTGATAGGTACTGTACAGTATGTGGTTTGATAGGTGTAGGTGTTGTATGTGGTTTGATAGGTGTAGGTGTTGTATGTGGTTTGATAGGTGTAGGTGTTGTATGTGGTTTGATAGGTGTAGGTGTTGTATGTGGTTTGATGGGTGTTGTACTGTATGTAGTTTGATGTAGGTGTTGTACTGTATGTGGTTTGATAGGTACTGTATGTGGTTTGATAGGTGTAGGTGTTGAATGTGGTTTGATGGGTGTTGTACTGTGCGGGTTGAGGGTATCATTAGCATGACAGAGGCTATAGTTAGCAGTAAAGGTATTAAAGCTAAACTCAACATGGGGTCTGGTCTCTTATGCAGAGGCAGCCACGTGTCTGGAGGCCAGAGACCTGTGGGGAACGTGAGGCCAAGAGGACACGGCCTGGTCTATTATTACACCCTGACACATGGCAGCTCATCACCCTGCCTCCATCATCACCAGCCCCCAGAACGGATGAGTCAGCTATAGAGCACCATGGCCACTGGAACAGGCATAATCTGATGTTCAGTAAGCAATTTCCATGGGCATTGGAACAGGCATAATCTGATGTTCAGTAAGCAATTTCCATGGACATTGAAATTGGCATAATCTGAATTTCAACTTCCATGGGCATTTAACAGGAATAAGATGATGTTCAGTGAGCAACTTCAAGGTGCCTGACAATGGTGTGTGATACATGATACTAATCATTTAAACGGTTGATGTGTGTAATAGTGACTAAAGTAAAACATGATATTACATTGTAATATTCTAGATAGGCAAGATACTTGCAAAAATCAAAACAATTGCTGCAATTCTTTTTTCGTTCACAAGATGTTCACATATGAACCTGTTTTCCCTCGGTATAAATCCAATCGTTGACACCACAAATTATTACTTCGTTTGCAACTTTGGCAAGACGTCTGCAATGGGCAGGACACAAAAGGGCCATCTGGCCAACAGTTGGGTTCCATGGTCCATGCATGCATGCAAGCACGCTCGAGTCACCCGCCCTCATGGAAGCACCCACAACTGATCAAACACAACTACAGATCAATACAGCGAGCTACTCCAGCGGCCCAAAGCATCATTGCAATTAGTTCAAGCACACAATGCATGATAAAATAAAATAAACTAAAACAAACAATAGCACACCTCCGTCAGCATAAGTCTCTGTGCCGTATCCATCTTGCAGTCCGTTATTCCATGTCCCTTCATACTTTGCGCCACTACCTACACTCAGACGTGTGCCATATCTCCCTTTGAATCCGTGAGTCCACTCTCCTTTGTAAACCCAGTGTCCTTTGGTTTCAACGCCTAGCCCATGGCGCTTCCCCTGCGACCAGTAGCCCTCGAAGGTGTTTCCACTGGGCCAAGTGTAGACTCCGACCACTTCAAACCCGTAATTCCAGGAGCCGGAGAACTCTCCCTGTCCTTTAGGTCCGGTGCAGATCCCATGCCCATGAGCTTTACCACCCTCCCAGCCGCCGCAGTAAGCTCCTCCATCGTCAAATTCAAAACGACCTCCACTCATACCTTCCCTAACCGCAACTAAAAAATGCACTTGGAAATACAAATTTAGTTATCTATTATTTGACTTTTTAAAAATAGAATCGCTCTCAGACCGAATTCACCTTCATCTGACATTAAAATTGATTTTTAGAGATCCTTAATTGGTTTCGATTTTTCTTTGTAGTTTTCTTTGGTAATTTTTGATTATTTTCACGTAGCCGTGCGACCCTGACACATCATAGCAATTTGATTTTATGCGCGCGCTTTACTTATTCTTCTTTGGATTACTGGAATCTTCCCGTGGATCCGGAGTCATTGACTTCTCATAGCCTACTCCGTGTATGTAAATTACGTTTGGTTTCAAAGTTTAAACTAATTTCCCATTATTTAGTTAAACTATTTAGGATGTATTTTAAGCCAGGGATCTCGATCATGGCTTTCAGGGTGGCCATAGAAAAGCCCATTCCCCTGTCCCTTCCTCCCCTCACTCTAGCGCTATCTCCAAACTGTTGGTGACTTGGAAATGCTTTAACAGACCTAACAAGGCGACCAGATCCACACACACTGTTCCAAAAATACAACCCAATCCTTAGCCTACTCTGCTGCAAGGAGCGATACAGATCACTTGCCACTTCGGGGCTGGGTGTGCATGCAGTCTGCCCGCTCACACTGTGGCCTGCCGTGGCATCCTGCGTCCTCTATTTCAACACCACCTAAATCAATCTGCACAGCCCACATGAAACAAAGTGTGATAATTAAAGAATGGCTTAGGGATAGATATATATATACCATATATATAGGGAGTTTGAATAGGTTCCTATTTTGTGCAATAGGGGAAAATAGTTAGGCCCTACTCTGTTACTGGTGCTTCCTATTATTATTTGTGTACAGAAATACTGCAGGGGCTTGGAATGAATTAGGTCTGTGACTCTTTATTGCATGTCGAGTGCCCCCAAAAGTTCGAGGTACCCCACCACAGCGACACACAATGAGTGAGATGTGAAATGGCTACGATGAGACAGCCATTGATGAGAGAGCTGTGTAGCAGCGAGGCGAATTTAATGGACTCTATAATCAGAAGACAAGACTTAGCCTATGAATGCCATTTTGACATAAATTACCAAACAATGCTTTATTCACATCAAGTCGACACTGTAATGGACTCTAAATCAGAAGACATATGAATGTCATTTTGACACTTTACAATAAGGTACACAAATATGATAGTTACTGGTTAACTAATGAGGAACCAATGATTAGTTAATGAGTAGTTACTAATTAACTATGAATCCATGACTGTAGTAGATAATGATGGGTTACTACAGAACAGGCTGTGGACTAGTCGTTATTGAGGAACGAATAATAAGTGAATAGTAGCCTAGTTACTATTATACCTTACCTATAGGCTATAGCCTACTTTAACACAGGTGGGATATTTTTAATGTAGACGACTGAGATCTACTGAAGTTATTTAACTTTACATTCTTGTTCATAGTAAAACTATGAATTAGTGTGCAAAGCTATAGCCTAGTTAGTTAGTCTTTGCAAGTAGTGTGTGCTGAGGCGAATGAGCATGAGGCGAATTCACCAAGTTCATCATAGGCCATAATCACAGGCCATGAATGGTGAAAATAACTGGATCAGTTGGCCTATGCGAAAATAAGCCATCTACATGAGAAACGCCTCATTATTGAGCAATTAATGGATGTGAATGTGGGTATAGGACAATCTTCAAAGCTCCTTATAGCCTACATGCTCATGCTCATATTCATCATGCATATTTTAGTATTTCGGAGGGCTAGGCCTACATTGTTGAAAAAGCGTGAATAACTTCATGCGCTATGCATATTTTGGTAGGCTTGTTGATGAGGCTTTATTGTTTTGGAGGGCTGTTGTTGAAAAGGCGTAAATAACTTGTCTTACCTACGCATATTTTGGTATTTTGGAGGTCTAGGCCTACAATGTTGAAAAAGCGCAAGTAGCCTAAGTAAGCATAAGCAAAAGTTGATAAGAGTTCATGATAAAGCATTGTTGAAAAGAACTTGTCTTTCTTCTTATTTTGGTAAATGATGTCAAAATGATATTCATAATCTAAAATAACTTGATGTATTTCTTAATCCATGACTGTACAGTAGATAATGATGGTTTACAGACTGCGGAGTACTATAGGCCTAGTTGTTATTGAGGAACAAGTGAGGAACGAATGATAGCCTAGTGTTAGTATAATTTCATCGTTCCACGGTCGAGTGATTTCTCGACCAACTGGAGTAGGTATACAATCATATTGTTGTTTACGCTGTTATAAGGTTGCACCCTCTAGTGGTAAGAAGCACTCATTGCAATGTTTTGCTGGTGCTCTGACACACTATCCGCAATCAAACAGACGCTTATGCTATGCTGTTCATGTGAAATGAGCACAGTGTCGCATAAAATCGATCAGGTTTAGGTAGCATATTTAGGTGCATATTATGTGAGCCCTATTCCGCAATTTTAATAGCCGAAATCCATAGGCTATCCATTACCACATCGTCCTTTTGGAAACTATTATTATTAAATGAACAAATTCTTTTAAAATCATTAAAAAGCAAAACCTGCAGGCTGTATGTTTTTCTGTCCCCACAGAGAGCTCTTTGACCTTCCTGTGAAATGCACCCTCCCATCACTCATGGAAGGGCTTCCACGTACGGCGCATGTTTGTGCGTATAGATGGTAATAGGCTAGACATTTATTTCATTGCGAGTGTATCCCTTGCTTAAGCAAAGGGTTATCTTTGTGTAGATTAAGCAATGATATTTTTTTATGCCAACGCACGCACCCGTTACTTCGACCGACATTGAATTCAGCACCGGAGCTGTCCAAAACTGATGCTGTCGCGTTGAATCGATTATGCTCCGTCCGTGGTGCTGAAATTCTTTGCGCTCTCTCTCTCTCTTTCTCTCTCACTCTCGGTCCCTCCCTCCATCTCTCTATCCCTCCCCGGTCCTCTCTCACACGCACAAACCCTCTGTCATGGCGTCTTCCAACAATGTTACCCCAACCAACTGTAGTTGGTGGCCCATATCAGCTATGGACGAAGACGATAAAATCACAGACGGGGAGGAAAACGAGGAACCAGCTGCAGAATCCAAGCCTAAATTCTCTAAAGACAGGCTCGTGCTGTACCATTGGACGCAGTCATTCAGTTCTCAAAAGGTAAGACACATGAGCACGAAAATGGAGGTGTCCAGCTGCCATGGGGCTCTGTTATGACCAAATAATATTCCAACGTGATTGTTATGTTTATGCCAGATAGTGAACGGAAACACCAAAGGTCTGTTTCACCTAAGACATTATGAAACCGCTGCCGCATGTGTGAGACATTCCCTCGACATTGGTTCAAACATAGGTGGTTTTATTACCAATATTGGCTCTTATATCATGTATGAATCAGCTTGGGGGATATTTTCGTTCATAAGATGTTGCCTGTTGTTCACGTATGGACCTTTATTCCCTCGGTCCACCTCGATGTGGTCTGAGTCTGACACATGACACTAAATAATTGATTGAAATGATGTATCTCTGTGCAAACCAAACCAACCGAGATTTCCTCCTATATCTGTGGCTTTATTTCTACATATTGGTGTGATGTTTTGTCTCAAAATGACCCACAGTCCTCTTCTTCTCATAGTAGGTATTCAGGCCCATGTTTTTTTTCGGATGCATGAGCCACACACCTTTGCCTTAAAGATTATGTTCTTCATGTTGGCTTCTGCCGACACATCATGTTTTGATCAACAGTGCTCCATGAGTTAACTGCCTTCTACAGTGCCTGATTGTCACTCTGTATATGTTACAAAGCTTCTAACCAGGTTTCTGTTTCATTCATAAATGATGCTGAATCCAATTCATTTGATTTCACGTCATCTATCCCCCATATGTGCATGGTCATTAAACCTGTTATTTAATGTTGGGAAGCCTTATCACTGAATCTATAAGAAGATGAATGATGATCACATTAGGCCTATGTGTATTTCTGTTGTTACATGCACATACTGTAGTCGGGTAACTAGAGTAGAGACTACAGTAGAGACTACAGTAGAGTAGAGACTATGTGCCAGGTGTAAAATGATATAGTTGAGTACTTACATTACACTTTACATGTATTATTTCATGTAAAAAGTCAAATGAAGATGATACATTATGTGTGTCCCTGTGTGGTAGCAGTAGCATCTTTGTAGTTATTAAAGCTTTACTACATTTCCCATGAGGCAAAGATCTAGGGAACTTAACTTGTCTGTCAGCCATCAGCTAGTGGCTAGGAGCCACTCATACTGAGCTATGAGTCACTCTCACTGAGCTAGGAGCCACTCTCGCTGAGTTAGGAGTCACTCTCACTGAGCTAGGAGTCCCTCTCACTGAGCTATGAGTCCCTCTCACTGAGCTATGAGTCCCTCTCACTGAGCTATGAGTCCCTCTCACTGAGCTAGGAGTCCCTCTCACTGAGCTATGAGTCACTCTCACTGAGCTAGGAGTCACTCTCACTGAGCTATGAGTCCCTCTCACTGAGCTAGGAGTCCCTCTCACTGAGCTAGGAGCCATTCTCACTGAGCTAGGAGTCCCTCTCACTGAGCTATGAGTCCCTCTCACTGAGCTATGAGTCCCTCTCACTGAGCTATGAGTCCCTCTCACTGAGCTAGGAGCCATTCTCACTGAGCTAGGAGCCACTCATACTGAGCTATGAGTCACTCTCACTGAGCTAGGAGCCATTCTCACTGAGCTAGGAGCCACTCATACTGAGCTATGAGTCACTCTCACTGAGCTAGGAGCCACTCTCACTGAGTTAGGAGTCACTCTCACTGAGCTATGAGTCCCTCTCACTGAGCTAGGAGCCACTCTCTCTGAGCTAGGAGCCACTCATACTGAGCTAGGAGCCACTCTCTCTGAGCTAGGAGCCACTCTCTCTGAGCTATGAGTCCCTCTCACTGAGCTATGAGTCCCTCTCACTGAGCTAGGAGCCACTCTCTCTGAGCTAGGAGCCACTCTCTCTGAGCTAGGAGCCACTCTCACTGAGCTAGGAGCTACTCTCTCTGAGCTAGGAGCCATTCTCACTGAGCTAGGAGTCATTCTCTCTGAGCTAGGAGCCACTCTCACTGAGCTAGGAGCCACTCTCTCTGAGCTAGGAGCCACTCTCACTGAGCTAGGAACCACTCTCTCTGAGCTAGGAGTCACTCTCACTGAGCTAGGAGTCACTCTCTCTGAGCTAGGAGCCACTCTCAGTTGCTCTCGGAGCTGCTGATCTGTGCTGTTGTCACTAAGAGGAGGAGCCAACCCTTGGCTCGTTGTCATGGGCTCACATTGATACAACGGTTTACAGCAGTTTGATGTCTTCACATACAGTTGTGGAATGGTGTTAACAGCCCTTCACAATGAAATAGTGAGTACAGAGAGTCTAGAGTTGTTTGGTACTCATGTTATTTACATCTGTAGGACAATGTATTGTGTGTTACAAAGAAGATGACATAGCAGGATTGTTGCTCTGCCTTTGAATCCTGTATTGAGATGAAATACTGTGAACTGTATTAGGTTACCGTCTGACTTCATATGATGCCTTTCTTTCCGTCTTAGAACCTGAAAGTGTTGGAAATTGTCTCTGTATCTAATTTGTGCAGTTTCAGAACTGCCTTTGGCCTTTGAAATGTTTGATGTTTGTGTGTTTGTTTCAGCATTCAGTTTAACAGCACTGGAACTTTTAACTATATAATTTTACATATACTTTTAACTTACAGTATGACAAAACAAAACACAGTACAGTGTACTGTATCCAGTATCCGGTATGTACATCAGGTCATCTGTTGAATGCAAGCCAAAAAACCAAGGTCTTTTACTTGACATTTCATGTTTTGACTGCTCTGTGGGATGAGATCACTACGTCATGCAAATAGGTATTATGTCTATACACACTGGAAGACGTATATTATTATTATTTTGTGTTATTATTTTGAACTTGTGTATGTATGTCTCTATGTCCCCGTTTTCAATTCATACTGTATTTGTATGTTATTCAGATAATGCCTTTGGTCAAGACTGTACAGTATCTTAAGCAGAGAGGCAGACATGTTCAATAGACAAGCATATCTTTATTTGCTGTGTTTTCATGGTGGTCTGCAAAGCAGTTCCCCTCGAGTCCCGGCCGGGCTGACATGAGTGATGAAATGTGCCCCCTAGAGCAGATGATGTAGACAGAGCGTTAGAATTACAACGCGATTGGAAGTCACGCAAAGATCAATAGACCACTATCCTTCCCAGGGCTGCGGGTTAGAGATCTGCACCTTGGTCTGTCCAGCAGATGCCTGGATATCTCTGTTGTGTTAGATGTACAGATGTGAAGCCAGGCTCAGGGCCTGTTCCAGGGTGTTTATCCCACTGAGAAAAAACACGTCTAAAATACGTCTTTTAGATGTCTTTTTCGTCTTTTTCGGACGTCCAAAGACATCCAATTAGGAGCCAGAATGAACGTTTTTTTTAGACGTTCAGATATTGAACCCGTTCTGCACGTCCACAGACGTCTTAGAGGGGTTCAAGCCAGACGTTTGAATATTGAGGGGTCCAGCAGACGTACAAATGGGGTTCTGGACCGAAGGACGTTATTAAGACATGATCTGAACTCCTCCCTGACGTTGTGTGTTTGCTGGGATGAGTGTCTAGACAGCAATGCTAGATCTGAACACTCTGTAATAACGGCAGATGTTAAGCATGCTTGGTTCAGGGGCTGTTATTTGGGATAGTCAACATTATAATCAGGATTATAATGATAATGTATTTGCAGGGTTTTCATGTACAGTACAGCAGCATTCAACATAGTTACAGTAGGTTCGGCCACATTGAAAATGCCAAGTAAAGTTTTGATCTCAGTTGGTTTCTTACAGTAGATTTTAATAAATGGTGATCACATTTATCATACTTTGTTTTGGTGCTTCAAAGGGCCACAGTTGGTTGGAAAAAAATTATACCATTTCAGATGAGTTAGGTCCCACCTGCTTTACAAAGCAGTTACTGTACTGCTCTGTAATGACCCTGCTTAGGCTACAATAGCTAAATCATTACGAGTACTGCTTTTCGCTCTATTTCATTAAAATTTGCTCATGTTAAACAAGCCCCATCTCCCTCCTCTCCTCTCTTCTCCCCATGGATACAGTACCTCTGCACATTCAGTGTCACTGACATCCATTAATCTTATTTCTGTCAACCTAATAGCCCACCAAGGACCTTGATGTGTCTTTTTAAACTCCATTGTTAATGGAACCTGACAGCCACACATGCGCATTTTAGGTTCATAATCGTAGTAAAACAGCCCATTGTTTTCTAAGAGGAAGTGAAGGTGAGATCTAAACCAATGGTCACACAGTATGATCATGATCTCTGCATGGTCTCCACCCTGCTTCCTACAGTGCACACCTGTACTGTCTACACCTCCACACTGTCCTGTGGAAGAAGACTATTCACAGGGGCATAACAGGCTAGGAAATAACTTTGAGGGGCATAACAGGCTAGGAAATGACTTTGAGGGGCATAACAGGCTAGGAAATGACTTTGAGGGGCATAACAGGCTAGGAAATGACTTTGAGTGGCATAACAGGCTAGGAAATGACTTTGAGTGGCATAACAGGCTAGGAAATGACTTTGAGTGGCATAACAGGCTAGGAAATGACTTTGAGTGGCATAACAGGCTAGGAAATGTCATTCTTCAACCTGTTTACCACAACATTGTTAGTGTTCTGTTGTCATCATGCAGTGTGTTGGTTGACGTGTGTGTATGTGTGTTTCATGACCCTCACCGCGCGTGTGTGTGTGTCCCTGTGTGGCCAGGTGCGTCTGGTCATCAACGAGAAGGGTCTGCTGTGTGAGGAGAGGGACGTGAGCCTGCCCCTGACCGAGCACAAGGAGCCCTGGTTCATGAGGCTCAACCTGGGCGAGGAGGTGCCCGTCTTCATCCACGGAGACACCATCGTCAGCGACTACAACCAGATCATCGAGTACCTGGAGACTAACTTCGTAGGAGGTACGCTAGGGTTGGGGTCAGTGCTTCAAAGGCAACAGAGCTCTTCGGCTGTAGCTCAGTTGGTAGAGCGGGTCGTTCAATGATCGAAGGGTCAGTGGTTCGAATCCCAGCTCCGACTGTCCGAAGTGTCCTTGAGCAAGACACCTAACCCCAAATTGCTCCCAATGAGCAGGTTGGCACCTTGCATGGCAGCTACCGCCATTGGTGTTTGAATGTATGTGTGAATGGGTGAATGAGGGGCCATTGTAAAGCGCTTTGAGTGCCACTAAGGTGGAAAAGCGCTATATAAGTGCAGTCCATTTACCATTTACCATTCACCTCTCAGGGTGCTGACTGAGGTCGCTTCTCTGAATCCTTTATAGACAACTTAACTAAAGAGATAGTTCGCCAAAATTACAGTGCTACCTCTTGAACTACTGAGATATTATTTATATGGCGTGAGTGAGAGTTGAAACAACAATCACCATGCAGTAAACAGTATAGGTTGAGGTATTTTGGGTCAGTATTGTAATACAGCCGAAAAACTGGGTCGGAGGCAGAAATGGAAATCATCACATTTGCGGTTTTGTTAAACAGAACAAACAAACTATGAGGAAGCATACAAGGACAGACCACCACACTTGTGAGATACCTCCTAGCGTCAGCCTGCAGGGGGGCACACCGGAAGAGAGAGAGCACTCTGTCAGTCCATCATGCCCCCCAGCAGAGAGAGAACTCTGTCAGTCCCTCATGCCCCCCAGCAGAGAGAGAACTCTGTCAGTCCCTCATGCCCCCCAGCAGAGAGAGAACTCTGACAGTCCCTCATGCCCCCCAGCAGAGAGAGAACTCTGTCAGTCCCTCATGCCCCCCAGCAGAGAGGGAACTCTGTCAGTCCCTGGCTTTTAGGAGCTGGGGGGTGGCGTGGGGGGGGGGCCCCAGTGAGACCCCAGCATGACCAGCCCCCCCCCCCTGGCTCCTAAAAGCCAGGGACTGACAGAGTTCTCTCTCTGCTGGGGGGCATGAGGGACTGACAGAGTTCTCTCTCTGCTGGGGGGCATGAGGGACTGACAGAGTTCTCTCTCTGCTGGGGGGCATGCGGGACTGACAGAGTTCTCTCTCTGCTGGGGGGCATGCGGGACTGACAGAGTGCTCAGGTCGCTACGGTATACTGGGACAGTATAACTGAATGTGGATTCTGTGGCCCATGTTTTGTGATCTGTGGATCGTGTGTCTTCTGTGATCACTGGCAGCAGCAGTGTGTGTGTCATTTGAGGAGGGAGGGGCATAGAGCACCGCCCAGATAAAAGACACTCTGTTCCCTCACAGATAAGCTTGATAAACTATGCTCTGGCCAACCACTGACTGCTGTCTGTCTGTCTGGGAAGGGGACAAAGGTCCAATGGCTGCTCGAGACACTCCCCCATCCCAGGCAGAAAATCAACTTTTATTTTTGTCCAATTTGGAAGAAAATATGATTTTCAGAGGGAGTTATATAGGGGTTGTATAAAATCTACATGTGCATGAGTAGTCCTGTTTTATATCCACTGTGTTATATCCATGAAGGCTCCACGCTCACTCACTCCCCGAACAGGATGTCGTGTCACTCAGCCTCCAGGATTACAGATATGGTTTCTGTCTGAGTTTCATTTCCAATGAATCCTGGCAGTGTGGGCCGGGGTGGGTCGGTAGCAGCAGAGAACCCAGAGAAGAGGTTAAAACATACTGCCAGAAACCCCTACGAGAGCCTCTCCCAGAATCACATCCTGTAGCTTTTGATGGCCAGACAGAAGAACCTCAGGGTATAGTCCTCTACTCTGCTCTCTGAGATGATGTGGGATTGGTTGGTGTTTTGCTGGTGGTGTGTGTAGGTGGGGCTGCAGGATGCTGCAGGATGCTCAGGTCCCTGCTGTAGCCCTTCCTCCAGGGTTGGCCCAGGTCAGGCCCCAGGGCGCGGGCTGGGAGAGATCAGTCAGCTCCCTGGAACAACGCCAGGAGCAGCTCCACACTCAGCAAACCTCAACGACAGCCTGGAACATCACTGCTCTCTCAAGCCAAGTCTAGAATTCATGCATTTCTGGACATGTTTAAATTCGGAATCAGTGAATCTCAGTCATGTTTTTCACTGAGATTCTCTGAGTCTGGTCATGGTTGAATGTTCTTTATTCAGAGTCGGGTCATTAGGGATGGGTATCGTTAGGATTTTATCGATTACGGTATTGATACCGATATTGCTTATTGATACTGATACTTATCGATACTCTTATCGATACTACTCCACCACTTTGCCCCTCCAAGGCAATAATAGGGGAAACACTGTACAGACTTAATTATAATAACAATAATAAGTGTTACCTGTATCTTTAGCCTGGCTCATCTGCTTCTTTCAGTGTTAGCATTAGCCGCTTCGCTAAAGCAGTCAAACACGCTGCACTGACTCACAGCACCGTCGGTAGATTTGGTGAAGTTCCGTTTTGCCCTGTCCTCCACTATGCCTACTTCCTCGAGAGACAATAACAATGCAACATCATCGCCTGTCACCAGCAGCTTCGTTGTGATTAGGGGACGGATGCCAGCTGCGTTGACTTATTTATGAAACGAACGCGGCTCCATGGATTTATGAAATGAGCACATTAAATACCGATAGCAGCACCGTTTGTCCATGAGCTTGATATTTCGGTACTGACCCAATGACGTACCGGTACCAAAAAATGCTGGTTCCCGATACCCATCCCTACTGGTCATGGTTGAGGGTTCTTTATTCAGAGTCTGGTCATGATTGAGGGTTCTTTATTCAGAGTCTGGTCATGATTGAGGGTTCCTTATTCAGAGTCTGGTCATGGTTGAGGGTTCCTTATTCAGAGTCTGGTCATGTTTGAGGGTTCCTTATTCAGAGGCTGGTCATGATTGAGGGTTCCTTACTCAGAGTCTGGTCATGGTTGAGGGTTCCTTATTCAGAGTCTGGTCATGGTTGAGGGTTCCTTATTCAGAGTCTGGTCATGTTTGAGGGTTCCTTACTCAGAGGCTGGTCATGTTTGAGGGTTCTTTATTCAGAGGCTGGTCATGGTTGAGGGTTTTTTATTCAGAGGCTGGTCATGGTTGAGGGTTCTTTATTCAGAGGCTGGTCATGGTTGAGGGTTCTTTATTCAGAGGCTGGTCATGGTTGAGGGTTCTTTATTCAGAGGCTGGTCATGGTTAAGGGTTCTTTATTCAGAGTCTGGTCATGGTTGAGGGTTGTTTATTCAGAGGCTGGTCATGGTTGAGGGTTCTTTATTCAGAGGCTGGTCATGGTTAAGGGTTCTTTATTCAGAGGCTGGTCATGTTTGAGGGTTCTTTATTCAGAGGCTGGTCATGGTTAAGGGTTCTTTATTCAGAGGCTGGTCATGGTTGAGGGTTCTTTATTCAGAGGCTGGTCATGGTTGAGGGTTCTTTATTCAGAGGCTGGTCATCGTTGAGGGTTCTTTATTCAGAGGCTGGTCATCGTTGAGGGTTCTTTATTCAGAGGCTGGTCATGATTGAGGGTTCTTTATTCAGAGGCTGGTCATGGTTGAGGGTTCTTTATTCAGAGGCTGGTCATGGTTGAGGGTTCTTTATTCAGAGGCTGGTCATGGTTGAGGGTTCTTTATTCAGAGGCTGGTCATGTTTGAGGGTTCTTTATTCAGAGGCTGGTCATGGTTGAGGGTTCTTTATTCAGAGGCTGGTCATGATTGAGGGTTCTTTATTCAGAGGCTGGTCATGTTTGAGGGTTCTTTATTCAGAGGCTGGTCATGGTTGAGGGTTCTTTATTCAGAGGCTGGTCATGGTTGAGGGTTCTTTATTCAGAGGCTGGTCATGGTTGAGGGTTCTTTATTCAGAGGCTGGTCATGGTTAAGGGTTCTTTATTCAGAGGCTGGTCATGGTTAAGGGTTCTTTATTCAAAATTCCAAGCATTCCTAGGCAGATGTCAGGCATTGATAATATGCAACCAATGGACTGGTACTGGGATGAACCAGTGGACTGGTACTGTGACGAACCAGTGGACTGGTACTGTGACGAACCAGTGGACTGGTACTGTGACGAACCAGTGGACTGGTACTGGGATGAACCAGTGGACTGGTACTGTGACGAACCAGTGGACTGGTACTGTGACGAACCAGTGGACTGGTACAATGATGAACCAGTGGACTGGTACTGTGACGAACCAGTGGACTGGTACTGGGATGAACCAGTGGACTGGTACAATGATGAACCAGTGGACTGGTACTGGGATGAACCAGTGGACTGGTACTAGGATGAACCAGTGGACTGGTACTAGGATGAACCAGTGGACTGGTACTGGGATGGCTGAGCTGTACGTTTTTGTTATGGCTGTTAGTGTGGGATTCAATAATGTGTGGTTCATTTCATAGCAGCACTCTAATACGTCTATGTGATGATGGCTGAGGTTGGGAGCATGGTCCGTGTGTGGTCGTTTATAACAGTATTATTGCGTGTGTGTGTGTGTGTTTGTGTGTGTGTGTGTGTGTATGTGTGTGTGCACACATGGGTCTCTGTCTCCAGAACCAGTGGCCCAGCTAATACCAGAGGCGGGTTCTCCTCTCCATGAGCGCGTGCAGCAGTACCGGCAGCTACTGGACGGGCTGCCCATGGACGCCTACACGCACGGATGCATCCTCCACCCCGAACTCACCGCCGACTCCATGATCCCAAAGTACGCCACTGCTGAAATACGTAGTAAGTGAAGTCAGAATTCACTGTCTTGGGGCATGCCCTTGCACCGATTCCACATGGGGATTCATACACAAAAGCAGCAGATTCAAGATTCGTTTTATTGGCCATGTATACAGCAGAGATATGCTAATCTAATTTTAGTTTGCCGTCCTTGTGCCTCTCAACACGCCACCTACAGTAATTATATCTAAATTGACCTCCTTGTTGAAGATTAAACGTATTATCATAGTGCATTGCAGCTATGCAATGTTCTCTCAATTCTCCAGCCCAGCAGTGTATGTTAGGATTGTAGAATCTGAACTGCAGAGCCCTTCTATCATGTAATGGACTTCACCTCTAAATCTAAAGGGAGGGGCTGGTCCAGCCAAGTCCCTGCAGTGGTATAAATTCGACCCTGTCCTGGGTAATACCGGTTAAATAAGCCTGACAGCTTATTTATTGGGAGCGGTTCAGCGATTATGTTTATGTTTGATTTGAGCCATTAATGTTCCCTAATGTACCTCTCACCTCCCTCTCTGTGTAAAATTCCTACCAAACAGGAATATATGCCACCCACTCAGTCAGAGCCCACATTGAATGCCCTCTGTATGGCTCTGGTTGTCCTGTTCACAGAGAGGTTTTGAGACTACGAGGAGTGTGTAAGTTACTGAAGTATGTGCTTGCGCTCCTGGGTGCAGTATATTACCAGTATGCTACTTCGGAAAAGTCCTTAAAGGTGCAATGTAAAAGTAATGTAGGATTTTTGTAGTTTCTTCATATATGTATACTAGCTATAGGTTAAATCTGCAGGGTTTGTGAAGTGAATGTATCAAAGTAGTTCCTTATCGCATCATATACATATGAGAAGTCTGTGTAGTACATACTAATAGTATGTCTGTCTGTCTGTCTGTCTGTCTGCCTGTCTGTCTGTCTGTCTGTCTGTCTGTCTGTCTGTCTACTAAAATACATACCAACAGTCTGTCTGTCTGTCTGTCTGTCTGTCTGTCTGTCTGTCTACTAAAGTACATACCAACAGTCTGTCTGTCTGTCTGTCTGTCTGTCTGTCTGTCTGTCTGTCTGTCTGTCTGTCTACTAAAGTACATACCAACAGTCTGTCTGCCTGTCTGTCTGTCTGTCTACTAAAGTACATACCAACAGTCTGTCTGCCTGTCTGTCTGTCTGTCTACTAAAGTACATACCAACAGTCTGTCTGTCTGTCTGTCTGTCTTCAGGACACCTGGCAAATGCTGCCTCTGAGCTGATGAAGCTGGACCACGAGGAGCCTCAGCTCACAGAGCCATACCTCTCCAAGCAGAAGAAACTCATGGTGAGATAGTCCTGTTTAAATGTCCAGAGCATGGTGCGACAGAGGTATTTTATACCCACATGAAATGTGGCTTGAAATCGTAAAAAAGGCATTTATTAAATCAATAGTGTCTCATTAAGCATCCCCAAAAATCTGATTTGGATCTAGAAGGGCACTCAGATCACAGACCTCTGCCCATATGTAGATAGATAGATAGATAGATAGATAGATAGATAGATAGATAGATAGATAGATAGATAGATAGATAGATAGATAGATAGATAGATAGATAGATAGATAGATAGATAGATAGATAGATAGATAGATAGATAGATAGATAGATAGATAGATAGATAGATAGATAGATAGATAGATCTGTTTGCGTCAGGTCTGGTAAATGATTTCCCAAAATGCAGACTGCTTTCTTACAGAACACTGAGGCAAGCATCATGCAATATTGTGTTAGTTATTACCAAGCAATGCGACTCAAACATGGATTTTATTGCCGATTTGTCATTCCGATGTAGGCTACTAGGGATACAGTATCACTAAATTATCTCAAGTGCTTGTGCCAGGATCTGGCATAGACTTGTATTGACCCACAATGTATCAACGTGAGCCTCCCATGGTCAGGGCCAGCTCGGACAAAACAACACTCTCATTTTAAGGATTTGATTTTGCCAGCCTCTGGAAAACTACAGTAATCAAACAACCCTACATCTTCTAAGGGTTTGTAATAAAATCCAAGGCAACTCTTCATTCCAAATAAAAAGCCTTTAATACAGGGCTAGTTCATAGTTTAACAGGGAACCAACATGTTTCGACGCTAGGTCTTCATTTTTTGTTTTATGATGACAGATGGATATGGGCTTTGTAGTGACATGTTGATTGTTGTGTTCACAGGCAAAAATCTTGGACCATGACAATGTGAACTACCTGAAGAAGATTCTAGGAGAGCTAGCCATGGTTCTAGACCAGGTAGAAGCTGAACTGGAGAAAAGGAAACTGGAATATCAAGGTCAGTGTACAAAATTAATGTAGGCCGACTGTAAATGTGTTCCTCGTTATATATTGTTATGTAAAAGATCATCAATGATCAACACATCACTTTAACGATATTGTTCAACTAATATTTTGTTTGGTTTATGCTGCTACAGTCTATCTGTTCTCTTTTTCCTGCCAGCAGGTCAGAAGTGTGAGTTATGGCTTTGTGGACCTGAATTTACACTAGCCGATATCTGCCTAGGAGCCACGTTGCACAGGCTCAAGTTCCTGGGACTCTCTAAGAAGTACTGGGAGGATGGAAGCCGACCTAACCTCCAGTCGTTTTTTGTGCGTGTGCAAAAACGCTACGCTTTCCGCAAGGTCCTGGGCGACATCCACACTACTCTGCTCTCGGCAGTTCTACCCAACGCATTCCGGATGGTAAAAAAGAAGCCGCCATCTTTCTTCGGGGCCTCTTTCTTAATGGGCTCGCTGGGTGGGATGGGTTACTTTGCCTATTGGTTTTTAAAAAAGAAATACATGTAGTGAATGCCCTCTTGTTGTGTTAAATGTCTGTGTATTTGTGTGATGTTTCAACTTTTCTGTAATGTTTTACGACAGCAGGAAAATATGAATCTATATAGAGAACACTATTACTTACTACTGAGTAAACAAAGAATATAAGAACATTCCACAGCAAGGAATTCTTGACAGCACATTCTCTGGTAATGAATGCCTTCATCTCCTTCATTTCTGCTTCCCTTCAAATCACCTTTTACTTTTTCATTCACTTACTCACTTATTATGTATCTTGGAAGCACACATTCAGCTGTGTGGAATCCAGTTCAACTGTGCGGAATCCTACCCTGATGTTTTTTTTAGACTCCTCTATGATTATCCTACTGTATTTCTTACATGATGGAGAGCCAAATAGAATGTCTCGATGTCACTGTACATCGCCACAGCAACCCCAAACAGGACTCATTGACCCAGCATGTCACCATTCAGTTGAAATAGTTTGTCATGGTTTTGGCGTTCGTTCACCTTTTACCCTTCACTCTTCCTTAGGCCTGGGGTTACACCCTTTAAAACCAGGTCCTAAACCTAACAAACACTTTATGATATAATTGCTGTGCTGCCAGAAACTGCCAGGAGAGACGAAGGTGACAGGCCAACATTCACATGATGTACATACACACACGCACGCGCACACCCATAGTGTCACAAGCACATGGCACCCATCCAGCACTGCATCAGGTCATCATTAGAATGTGATCGTCACATGTAGCCACATGTATCCTTAACAGAGCAGCAGGCCGGCGAGGACAGAGGACCTAAGACAGCGATGCACCATGGGTAAATCAACAGTAGTGAATAAGGGATCTGTGTTGAATGTGCCCCTTATGACAGTGGTGAGATCGTTTCTGTCCTCACATAGGACTGTGGGAGTGTACCACGATACGTGTCATGTTTACATGTAGTCATGACTACTCTCATGGGTTGTGTCTGACATGTTTGGTTTGATTCCAGGAACTTTTTAGTTTTAGTTCATGAGAGTAAATGAGTGCAAAGCTGTTCGTCTCTGGCTCCATAAATGGCCGTTATACAGGAATATCTGTACTGGTCTGTACCTAAACCTCTTAGGGAGCCCTAATACAACCCCTTCAGCTCTCACTGACCCACAATACCCACCTTTGTCTAAGAACACAGTAGTGCATGTGCACAGCTCAAGCACCAAGCAAAACCTTCCTTTAAAGAAACAGAGTTGAACACTGAATGACAAGGCCTAAAATGATGAACAACAGAGAATACAGTAACGTAGTGAGTTTATCGGTACTTATTCTAAATCGCTTTGGATAAAAGTGTCTGTTATATGACTAATGTAACATGGGCAGCTATATCTCTCTGTTGCCACAGAAACAGAGTGAGCGGTTGTCCAGCAGGTGGTTGTTAGCTAGCAGACTGTGTGGCTAGCTGCCGCTGGTGCAGTGAGGGATGCTTAACCAAAGACTAAGATCGATGTCTCATTAATTGTGTGTCAGCTGTGGAGCATCCAGTGGTTCAGTCCCATTACTTATTCTCATCCAGAAACGTGATTGATAAAGATCAAAGTTAAGTCCTCTGGAAGACTAAAATATGTTCCATGAATTTATTACACTACTGTTGAGACTTTGAGGCCTGAAAGAGCATGCAATGAATTATGTGAAAATGTGAATTTGACCGCGTAAAAAAATAGTTATGTAGCAGTTTTGAAAGTTGGAGGTTAGCAAAGGGACATAGGTAGACAGTTTGTACTTTTCCTTTATCATGTCATTAATAGCCATACAATTATCCCAAATGGGTGTCTAGTACATTGCACTCAATGTTGTTTTCTGTCTAGTTTTGGATCCTGGGACACTCAGAGTAAACTAAGTCAAATTAAAGACAAATGGAGAGATAACTTTCATTGTAAATGCTTGTATATTTTACATTCCAGTATATGGTAACAAGCACTACTGTTGTTGCCATAACTTCACTGCTTCTTCTAACTAAAACATTATCCCTGCAGATTGGTCCGTATCTCATGGCTACAAAACCTGAGGACAAATTCAAACAAGTTAGGAAATCCTAGTTGTTATTTGTGGCCATTAAATTTCACAATATTTTTTTATTTTTGAACTTTTTATTTTTTATATTTATAAATATGCATTTATTTATGGTGCTTTTTACAATGTTTGTTCATAACTCTTAAGTTATTCAGTTGCCATCAGTGACAAATAAATTAAGAAAATAAAAAATATATATCTTGAAGATTCAGAATTCAGTTATTTGCCACTACAATAGACAAGCCAAAAACGAGGATTAAGGTTTATGACTACAATTAATACCATCCATCATATTATGCAACATCAGCTGGTAGGCCTACACTGTAGATTTTATTTTAGTAACTACTGTGTACTGTTGTTTTAAAAGGCTTACACATTAGATGTTTTGAGTGAACTGTCCCTTTTATCAATGACAGGACACAATAGACGTGTCTCAAATGGGAGTTTATTTGAATGATTCTCTCATGCAACCCACTATACCAAGTATGCTAAAAATATACTAATGCTAAAATAATCTTGATACCTTTAAATGGTTACTACAGCACTAAACATGCATTTTGTTCCCATTCAATCTTATCCAGATATGAATGAATGCATGAATACACAAATCAAGTGTTAATCAAATATGCTATGTGGAAGTCTGTGTGGCTAGCTGATACACAAACCCAACATCAGTGCCATGCTCAGCATTTGTCTCGGATTACCCAATGTCATTTTAGGAACACCAGCTGCCAAAAGCCACATAGAGACTGCAAGCAAATCCCCCACCTACAAAATGACCTTTCTGTAGGAAAGTAAACTTTAAATAGCAACATCACGTTGGACCCAGAGAAAAAAACAATGTTTCTGGCTTTACTGTATTGCAGACATCTGTAAAATTGCAACACATAACAGTGTTGCAATTTTACAGATGTCTGCAATACAGTAAAGCTTGTTTTACAGGCATGTTTTACAGATTTAGGCTCGTTGTTTCAGTTCTTTTGGCTGAGGTGGGAGTCCAGGTGATAATGGCTTCAGGTACCAGACTTGATAGGTCAGGTACCAGCCCAGTAGTCCACAGGAGGTTCCTAGCACCTTATGGGATAAATCATGAAAATAAACCGAGGTGCAAGCGAACATCCATATCCAGATGATCACTATAGCATTAAGGGAAATGTATAGTAGGTCAAGAATAATATTCGAGGGTACATTTGGTTTCTTCAGATAAGCCATGGGTGCCATCTCCTCCACGATGATAAGCGAGGAGTATGCCAAGATGAAGGAGTGTCCAGAGATGTCATAGCCGTGCCAGTGGAAGCCAGCCCTCCTGCAACTAACTTTAGTGGTCAACTCTGCAGGAACAGTGGTCAACTCTCCAGGTATGACCTCCATGGAGTCAGGTTTGACGCAGGAACCAGTGACATCCTCTATGTAGAAGAAGGTCTCAGTGCAAACGTACCAGATGGCTGTTGCCACCACCAGTGATGTAAGCCTCCGGCAGAGGAAGGTTACACTCCTGTCTACGTGAGAGTTGGAGAGGAGGATGAATGGAGACAAAAGCAACAGTGTCCAGCCCCAGGATATCTTGACAAAATATCTAAGAGAAAACAAATAGGGAGAGAGGTTAAGTATTATCACGATTATCACTGCAGTTAGCTATTTTGCTAAAGTTAGTGTTACTTCCAATGAACACACGCGGATCGATACGCTGACGTTACACAATTAGTAAGCTAGCAAGCTAGCACAGCTAACTTGCTTCATGGCTAGCAATGCTAAGAATACTTCTCCCTCGACGTCATCTTAGCAGGGTGACAAGTTAGATGGACATGCTACAAGATAGCATGGACTTGCTCGTCTAGCAAAGCCTTACGGGTCAGTGGCTGTCTGGCAAGCTAGCTGCAGTACGTTAGCTAACGTTAGCTCCTCCTGGCTAGCAAGCTACAGTGACTACACGCATGAGTCGCAGGCATGGCGAGTCGCAGGTCGAGTGTGTAGTAGCCGGTCAGGTTCAACATACAGCAACACTTACACATTCAGGGCGTTCCTACTACTGCTGAAGTATGTCTCCGGTACGACGTCTATATTCTTGAGAACAGATCCTGCTATTGAAATGCCTAAAAAGAGCAACGGCAACTTCTGACGTACGTAAGTTGTCCTCCAAAGTGCCACAAACTTGTTCACAATGACATCGGTAGCTGCCATGTTGACATGCGGCTGCTTGCGACGTCAGGCTAGTGACTCCTAACCACAACAGATCTGAGACCAGGGTCTCCGCAAGGCCGGTGACATCAGCAGCAGTCTTTAACCAATGAGGCATTTTTCTGGGGTTTTCTTTCCCAACTTTTTTTCTTCTTAACTGCAACATCAGGGGTAGGTTCTGTTAATACATCCATGATAGAAACCGGGCTCTTCCCCTTTTGGTCCTGTGTACGGACAGCATAACGTTTGACGAGCGCTCTCCGTATCTGGATAAAAGCGTCGGCTAAATGACTGTAAAATCTACTACAGTCCCTTGTCCCACCATAGGAAAAAATCCTTAAAGCGGCAATAATCGATTCCCCACCACTAGATGGCAGCAAAAGACTTGTTTACAAACGAAAGGTCTAAATCGTATAATATACAGCATAAGCAAAGTTATGGGCAGTAATTTGACAACAGAGGCAGAAATGCTGGAATAACAAGACATAGCGACTGGTAGTGGTGAGTCATTGAAGTAGGACGATATTAGGACACTATTGCAACTTTAATTAACTATCGGCAACGAAACGTAAGCAGTCAGCAACGAAACGTTTGTCTAATAGGCTCTGTCGCAGATCATTTTCAAAGGTGCATGCAGCTACATTCACAGAGGCCCTCTCCAACCTCCGACCAATGCCTGAACGCATAAAAGCGGTCAACCTACGACGCGCAAGTTCCTTGCTGCGAAAGGCCCTGATACAAGCATTAGTGCTAACCCTCCCAAATAGGGTCTATTTTATATAGATGGCAGCCTCAGCATTTGGGACACAGAGAGAATCTTGGTATGCCCTCTTTTGTGACCTACAGTATGATGTTGCCATTCCAGTCGCGCTCTATTTGCACAGACAAACCCTTGTGGTGGCATTTGGACATGTTTTAGGGGTATGGTTGAAGATGTCAAGTTTCAGGTACTGACCTTCAAACTGACAATCAGACACACTGGAAAGTCCTGCTACTATTTAAGTGAATTAAGTTGGATTGTAGAGAGATATGATTGCAGTACTGTACCACACAGAATGACTCATTACATAAACAACTTAAAGACAATGTACTGTATTCTCCATTGTAATTTTGTCCCCGATGCACTCTGTCTTGGCAGACAAGCCTCTACTAGAAATCACATTTTCCGAGGACGTCTGGTGTTTGGCCATTCTTCCTACAATCCCTGTCTCAAGATTACATGCAAGATGATACAGTCTGGAATGAGGAGAAATTCTGATGTTTTCAATGAGATGGTTACGGATTACATGCAAGACGATCCAGTCTGGAGTGAGGAGAAATACTGATGTTTTAAATGAGATGGTTACAGATTACATAAGTTTGGCTGAAGTACAGAAGTAGTTTGAAACTATGATTTGGACTGCCAACTGAGGTCCAAACTCACATTTTTTTTGAAACCCAATTGCTTTCAGAAGGAAAATCTATCATAGGTCTTCTACTGTTCAAACCTGCTGCACTCTGACTCCACTGCAGATGCTACAAGAAAGAACTGAGCGTGCTTTACTAGAGGCAGTCATAGTGGACTTTCTATACAAGTCTTACATGGGGCGATGATACTGAAGTAGACATACAGTATTCATAATGGATTGGAGCCAATAATTCACATACTTTTTTGCTGACACTTCCCGTATTGGTCGGCAGCCTGATTGATTGTGCTGGTCCGAGGGCGGTCATTTGCCATTTAGAAGAGGCAGACTTCTGTTGCAGCATCACAAATACTACTGTATGCAATGCCCCCGAAATTCTGGCAACACGATTGAATGCTCAAAGGATTGATAACTACTGTTGTTTTAAGCAAACACCTCAGCTGGATGGGGACCCTCTCCTCAAGTTTCTCCAGAGTTTGAAAAATGTTGTGCAAATATTGTGCAGGAAATTGGCAAGCTTTCCTGCAGACGTCTTGGCTGCATGATCAAGAAGTCTGTACTCTGCTGGAGTACGAAATATGTACGGTAAATTATCAAAATGGACTCCTGTGACGTGGCTCTTGAAGGCTTCTAACTCTCCAGGCATTCTCTTGCTGATACTTGACCACCTGCTGGATTCAAGCTGAGAAGAAAGTCCCTTCCAGCCTAGAGTCTGAGCTCTCTGGGTGAATTTATTAAGCTATGCTAAGATCATTGTACTCTTTGAAATGCAAATGTTTTCTTCAAGCAGCCAACACCATTTTTGGAAAATTGGATTGCTGATGCCGATACTATCCTTTATTTATAAAAAAAATATATATATAGGCCTATATAAAAAATAAAAAAAAAGCTAGATACTACACATAGTTAAAGTGATAGTTTGAATTCAGGCTTTTCTGCACAGAGACTTACTTTTTGGTCAGTGATGTCAGTGATGACAGCCGTCCCCACCGCAGGGACCGCAGTTTGGGTTCAGAGGTCAGCAGTAGTGTGTCTGCTCTGTTTATTTCTCACCTCTATTCCAACAGCAGCAGGTGCTGTGTAGCTAGGGGGAAGCTCCAGCAGCTGGGTCGCTAGGGCCTAGCCGACAACTGAATGTTGCGGCTAAAGGGACCTCAAATACATTTTGTGCAAGGTTTATTTTATGTTCCCCCCAGGGTAAATAAGGAGGCCATTGAGTGTGCAGGGTTTTCTTTGCAGGGTTTGGCTCTCCTCAGACACTGCGAGGTCACAGTGTGCTTTTGTATGCAAGGGCACAGCAGCAGGCAGCGTCTCGACTGGACCCAGACCAATGATGTCATGTTGCAGGTGGTGGGAAGGTTTCAGGGAGGGTTGTCTGGTCTGGGGTTCATCCTTGGCTTGGCCTACTTCAGGCTGACTCATGAAGAAAGGTCTTCTCAGATTTATTTGATGGGTTTGTTGTGCCTCAGTCGAGATCCAGGCTATAAATCACGGCAGTTACAGCCTGGTATTTATTCACTGTATTGTAGATATCAGTAATTTAACCAAATCATAATTTTAGCTGTAGCATTATTGACATTAAGTACACATAAAAAGTACATCTGCCTTTTAAATAGATGTCGCTCTGCATGCTTGAGAGAAAATACCAAATGCTACTATGGACTTTGGCTGACCATTCAAAGTCATACAGTACTCTAGTTGTAATCTTTCAATAATGTTTCAATGAGAAATGTATGACAAGAATTGTTTTTCATTCTCTGTTGAACAGTCACATACAGTGCTGTACTATGGCCTAAAGGTCACCACTATAATGACTCAGATGGTTTTTATTGCACTGGTGATGGTGTGATGCTTGGCTTTAAGTCCATGTCAAAAATGTAAAACTTTTTTCAGTCCTCTGATTCCTGTAAATTGCCTATGGAACGAGCAATTGTCACTCCTTCCAAGTACCACTGGGAAGGGGCTACATCACTAAGTCAATTTGTTTTCCGCCTGCCAAAACAAAGTTTGGACTCTGCTGACATGACAGAAGGCCCATTGCCCGGCAGCAGCAGGAGTGGGTCTCCTGGATTGAGGCTAAATGACGTGCTTCACACAGAGGGAGGCGTTTCTCCACAGTTTCCTTGACTAGGAGGGAAAACTGCACAGCAGCTCTGCACCTCTTGACCTCTGTCTTTCAGAGACGTTCAGCTGCAAGTGAACCACCCAATAGACCACCAAATAGACCGTCCAGTAGACCGCCCAGTAGACCGCCCAGTTGACCTCCAAGTGGACCGTCCAGTAGACTTCCCAGTAGACCGCCCAGTGGACATCCAAGTAGACTGCCCAGTAGACCGCTCAGTGGACATCCAAGTGGACCGCCCAGTGGAAAGCCAAGTGGACTGCCCCGTGGACCATCCAGTTGACCTCCAAGTGGACCGCCCAGTAGACCGCCCAGTGGACATCCAAGTGGACTGCCCAGTAGACTGCCCAGTAGACCGCCCAGTGGACATCCAAGTGGACCGCCCAATGGAAAGCTAAGTGGACCACCCAGTAGACTGCCCAGTGGAAAGCCAAGTGGACCGCCAAGTAGACTTTCCAGTGGACCATCCAGTTGACCTCCAAGTGGACTGCCCCAGTGGGAAAAAGAGAAGAGTGGCCATGTACTGTACACAATGTAAAGAGAGGGAATCCATACTGTTTACTTAATAGGAAAAACATTACCTACACTGAGCATCATTCATTTTAACACTCCAGAATGGTTCAATCCAACGTGTCTTCCTTCCCCCGTCTGGGTGGATCAGCTGCTCGTGATGGATCTATTTTATATTGCTGCTCAACATTTTTGCCTCCTTTCATGTGTGATGACAGAACTATTAACTATGTGGCAGAACTGACATGGATGTGCTTGTTGCTAAATGTGAATGTTGGGCCTCACAAGGCTTCGTTGTCGCTGGTGTAGTTCTGGCTCTGGCTGCTCTCATGCTCATCCATCATACCAACACTGAGACATTCCATTGACGTGACTCTAAAGATAACAGTTTGATCATATCAGGTTTATATCTGGGTAAGCTTTTGAAACCAGGCACGTTTGAAGTGTGGATGTGTATGCAGCAATCAAGATTGAAACACCTACTGTATAACATGGGTTAGTTAATTCAGTGTGATTGTTGTTTGTTTGAGCCTAAAAGAAGGGGTGTAGATCTGGGCTTCTTTACATGATTTTGATGTGGCTACTATTCAAGTCTACATTGACACATTGATTGCTGCATTGTGTCAAATCTTTAAGCATGAAACTCAAGTACCTGAAACATCCAGGGTTATCTGCTCCACAGGACAGGTAAAAATCCCACACACATCTGATGTGATCTGTTTGTGTAATATACAGACACAATGTAATAATATGCCTTCTCAGGACTGCTTCACTGATCTGACTAGCATCCTTTCTTTTCTTTATGTTACTAAGAACCACATTGTGTGTATATCAAGCTTTTAACATCCCCTACTACTACTCAAACAGTCTGCCTGTTTCTCCCCAAACCATTGAATTATGAAGGTGAAGCATGTGGGCTTGGTTTTTATACTGTATTCTTCATTTTTTTTCCATCTCACAGAGAGCCTGATGGTGTGGATGTCTCACAATACCTCGTCAGTCACATTCCTCCCATATCAACATCTCAAGATGAGGTTAAAACAAGAGGCAGAGTCACAACTCTCACCAAACTGTTAATTTATATCATACTGCAGGTGTCGGGCTGCAGGCTGAGTAAACAGCATTTGTGTCCGTTTGACGGTGAAATTAATTGAATTCTCCTTTATAAATGGATTAATCCAAAATGGACCAGAGTTTCCCTTCTCTCATCCATAAAATGTGAGAGAAAGACCCGTTGGAATGGCCAAGTTAAAGAGTGCGGGTCATTCGGTACACAGACCATCCTCTTTGGGATCGGCCCGTAGTCTTCCATCAGGCTTTCCCATTCCCTCACACATTCAGAGCTTTGGGTGGTCATCGGTTTTCAACATATAATTTAAGGTTTTAGGAGCAAAGGCTACGGCTTTAGGATTACAATGCTTTTCCTGCGGGTGAACATTCTGGAAACAGAAACACTAGACGGGATTCCTGAGGTCAGTACATCATCACCATACGCACGGACTCTCGCTCCATCAAGTGCTCGGTAGACACGTTCGTCAGTAAACTTCACACAGGCCTTTATTAGGCTGTATTTGAGGCAGCCTAGATAGCAAGCGGATCTGGGCCATATACAGGCCAGATCTGGCCTTTGTGGCTTAATTCCGGCCCATATATGGCGCAGAATCATTACACATCCGCTTGCTATCTGGGAGGCGTCTCAGGTGCCTTGATCCTTGCTACAGGGCCAGGGAGTCCTTGAACTGAGCTCAGTGCCATTGTCCTCCACCACTGTATTATTGTGACAGTGAAGAGCCTGATCTGCCACCCCATGCGGGCAGAGCTGTTCCAGGCGGGGCTGTGTACCTTGGCGGCAGTGGCGGACATCTGTATCCAACTTTTTGGGGGGGGGGCATTTACATTGAAATTTTGCAAGAGTATTTTTTTGGGGGGACATCTTCCTATGCGGCTGTATGGTCATTTGAATGCCACTACCCCAATCTAAATATTGTGGGGGGGGAGGGACAATTTTAATGATGTCAAATATTGGGGGGGACATGTCCCCCCTGACCCCTCCAGGATCCCCGCCCCTGCTTGGCGGTCCCCAGGCTCTAGAGCAGTGGTTCTTAACCTGGGTTCGATCGAACCCCAGGGGTTCGGTGAGTCAGTCTCAGGGGTTCGGCGGAGGTGAAGACACACACCCGACTCATATGATTCGTGATGACACGCCCCGCTTGGCCATCATTGGCTGCAGGTGACCACGCTACATCGCTTGACCTATCTGTGCTGCAGGGAATTTGGTGCGCTCAGTAGTCGACTTGTGACTGTCGTCATGGTACGTCATGTGATTGTGAAAGGAACAGACTTTGTTGCGAAAATGACATGAGAGTGGCACTTGCCATGGTGAAGCTGCACATTTCTGAACTGGTCTCTGAAAGGCAACAGCAGAAGTCACACTGATTTGCAGTAAATATTCATTATTATGTTTTTGTTTTTGTGTGAAAATCATGTTTTGATGGTTTTGTTCTTTGAACACAGTGATGTTGATGCACGGTTCATTTTGTGCACCAGTAAAATATATACCTATGTTTTGAATTTGAAAAAATCATATTTTATTTTTCCAATTAAGGGTTCGGTGAATGCGCATATGAAACTGGTGGGGTTCTGTACCTCCAACAAGGTTAAGAACCACTGCTCTAGAGGTAGACTATATTACACATGGCAGAGGAACTCTTCCTGGAATCAACGGCAGCTGGAGATGAGCGCTGACTCTGCACTCACTACAAAATGGAATCTTTGGTTCTTGGCTTGGTATGCGTTTCTCACCGCACTCCCCCCCCCAGGGGCATGCTTATTTAAACGTTTTATTGTGTTTTATTGAAACAACTTGGGGAGATTAGGGGGTGCCAAAACACGTGTTTTCCCTCTTCAAACAGCTCTTAAGGCAGTCCCAAGCTTTCACATTAAACACAGTCAAATAAACATTTCCAAATCCACAGTAAATTGGAGGGATTCTTCCTATCTATAAATCCTCTGTTCATTTTGATTGGAAACATGCATCACTTAATGTAATTGAATGGAATTGTTCAATCATCAAATTAAATGCAATTAAATTGCAAAATGCAATTAAATTACAGTACCAAACAAGAGTACCGGCAGCTAAGGAGATGTCATCATTTGTGTTCATTGTGAACTATCAACAGATATTTCATCAAATATATTTTTTAATTTCTATGAAGCTCTGTATCTGTGATACTCTGTATCTGTGGTTCCTAGAGGACTGGCCAGGTGGTGGTGAGGAGTTTACATGAGAAAGTTAAATCACCTATCAAACTGAACATCCCTGTGGGAGGAAGAAGAAGAAAAAGACAGGAGGGATTGTGCGTCAGATACCCAGTTGGCCCAGTTAAATTTCCCTGCCACATATGTCAAGCGGGCTTGTTTGCAAAGGCTAGTGTTTAAGTGTGGATCAGCTCCCGCCCGGCTCTGCTGGTCTGCTGCGAGGCTGAGATCACAGATGAAGGTATTTGCTGTCTGTCTGTCCCGGGTCTCTCCTGCCTTTCTCTCTCTCTCTTTCACTCTGTCTCTCTCTCGCTCTCTCTCAGTCGGTGTCTGCATGCTGGTTTATTATTTTAGCATCTGATATTTACTTGAATTATGTATGCTACTGTATGTGTTAATGTATTTACTGTTGCTTTTGGGGTGCGTGATAGCAGAGGATTAGATTAGGCAGATATGCAAATGTTGATATTCAGGGGATGTTTCCGTCATTTAGAAGCTATTAAACTAAACATTGAAAGAATATTATATCATTTTATTAGTAGAATTTTAGCAAACACTTACTATATAAATACCAGTTTACTATGTAAATTACTAATGTATAATTACTATATAATTTAAATGATTAAGTGGGATTAAAATGAAAATATAGGAATAGGAATAGTACCTGTACAGCAGTATAAATCTTCTCTCTAGATCAATTTCATTTGCATGTCTGGATCAAAATTCCAGCTGAAGAGCAAAATTATGTAAGGTGACAGACAGTCCTCATGTAACATGCAGAACTGTTGAATGAATGTCTGATACCCTAGTTAAATTATTATATTTTATATAAATATATTATTATATTTATATTTTATTATATTTTTTAACAATATGGCTTTTTGAAATTTGTCTAAATACAGGCTATTTTGGACTTCTTGTAGTACTCTGTCTCTGATTTCTCATAAATACCTCATTACCTCATCAGAACCTCATTAATTGAATACACCCAGTGAATTATCCTGTACTACCCCCCTCCTCCTCCTCCTCCTCGAACTCAGAAGCCAGTGCGAACCCTGTGGTGCCCCAGCCCTCTGCAGAGGGTGGAGATGACCGCAGCTTGCTCTCAGCTCCTCTTTGCCGCCATCTTGTGGACGATGCCTTACTTGGGCACGGCTGCGGCGGTGCTGTCCGACCCCGCAGACGTCCTCGGCCTGAGCAGGGCTGGCTGGGAGGCAGCACACTCGGACTTCAGGAATCTCACTAGCGCCAGCGTGTCGCGCAGCAGACGGAGACGAGCCATCACGTCCAGGGAAATGGTCGCCTTGTTGGATTATCACAACCGTGTCCGCTCACAGGTGTTCCCCCCAGCAGCCAACATGGAGTACATGGTGAGACCCTCAGAGCACGGACACAATGAGCTGTATTCTCACCTCAAAACTCCCACCAGACGGTTTAATAAAAACAAATGTAAAACTTTTCCTAGACTAAAAAACATGACTAAATACAGAAAAATAGAGACTAAAACAAGGTGATTCTTAAGGCTTGTAAGGCTTAGCTGAACCTGGGGAACCAGACCCAATGTTATGTGGAGATTGTGCACTATTACAGGATTAGGAACTTTAAAGTTTCATGGCATTTTATGTTAATTTCACAAGAAAAATAAGTATAAATATGCAACATCATGGTGGGACAAGTGAGCTGTGTAAACTAGTGAGCTGTTAGAGTGTGCAGGCTTGGTCTCATGAAGGGAAAGGTTTTTCGTGTGTTTTTGTCTAATGTTCAACAGCTGCCCCCCCCCCCCCCACACACACACACACACTCCATCCTTCCGCCACCCTCCCTCTCTCCCTTGCCCTCCCTCTATGTGTTGTGTAGATGTGGGATGAGCGCCTGGCTAAGTCAGCAGACTCCTGGGCCTCGCGCTGCATATGGGACCACGGACCGACGCAGGCCATGAGATACATGGGCCAGAACCTGTCCATCAACTCTGGGAGGTAGAGCACAACCTCGCCTCTCAGACAGGGCTGGGCATGTCCAAGCCTCGCTTTCAGGACAGACCGATATATTGAGTGATTGTACGACAATACTGTAGCTACTATAGGAGCATTGTTCTTAATATCAGATTGAAAGCAAATATGGTATGAGGTAGTGACTGGAGACTAGTGAGTACTTCCTTCAAACAATGACACTCCTCTTCCTGTTCAGGTACCGATCAATCATCGAGCTGGTGAGGTCATGGCACAACGAGAAGAACTCCTTCTCCTACCCCAACAGATGCAGTGGATTAGTGTGCACCCACTACACACAGGTGTGGCTTCAGCACCGTCACAGTCCATGTACAGTTTCAGTGTGTTATGAACAGTTTTTCCCATGTGGGGTTTATTGGCTGCATACTGTACCCAAGAAAATGTGTGGGTCTTTAAAATATGAATCTCCGGTACAGTACGTTGAATTACATAGAAAGCATCTAGAAAGCCCAATGTGCATTCTTAGGTGAGCTACATCTGTTTCAGATGGTGTGGGCAAGCACCAATAGGATGGGATGCGCCATCAACAAGTGTTCAAACATCTATGTGTTTGGGAGCACCTGGAGGGAGGCAGTATTGTTGGTCTGCAACTACTCTATTAAGTAAGTCACACACAAGTCTCCTCTCTACCTATCCTTTATTACACATGGGATTCCCTTCAACAGTGCACAGGCATACCCTACTTTTCTCAGAGATAATGTAGGCTAACCTAAAAATACACATTATTTTATTAGTATTTGAATGTAAAAAGACAAGTAACTGGTTTGTATATTTTATTTCAGGGGTAACTGGTTGGGAGAGGCGCCCTATAAGAGCGGGAAGCCGTGCTCTGCCTGTCCCTCGAGCTACGGCGGCTCCTGCAGCAGAAACCAGTGTTCCAGCCGCTCCAAATCCAGGAACAGGAAACGCTTCTAGAGGTCATGAAACATCCCCTATCACACTTCCTGTTTTAACAGAAGAAAGGACAGCTATTGATCTTTTTTTTTTGTGAACTAATTACGTTCATCTCATCAATAAACAAAGACAGCAAGAAAAGCACAACCTGTTTTTAAAATATTGGATATTCATGAAAAGAAAATATATTTTAGAACTTAAAGTACCACTATTATTGTCTTGATCATTGATGAATGTTTGATGCACCATCCACTGGATCTAGTGGCATGAATGTCATGTTTCTCTTCTTCAATGATAATGTTGAGATGTTAGACTGATTCTCCCCACTGTTTAGAAAGAAAGATACAATAGCTTAAGTCAGAAAAACGTTTAGTTTTCCTTTAACTTTTTTATTCATCTGATATTGTTGCCTTTATTGAGAAGGATTTGAGAGGATGTCGATGCTATATTTTATATTTCTTAAAAGAAACATCCATCACCTGTTTGCACTGTTTTTGGTCAGCTTGTCAGCTCAGTGTTGGAGAATAAGCACTTTTATGGTTCATCGTTTTTTTTTCATTGTACAGTTGAGAATTTGCTTGTACTGTAGTTCTAGTTGTGTACTGTATTACAGTATTTGGCCTGTATGTTTGGCCTGAAAAATGACTTAACGGTCAGTTCCTCAATAAAACAGACATGCGTTTAACAAAAAGTTTTTATTTATTTAATATTGAACTCAACACACTCAACCACATTGCCAACTCCATCTTTAATCACTGACTAACTGATGCTTTGTGACGTCTAGGATGGGCTGTTTACCTTTGTTTATGACTTGCCTAATTGAAGATGGTCCTACGGCCATTTTGTTTAATCCAGAGAATAACATGTACTGAACAGTATGTGCATCATGCTGCATGTTACCAGTATTTTGTTGCGTTACTGTACATCCTTGAGAGAGGGAATTCTTTTTCTGAACCAAAACAAAACTTGAGACGTCATCGCCGAGGTGACACCCTCTGTACATGCTCCACTCCTCTCCCTCCCTCCCTCTCTCTCTCTCTCTTTCATGTCCTCCCCACCTTCCCCTTTCTCTCGCTGAGCAAACTCAGTCCTCCATTCTCCTTCTCCTCCACTTTCTATTCACTCGTCATACATATTCTGAAAAATGATGTTTAAAGATGGAGGGGGGGGGGGGGGGAGAACGACATAACTTGTCTATTTGAGTTTCTATCATGGCGTTGCCATAGCTACGGCTGCCATATAGATGGTGTCCATACGAGGCTGGTTACTGTTTAACTACTCCTCCCACATTTGCCCAGATTAGGAGAATCAATAAGATAAGAGGAGCACTGGCCTTACCCTGGGCCAACAACACCTTCGCCACAGCAACGCTAGCTGTGTCAAACTTCCATATTTCACACCTGAAGTTTCCGAGTACTAGAAGGGGCGAGGAGTTAAAACCCATGGTCTAAACGACAGAACCCAGGGGACGATATGGTCAATGTAAACGCGCCAGTCAGTACAAGTATGGACCTTCCATTTGGTGAGTACACACTCTCTTTCATCGTTGGACTCAGGGTCTCGGAGAACATGGTTGAGCGTGCCATCTGTTTGCTCTGCGTAAAAGGTGGATTGCACCTTGCCGACGCCAGAGCACCTCTACCTGCTAATGTCCCAGATGGAAAATGTTGCCATTTTTGTCCAGGTTTGTCACACGTCCGCCATCTAGGAGGTGTGGCGAGGATACGGAGGTTGTTAAAAAGGGCTGGAGGATGGGAAAGATGGAGAGACTCCATAGTGAGACTACCTGTGCAGTAGATCTCTCCTGTTGGAGCTGCAGTAGAAGAATATTGATAATGATGAGTTTAGGAGGAAGGTTCTCAACATCACGGTTAGAAGAACTTTGAATGTCAACCCTGACACCTGAAAACCTCTGTTGTAGTATATGTATATTATATCCTTATACAATGCAATTATTAATGGATCAGGATACTACCAGGATACCCGGGTCATTCATAATGAGACTATTTGAGTGTGTGCTTGATGAAGACACAGGGCACTTTGACGCACCCACTTCTTGAATACGCCTTCAAACAGAGAATTACAACTCAGTTGAGTGGGGTTGTTCTCATGTTATTGATCATTCATACTACAGCCCAGGAGAGAGGGTTGGTGTCATGTTATTGATCATTCATACTCCGAAAAGGGGGTTGGTGTCATGTCATTGATCAATCATACTACAGCCCAGGAGAGGGTTGGTGTCATGTCATTGATCATTCATACTACAGCCCAGGAGAGAGGGTTGGTGTCATGTTATTGATCACAGTACTAGAGCTCAGAAGAGAGGGTTGGTGTCATGTTATTGAACATACAGTACTGTTCCTCAGGAGAGAGGATTGTTGTCATATTATTGATCACAGTACTCCAGCTCAGAACAGGGGGCTGGTGTCTTGTTATTGATCATCCAGTCCTAGAGCTCAAGAGAGAGGGTTGTTGTCATGTTATTGATCACAGTACTCCAGCTCAGAAGAGGGGGCTGGTGTCTTGTCATTGATCATCCAGTACTAGAGCAGGTGGCCTGATTTGCATGTCAGACTGGGAGATGCAAAACCGTTTGGATTACAGACACTGCAGCAGGTCTAATAAACCCTCACCCTCACCCTAATAAACTCCCTCTGTGGACCTATTCACTGCAGCAGGACTAACAGCCTAACTCCCACAGCCGGCCTGTTCACTGCACTAGTAGCACCATTGTTTCTGCAAAACTTCCTCATTTGATGATGCCGTGAGACATGTGAGATATGTGAGACATGTTACAGTACCATGAGTTTGTGTATTCTACAGTAAAAGGTGTGAACAGTGATGTTCTATTGACATTGTTCACTGGAGGGGTTTTCATGATCAGGTACAGGCATACATCCACACTGGAGTTTATTCTTATTTTTTATGATGAATGATGTTTAGACAGGCCTACACATTTGCCTGTCAGAAATATCCACCATTGTACCACACTGTATGTCCATAATGTCTGAGTGTATTCGTATTAGTATTAGTACAGTATACATGATGTCTGAGTGTATTAGTATTAGTATACATAATGTCTGAGTGTATTAGTATTAGTATACAGTACATACAGTAATGTCTGAGTGTATTATATATATATAGCCTGTTGACATACATACTTACAGTATGTGCAGCTTTTTTTCTTTTCTGTTTGTTCTAACTTTTCTACTCAGTGTACACTGGAACTGGACCTACGCATTGAAAGATAAATTAACCTAAGAATTTCACTCACTGTTCACTCAGGTGCACAGAGATGTGTCAGTAAAGTGACTGTTAGTCAGTACAATAGCTGTGTTTGTTTACCTCTTTGCTTAAGGAATCTCTCAAACCACGATATTTAAGTTGCAAATACATTTCTTTGGCAGCTGCCAAGTCTAAGCCTCTCTCTGGCCTAGATCTCTGGTCACACTGTGCTTCTTTGTGCAGAAAAGGAGAGCTGTAAATCACTGCTGCTGAGCTCACTGAAACAGTGCTGAGACTATCTCTCACGCTAAACACTGGAATCGCTGGGCTACACACACTGTTAACATGTTTTCTGTTTGTAGATCTCCTGGGGACTTTGAATGCTATAGATCTACGTTACACAGTTGACTACCACTAATTAGATGGATCTCCTGTCCACATGTCAGCTGGAGTCTGTTTTAGTTCCGTGAGGCCTCCTCTGAACTCAGCCTGCAGTGTGTTGCTCAGGCAACAAACCCCACGTCCTACAGGTGAAATTAATATGTAGACCTACAGTACAATTCATGTCACATTCATGGGATTAATTGCTCAACGGTCACAACCTGGACAAACTTTTTCAGCTCTGTTTTATAGAATCAGTTGCCAAAAGTAAACATAACAAATACCGTTGAACAGCCCTTCAGCGTACAGATCTGTTTGCCCAAAATACTGAAGGGCTCGGTGATGGGGCTAAGTGGCTGGGCTCGTCAACTCAGTAGATCTCAGACTGGGACAGACTGAACAGCATCAAGAGTTAACAGGGACCTGTCCTTTGCTGATTTTGAGTATACTTTTGCAGCTAAGAATCAAGAGAGATGAATACTGTTTAAGATAATAGTTCAAGGGAAAATACCAACATGCACACTCTCACAATGTTGCAGTGCTGGGAGTAAATCCCCTTAAAAGTTTCAAATGAAAAATGACATCTTAAATGAAAAATGGCATACTCCCGCACATACCTTTTCTCTGACGGCAGATTAAAAGCAGAGAAAAAGTGTGTGCGGGAGTATGTCATTTTTTATTTAAGATAATAGTTCAGCCCGTCTCTTTCTCTATTACTTGATAATTCTCATACTTTTGCAAAACAATATCAGGAGATAATTGGCTGTGATTTCTGGACCTTACGTTAGACAGAGACAGCTATGAAGCTGCATTGGCCTTTATGAACTGTTACTACACCATTACTACTGCACTGTGATTAAATCACCTGGCCACATGTTATATATTAATCCCCCCAGAGAGCGCAGGTGTGAATGCTCTTCCCATCTTCTCTGCTCCACATCCCTCTCATCATCTGCACTAATGACAAACAACATTCCAGCATCACCTCTAATTAGACTCTATAGTCATGATTAATTTCTGGACCTTGGAGGCTTGTTTATTAGCCATACGGTTACACACAACACACGTGTTAGTGAGAGGCGACACACAACAAACAACACACAAACACATCCATCCACAGTGGTCGCCGGTGGATTTTGTCTTCTGCATTTTTCCCATCCAAGCTATCCTCCACCAGGGGCAGCCAGGAGCAGTGGGCAGCCTCGTCAGTGGCGCCTGGGGACCAAGTCCAAATGCTCAGTCGAGGAGGGAACTGGTCGTGAGATCAGTCTTAGGGTGTCCTAGTGAAGCAGTGAGTGCCGACTTAGGACACAGAGACAGATCCTGTCTCACTACCTCTGTGTACCGCCCCCTTCCATTGGATCCTACTGACCACTCTTCTACAGCCAAGCATGTGGATCACTGCTGCTTTCCCTCCCTGCGTCCATCATAATGTCTTACCCTGGTAGATGGTGCGTTCTCGTGTTACCCCTGCAGGGGGCGCTACCGTTCGCAGTCTTGTGCGGACAGGGGGGTATTACACCCTCTGTGCACTTGACACCATTAAGCCAAATCTCATTGTGACAGGCATTAAAGGATTATGCCTTGTTGCCACTCTCCGTGCGGCGGACCCTCCGGGGCCGGCCTCCAGCCCCAGGGCAGTGGGCCTCCCTCCCTCCCTCCCTCAGTCTGCCTGCCTGGGGCACAGAGAGCGGCCGGCTGCTTCCTCCCAGCCAGGGGCTGATGGGCCTACGCTCCGCAGGGCAGCCCAGGGTCAGGAGCCAGCGGTCAGGAGGATGCATGGCGAGGATGGAGCGCTGCTCTGCTCCACCCCAGGTACCGGACGCACAGGGAGAAGGAACTAGGGGCTGTATGGGAGACGGTACAATTGTGGTAGGGGATTTGTGTGTGTGTGTGTGTGGGGGGGGGTGTTTGTGTGTGTGTGTGTGTGTGTGTGTGTGTGTGTGTGTGTGTGTGTGTGTCTGTGTGTGTGTGTGTGTGTGTGTGTGTTTCTATAGACTGTTCTACCGAACACAACAAGCCTGTGTGTTTACTTTTTAAACCATGGCGTTGTGCTCTTAGTGGGGGTGAAGACTAAATCAAAGACACACTGTTCCAGAACATTGCACACGTTGTCCACAGGGTGGCGCTGCCACCTAGTGGTTGCATTGGCCTCTATGCTTCTGTGTTCTTTTGGCTGTATCATTACGCTCAATGTGGAAAGTAGGCTACTATCTGGTCAGGTCATCCTGTAGCTCTTCGCTGTATCGATTGATCAAATAGTGCGTCAGACGTTTAGCTCTGTGATTCCACCCAATAGGCAACAGAGGGACAGAGAGGGTGACCCCCCCACCCCCCATCCACAAGGAGGGCAGTGATTTGAAACGGTGCTGCTGCCGATGGTAGGGTTGAGAGTGGTCAGCGGTTTGATGACCACTCTTAAACTGGGACAATTACTTCAATCTCAAGTCAACCAATGTTCATATTCACAAGATAGACACTATATCCAGGTTTTAAGATTTAAGAGAATGGTTGGTGTAGTTTTGCTGCTGGACTGGTAGCATATTTGACAATGTTCGTCGTTATTCAACAATATGGAATCATTTTTGAATCCCTAGACTTACAATCGTATGCTTCCTGATGCTGAGTTTTAACCGCTATTGACTGATTGGCTGGAGGGCCTATAGAGAAACATGGAGATCTGGACGCTAGCTGATGAGAGTAATTGGGCCAGCGGTCAAAATGAATCCTCAGCAAAACAGAAGTTAATGATTGCTAAGGTTTATCAGGAACTGTGATTGATTTACGTGGAACATCAGTCTGCATGTTTATTGATGCAATTGTTTACTTATTTGGTGCACTGTCTGCCTACTTGAGGTGTTTTTAGTCAGGCATGGTACGTGGTGAACACAATGGATTTGATGTGAAAGAAAATATTATGTCAATCTTAGCATGCGATCAAATATTTGAAATATGGTCTGTGAGATGCATACAATGATATCTTTCAATGTTTAAATGCAAAATGTCACTACAATTGATTAAGTGACCATGTTAGGCAACAGCAGTGCTGTCAATATTAGACTACAGGCTACATAAAACGTTCATTAGCAAAGAAACCAGAGGATCTGAACCGGAAATAAAACCCCAACAGCAGAGAAATACAGTTGACTTTCACTTAGTAGATTCAATCAGTGACGTTAGAACCTCACTGATTGAATCTATTAAGTGAAACTAAATGTGGCCTTTCCTGAGAATAATCATGTCCATTCACACACAGCGGCACCTCGTCTCTGTGGTAATTAGGAGCATGAGTGAGAAGTCACATTATCTTCCCCCTTTCAACTCCTTGCTTCTCACCTTTATTTGCCCACATGTTTATTGGCCGGTAATACTGGGGTTATGGGGGCTGTGCAAAATGAGGCCTGTGGTTTATGATTACCCTGAGACAAACAGGGCAGGCAGAGGACTAGAGGAGAACTATTTCAACAGACAAGGCCAGACTCTGAAGGCTTCTTGTTGTAAAGAAGCTTTGGGACTGGGTTGGTGAATCTAAGTCATATGAACAGTACTGAGAAGAGACAGCGTGGAAGTCTTAGTCTTTTCATTCTATAGCAGGTTTTCCCCTAGATAACAAAAAACAAAGTGACTATTGATCCAACAATGACAATGCCTCTCTTAAAATATCTTGCTGAGCACATTCCAATAGATGACAAAAATGCTGATAGCAACCTAGAATGAAAGAATACTAGAACTTTCTTGTCACCTCTGGCTAAACTAAGATGGATTAGAAATTGACCAAAAGGTTTGTGGTTTAATTGACCAAGAGGAGGAAGCAGTGTAGGTCTCAAAGGATCTGACCCCGAAAGTATGTCTCAGCCAAAATGTTGTTTCGGACATTAACACATAACGGACGTCAGAGAAAAAAAAGGTCTTTATCAAAAGAAACAGCAAAAAGAGACAAGCTATCTCTCCAATGGCAGCGTTCTGACCAAACAAGCCTCAATAACAAGCTGGAGGGACGAGCTAGGAGGGAGGGGTATCAAGTCAATATCATTCTCTAACATCACAAGTCCTGCCATCAAATCATAAACGTACCATGTATGTACCACAAAAAAACACAAATGACATTAATGTCAACCAAAGTGAAAATTAATAGTCAACAATATTCTCATGGCACAGACGGTACAATATTGCCTCTGGTCAGCCAAAGGGGCTTACACAAGCTGTGTGGTTTGCAGATAGTTATCAGTTGACAAGGTCTTCGCCATGACATTGTACTCACATATCTCCTTCATCTAACACGGACAAGCAGAGCCAGCTTTAGCACTGGTCTGAGAATATGCTGCAGCAAGCACATTAGTCTCCTTCTGAATTTCACGCTTATCGATATCAACACTCCGACACGATCATCATAAACACTCACATTTTCCCTGTTGTGGAACTCAACAAAAAAAAAACAAAGATATAAGTTCCCATACAGTGTATTCCATATCCTATGACCTCAGGCAGGCCAAAAAGCTTCTCCCTCAAGTGCTGGTGTGTCCAGTATTTAGCTTTTAGCTTCAACTACCTCTTGGACCGGACTTGTGGAATGGAATAGAATGATTGAGGAGACGGTAGAAATAGGCTGTGGTTACAAATGGAGTTTGGTCAGTGGTCGGAGATTCCTATTCAGAAGATAGACAGGACTTTGTTCACAAACTGGAGTTTGAAGTTTCAAAGGGGAGAATCACAAGTGTTACATCAGTTCTCAGCGGTCCTTTGACTTTTAGCCCCGGGGCCGGCAGGCAGGCAGGAAGTTTGGGTGACTGATTAAGACAGAACTGTCATCCCAGCATAGCTAGAATCTGCGCTGCGTCAGGACAGAGCGGCGCTGCTGTAAACTGAGGACAGCGAGGCGTCTGGAGAATGACATTAAAGCTTCCTTAATGATGTTTTAGTGGACCGTGCCGGTGAGGGGGTGTGTGTCCTGCAGTGTTTAGGCTTATGAAGAGTATATCCTACTGAATGAAGAAACCTATACCTATGTCTGGCCATATAATCAATGTTGTGAGGTCTCTGTGCTACGTGTAAACTTCGAACGTCCAACCAAAAAGCTAGTCTGTCCAGAGACCCCTGCCGGGTCCCCTGCTCTGTGCTGTAGTCCATGTGTCTGTGTGGTATGGAGAGGTAGCGTCTCCTGCTGTACTGTGTCTGTGTGCTTTGTGTACAGGCATGTGGCAGGCTACCTATCTCATGTGATAATGACGATGAAACCAAAAAGCAGAGCAGTTATGCGAGGAGGTGATAATGTAAAAGTACTGTACCATGCTATCCCTATCTGCTGCATGCCGAACTACGTGTCACTGTGTGTGTGTGTGTGTGTGTGTGTGTGTGTGTGTGTGTGTGTGTGATTAAGAAAGCTGTAACCTTGCAGATTATACTTTATAGAGCTGTATATGGCTGTTCTTGGAGGAGTTCACAGAAAATGGAGATGGTGATGTTGATAAAGAGTTTTAATGGCTGGGAACGATAAGATTCGTTCTCAGTGACTCATCCATTCCTTCACACAGATTCCCACTGCCACTTCAGGATTATGAAAAACTCATAAACAAATAAGCATTTCAGGGGCCCTTTAAAAGAGACTGTATGTCAGCCTAAGACATAAAGGATTTAGTCATTTACAATGTAATACCTGCTGTCAGAACTTCTACACCTCTGAAAGGAACTGAGGTCAATTGCATTTTCAATGTGATCTCCCTCAATCATGAACTGATTTTCTTAAATTGGCGATGCACTTCATTCTTAATAGAAGATTCTCTACTTGAGTCAAGATTGCCCACGCACATGTGGCCATAGTGATGCAAACTCTTCACTCAATGATTCAAAAA
>NC_140244.1:24178436-24218436 GCF_949987555.1 Borostomias antarcticus | reverse complement strand
ACACACTATGAGACACTGGATGACCAGGTGAGACACTGGTCACTGGTTAGGTTAAACACTACGACCTGCCCCTGGATGACCAGGTGAGACACTGGTCACTGGTTAGGTTAAACACTATGAGACACTAGATGACCAGGTGAGACACTGGTCACTGGTTAGGTTAAACACTACGACCTGCCCCTGGATGACCAGGTGAGACACTGGTCACTGGTTAGGTTAAACACTATGAGACACTGGATGACCAGGTGAGACACTGGTCACTGGTTAGGTTAAACACTGTGACCTGCCCCTGGATGACCAGGTGTGACACTGGTCACTGGTTAGGTTAAACACTATGAGACACTCGATGACCAGGTGAGACACTGGTCACTGGTTAGGTTAAACACTATGACCTGCCCTTGGACGACCAGATGAGACACTGGTCACTGGTTAGGTTACACACTACGACCTGCCCCTGGATGACCAGGTGAGACACTGGTCACTGGTTATGTTACACACTACGACCTGCCCCTGGATGACCAGGTGAGACACTGGTCACTGGTTAGGTTACACACTACGACCTGCCCCTGGATGACCAGGTGAGACACTGGTCACTGGTTAGGTTATACACTACGACCTGCCCCTGGATGACCAGGTGAGACACTGGTCACTGGTTAGGTTACACACTATGACCTGCCCTTGGACGACCAGATGAGACACTGGTCACTGGTTAGGTTAAACACTATGACCTGCCCCTGGATGACCAGGTGAGACACTGGTCACTGGTTAGGTTACACACTACGACCTGTGCACAACTAGATCCACATCGTAAAACTAAAACCACTACGATCTGGCTGGAAGGTATCAGGATGATCGCCATTGAAGGCAAGGCAAGGCAAGTTTATTTGTATAGCACATTTCAGCAACAAGGCAATTCAAAGTGCTTTACATGAGACATTAAAAGCATCAAGACAAAGTGCATCACATAACAGGTCATATCAAATTAAATGCAAAAAAAGGACATTTAAAATAAAATGCAGGAAAAATAAAATACAGCAATAAAAGTGACAGTGCAGTGTATGAAGGAATAATTATTTGATTTAATAAAAAGCAGTGGCGAAAAGAAAAGTCTTCAGTCTGGATTTAAAAGAACTGAGTGTTGCAGCAGACCTGCAGTTTTCTGGAAGTTTGTTCCAGATATGTGGAACATAAAAACTGAACGCTGCTTCTCCATGTTTTGTTTTAACTCTGGAGACAGAAAGCAGGCCTGTGCCAGACAACCTGAGAGGTCTGAATGGTTCATAACATAGCAGCAGATCAGAAATATATTTGGAGCAAACCAAATATTACCAGAGGAGCATGCAGATTTGAAGACCATGCAAATTGTGCCACTACTAAATAGAGTTTATTCACATCAATAACAGTTTTTTTTCTCCAAACATTTAAAGCTATAAGGATGCAAAGAGTCCTACAAAATATCATGGTTTTCAGTGCTTGTGTCTTCCTTGGGATCCACAGCCTCAGAAGTTAATGTATTTTAATTTAGGTAGAATATGATGAGCTGGTTTGAAAGGTGTATCTCCCTCCCTTCAAAACAGTCTGGAATCATTAACACTGTGATCACCAGGTCTGGGTGACTGATTTGCTGATGTTGAATTAAAGTTACGGCAAGTGTGTCTCCACACACACACACACACACACACACACACACACACCCGCGTGCACACACGCGAGTACACACACTCACACACGCCCGCATGCACACACACACACACACACACACACACACACACACACATACACACTCACTTTCACCAGTGCCACTCTGGTTTACTCAGTGACCTTAAGGTGGTGACATTTCCACAGTCACTTTTCTTTGGAGAATCATACACATCTCGATAGCATCACTGGCAACTAGCATAAATATCACTCTCAACTTCTTTTTTCTTTTGTTGATGGCTTGATCTGGGGTTGATCGAACAGTTACTTGCAAGCTAATAATTCAATGAATAATAATGATTAATAATAATAGTTGAGTGGATTTTCTGTTGCAGGTGGCTTTGCTGCGAGCCCACGCTGGTGAGCACCTTCTGCTGGGAGCAGCTAAGAGGTCGATGCTGTACAAGGACCTTCTACTACTAGGTTAGCTTCCATCAGTGTGCATCTCAGGATAAATACCGTATACTCAAACATCTGAATCATATCTAATACTAATAATAATTATAACAAATAGAGGTTTTTGTTTTTTTTACCGCATGCAAATAACCAACCCAGATAGCAAGTGGATCTGGGCCATATACAGGCCTGGGCTGAGTTTCCCAGAGGCATCGTAGCGCTACGATGAACGCTGTAGCTTAGGATGAACGTAGCGCTACGATGCCTCTGGGAAACTCAGCCCAGATCTGGCCCTTGTGGCTTAGTTCCGGCCCATATATGGCCCAGATCCGCTTGCTATCTGGGAAATATAACAGTTCACTATATTCCTAAACTGTTAGGACCTAAGACTTATCCTTGTTGTTTTCGGCAGGAAACGATCACATTATTCCCAGGAACTGCCCAGAGCTGGAGGTGAGCCGGGTAGCGGTCAGGATCCTGGATGAGCTGGTGCTTCCCTTCCAGGAGCTGCAGATAGATGACAATGAATACGCTTGTTTGAAAGCCATCGTATTCTTCGATCCAGGTACGACAGCATAATAACCTATTCTTTATTCTATGGTCGGGCACAATCAATGGAACCAACACCGAGACAAATGTAATCAAGTCACAATTGTGTGCCTTCAAAACGCCATTAAGTAAAAGACAACAACAAAAAATGCAGTGCCAGCTCTAACCTGGCTGCTCTCTCTCTCTCTCTCTCTCCCTCTCTCTCTCTCCCTCTCTCTCTCTCTCTCTCTCTCCCTCTCTCTCCCTCTCTCTCTCTCTCTCTCTCTCTCTCTCCCCTCCTGTCTCTCTCTCTACCAGATGCCAAAGGTCTCAGTGACCCAGGCAAGATCAAGCGGATGCGCTACCAGGTGCAGGTCAGCCTGGAGGACTACATCAACGACCGTCAGTACGACTCGCGGGGGCGCTTCGGAGAGCTGCTGCTGCTGCTGCCCACCCTGCAGAGCATCACCTGGCAGATGATCGAGCAGATCCAGTTCGTCAAGCTCTTCGGCATGGCAAAGATCGACAACCTGCTACAAGAAATGCTCCTCGGAGGTGAGGTGTCACAGGGTAAAATGTTTGGGCGGTCGGTATAGTAATAAGTAATAATGGAATAGCGTGCACACATAGAGTGTTCATGAATCGGTGAGCTTCATACTAAAACTGGTGTATGGCTGGATGAATTCACACACAAGCAACATACATGCTGGCGGTCTAGTATTTGTATTCTCACAGAGGATGACCGTACAGTGAAGTGTGTAACAGAGCGTTCGGGTGGTGTTCTCTGGCTCTTAGGCTCGGCTAACGAGGCCCCTCCGCACTCTCTGCACCCCCACCTGGTTCAGGAACACCTCAGCAACAACGTCATCGTGGCCAGCAACATGGCGACTCAAATACATAACGGCCAAATCTGTGAGTACAAATGACATGTAAGACCATTGAGTGTGATACATCTCTGGAATGACACAATTTGAGTTGGAGTTGAGCGATGCACATACGAGACCAGGCTAATCTAGACTGTGAAACAATTAATATTTGAAACATGATGGCTAGAGGCTGACTGTGGAGCGATGGGCCTTCCCTCGCTAGCGTCTACAGTACAGTAGCTCCATGTGCAGGCATGTCAGGTAGTTGGAAGGACAAACCGGCTTGGCAGCAGAGTAATCCTCTAAATTCTTCACAAGAGACTAATCTGGCTTATTTTGTCAAAGAGAACTCCTGTTTTCTTAACATTTTTTAATGCCCTTAGAAATTTCACAAAAGTACTTATTCCCAGTCTGAAAACAGTGTTTTCTTAAAAATGTTATAGCCTATACCTCAGAGTAAACGTGTTCATTCGTGTCACAGACTGAAGATTTCCAACACTAACGTACGTCATTCTGGTCTATTTGCAGCCACTCCCGAAACCCCGATCCCGTCCCCTCCCACGGCCTCGGGTTCAGAACATTACAAAATGCCCCAGGGGGTGATCGCCACGGCGCCCAAGCAACCCAGCTCCATCCCTCAGCCCACCATCACCAAGCAGGAAACCATTTAACCCCAACCTCCCCTCCTCTCCTCTCACCATCACATCATCTCTGCTTCTCTTTACTGTCCTGTTCTGTACAAGAGGGCTACACTGTAAATACAGTAGCTACACTAACACACATTCCAGCCAGGGTATGAGAACTAGGACAAGAAACTGAAATACTGTATATATTTATAACTTGGAGAAATTGATCTTAAAGACAACTCTTCAGGGACTGAAAAGAGCCCTAGCTGATGCCTTGAGAGAATGTAGCTGACCTGAGAAGAGTACTGTACAAGAGGGACTAAAGTGTGTGCATCAGTTAATTCCCTCCCCCCCCCCAAATAAAAGGTGCCTTCTCCCATATTCAATGTAAGATGTGACTAGACAAAGGTCTGAAACAACTTTGCTTGTGGGCAGTCTTTAAATGTACCTGTCCTGATATATGTACAGCATAATATACCCTTACTATGCGGTTAACGTTGAAATAACAGGTGTGTCAAAATCTCTTTTGACCAATAAGAGGGCAGTACACCCACCAGGCCTATAGCTATAGGTAGGGCTACTGTACTTCATCTATGAATGTTACAGCAGGCCTATGATGAGTCAGATCATTCTTTTGTGTTGCACAGTATTTCAAAGATGGTTGGCTATAAGAGACCTATGGTCAAGACTTTGCCATTAATGCAATGACTATGAAACTATGTAATTTTAGCCAGCTGGTTCTGAAAACATATTTTTTAAGTATCCTCTGAAACCTCTGACAGGTTTTGATATGACATAGCCGACATATTTGCTCGAAAAGTACATCTAGTCATGCAATATATTTGGGCACAGCTTGGTGAATTTATAGCCTACTGTCTCTATACGTGGAGCCACTTTTTAAAAGTTCAAGGCATTCACAGGTTTATACACAATAATTCCACATGACAAGCATTGTGTTGTTTTTAGATATTTGCAGATATACTGTAAAGAGATGTTTTTTGTTGTTTCAGCTTAGAATGCTATTTTCATGACAGAATATACTGTACCTTGCATATAAAGTACTGCCTACTACTAGAAAGATGGGCAATATTTCACCTTATAATGTGAAGATGAATAAAATCTCAAGGTTTATTTTTACATTGAATTGCGCAGTCCCTTATTTTAATCTTACTGAATTCAGAATATGGCACCAAGTGAATCAACCAAGTGAATGACAAAGTGAAATGGGTTTACAGAGAAATAGACTATTCTAAAGTATATAGGCCGCTAAGTGGCCAACATGATCAATATGTTCCTCGTTACTTGATGCTCACCGTGGCATTTGAAAAACATGACCACTGACGACACGGGCTACGTGGCAGTGCATGGTCAATTAGTGCAGGGGTGAGTCAGACTGATAAAATGTCGTAAAGTCATTACAGATACGTGTGATTCTGCGACGCCAAGCGCCGCCACTTCAAAAGCTGTATCATTATTTCCCCACCATGAGTAGAAAAAATGTCATAGATATCGTTCTGCACAATTACGCATTTTATTAACACAATTGCACAATTAACGCAGAAGAGCCTATTCATTTAGGCCTAGTTGCACTTGAGAGGACAATACTGTAATATTTATTTTGAAGACTACTTATTTGAGTTTTAAAGGGCCAATGTTGTGTCGTAAAAACACTAGGCCTGGCCTATAGGACAAGAGCCTCATTTAGTGCTCTGCTCTCCACACAGTATAACACCAAGGAAGTTTAAAACACGCTCACACGCGCGCAAAGTACAGGCTATGCCTGCTACCCGGCCAGGCTGTACCGTTGGTGTAAACAGTGTTATGTTTGATGGGACACAATTTGTGGAGAGCATGGACATTGGATAACACCTACATCTTTTGCAATTGCACCACCTATTGCATAAAAATATTATTGAACATAGAAAACGTGTTCGGTAATTATTTGTGCCATTGAAAGTTGTTATTTCTGTAATAGTTTATAAATATTGGCTTAACATTAAAGAGGTACATACAGTATGGGCTATTTGATAGCCTCCTATATCAAACATGCATAATTGGACCTATGATCAATATTTTACAAACGATGTATTCATAAAGCTACATTTTAAGTAAATTACAAAAAAACATTAATAAATACAAGTAAATTATAAACTCCACCCATCTTCACTTGCTACTAAAATTAAACTCAACTCTATATAAAGTCCTATAATCCAAATGTCCCAAAGATGTCTATGTATTAGCCTATTAGAAAATGGAAGCAAAGCAATGGAATGTCTTGAAACCAACGATCCTGTAGTTATTAATCTTTTATTGAAGTTGTATTTATTTTATGGTTATTTTGTGTTTTATTTGTAGGTTAGTGTATGTTCTTTGTAGAAGATGACAATGTATAATTGTATTGATTGCCTAGTTGTTATGCTGTTTACTGTTTGCATTTATTTGTAATTCATTGCTTGAAATCATAAAACAAACAAACAAACAAACAAACATACAAACAAACAAACAAACATACATAAATTTCCCAGGGTGTTTCTCAAAATGTTCCTGTTTGCTTGATACGATGGAAGTTGTACTACCAATCACAGCCGACGCACTCCGTCACATGCTACAGACCAACCAAAGTGAAAACGTTCTTCGTTTACGTCGTCAATCCCGGAACTGATCAAGAACTGTTTCTGTGATGGTACTGAAGAAGCCTTATTTTGCGGTCGATTTTGGATAAAACGTCATGGATCTCTCGTAGAATAAGAACTTACCAGCAAAATACTCATACCTCATCTAAGTTGGTAGGTATCCAGTCACATTCGCGCTGAGATTGGCGTATGGCATCGACATGATTGCAGCCACACAATTTCACCAGCAGTGCGCCGTTCTGTCAAAGCAAGTTGTTGAAGGTACACGGATTGTAGGCTATGTTTAGGTAGTGCAATCAGTTGTTAGACGCGTAAGTGCAATTCTCTCTCTGTTGTAGGAAATGCATTGAGCTCGTCACCTTTGGCTTGAGAGAATAGGCTACAGCTGGAGTTGTCATTGACAAAACAGTGGCCTAATTATCATGAATGGCTCTTGGGTTGTCAGTGATGGAAAACAGACTGTAACTCATAACTGAGCAGCACTGCTCTCGTTAAATGTCACTGTGCGAGACCACTTAGGACAGGTTGCTAAATCTTCAAATAAGCCAGATTATCTTTGTGCACCTTTTCATCAGAATCACACATTTGGTCCATGGCAGAGGAGCACGACAGCATTGATCTCGGGTCCCCGCTGGACGCCCCCCCAGCGGCTGATATGGGGTTCCCTGCCCCCCCTCCTCCCATCTACATATGCACCCTGACCCCCCAGCTGGTGGCCAAGGCCCGGGAGGAGCTCCAGGAGAAGCCGGAGTGGCGTCTTCGGGACGTCCAGGCGCTGAGGGACATGATCCTGAAGGAGCAGCCCCACCTCCGGACCCGGCTCGATGACGCCTTCCTGCTCCGCTTCCTCCGGGCCAGGAAGTTTGACTACGACCGGGCCCTGCAGCTGCTGCTCAACTACCACGCAGGCAGGAAGGCCTGGCCAGAGGTGTTCCAGGATCTCCGGCCCTCCACCGTGAAACATGTCCTTGACTTGGGGTTCCTCTCGGTCCTGCCCCACCCAGACCCCAACGGACGCTACATCCTCTGTCTACAGCCCGGTCAGGTTCTGCTTGCACACATACCGCACATACGGTACCACATATACGGTACCACACACACGGTACCACACATAACGGTACCACACATACCGGTACCACACATACCGCACATACGGTACCACATATATGGTACCACACATACGGTACCACACATACGGTACCACACATACTGTACCACACATACAGTACCACACATATTGTACCACACATACGGTACCTGCCAACTGGACCTGTCTAACCCCTGTTTGTTTCTTAGTTTGTTTGTGAAAATGCATGTCAGTGGAAGGCTGGACTGTTTCATGAACTCTGTATTTGACTTGTTTACAGGAAAATGGAAACCTAACGACTATCCGTTTGTCGACAACATCCGGGCCATCTACCTGACCCTGGAGAAGCTGATTCAGCCGGAGGAGACGCAGGTCAACGGGATCATCATCCTAGCAGACTACACCGGCGTGGGCTTGTCCCAAGCATCCAACCCGGGACCGTTCTTGGCCAAAAAAGTCGTGAGCATCCTCCAGGTACAGTACAGTAAACCATCGAAGACCTTCTACAGTAGTTCCCTTTTACTACAGTATGATTTCAAACATCCATAATTGCCAGAGCAAGTGAATTAACAATATATTCAACATTGTGTGCACTAGTCGATAATTACAGTATGTAATACTATTATAGTTAGTTATACTGTTGGAATAACTTTATAATAGCAATAACATAGTTATAATGTTAACTAAGATAAATTTTAGTGCAAATGCATATTTATTAAGGCTGTCAATTTAATGCATTAATTTGATTAATTAATTATGAAAACATTATTGCGTTAATAAACATTAACACAAATTAATCACATTCATCAATTTCGTCCAGCTGTAGGTGGCACAGTTGCCGCGTTATTGCCTGATTTAACATTATTGAAGCAACAAACTTAATTTGGACCTGAATGACCCCGTAATCTATGTCGTATGTCAAGCAAAAGCATCATTGCCTAAACGGAAAGTTTACTTTTAGAAATACTCCCAGATGGGACAGTTAATAAGAGTTTGTTCGTGTGCAATATCTGCAAGAAAGAATTAGCATTTTAACTTATCATCTCAATGCTGAAAGCCCGTGTTTTAACTCTTGGTTTGACCCCCAGATAGCAAGCGGATCAGGGCCATATACAGGCCAGACCTGGCCCTTGTGGCTTAGTTCCGGCCCATATATGGCCCAGATCCGCTTGCTATCTGGGCCGGCTGGCTGGCGTCCTGGCAAGCCCAATCCTCCGTTACAATTTGATCAGATCAGGATTAAAATCAGTTCCTATAAGTCAGTAGTAATCCTGGCCGAAAATGCCTCTTAAAAGAGTCTCTATAAGTGGTCAAAAGAATTCGCTCCTTGCGATTTCCGCTGCCTTTGACCGCGCCAGCCGACCTCTCGGTCACCATCTGATGTGAGTCTGTAATATAGTGTATCTGCTAGGCCTGCCCCCCAATAGTCGACTTAACGTTAGTCGACGAGAAGAGTCCTAGTTGAGCAAGTTTTCATTAGTCGCTTAGTCGCAGAAAGAAAAAAAAAAAAACTCAAAATCTGCTTGGGATGAGATGCGCAATCCGTTCACAAAAAAACCTTAGAAATCCATCCATAACGAACCCCTCAATAACCAATCAAAATCCGTTAGCATAGGTTTATTGTGCAATCCCATAAAATCCCTCAAAATCCCATAGCCTTTACTTGCAAATTGCTGTCTAATTTGTTCAGTCTCCTTGCTTTGTTGCCGAATGCCGACACATTGAGAATTAATCTACAGCTTTGCTGAGGCGGCTACTGCCGCTCGCTCTGTGTGTATGGTAAGGTTATATGTATAATATTATAATCATCATAATAATAATAAAGGAACGACTAGTCGCTTGAAATTAGGACTTCTAGTCGAGCAGGAAAATCTTTGGTCGGGGGCAGGCCTAGTATCAGCCCATCTCCTCAGTCACCAGACCACAACAGAAGACTTAGAGAAGAAGTTTTAGAGAGAAGATGCACTTGTGAGTTCTGGCAAGTAGTAGTACATTGGCTCTTCCTATCTTAAATGCAATTATTGTTAGTCGCTTTGGATAAAAGCGTCTGCTAAATGACTAATGTAATGTAAAAGACTTCACTCTCTTGATACAGAGCATAACGGGTGTTATGAGTCTATATAGAGTATCTGTACATCTCTTCAGTCACGAGGCCATGACAGAAGACTTCACTCTCTTCATACAGAGCTGTGAGATGGCTGCTGCCGTGACATAGACGATGATGTCATGTCTTTGAATTGAAATCTTCATTTGGGGGCTTTTGCCAGCAAAAAAATGGACATGCGATCAATTTGCGATTAATTAGATTGATTAATTAATTACAGATCATGTAATTGATTAGATTACTTTTTTAATGGCTTCACAGCCCTAATATGTATACATTTATACATATATTTCAGGATGGATTCCCTATCAGAATCAAGGCTGTCAACATCATCAATGAGCCTCGTATTTTCAAAGGGATCTTTGCCATCATCAAGCCTTTCCTGAAAGAGAAGATGGCAGAGAGGGTATGTTTCCTTTTTTAATGTCTCCTTTAGTCAAAGCTTTACTTTACACAAGAGGCCTGGAGGCTGATTAATACATTCAGATTGTATCCACCCTCAAAACGATCTCATACATGTAGTTGACTTGCTCAATGACATTTTAAGCCAGATAACCTTCTTCAAATGTACTCGGGGCAGATGAAGTGCTATCAGGTGAAGTCCTGTTGAAGCTATTGGTGCTTGTGGTTGTGTGACACATTGTGTGATTCACCCCAGGGGGATGATTAAATTATTCACCCCAGGGGGATGATTGAATTATCTATCTAAAGTGATGACATCATTTGTCCATGTTCCTCCAGTACATTCTCCATGGGTCAGACCTGCGCTCCCTGCACCGTAACATCCCCCGCTCGGTCCTGCCCGAGGAGTACGGCGGCGAGGCGGGCCCGCTGGACATGTCGGTCTGGTCAAACACTCTGCTGAACTCAGAGGAGGAATTCATAGTGGAGTTCTGCCAGCCTGATCCACTAGAGGGCGTAGTGCTCTCAGAGTCCATGCTGTTTGAAGGCCACCAGGCGAGTGGTCAGGACGACGATTCCTTCAGGGGGCTCCGTTCTCAACTCTACTACTGCTACTGATGCAAACTAAGCTACTACAGAGAGGGGACTACTGTACTATATGTTTTAATTTTGAAGACACAGAGACTTATTTGAGTTTAATGGGCCAATGTTATGTTGTAAAAAAACAAAACAAAAAAAACACTACAGGTCAAGAGCCAAATAGTGCTCTCATAGCTGTTTAGCTGGAACACTATTTTCAAGGCAGCTTCAGGCCCTGCTAAAGGTTGTTTTGGGCTGATGCATGTTTACTCGTTAGTAGGGATTCTTTCAGCTGTTTGTTTTTCATGTTCGATCATCTAAAGACTTTATTCCCATGCCACCCAGTGTCACATTCTGATCAATCTAGTCAGAATGAGCATGGCACGGTTCTGCCCATTCCTGGACTTTCTCTGCATGGTCATAGAACTCTGAACCACTGTAAGGGTTCAAACACTGTTTTAGCTTACACATGCTTTGCCTTCATCTATTTAGAAAAGCCAATAGATTAGCAAGCATTATGATGAACATCTTGAATACGTGTGTACCAAAGCAATATTGATGTGCATTGTCATCAGGACTTGTCTTTATACCATGAATAAGCTCTCCCTTGATTGACATTTTGAAAAGGAGTGTTAACCATTTGGTCTATAGCACTACTACAGTACAGTCTTTTATTTTACATGTTTATCTGTAACTGTTCAACACCTGGGCGGTATTCCAGAAAGCAGACTTTGCTAAGACAGAGAGTGAATTGAATAGAATTTAATTAAATAGAGTTTTCACTAAACCCACTTTCTTGAACAACCCACATCAGGTACAGAGCCTGTTTTATTTTGCTCATTACTCTACACTATCTTGAAATCTCAGATATCTCATTATTTTCTACTGCCTTATCTTCTTTACATTCTACAAAGTACCAGTAGAGTAAAGTGGTTGACCCACATCTTACCACCAAGTCCCTACACCAAAATAGATTGCCAAATATATTTAAGAGCCATTCAGAGATTATGTTATAGATTCAGAGATAAGGTTAGATTGCTAATGCTGTAGTGATAATATCAGATTTTGTCTTTTTTATTTTATTTGTTAGTCTATTTCATAAGGTCAATTGTATTATTGTTATTATTATTATTGTTATTATTATATGTATCATTTTTTACATATATTTCATTTCACAATGTTATTTCATTTCATACTGCAATTAAGCCAAACCTGATCTTTGACTGATTTGCATGGGCTCTGCAGACTGCAGTGCTCAATTGCAGAGATGGTAATAAACCCATTTGAAAACCCAACTTGAGTGTGATCATTGCTTGAATTCTAGAGCATTAATGACTTTTATATATTTAAACTGGTCTATAAACAGCTTAATTCGGCACTGTCACATATGTTTGTAATATCCCAGAGTGCGAGAGACGAGACTAAAACTGAAGACGGGGTCTGTGATTGGCTGAGAGGGCTAACTCCATTTTGGAAACAGCTGTTCGCGTAACCTTCCCTTATTGTTTTGCGACGTTGTCAGAAGAAACATTCCCGCATGCTTATTGAGACCTACTTACCATTAGACCAACATCGTTTTAAGGCGAAGTGCTTAATGCGTTTACGTCTAGAAACTTAACTGGTGCTTTGTAGATATCAATACATTGTAACAAGTGGATACGAGAGGAGAGCGAGTCAAGGTTGGTCAAAATCGATGTATTTTTGTTACAATGTTTGATACACTATGAAGTGACTGTTCCTTGCGAGAATTAGCCTACGCATTTAAACAGGCCTTGATATTGGAAGTGGCCAGATAGTGTAACCTAGCCATACATCCATGAACCTAGCCGACTGCTCTTGAGAGGCGTTCAGGGTCCCGTGTCAATCAGTGGGATGATAGAATGCATGTTGCCATGACTTGGAAAGGCAGTTGGAATGTTGTCTCGTCCTGTAGAATATAGTTTTGTAGGCTATTTCCCTTTATTAGCCTATATTATAAGGCGTATTTCTATTAAGAGTTTTGTTTGTTAATTAGCCTATAGATTTACTTTCATAGACAATGACACAGTTTACTGTGTTATGTGTAGATGTGTAGGCTGTTGATCTAAATGGGTGTGATGGTTTAATTGCTGTGAGGGCGTAATCACTGACACGTGTGACACTCACCACCTAGCACTGCGGTCGAGCTAGCCGCACTTCTTTCTCCACGGTCAAATGAGCCGCACATTTTTCTTCCACGTTCAATTCAAAAGACGAGTGCGCGCCTATTACACGTATTACGGCACTCGGATGAATCCGTCTCGGAAATGCAATTTGTTAAAGTCGTCACAGCTTTTCCCTCGCAATGGCATTGCTAATCAAACATTGGGCCAGATTAATTAAGCTATAATACAGACGAAATACATGTATTTCTTTCGGAAAGTATCCTAGACGCAGCGCTACTTGTCACGCACTCCGTGTTTCCACTCCGAGCCCGTCTCTCTCGCTCACACACACTCTCGCTTTCTGATTAAAACTAAGTAACTGTAGCCAACTATAAATGAATGTAGCCCATATTGAAGGAAACGTCTATTGGAAATCTGTTTTTTGGATCATATTTGGTAGACAAGAAAATCTGAATTCTTGATAACTCGTCCGAGTGGTATATGAATTCAGGACTTCTCCCCAATATGCAGATATATATCTGACTTTTACAGTATTAAGGACCTCTCCCTCTACAAATCCATGCAAATTATTTGATTTCTACAGTGTAGTTTTGGAGAAATTTGTAATTTGGTAATTTGTAATTTCTCCAAAACTACACTAGAAATCAAATATTTTTACATGGATTTGTAGAGGGAGAGGTCTTGAATACATATCCATAGGCCTTCCTCACAAGCTATAATTCAGATTTAATGGTCTGTCAAAGATGAGACATTTCTGATATGTCTACAGTAAGATTATGTAATGGAATTTCTCCAAAACTACACTGTAGAAATACAACGGTATAGATCCATCCATCCATCCATCCATCCATCCTGATTATCTTAACTGTACGTTCTATTATTGATCAGATACTCTGCGAGCCAATTAATTACAGTCTGTCTGCAGTGCTGCAGCAGGAACACCATCCTCTACCACTAATGGATGGATGCCATCTGCCCAAAATAACATGATTAGCAAGAGAACAGGATCCCTCCCTCCCTTGACTTGTATGGTGTGTGTGTGTGTGTGTTTGTGTGAATTGTTCTCAATACAATTTTACACTCCTTCCTTCCTTAATATGCTTTCAATGGATGTCATCATAATGTCTCCATTGCAACCCAATGAAATTATGATTTGAAGCTTTTAAAACCTTTCCGGGGGACTGTGCAAAGCTTTGTCCAAATAGCTGTGGTTTTCTCTCTGGGAGTGCAGTGCTTGTAGGGTCCCCAGTATTGTGTGCACATTCTGTTTGAGCATGTTCTATTTCTGTCCTCCATCTTCACTGTAATCATGGATGCTATTTGTAGTATAGGCTGTGCTTTTAGCCAGTTGTAGTGCATTGACCTCACCACATTCCCTGCCCTGCAGTTGGGTAGATAGAGGAATAGCTGTCTGTTTATAGCTCCCTCTCTTGCTGGTGAGGAGTCTGTGTCTCCTCCACCTGATCTCTTGTGATCAGAATGAGATGGGTTCTCATTGGTCCTCTGCCATGCTGACCCTCCCTTCCTCCTGGGTCTCTGGAGTTGTGTGGTAGGCAGTGTGCGACCATGTAGTCATTTCTGTGACTTTGACTAGTGTGTTATCTGTTACTTTATGTCGACTTTGTTTCGTTCTCATCACATAAGCAGTTTTGTGGACATTGACGTTTTAGGACAAGTGATAATGAGGGTTTAATGTGTGTTATTCACTCCATCTTGAATATTTAAGGATATATTTTCTTAACTCACTAACCAGACAGCAACAGAGCTCGGCTCCCAGATAGCAAGCGGATCTGGGCCATATACAGGACAGATCTTGCCCTTGTGGTTTAGTTCTGGCCCATATATGGCCCAGATCCGCTTGCTATCTGGTCTGTATTTGAACAGGTTTCTAATGGTGACCAGGCCACCATTTCATGTAGTATTTTATCTGTCCTACAGTTTTGTCTGTCCTCCCTCTCCCTCTCCCTCTCTCTCCGTCTCTCGCTCTCTCTCTCCCTCTCCTACATATCAGCTTTGACTTTCTGCCAACCTCCTCACTCACTCCGTTCAGCGACCCCGTGTGAGGTAAAGTGGTTGGCCATGGCAACACATCTGCTTTTCATTATTTAACATTTGGATTTAATGTGACAGGGAGCCACTGCTAGCCTTGTACTTTATAACATAAACCTCATCAGGATGATGCATGGTATGGAGAGTTGAGAGGCGAGATGTTGTAGTGCACATTTAACCCTTTTTAAGGCCTGTCTCTTGGTGACTGGTTGTTTCATCTCACTCACAGTTTAACACACTGCACTTTTATACATTTCCATTCACTTTCTCGATTAAAGCCAAAGTCAATTATGCATGGATTATTCTAGCTGGAGTGGTCTATTTCAATCTTACTTCAATCTTACAGCATTCAAACTGTAACGGATTAAACCATTACTCCTCTGTGACATTTTCACTCCAGTTAACCACTAATGCACTAGAATGTGAATTCCTGTCAAATTACCTTATTGGAGGAAATTGGTTGTAGATGCTAAAAGACTCTTAATGGTCACTGTGTGCAACATTCCTCTGAAATCTCTACATAATCAGCCATTCAAATATCAGAAGAAGAAACCCAACCTACTTTTATACATTTTTGCATTGTACAGTGATGAATACAATATTATCATGTTTTTCATGGTGTACATGCAGTGCAGTTGTGGCTCTCGCTTGTATTCTTCGTATTAATGGGTACCAAATGTAGTCCTAGACCTGCCATCTTTGTGTCCTCCACAGGTGTATCAAGTGGTCTAATTGGCTCTAGTGCATAGAATCTTATGCAATCAGACAAATTGACACACCTGTGTAGGGCACAAATATGGCAGATCTTGGACTACATTTGGTACCCATGAATAGGTGGGGTTGTCTGTGTGCCTTCCTCCTCCTCAACTCAGCAAATCTGATCACATGATGCCTACAGTACAGTACAGTACACCCCCCTGGACTTGTGGGATGGCGGCGCGGGGGGGCTGCTGCCTGGTCCGGCTACAGACCTCCACACGATCTCTAGAACCTCCCAGTCAGACACGCCGAGGAGGCGGTCTAAAGTCCGAACACCACATCCTTCCAGAACCACAGCTGAAAGATAACAATGGCCTTTGATCAGGGAACATGTGTCAGACTCGGTCAGCGCTGGGGAGGTTCTTCTGGGCTCATGAGGGACGAGGGTGGAACGGTTCCATGGTGATTCACAGGGCGGTGGCAGATTTTTGAATAGAGCTGCATTCGAGTTGACTCATATGCAATTCTAGATACTGTATAAGCTTAATGCTTTGTACATAACAGTAGCCTGGCCTTCTATGCTTAAAAGTGTGTTCCACTGTAGTTCAAAAAGAGCATCATTTAAGAAAACACTCATTCCCGAAATAGACGGCCTTGTTTAGAAACCACAATAAACATGCATGCATTCCTTCATCTCCTCCCTCTGGTTGTGCTCTGTCTCTAGTGCTGGTGGGGGTGGGGGGGTCTGGAGAAGCCAGTAGATACACAGCACAGTGACCCAACTCGGTGTCAGGTGGCATTCTGGAGAAGCCCATCCATAAACTAGTTGGGCAGACCAAACCACTCACTTCTTGTTAAGACCTGGTGTTAAATGTTCTGTCAGAAGCAGAGACAAGCAACCAGAGAGATCCTACAGCAATAGCCGCCCTCCCATAAATAACGGTTTCGCTTCAAATATACAGACGAGCATATTAGTAAACGTCAGACCGAGCATTATCCTTTTGCTTTTTTCTATTTTCTAACAAAGGTTTATACAGCTCTCAGTCCATTTTTAGGAACGTTTCTCCAGCTGAATTTAAGACCTGTTTTATTAAGTTTTGTTTTACTCTGCGCCTCATATGTGGGTGTCCTGGCTCATTCCCCAACCTCTGAACTCCTCCTCCGTCACGAGGAAACATCTGGGTGTGTCTGTTGGCTTTCCCAGCCTGTCCATACATTTGCATACCATACAAATCCCAGGCCTTTGTTTTGAAAGAAGATTAGGAGCACGGATGTGAACGGTAGCCTAGCCTTGCATTTAGAAGTTGGGTCTTTGGTTAAGTTAATTCTGAAGCTTGGTCTTCTTTACACGCATCCTCTCACACACACACACACACACACTCAGGGGATTTCCCTAGCCTGGGCATGTTCTTGTGTGCGTCTGGCTAGTTTGAGAAAGGCAGAGGGTCATAACCTGTTTGTGTCTACTTCGATCTGTAAAAAAACACTGATTTCAACTCATTTACAGGCAAACCTCTACATCCACACTAGTACTGCACCACACATGCTTCTACTGGTTTAAGAGACTTACAGTAGCTTGTACTGTACAAGTCTCTAGTCATTTGACACCACAGTGGCCATGTGATCACTGGGCAACAAAGATGTACATGATACTACTGTGACCATATTGTCTGGGGCTATTTACTTTCCAGCACTGGAAAACGGGTTGAAACTGTAACGTTACTTTAACTGAGGCCTTGGGGATCTCTGGGAGTTGATGAAGAACTTCCTGTGCTGTGATGAGTAATGTGAGTGGGTGAAGCCCCAGTGATGTCATCCTACAGCCACACCTGCCCAGTTCCAGGATCAGCTTCGCCTCCCCCGATCAGAACCATGACTGGGAGGGAAAGAAACACAAAACTGGCTTCAGATCAGAGTCCGGGGAGGGATTGAATTCACCTCCTCTGTCCTTAGGCTACGTTTACACTAATACGGCTTTGTTTTAAAACACGCAACCTTTGCTACATTTAGGCCTTGCGTTGCGCCCACACTATTTTGCTAGTTTTCGAGACGTTTGAAAGACACTTCTGACCCAGGTTTCGTTAGTGCGAGAATACGTGATGCGTTGGATAGTGTCTTGCCCACACTGAGCTGAAGGTGCCACTTCTCGAGGTCGTCTGCTAGGATGCCCATGTGTCGGTTGAGGCCATCTTCCATCGCCTTCCAAGTTGGTCGTCGAAGCAGGGGCGGACTGGCCATCGGGAGCACCGGGAGTTTTCCCGGTGGCCTGGCGCGCCAACTGGCCTGGCACGCGGTGAATGGCCTGGCCACCCCACCCCCCCTCTCCCCTCCCCGTCAACAAATCGCGCAGCACGGCTCGTGGCCTGACTTGGACATGACTCCTGGCATGAAATATTCACCCAGTGTCCTGCGTCGTCCGCTACTAATCAAAAAACTTTTTTGATTCAAAAAGGGCTTAAAAAACGTTTTTTACCTGTTTCTACCAGTATTCCACAAGGATGTCCCACAAGAGCACTAGATTCAGATACTTTTTATTCATGTATCAAATGAAATAAACTTTGTAAATTCACAGATAAATACCGTGTTCTGGATAAGGAGCATGAAAGGGGAACCCCAGGGAAGCTAAATTAATCCTTGTATAGGGGATGACTACAGTTCGCTCCAAGTCCTGCACATTCAAAGGTTGGCCTAAATGTTATAAGGTATTGAATACTCTACTCTAGAGTCAACAAATCAGAGAAAGTTAATTCAATAGCTTTGTCCATCAGCCTAATGTTTCCTCCAGGAGTATGAGTTAGGAAATTCTAGAGAAACACTTAAATAATACATTACGCTTTAACTAAACCTGTTAGACTCTAGTCTGTGTGCTCTCCTGGGAAGTGAATCGCAATCCTTATATTTTTAGGTGTTTTGCATGACTTGCACATACTGTAGTCCTCTGGGAACAGTGAAAACAAGCACCAGGGGAATGCTTATGTCCAAGCGATGCCAAACATGTAAAAATATTCGGATTGCGATACATTTCACAGGAGAGCATACTGAGACTGGTAAGATTGCACCCTGTGCTTCCCATCTCGGAAAACCCCTTTATCATGGGTTTTCAACTTTTTCATACGTGTTTTTAACGTATGCCCCATTGACTTCCATTGTAGCCCACTGAGAGCCTGCATAAAAACTGCAGCTAGCTCAATAGTGGAACGATCAGTGAAATGATGGTCTCTGTGTTTCAGGTTCATGGTAGACAGACCACAAATGGGGCTTAATGTCCAAAATAGCACACTACCCCTTTAAGTTGTGCTGATCTCTGAAGTGATCACTCTGTATATTAAGTGGAGACACTTCTGCTTCTAATCCACTAACATTATACATTGTGGATTTTTATTTATTTATTTCACAGCAGCTTTCAAGTGTAGTGAGAGTTGGCCTGTCTATGCCTTGTTTTATTCAGCAGGTTGTCGGCCTTCTTGCTGAAGCTAATGGGCTTGGTCAGGCTGCTTATTTCTCCGTGAGTGGTTTCATAGACCTTCGGGCAGGAACTCATTAGAAAAATACAGTCGATCATTTGAGCAGTAAATAAAACATTTGATTAATGTTGATCGCTCATCTCGCTATTTCTTCTCAGTCCAAAAGGGGGGGGGGGAATGATTCCTCAGAGAGTATTATAAGTAGTTGATAGACTAGATTGTTCCCTTGGTGACAATCTGACCAATTTAAACAGGGGGAGGGGAGCAAGAGGAACTAATACAGTTGGGAGGTGTTGAAAAACCCTAGCGACTGTTTATAAATGCAACGTGAGCAAGAGGGCCGTGCCTCCTCCAGTTATGTGGACGTTTTATTAATCAAACACAGCTACAGTAGCCTCTCCAGAACAGGCCTGCTCTGCCACCAGTTATACACGCTCCACCGAGGGAAATTAAGTCAGCACACTTGGCCCAGACCTCATAAAAAGAGGAAGGATATATGGGGCACCTACTCACCGGTATTGAATAGACTTGGCTTTATTTATTTATGAAAGGAAGACCAGTGGAGAACAACAATGCTAATCTCGTGGAGGAAATCTGATCCCCTTGTGTTTGAAGTGTGAGCTGCTGACATCATGTGAATGGAGCAGACAGACTAGCGTATAGGAGCCGAGGTGCCAGGGCTGGCTATCCGCTGCTCTCAACACTTCGCTGTGGAGGGTCTTTATGGACGCATGTCTGCACACGCAGGTCTGTACGGTTGGAGATTGTGTGCACAGCAGCAAATGGTGAACCGGTGCTGATGGTTTTGGTAAGCTGGAACACTTTCTACTTTTCTCTCACTTCTCTTGTTTGATACTTGTTAGCGGTAGGCTACTTGTGAGCGGTGAGCTGGTGGATGATTTAACCTCAAAAGACACTCATCTGTGTTGGGTTTCTCTTGAATAGGAATTGGAAGAGAGTACTGTAGGTAGCCTACTAGTTTCTATATTGCTCTTTTGCTCTTAAATAGCAGAGCTTCCTCATGTCGGGGTTTCTCTTGCAACACCAATTATGAAAAGCCTCTTATATCACAAAAAGGTTTTTTCTGATTGGTGTGTGTGTGTGTGGTATGTATGTATGTATATATATATATATGTATATATATATATGTATGTGTATATATATGTATGTGTATATATATGTGTGTATGTGTATATATATATATATATATATATATATATATATACACACAATATATATATATATATATTATATATATATATATAATTGGCCTATAATTACATGTTCACACCATCCACTGTTGGGCTGATAAAAAAGATTCTCAAATCTCCCCGTGTGAGAGAGGCCACTGCTTAATGTCTTGTTGCTCCTGTATGAGAGAGTTGGATTTAGTCATGTGGATATTTTCCTTCTCTGCCAATAACTGCTGTGAAATTAGTTGGCAGATTTCCGATGCGTTGGGAGGCAGCCTTAATGGATGTTGAAGGCAGTGAGGAGGCCTGTCTTTGTGCGGCCAGGTAATTGTGGGTTCTTGCAGGGATATAGTGAGTTCATTACACACAAGCCAGACTTAAAAGGCTCCATTGGGATGGTAGCCAGCCTCTCTCTCTCTCTCTCTAATGGCTAGTAAAAGGGTTTCTGCTGACTCATCGTGCCTCTGTGTGAGCCTCACAAGCTTTTGTTCATAATATCACTGAGAGGTCCTCTTACATGTCGCCACACCCTGTCCATTAAAAAAAACGAGTTTTGCAACCAATCACGAGTATGAAAACAGAGCCAATCAAAGCTAGTTGTGTTGAGATATACTATTGTGAAAGCTAGTTAGTCTGTGTGAGGTAGTGTGTCGTCCATCTCAACAGCTTCCTGACTGATGTGATGGGAGACCATAAACATGGCTGTGCTCTTCTCTACTGCTTTTGACACAAGCAGTTCACATTATGGGCAAGCGGCGGAAAGAGCTGGACAGGAAGTGAGTTCATGAGTTATGGAATCCCGCTGGGTGTTTTTTTTTTGTTTTGTCTGGAGTGAAAATGCACACCTGTGACATGTGTCCCCTGGTGGTTGTTTGAAGGGGCAGCTGTGTTGAGTTTCCTTCCACACACTCGGCCCTTTAAGCACATAAAGAACCCAGTTTTACTAAGGCGGACATTGTCTTAGGAAGGGACTTGAGTTCCCATTGTTAACTGTTAACTATAGCTTAAATTATGGCAATGGTGAACTGAGATACATCCTATTCTTTTATATAGTTAATGAAGATTGCAGATTATGCTTGCAGACAGAATTATTCCCCATAAAAGCTAAACCCATGAGTTGGGTATAATAGTTAGGAGGCTTTTGTGGAATTGCCTGTCAGAAAAGCTTCAATAAAGATATGAATGTGATGAAGATGAGGAAGGGAGGAGAGAATGGGAGGTTTCTAAGTCACTTTATATTATTCAAATGTCTGTGGTTCTGGTTAAAAGACTGCTGCTTGGCTCGCATGCGTTTGCTATTACACAAGTGTGTAATTAGATGAAGTAGCTTGTGTGAGAAAGATATGGCAGAAACACGATGAAACCCTTCCATAGGAATTAACGGGAATAAACTGGACATTTATAGGAAATAACAGGAATAAATTCTGTTTTTCTGTTTATTGCCGTTAATTCGCATGGGAAATTTGTGAATGTTCCTGGAATTTTGCAACCCTACTGGAAATTAGACGGGACTCAACACAAGCTGTCGTTGGGCGCTGTTGGAGCAGGCGGTGGAGCACGCGGTCCTGCCGCAGACGCACTGCTGCTGCTCTGTCTTTATCAGGGCTGGTCTAAGGTTGGTGTCCAGACAGAGCCTCCGTGTGGGGAGATACTAGACTGGGAATTCAGGCTGCTTTCACTTGTTTGGACTTTGTTTGGTGTGAAGCACTGCCAGGCAGCGCAAGACTTGATGTTTCAGCTTCAGTCGGCCCAATATCATATAATCAGAATCTGTTTATTGCCATGCAGTTATACAACATACAGTACTAGGAATTTGCTTTCATAACATTTAGACAACATTGGATAGGGTGCAGGAACGAGACAGGACAGTGCAAAGGGCAAGAACAAAAAGCACAAGCTAAAGAAAAGAACAATGTACAAAAAGTAGTGTAGTCAGTGTATATGTTACGGTCAATGTGAGAAAACGGGGAATGTGAGCTTTTCCCGGTTATTGCGCACATTCCCCGACCTCGCGGGGAATGTAGGAGAAACATGTGCGTTTCTCACATCTCCCGGGTAATGTGCACATTCCCCGACCTTGCGGGAGATGTGAGAAATTGGTTAGTATTTCTCACATCTCCCGCAAAGTCGGGGATTGTGCACATTAACCGGGAAATGCTTACAATTCCCGACCTTGCGGTAAATCTAGCAAAGTCCAGCCGTATGCAAAACCTCTGCGCAGCCGGGTGGTGGGAGAGGGCTCGTGTGCTTAGAACGAGAGGCGCTTGACATTTTGCCCATGGTTTTCGAATACATAGCATCAATTGCATTAATGGAAACATTAAATTGGGTCTAATTATACATGTGTTGAAAGTGAAGATAATTAGCCTACAAGCCGCGAGGCTACGCAACACAATAAGCAAAACAATCTCACTGTTTCACTCGTCCCACTCATCTGTTTCACTCGCCCCGCACGGCAGGGACAAGAGAACCAATGCACATCTTCTGTTCTCGGCCGTCTTGAATTGAACTGTTACACCACAGAAAGAAACTTACAACTAATAGGTTAGTAAAGGACATGTACAAGTTGTTTGTCATCAAAAAATGTAATCTCCATCTTTATTAATTTCTGTGTAAATCTGATCAAACCAAAAAGTGTTTCATTCGTCCCGGTCCTCCCCTACAGTTAATAACAGTCTGTGGTCTACCTTGAACAGTAATATAGCCTATGCTGCACACAGTGTAAGTAGTATTAGGAGGATACACTGGTGATCAAGTTAACAAACGCAAAAGGAACATTGCAACAACAGGAAGGTGGGAACCTCCAAAGGAACCCTACACGTTAGCTAGCCGAAAGACAGACGAAAAAATCTCTCACAGGTGTGTGCCAGTAACGTTAGCCCAACTACCATGCGTGCCTCTTATGGTGCACGCCCTTTGAGGCGTCACATAAGCCCTCTCCCACCACCCGGCTGCGCAGAAGTTTTGCATACGGTTGCGCTTTCCTAGATTTACCGCAAGGTCGGGAATTGTAAGCATTTCCCGGTTAATGTGCACAATCTCCGACCGTACGGGAGATGTGAGAAATACTAACCAATTTCTCACATCTCCCGCAAGGTCGGGGAATGTGCACATTACCCGGGAGAAGTGAGAAACGCACATGTTTCTCCTACATTCCCCGCGAGGTCGGGGAATGTGCGCAATAACCGGGAAAAGCTCACATTCCCCGTTTTCTCACATTGACCGTAACATATATACAGTGAGTATGCAGAGTGTAGTGTGTATATGTGTGTGTGTGTGGCGTGATGTGTGAGTGTTGCATCCTATATATACATTCAGGTCATGTGCAAGTGTCTAGCGACAGTATCTCTCAGCGGTGGTAGAGTCTGTGGTGGCGGGGGGGGGGGGGGGGGTCAAAGGGGGACACACGCCACGTTGAAGAGGCTGATGGCCGTGGGGAAGAAGCTGAATATTCCTGTTATAAGGGGATATTAGCTGTCGTGAAGAAGATAGATGTTGCATCTTGCGTTCTCATCGCGTTTGGTCAGCTGCTGATGGTGAAGAGAAGATGGTATATGGGCTTTTCTGGGGGGGGGGGGGTGCAGAGTATTAAGCTCTTAGGGAAACAGGCAGTGTGACATTTCCCAAGGTGCTGTTCCCCTTCTCCGTCTCTCCGTCTGCAGTCCAATCTCGCTGCACATTCTCCAGCTGCTGCCCTCCCAGTGCCTGACCCTGGGTACTTCCCGTCTGGCACGGTGCACTCTGGGAGAAAACAATACTGGAACCCTCTTGAGTGATACCGGCGGAATCTGATGTGATGGAAAGCCGTTGGGAACGCGCTGGCCTTGGGTCACTTGTGTCACTGCCAGAGCGTTGCTGGTTTAAACCGCCGGGGCAGCGTTTCCTCATTTCACCCCCTGGAATTCCCCCAGGGTTCTGGGTTTAGTCCAAGTGTTGTTTGTTTGACCGGCTGACTGGCTTGTGTGTGGCTCCGTGGGGATGACCTTGATATGCTCCGTCATGCTTTACAGACGGTAGGGTTGCAAAGGGGTGGAAAATATCCGGTAAATTTACCGAAACTTTACGGAAATTTTCCATGGGAAGTTAAGCTCAGGAATTTTTGAAATGTTGACCTTTTTTGTAGCCTATAACAGCTTTTTTTCAACTTTTATTTTATATACTTATTTTAGGATTTCATCCCATTTTCATTCAATTTGGTAGCCAATTGACCCTGACCTAGTGTCCAGTTACCCCCTACTAACTGTTGAGGACTCGTCACACAACCCGGCCGGTCGGCAATGTGAAAGGGAGAGACAACTCCATGACTATCTCAGCTCAAAACCATAATTTCAACACCAGACAGGGTTGCTGTTGTGTGAAGAACTCTCAAGCCAAGATTAAACTAACCACCTTCGGGGAGCGGTGGCCCAATAGGCCACTCCCTCTGGGATCCGGCCATACTCAGATCTGGTGAGACCACCGGTTCCTGGCGGGCAGCTGCATCAGAACACATGCATTAGACCGCTACACCACCGCAGACCACTATAACAGGGAACTTAAATGTAGCCTAGTTGGGGGAAAAACATAAAATGTATTTCTAGATCTTTTAGCGTGATCTTGGTTAAACCAACCAGATTTAATGAAAATTCAGTTGAGTTTCAACCCTGCACTGTGCATTCTTCCATCACATGCACAGCTAATTCCTAGAATCCGGCACACTAAGAGGGCTGTAGAATCCATTAAAGTCCTACTTGCAAATAGATAAAGTAACATTTTTGTAAGAAATGTTTGCTTGCATGTCTGCTTATGACAAAACAAAATGTTTATATTTATGTCTGTTTATGACAAGGTAAATACAGTTGGTACTGTATAAATAACTCCCAAATTCCCAGTTTATTCCCATTAATTCCCATACATTCCCGTTAATTCCCATGGAAAGTTTCCAACTTTGAAGATTCCCGGAATTTTGCAACCCCAAGTAGGAGACCGAAACCTTCTATCTGTCCTGTAATGGTGCTGGCTACAGTGTTATACAGTCACACACACAGTCACACACATCCACCTCTGACAACAGTATTTGTTGAGTGTGAAGGCATATGTGATCCTTACCAAAGACAACGACAGACAAACTCGCTCTCTCTCTCTTTTGTTGTCACTCACTGAGCAGTGTTGGTTTTGCCTGACTCATTCTGGAGCAGCCCTCTGCTCCCCCCCCCCCCTGTCCTCGGAGGAACCAGCAGCCTTATGGTCCTGAGCTGGCTGGCAGGATCCATGACCCAGTTCTGGGCAGCGGGGAGGGGAGAGAGGAGGAATGGAGAGCTAATGTGAGATCCTGCCCCACCCCTCCCTCTCTCTTCAACACACTTGAGTTCCTATCGATCACTTCTGGGTCCTTCAGCCACGCCTGTGGTCAGTGCTTTAGGAGCAGCCTAGTGGAATTGGGTGAGGGATGTGTGATGTGAGTGAAGGGCCGGTCTGTTTGGGCAGTCCCAGATTCATGCATTCCTGTTGTGCTGTGGTGATGAGGATAGGAGATGGTAGGATTAGTAGTAGTATAGTAGCCCAGGCGCTACAGTAGCTCCACTGGCCTCAGCACTGAAATAGAATCAGCACCTATGAATTCCATTGAGTGAATGCTCCACATTACTAGGGCTGGGTTAAAAAAAAATCGATGAATCGATTCTGAATCAAATGATTCATAATCGATTCATGAATCCCAAAATCGATCTTTTATTTAATGAATGAACGAAGGAATTAATAGTTCATTCATTCATTTTTGGAAATCAGTATCGATACCCAGCCATAGTATTGATGTGTTGCATAACTTGGCAGTCATGTAATTAAGGTTACAGCTAAAAAAAAAAAAAAAGTTTTTAGTAACACTAACCGAATCAATATCGAATTGAATCGTGATAATCGATTCTGAACCTTGTGAATCGGAATCGAATCGATTCTGGAAATTCGAATCGGTACCCAGCCCTACACATTCCAGTGTGTTTGTTGACTGTGTGTGTGTGTGTGTGTCCGGCTGCAGGTGTAATGAGAGCGCTGGTCATGGACAGATGATGGACGCGGAGAAGCCATACTCTGACTTCATCAGCTGTGACCGCACGGGGCGCAGGAACGCCGTGCCCGACATCGCGGGAGAGGGGGAGGCGCTGAACACCGCTGAAATAAACAAAGACCTGGCAGAGATGGACCTGAACACTGCAGCAGGTGAGCAGGGGTTGGCCTGTCTGCTCACAGTTCAACACACAGGCTCTGCTGCTGTGAGCCTTAAAGTCACACTGAAATGAAAAAAGCATTCTGTCCCATTTTGGTTCACATAATTGGTCATCAGTGTTCACCTATTCAACGATGTATGCCAAAAAAATTACAAAATTCGACTTTTGTTGTAAACTTATATCAAAGTATATAATTTCTTACTTCCTGGAAAACGGTCGGTCACGTGCAGTGACGACAACGGGTACCTTAGATTTTAGGCCAGTAATCTCACGACATTCACCCGTCAATCAACGCTATCCTTCTATCGAATCAGTTTAAAGTTCTTAAAACCCGTCCACTTATCAATGTTCCAATCAAATTCCTCTAAACATATGTCCCACCCTCATAGCTTGTTTGCGTCGGAAATACGTAAAACTACGCAAGTTAGATGATCTCAAACGTCCGTTTCTGTGCGACTTTAAGCCCCAAACGCACTGGAAGAGTCAATTGACGCGCTTCATTTGACGCGCTTCATTTGACTCGCCTCATTTGACGCTTCTATGGTGCACTGCAGGCGTCAGCTTTGATAGGGAGCTGATTTTATTTAGATTGATTTGTCCCCATTTGACGCTCCAAAATGTAAACAAGTTCGGAGTAGAAGCGTCAAGGCAGTTTGACTCGCCTCAAAACGCTTTTGGTGCGTGATCGTCCATTTACATTTAATTGGTGTACTTCAAAACGCTAGCGTCAGACTCTTCCAGTGCGTCTGGGGCTTTAGTTGCTTGTCCAGGCTGAGGCCCACGCATGTCCTGGCTCTACCACTTGAAATCTCCAACGGACGATGTTACGACGACCTTATGGTCCAAATCCTCTATGTCCAGGTGTGTAGAGGAGCCATGACACAAAGAGAGCACACCACACCCGTTGTAAGGACGCCTCTAGGCAAATCAAACTAAAGAGCAGGAAATTTAATTACAGGCCTCAGGCCTTTAAAATGAATTGTGATGAACCTTGGAATAGCCTAAAAGACGCACGCCAAGCGGAAACAAAAACTATGAGTAGTGCCAAATCAATTGAATCATAAATTAAAGTGAACCCTAAACTAGTGCATGATACAAATTAATCTTTAGTTAATTAACTACAAGGGGTGGCACTCGCCCTCAACCTACTGTATCTAACAAAGGTAAGCCTACGGGAGAAAGCAAACCCTAGGGGGTCTTACCTATTCACTTTACCCATATGGCATACAGATAACAGAGAAGGAACAAAACGAACACAAAACATTATGAAACTAGAAGCTTAAATAAAACGGACCACCCAAACAATGGGAACAAAGCAACGGGCCGACTGCCAACAGAAAGACAGGTGGAGCTTTTATACACGGCTACGTCACGGACAAGTTCTCACAGCGGAACATTTTTAACACTATGAGCATAACCAGCTCATGGGAAATGTCAGGTGTGTAAATACTGTAAAGCTGATATGACATTACAGGAAGTGAATAATTGTTTCCTCGGTAGTCTCGTCACTCTCGCGCCCCTGTCTGATTTGAGCGCGGCTCTCAGCTGGATTGTTAGATTGAGTGTGTACTCAACTTAAGTGAATGTTTTGTACGGTGCCATAGTGTGTGTGTGTGTGTGTGTGTGTGTGTGTGTGTATGCAGCCTGTCTGTGTGTTGACCTTGTTGCTGATGTCTTTCAGAAGGAGAGCCGGAGGTCTCGCCCCCCCCTGAGGGGGAGGGCTCTGCCAGCCAAGACCCCCAGGGGGACAAAGACCCGTCCTAAAGCCCTCGCCAGAGAGGAGGGGGAGAGAGAGGAGGAGGTGGAGAGAGAGAGGATCTACCTGTGGTCCAAACTGGACGCCTACTCTTTCGGCCGATTCTTAAGAAGACAGTGAACAGCTCTGACCTCTGACCTTTTCCCGGCGCTCTGCTGACGATCCCCATGCACGCTTCTCTCGTTCAAAATAGAAGATGGCCGAGCTCAGCAGAATGAATGGAGGCTGCTGCTGCTGCACCGGGGTGATGGGTGGGTGGATGGTTGCCAACATGAGGAGACAGCACAGAACTCTGGACGCTTGTCTCTGGAGTTTAGCAGACTGAGCACTATTCGTTTATAACATGACATGAAATGCTGCTCCACACCTTATATGAATGAAATGCCATCAAAACGAGCTATACTGATTACATAATCCTCTTCCGTTTGTCCTTTGTGTACGGTGACCTGTGTGTTATTCTTGATTATTATTGACCCTTTCCTTTGCAGTGACACCGGTAGTTTTCAGTTGTAATGTACTGTATGGAGGTCATATTTATTTCAAATCGTTCGATGAAACCTTTGTAATAGGAACCTCTTTGTGTAATAAAACGCTTACGAATCTACTACAGGTCTATTTATGACACGGGGTGTGTAAGTGCTCATGTCTATCTGAGCATGAGTATTATTCACGAGGATATATCGATTTCTATTGGGTTTGTTTCGAATGAATGGTGAGCATCATAAGTGGTGCTCACCGTTCAAAGACAGCTGTGATTGGTTGGGGTTGGGAGTTGAGTGCTTGCAGTACCGTACATGTTATTGAATGCAGCCTGTGTGTAGCCTACATTTCATCAGGTCGTCCACAGACGGGCCTCTCATCTTTGTCTCCGATTGTCCCTGTCCTCCATACACCTGGCGATCTCATCGGTGGTCTCCACTCCCGCATCCATCTTGATTATGTTCACAAATGTTTTGGTAGGACGTCCTCGCGACTTGTGTTCACGCCATGGAGACGGCTCCCATAACACCAGCTTAAGAGCCACAAGCCAACTTTTTTTTAATCAATGAATGGAGGAGCCGCACATTGACGGGCAAAGAGCCGCATGCGGCTCGCGAGCCGCGGGTTGGCCACCCCTGGTTTAGTTCAAGTTCAAGTTCAGTTTAGGTCAATCAATGTGTCTTTCTCTTTGTGGTGGTCTGTGGAAAAACCTATGTACCAGAACCTCTCTGGCTCACCCAGGGTAGGCTAACTGACCTCAGAGGTAGTACAACATTGGTGAACATTGATGAACACTGATGAATATTGATGAACATTGATTAATATTCAAGTTGGCCTGATTGCATGTGTGAGAATGTGGAACCCAGAGATGAAGTTCCTGCATTTTTCTCATCACTTCAGGCTGTCAAAAGTAGAAGCTCTCTCTGTTCTGTGGTCACATTGTTTGGCCGTCTGTCATAGGGGGTAGACTGACAGACAGACAGGGAACTTGGCCAGACTGCTGTGATCACTCTCCTGTGTGTGTGAGTGTGTGTGTGTGTGTGTGAGTGTGATGTGTGTGTGTGTGATGTGTGTGTGTGATGTGTGTGTGTGTGTGTGATGTGTGTGTGTGTGTGTGCATGTGTGTGTGTGTGTGTGATGTATGTGTGTGTGTGAGATTCCGGAGAGTCTTAACCAGGTGATCATACTGAGAGACTGGTACATACCTGAGCACCAGCGGAATGCTAGCTGACATTCTCTGGATGTTCATGGCCTCTTCAAGCACATCCTCGTTCATGTTGCAACACACGCAGCCTTTAAACTGAAACTGAAAACTCTCTACAACGTTTCATAAACAGTCCTTGTGTTTAGAAGCAGTCTCTTCACTTATGGATATTGATACATCTAACATCTATCTAATCTAATCTATCTAATCTATCTAACACATGAGCAAACCACTGTCTGTCTGTTTGTCTGTCCGTCTGTTTCCACGTTACTCGGACACCGTCGGTCTGACAGCATTCATATATACAGGGCTCCTATGCAGACGGCTGGCGTTTTTAATTAGGCAATTAGGCCTGAATAAATGGCCAATTAGTGATAGTGATTGCACTACCTACAGCAGCCAGCACGGGGCACTATTGCACTGACGATAGTCCCTGCGCGGACTAAAATGTTTGCATTTGTTATTGATCCCTACTAAATCTACTAACCTTTTGATAAGACTTTGAGTCTGGTTATCTTTTTGTGTGCAAGTCCTCTTTTGCAGCTTAATGACTATTGTACCTGACTACTGCACTACAAACAAAACACACACTGCAGCTCTTTTCCTGCTACTTATTACGCAATGTACACACACGCATGGGCACACACACGTGAGCTGGAGAATAGCCAGTCTGCGCGCTGGCCTGTGCGCATGCGTGCTGGAGCAAGTGGGGAAAGGCGTGTAAAGATCATATTACAGAGGCTAAAGACCCCGTATTTGAAAACCACTACAATGCCTCGCGTTGAGGAATCTCAACTGTCGATTCATCCAATCTGATTGATGAAAACAACCGTTTAGCGGCCGAAAATAGATTTTGAGAAACTGCATTCTCGTTGCCCCGTCCACTGCTGGCCAGAAGCTCACGGTGTCTGTAGCAGTGCCCAGCCAGCCTCATTCTCCTTGCTGCTCTTTTCCCACTCACCCTTGGCCTCTCTCCGTACAGATCTTCAGTACTGACGTGTGCGCTATGACTTATGTCCAGTGCTGCACGTAGCATTCTGGTGTAGCATCTGTTCAGCGACCTCAGCAGGGAGTGGTTCAGGGTCCAGCACTCACAACCATACAGAAGAACGGCCTCCACAGCGGCCTCAAAGAAGTGGAGCTTGGTTTTCCTGGGGAGGTTGGAATTCCACATGTTGCTCATGCCGTTTATGTACATGTGCATTTGAGTGGTCACATGTTCCTGTTTACATTTGGCCCAGAATGGTCTTACACTTCCATGACACAAGAGATGGGAGGCTAATTTTTCAGGATGGTAGTAATCCTCATTGTATCTATTTCCGATGGCTTTCAGGAAGGACAAGACAACAGTTTAGGATGCAAAAGTATTTTATTGTTGTCTTTGCTGTTCTTCATTGTGTTCATGTCTTCATTTTGCGTCAAGTCAATAAATGGTGTAAATAAGTGCTCCTTAGTAAAATGTAAAAGCAGGAAAATATAAAATCACAATTCAAACTAGAAAGTACATTTCCTGGAGAAAATGTGAGGTGGGCTAGCTGCTGCAGCTGTATGTAACAGCTACTGCTAGAACTACTACGGACCGGGCAATCTCCATGCACCCACTGGCGAAGACCGTGTGTCTCTAGCCACCTCAGAGGCTGTGTTGTGAGGTCCGTGGCATGGATAGTGGCGTGGTGGTGAGACTCCGCCCCCTCAGGTCAGAGCAGGTCGGGGGCAGTGCACTGACATCCGGGCAATCTCCATGCACCCAACAGTGAAGACCGTGTGTCTGTAGCTCACTCAGGGGCTGAGATGTGGGGACAATGGCGTGGATAGTGGCGTTGTGACGAGACTCCGCCCCCTCGGGTCAGAGCCGGTCTAGGACAGTGTACTGCTCCCCGGACCACCTACATGCACCCAACCGTGAAAACTGCGTCTTTAGCCAACTCAGGGTCTGAGATGTGGGGACGGTGGCGTGGATAGTGGCGTGGTGGCGAGACTCCGCCCTCTCAGGTCAGAGGTTGTGGGGGGCAGGTCAGTGATTGCCAGGTCATCCCCATCCACCCCTCATTGGAGACCAAGATGGAGTGATGGATGGATGGATGGATGGATGGATGGATGGATGGATGGATGAAAGAAAGAAAGAAAGAAAGAAAGAAAGAGAAAGAAAGATGGATGGATGGATGGATGAAAGAAAGAAAGAAAGAAAGAAAGAAAGAAAGAAAGAAAGAAAGAAAGATGGATGGATGGATGGATGGATGAAAGAAAGAAAGAAAGAAAGATGGATGGATGGATGGATGAAAGAAAGAAAGAAAGAAAGATGGATGGATGGATGGATGAAAGAAAGAAAGAAAGAAAGATGGATGGATGGATGGATGAATGAAAAAAAGATGGATGAAAGAAAGAAAGGATGGATGGATGAAAGAAAGACGGATGGATGGATGGATGAAAGAAAGAAAGAAGGATGGATGGATGAAAGAATGGATGGATGGATGGATGGATGAAAGAAAGAAGGATGGATGGATGGATGAAAGAATGGATGGATGGATAGATGGATGGATGAAAGAAAGAAAGAAAGAAAGAAGGATGGAAGGAAGGAAGGAAAGATGGAAGGAAGGAAAGAAGGAAGGATGGAAGGAAAGAAAGATGGATGGATGGAAGAAAGAAAGAAGGATGGATGGATGGATGGCTGGATGAAAGAAGGATGGATGGATGGAAGAAAGAAAGAAAGATGGATGGATTGATGAAAGGATGAAAGAAAAAGAAAGAAAGAAGGATGGATGGATGGATGGATGAAAGAAAGAAGGATGGATGAAAGAAAGAAGGATGGATGGATGAAAGAAAGAAAGATGGATGAAAGAATGGATGGATGGATGAAAGAAAGGAAGGAAAGAAGGATGGAAGGAAGGAAGGAAAGAAGGATGGAAGAAAGGATGGAAGGAAGGAAAGAAAGGAAGGATGGATGGATGAAAGTAAAGAAAGGAAGGATGGAAGGAAAGAAGGATGGAAGGATGGATGGAAGGAAGGAAAGGAAGGAAGGATGGAAGGAAAGAAAGAAAGAAAGAAAGAAAGAAAGAAAGAAAGAAAGAAGGGAGGAAGGAAGGAAGGAAGGAAAGATGGATGGAAGGAAAGATGGATTGAAGGAAGGAAGGAAGGAAGGAAGGAAGGAAGGAATGAATATGAATGCTACCGTAGTCATAAAAGGGTGCCTGTACAGAGAGCCTGCACGTGTCCCCAAATTCAAATCCCAACTGACACTGTGAGCATCCTCTCATTCACTTCAATGGAAAGGCATTTTGGCTTCAGACAGCTCACTCTCAAAAAGTATAAAGGTCACAGCCTAGATATTGACACCGTAGGAATCCAGAGAAAATGCTGAACATTTTAGGCTATGATATGTCCGTGTAGCTTAAAAACTGTAGGCATGGCGACGAGTTAGAAAAAGTAAGCTGCAAAATTAGCAGCTCAAAAGGTAGTGTGGGCCCATACGTTTCAATGGAGAGCGCAGTTGCTGAACAAATCGTCATACAGCGAAAACTATAAGTCACACGGCTTAGATACTTACATTGTATGAATCAGCACAGTTATGGGAACGTTTCGATATATAATATGTGTATGAGCTGTTAAAACTGTAGGCATAGTGACAAGTTAGAAAAAGAGTAAAAATGCAAAATTAGCAGCTCAAAAGCTAGAGTGCGTTGCCATACGTTTCAATGAGGAGAGCAGTTGCCGAACAAATCGTCATACAGCGAAAACTCTACGTCACACTGCTTAGATACTTACATTGTACGAATCAGCACAGTTGTGTGAACATTTTGATGTATAATATGTGTGTGAGCTTTCAAAACTGTAGAAGTGCCAGCAGTTTACAAAATGTGTGAATATTTTCAAAGCAACTGCTGCCACCACTCTAAAAACATAAAGTTTCTGAACATTCCAAAAGTAGTTTCAAGCAGTTTCAATGGGACAAAAAATAGTTTTAAAAGTTAAATTTCTTAAAAACTATAACAAATATCAAAAATCTGAATGGATCCGTTCAAGAGCTAAACATTATGAACATTTTAAAGTTTGAATGAAATTTCTAGGACAAAGTATGAAGAACTAGTTAAGGTTCAAAAAAGTGGGGAGAATAATAATAAAGAAAGAAAGAAAGAAAGAAAGAAATAGTGGGAATATCACAAGTTACACCTAATAAAAACATAATTTTACTACCTCTATAAAATATACATAGGCTTCACTATCTTAGAGGTTGTCATTCTAAAATGTAAGACCGCTTCAGTTGACGTCACTGTCCATTGGATGACAGTAGTGTGCCACCTAGTGTTCATATGTAGAACTACAACTTTGGTGTCGTGCAGTTTAACCTGATGCATCCCACATTTTTAAAATGTGAAAAAATTAAAATCTTTTTTTTCCACCAAAGGAAATAAAAAGCTGAGAGTATGGATGCTGTTGATACAGTACTTCAGATTTCACTTCACTGTGTGTCTATGATATGACATAATGTACATACACTGTTAATGTAGAATAATAAAAAGCATGTCATGTCAATTGTATGGTTCTAGTAGTCGCAGTCGTATGTTGACATTAAGGATTACATGATTCAGATTAAGACCATGCTATTTTAGTATAGCTATGGCATATCCAAGTGACCCAACATTCACTTGAAACACTGCTCAGACATTTGTTTCATTTGTTTGTATTCAATCAGTGTCTATGACGAAGACTTTTAATGTGGTGGAACGACTTCTGAAATGTTTCCTAAATGTCTGAAGATGTAAATATAACAATAAATCTGAAGCCATGACTCACAAGAAGATCTTAGTATTTTTCGTCTTTATTAATATCAGGATATGAAGAGATAGTGAGGAAGTTGAACTCTGGAAGTCTGGTCCCAGGGGGGTGGGCTCTAGTCTGGGGGGGGGGGGGGGGGGCAGGGAGCAGTGGACAGCACAGGCTGGTCCCAGGGGGGTGGGCTCTAGTCTTGGGGGGGCAGGGAGCAGTGGACAGCACAGGCTGGTCCCAGGGGGTGGGCTCTAGTCTGGGGGGGGGGGGCAGGGAGCAGTGGACAGCACAGGCTGGTCCCAGGGGGGTGGGCTCTAGTCTGGGGGGGGGGGGGCAGGGAGCAGTGGACAGCACAGGCTGGTCAAGCAGCACGATCCTCAAAACCTGGCCTGAACAACTCGCCTGCTTGTCTGTCCAGAGAGGGTCTCTGGTCTGGTTCTGTCCAGAGAGGGTCTCTGGTCTGGTTCTGTCCAGAGAGGGTCTCTAGTCTAGTTCTGTCCAGAGAGGGTCTCTGGTCTGGTTCTGTCCAGAGAGGGTCTCTGGTCTGGTTCTGTCCAGAGAGGGTCTCTGGTCTAGTTCTGTCCAGAGAGGGTCTCTGGTCTGGTTCTGTCCAGAGAGGGTCTCTGGTCTGGTTCTGTCCAGAGAGGGTCTCTGGTCTAGTTCTGTCCAGAGAGGGTCTCTGGTCTGGTTCTGTCCAGAGAGGGTCTCTGGTCTAGTTCTGTCCAGAGAGGGTCTCTGGTCTGGTTCTGTCCAGAGAGGGTCTCTGGTCTGGTTGTCTGTCCAGAGAGGGTCTCTGGTCTGGTTCTGTCTAGAGAGGGTCTCTGGTCTGGTTCTGTCCAGAGAGGGTCTCTGGTCTGGTTCTGTCCAGAGAGGGTCTCTGGTCTGGTTCTGTCCAGAGAGGGTCTCTGGTCTGGTTCTGTCCAGAGAGGGTCTCTGGTCTGGTCTAGTTCTGTCCAGAGAGGGTCTCTAGTCTAGTTCTGTCCAGAGAGGGTCTCTGGTCTAGTTTTGTCCAGAGAGGGTCTCTGGTCTGGTTCTGTTCAGAGAGGGTCTCTGGTCTGGTTCTGTCCAGAGAGGGTCTCTGGTCTGGTTCTGTCTAGTAATCATGAGTTTGTAATTCCAGTTCTGTATTCTGGATGTCTCGCCATGGACTTCAAACCCCCCCACCCCCAGCCCCACCCCCACAGACGTCCTTGCTCCTGTGCTCATGTTGTCCTCTCTTCCATTGTTCTTCTCGTTTTATTTTGTGTGTCCCCCCCCCTCTCCACCTAGCCTCTCTGATCCCCTCCCTAATGTTAGTGTGTTCCCTCTGCTTGTGCCACTGCTGATTTCTGTGTTGTGTATTTCTGGCTCAGATCAGTCTTCCCTCCCTTGCCTTGTGTCTGTGTGTTCGTCTGCCACGCCCATCCCTCGTTATGTTCAGCTCCACCTGGTCCCGTTCCCCTCGTTAAGTCCGTCTTTCTAGTCCCTCCCGGTTCCGTTGTCGTCTGTCAGTTCACGGTTTTGTATCATGCTGCGTGTTCCTGTTGGCTTTTGTCTGTGATTCAAACTGAAATGCGCCTTCCTTGCCGCCTCCATCGTGACAGCGTCCCTTTCTGCGCTTCTTTGGGGCCTGATCCACGGCATTGGCCCTGACCAGAGACACGCTTCCCTGGCTGAGGGCGGGCAGTAGGCGGGCCACCGGGGGGGCGGGGACCGGCTTGGGAGCGTCTCGCGCCGCTCTCCTGGACAGCAGGCGGCCGGTCTGCACCGGGGGCCTAGGGCAGGTCTTGGGCGTGGACCTGATCTCTGTGGCAGGCTTCTCTGGAAGGGCGTCTCCAGGCGGGCAGAGCATCATGATGTTCTTGAAGCTGGAGGCAGGAAGGTCCAGCTCCTCCATGCACAGGAGAGGGCTGTAGGGCCTAGGAACAGGCTGGCTGGGCCTCACATCTGGCCTAGAGAGGCTAGCTGCGCAGGTGGGCCTCACATCTGGCCTAGAGAGGCTAGTTGGGCTGCTAGGCCGGGAATCAGGCAGAAGATTGTGCTTCTTCAGCACCTGAGTGATGGAGAGCACCTTCCTGCTCTTCTGGGGGGTGGGCGGGGCACACAGGGTCGGCAGACTGGGAACCAAGGAGACGCCGCTTTTGATGTGTGTGAACCCAGCAGGGGCAGCCGAGCGTCCAGCCTGGAGGGCAGCCGAGGGCTGCCGGTAACGTCTCGCCTGCCGGGCTGCCTGGGCCGCCGTGGTGGGCCTCTTGGGGCGGACGTCAGCGGGAGGAGCTGGGATCCGAGGGAGAGCTGCCGTGGGGGAGAGGGCAGAGGGCCTGGAGGAGGAGGCCTTCACAGGCGCCTCACTGACCCCTCCGCCCTCCAGGAGCAGTGTGCCAGAACGGCCCCGCGATGCGCCGGCGGCCCTCAGACCAGCACCGCTCAGGCTCGGGAAGCGACTCATGACACAGGTTCTGCAGAGACGGAGAGAATGATGAATAATCTACTCCATTTTTGGTGATATGAAATGTTACTGATGTTTGTTTTTTTTTTACCTCTAAGCACGATGAACTGTAGGTTGCTCACTTCTTTATCAGAGTCCAGTTGTCTTGTTGAATGAAATGGCTCAATCCAATTCTACAAGAGAGACGTTCAATTCTAGAAGTTCAAACCGCAAATGGTCATCTCTGATGACACCTCAGCTTTTGTAGGCTACACCCTGACCCTGCGTTTTATGACGCATAAACAATGACGCAATAATCCGGCCTGTGACGTCCTTCGCTCATCCGGCCGCTACGGGTGGACCGGTCACCACAGCAACACCAGCACTGCATAACTACTGAGCTATTAGGTCTACATTGCTTTATAAAAATGTATAATAATCCCCCCAAAAGACGTTATCCCAAACGCACATAATCTTTCTTTGGCTTTGGCACTTTAAAAGATCGAACTGGGCTGCATGGGCGGAGCTAGAGGCGAACGTTTTCTCAAAAGCCGTGAATCCCGAGAAAAAACGCGTTTTTATTTATTTAAATAACGAATACCTTGCTGTCATTTCCCAGTCAGATTACATTGAGTCAATTCAAAAATTCGAAATGACTAACGGCTGTGTTGCTTGGTTGTTTAGTCTTCCCGCCAATCAGTCTGCGCGAGGACAGTGAAGTAGTCTTCCTCCCGCCCAATCAGTCTGCGCGAGGACAGTGAAGTAGTCTTCCTCCCGCCCAATCAGTCTGCGCGAGGACAGTGAAGTAGGCGGGACGTGAGGTGACGGTTGCTTACGGAGAGACCCGAGAATCCGAGCTCAAAACTTAATAAAACAAACAAACAAAAAACAACTTTTTGTAGCATACTGCGTCTAAGATGGACATTAGAAAGTTTTTCAAGAAGCCGCTTTCCATTCAAACCGAAATGTTTCAGATTTGTGAAAATGAAGCTATTGGCTACTTGTGGCTGGCTAGCTAACTGCAGCTAACTAGCTACCTAGCCAGCAAGGTGAGGTGATTGAGGTGGATGGATAAATGTCATCATAGCCGATATGGATACCTGACTAGCTAACCTACTTTAGCTGATTTGATAGTGTTTTGAAGTGTTAGTTATCACTCATTGTTAGCTAGCATATGATAGCTCTATTGCCAACTTTAGCTGATTTGACCGTGTTTTTAAGTCTCTTCTGCTCTCAGAGTGAATTCAGAGCACCCAGTGTGTGAGCTGAGGTAATTCACAGGTGTGTCATAGCCTACCTGTATATGATTGCGGGCTATCTAGTAGCTAATAGCTGACTGTTTTCAAGTGTGGGGGTGACGTGACGTTTTTTTGCCACACATATCAGTTGTCATCCACAGCAGGCAAACCGGGGTTACTATATGCATGTTGTTTCAGGTTTATTAGGCTACTTAATTATTTATATTTTCCTCTTTTAGTGGATGAGTAGGCTATGCCATGAAGAGAGAACTTGTGATCTGAACAGTGACGTTAATCACCTGCTGCAACTGTGATTAGAGTGAAACTTAAGAAAGATATTCAGTGTTAGTTCTCAATCGGTCAGTTACTGAGTGATTACTGTTACTGAGTGAAACACCATTGAAAATTAAAATGAAAGTTTAAATAAAAGGTTAGTAAAACTAACTAATGTTACCTACTCTTCCAGAACAGAGACGTGGAAAGCAGAAGAGGGACGACTCAAGAGGTGGAGACGTGTTGAGAAGAAAGAAGTGAAGCACAGGAGTCCAGGAGAGCAGAGGTGACAGGGGGGCAGCAGGGGTCAGGGGTCAAGGAGAGCAAAGGTGACAGGGGGACAGCAGGGGTCAGGGGTCAAGGAGAGCAGAGGTGACAGGGGGACAGCAGGGGTCAAGGAGAGCAGAGGTGACAGGGGGACAGCAGGGGTCAAGGGTCAAGGAGAGCAGAGGTGACAGGAGGACAGCAGGGGTCAAGGGTCAAGGAGAGCAGAGGTGACAGGGGGACAGCAGGGGTCAGGGGTCAAGGAGAGCAGAGATGACAGGGGGACAGCAGGGGTCAAGGGTCAAGGAGAGCAGAGGTGACAGGGGGACAACTGGGGGCAGGGGTCAAGGAGAGCAGAGGTGACGGGGACAGCAGGGGTCAAGGAGAGCAGAGGTGACAGGGGGACAGCAGGGGGCAGGGGTCAAGGAGAGCAGAGGTAACGGGGGGACGTCAGGGGTCAAGGAGAGCAGAGGTGACAGGGGGACATCAGGGGTCAAGGAGAGCAGAGGTGACGGGGGGGACAGCAGGGGTCAAGGAGAGCAGCGGTGACAGGGGGACAGCAGGGGTCAGGGTTCAAGGAGAGCAGAGGTTACAGGGGGACAGCAGGGGTCAGGGTTCAAGGAGAGCAGAGGTGACAGGGGGACAGCAGGGGTCAGGGGTCAAGGAGAGCAGAGGTGACAGGGGGACAGAAGGGGTCAAGGAGAGCAGAGGTGACAGGGGGACAGCAGGGGTCAAGGAGAGCAGAGGTGACAGGGGGACAGCAGGACACTGCAGAGAGACGTGTTAAGCCCCCCGCAGACCGCATCCGCCACCGCCACGACACAAAACGACGTTCCAAATTAATAGCTCCCATTGTTTCCTATGGAAGCCCGCACACCGGCGGCGTGCCGACAGCTGGCGACAATGTCGCCCCGGGTTGATTTCGACTCGGCTCTATTTTTTG
>NC_140244.1:24100936-24173436 GCF_949987555.1 Borostomias antarcticus | reverse complement strand
GTGATGCTTTTGTTGGAGTCTGAATACAGACTTTTTATTTGTATATTTTCTAAAGGGATAACATTATTACTGTATGACAGCACATCTCACACTTTCTACAAATCTATTTCTATACAGATTTTTAAGGAGATTAACTTGACATTCCCTGTTAATAATGATAATAATAATTCAGTGTTCATCCTGGATATTAGGAAGAGTTATTCATTTTATTTAGATTATTTTATTGACGAGTTGATTCCAATCAACACATTCAATCACTTGATTCAATCAGTGTCTATGATTGTTATGAACTATGGTTCTGTCCAGAGAGGGTCTCTGGTCTGCTTGTCTGTCCAGAGAGGGTCTCTGGTCTGGTTCTGTCCAGAGAGGGTCTCTGGTCTGGTTCTGTCCAGAGAGGGTCTCTGGTCTGGTTCTGTCCAGAGAGGGTCTCTGGTCTGGTTCTGTCCAGAGAGGGTCTCTGGTCTGCTTGTCTGTCCAGAGAGGGTCTCTGGTCTGGTTCTGTCCAGAGAGGGTCTCTGGTCTGGTTCTGTCCAGAGAGGGTCTCTGGTCTGGTTGTCTGTCCAGAGAGGGTCTCTGGTCTGGTTCTGTCCAGAGAGGGTCTCTGGTCTGGTTCTGTCTAGAGAGGGTCTCTGGTCTGGTTCTGTCCAGAGAGGGTCTCTGGTCTGGTTCTGTCCAGAGAGGGTCTCTGGTCTGGTTCTGTCTAGTAATCATGAGTTTGTAATTCCAGTTCTGTATTCTGGATGTCTCGCCATGGACTTCAAACCCCCCCACCCCCAGCCCCACCCCCACAGACGTCCTTGCTCCTGTGCTCATGTTGTCCTCTCTTCCATTGTTCTTCTCTTTTTATTTTGTGTGTCCCCCCCCCTCTCCACCTAGCCTCTCTGATCCCCTCCCTAATGTTAGTGTGTTCCCTCTGCTTGTGCCACTGCTGATTTCTGTGTTGTGTATTTCTGGCTCAGATCAGTCTTCCCTCCCTTGCCTTGTGTCTGTGTGTTCGTCTGCCACGCCCATCCCTCGTTATGTTCAGCTCCACCTGGTCCCGTTCCCCTCGTTAAGTCCGTCTTTCTAGTCCCTCCCGGTTCCGTTGTCGTCTGTCAGTTCACGGTTTTGTATCATGCTGCGTGTTCCTGTTGGCTTTTGTCTGTGATTCAAACTGAAATGCGCCTTCCTTGCCGCCTCCATCGTGACAGCGTCCCTTCCTGCGCTTCTTTGGGGCCTGATCCACGGCGTTGGCCCTGACCAGAGACACGCTTCCCTGGCTGAGGGCGGGCAGTAGGCGGGCCACCGGGGGGGCGGGGACCGGCTTGGGAGCGTCTCGCGCCGCTCTCCTGGACAGCAGGCGGCCGGTCTGCACCGGGGGCCTAGGGCAGGTCTTGGGCGTGGACCTGATCTCTGTGGCAGGCTTCTCTGGAAGGGCGTCTCCAGGCGGGCAGAGCATCATGATGTTTTTGAAGCTGGACGCAGGAAGGTCCAGCTCCTCCATGCACAGGAGAGGGCTGTAGGGCCTAGGAACAGGCTGGCTGGGCCTCACATCTGGCCTAGAGAGGCTAGCTGGGCAGCTGGGCCTCACATCTGGCCTAGAGAGGCTAGTTGGGCTGCTAGGCCGGGAATCAGGCAGAAGATTGTGCTTCTGCAGCACCTGAGTGATGGAGAGCACCTTCCTGCTCCTCTGGGGGGTGGATGGGGCACACAGGGTCGGCAGACTGGGAACCAAGGAGACGCCGCTTTTGATGTGTGTGAACCCAGCAGGGGCAGCCGAGCGTCCAGCCTGGAGGGCAGCCGAGGGCTGCCGGTAACGTCTCTTTTTTTTTACCTCTAAGCACGATGAACTGTAGGTTGCTCACTTCTTATCAGAGTCCAGTTGTCTTGTTGAATGAAATGGCTCAATCCAATTCTACAAGAGAGACGGCACCAGGATGGCAAAAACATGCCTTTTTTATGAATGTATAATAGGATGCCACTTGCTTTGAAACTTTTACTCGTTTGAGTTAGATTACATTGAGTAAAGAATTGCAATATAAATGGAAAAATAAGTGATTATACATATTCAATTATACAACCGTTCATAAACCTAAAGGAAAAAGTAGATATTATACACTAATTTTTCCTACCTTCGGTCACCGTGAAGTTCAAACCGCAAATGGTCATCTCTGATGACACCTCAGCTTTTGTAGGCTACACCCTGACCCTGCGTTTTATGACGCAATAATCCAAGTGTGTATCTCTGCAGGCCGGAGACTTCGAGGGGGCGGGTCAACTGTCAATCAATTTTTACTTTGGCCAATCAGAGGCTGACAATCGTCTTGTCAATCAAAAACTAATTCGCTCGTCCGGCCGCTATGGGTGGACCGGTCACCACAGCAACACCAGCACTGCATATCAACTACTGAGCTATTATGGTATGTTCGTTTGTTGTCGGAGCTGGCAAGTCGCAAGTGGCAAAATACCTACCTCCGACCTGTGTGCATTCGAGCTATATACCATTATATCACAGTTACCTAGTTGCTGGCCAGAAGCTCACGGTGTCTGTAGCAGTGCCCAGCCAGCCTCATTCTCCTTGCTGCTCTCTTCCCACTCACCCTTGGCCTCTCTTCGTACAGATCTTCAGTACTGACGTGTGCGCTATGACTTATGTCCAGTGCTGCACGTAGCATTCTGGTGTAGCATCTGTTCAGCGACCTCAGCAGGGAGTGGCTCAGGGTTGTGAAAGGTATTTTTGATAAAGTGCTATTATAGTTGTTTAATACAAGGCCTGTCTATTTAGGCCTAGTTATGCTTCAATACTGAATGTCAGCAGTTTGTACTTTTCCAGAACACATAGTACGCATGAAAAGTTGTTATCTGTGTTCCAGTAGCAGATAAGTTGACTGCCAAGGACACACAACCTCACAATGAAAAGCCTGTTAAAGTTGTAACTAACAGGGAACACCCTAATCACATCGGCTGAATGGAAAACGAAAGTAGTAAGCTCATAGGACTAGCATTAGATAAAAGTTTCAACCAATCAGGTACTAACACATGTAGTCACGCGCCAATGTATTGTGTGGAATAGTATATACAGAACGTCCCGACATTCGGTCGGCGCGCTTGCCCAGATACCACTTGCGTCTCTGTGTAACCGTCCCTTTGCTGCAATTGTAAGGTAATAAAGTAAGTTTCTTTTACTCTACTCTGTTATATTTCGTGTCCTCATTTGACAAGGTTGTGTGATTGTGTTGGTCCTTGGGAGGAGAACCCTGTGGTAGGCTACTGGTGAATTCAATCTGAAGTGTTATAATAGTATTTTGTGAGTGTCCAAATGTCATAGGTCAACCGAGTCCAGCCACCACAGGGTCCAGCACTCACAACCATACAGCAGAACGGCCTCCACAGCGGCCTCAAAGAAGTGGAGCTTGGTTTTCCAGGGGAGGTTGGAATTCCACATGTTGCTCATGCCGTTTATGTACATGTGCATTTGAGTGGTCACATGTTCCTGTTTACATTTGGCCCAGAATGGTCTTACACTTCCATGACACAAGAGATGGGAGGCTAATTTTTCAGGATGGTAGTAATCCTCATTGTATCTATTTCCGATGGCTTTCAGGAAGGACAAGACAACAGTTTAGGATGCAAAAGTATTTTATTGTTGTCTTTGCTGTTCTTCATTGTGGTCATGTCTTCATTTTGCGTCAAGTCAATAAATGGTGTAAATAAGTGCTCCTTAGTAAAATGTAAAAGCAGGAAAATATAAAATCACAATTCAAATAAAAACGTAATTTTACTACCTCTATAAAATATACATAGGCTTCACTATCTTAGAGGTTGTCATTCTAAAATGTAAGACCGCTTCAGTTGACGTCACTGTCCATTGGATGACAGTAGTGTGCCACCTAGTGTTCATATGTAGAACTACAACTTTGGTGTCGTGCAGTTTAACCTGATGCATCCCACATTTTTAAAATGTGAAAAAATTAAAATCTTTTTTTTCCACCAAAGGAAATAAAAAGCTGAGAGTATGGATACTGGTGATACAGTACTTCAGATTTCACTTCACTGTGTGTCTATGATATGACAACATCATGTACATACACTGTTAATGTAGAATAATAAAAAGCATGTCATGTCAGTTGTATGGTTCTAGTAGTCGCAGGTAGGTATGTTGACATTAAGGATTACATGATTCAGATTAAGACCATGCTATCTTAGTATAGCTATGGCATATCCAAGTGACCCAACATTCACTTGAAACACTGCTCAGACATTTGTATTCACTGCAATGTTCAAGAGGATATATATAATATTGTGGGCATGGCTGATTATACTATACATAGCTGGTTATTCTGTACATGGCTGGTTAAAACGTATGTGTACATGAGGGGAAAGACGTTATTAGGGGAAGACGGGGATGTTCCATTATGGCCGGGTGAAGGGGGGGGCAAAGTGTTTTGTTCCTGGGTTTGTGTTGCCATTACAGCATTAATCCTTCAGAAGCCGGTGGATTGCACCATGCCGTACGCATCATACAGCTTGTTCAGAAGGTCCTTCTTCTCTTTCTCAGGCAGGAAGCTGGAGTGCGCAGAGTTTATGTTCTACAACGGCAGGAGCAAAGTCAGAAGTCATTGGACTAATACTGGTACTCACTGGACTAATACTAATACTTATCATGGGACCCTGCTGGAGTCACACAATATCCATTACTCAAGAGCTTTGGATTTCAATCCAAGGACTGAACATGGTTTTTGTTCATTAAAAACATTTAACGATAGCAATCACAATGTTATTATCCTGAGCTGACATGGAATAGAGTTAATCCCCTCCGTGCTGCAGAGTCCAGTGTTGACATACTGAATGTGGTGTGACTGTGATCGGTCTCACCAGTCTTTTGAACTCCTCCTCAGTGAAGCCCATGTATTTCTGTGCCGTGACGTAGTCCAGGTGCAGGGTGGAGTTGAAGATCATGGGATCGTCTGTATTCAACGAGTAGTTGGCCTTGTCTTTCCTGAACCTGCGCACATTCGGAACAAAATGTGTGATTGATCAATCAATCAATCAATCAAAGCTTTATTTGTATAGCGCATTTCATACCCAGAGGCAACACAATGCGCTTTACAGAGAACCAGGGAGGTGGGCATACGACCCACTCTACATATTCCAGAGGGAAGCAAAAAAACAGTAATCACCCGGGGGCCAGATAAGTGAGCTGTACAAATTCTTCCCTGACCCCTCTCAACAAGGCGATCGAGCAAGCTCCAGGAGTATGTTTGTCTACCGGCTAAGAACATTTATAAAGCAATACATTGCATTAAATTACATTTCAGAGTAAGAGAGGCTAAAAAAGCATAATAGGAGAGGGCATCCTGATTGATGTGCATGTTATGAAAGAAACAGGCGTGTCACATTAAGGCTATGATGAGGGTCAACGGGGGGACATAGAAACTCACGTGATAACTGGATGTTTGGTGAAGTCAGGGTTACAAGCACCAGTCAGTTTACTGGATATGGGACACACCTAAAAACACACATCTGTCAGCCACCAGAGAGGAGAACAGATCTGATAGTAGGACAGTATGATGTGATAATAGTAATGTATGATATGATCGTACAGTATGATATATTAGTAGTATGGTATGATATATTAGTAGTATGGTATATGATAGGAGTACAGTATGCTATGATAGTAGTACAGTATAATATGATAGTAGTACAGTATATGTTATTAGTACATTATGATATGATAGTATGACATGTTAGTAGTATGGCATGATATGATAGTAGTACAGTATGCTATGATGGTAGTACAGTATGATATGATTAGTAGTACAGTATGATATGATAGTAGTACAGTATGATATGATAGTAGTGCAGTATGCTATGATAGTATGGTATGATGATAGTACAGTGTGATATGCTAGTACAGTGTGATATGATAGTAGTACAGTATAATATGATAGTAGTATGGTATGATATGATAGTGTGATATGATGATATTATAGTAGTGTTAGTACAGTATGATATGATAGTAGCACAGTATGAGCCACAAGTCACAGTCCCACTACGTGTGAAGGAGAGAAGACCTGCAGCAGTGTTCCAATGATTAGACGCTATGTGAATTCTGTCCACCAGGGGGCAGTGTGTCACATCAAACAAACTTCTACATTGTCAGCAACCGATAACCCCAGTCTATTGGGGCAGCCCCAGCCAGTGCCAGAAGAAAAAAGACACACAATGTCCGAATAGATATTATCTATGGAAGCATATTATGTCACATAATTCAAATGTTCATGCAATTAGGGATTGTATTTTCATGTTCTACTTTTGCCTGCATTATTTGACTCAATATTCAAATGTGATTTGCATTTTCATGTACTACATCTGCTTTGTGTAACACAATTCTAATGCATGATTGCATTTGCATTTGAATATGGAGTCGAATAATGCAGGACAAGGTGGAAATGAATTTGAATTATGTTACATGCTTCCATAACTATCCAGCAAGAAAAGTAAATAAGTAAAGTTGATTTGGTATAGAACCTCTCATAGTCAAAGTCACAAAGTGCTTCACAGAACGATACGAAATAAGATTTCACTGACACCATTTGATAAAATCTGGTTAGAAACAACAAATGAAAATGACTAATCTAGCTGGCTAAGACTGCTGATTATATTTGAATTGCTTTGTGTAATTGTCAAGTTGCTTGGAAACATGTTTCATGCCATTTGCAACCTGCAACTACTGTAATTATGTGAAAGTTTCACAGTGTAAAGCCAAATTCCAAACCCATGTCAAATATTGGATGTCATTGGTGTTCCTCCATCACCGTTTAAAATTCCAAAGCAGCGTGATCATTTTAGGAACTGCTTTTCTTGAGTTCACTACAATTGATATAAAAGATATTGAAATAGTCTGTATTTATCCTATAATCTTTCCCGATGTATAACAGGAATAACTCACTGGAGGATTGTGGTATATTGCAGTGGTGTTTCTTCCCACTGTACACTCCAGGGTAAGCCTGGTTTATCAAAAGAAATCCCAATAAAAATCCTAATAAAAATAAACTATAAGCTATTAATGGTCTGAATACAAGGATATGATTCATTAATAGACGGACCCATAATGCACATGTAGCATGATGAGAAAACCATACAGGACCATACCTCAAAGTGCATGTTCTGGGCCAGGAGCTGCTTGTATAAGCCTGGGTCCTCCAGGGTTCTATAGCCATGCCCAACCCGCTCTGCTTTCAGAACCTCAACAGCCTAACGATGAGAACAGATATGGGTCATAAAGATCATTCAAAAAATTTAAGGAGAAAAAAGCCTCATAAGCATGTGACCAGACAATCTATTTCTGGACACACATGGTCTTCGGTCACATAGTTGTCTGTCATTTTGATTGATGGGTTCCGTAGAAAGTGAGCTAGCGAGGAATTCCTGGGTGATATGAAATTGGCTATGAAATTGGCTAATGTTGTGCAATGGTGCAGTCCACAGTATAATATGTGTCTATAACAGAGCACAAAAGACAAAAAAGACCATTGAATTATTCCTCAATAATGAAATAACTATTGTTGAGAGGATCATATTGAAATGTCTCCTCCATGTTGACCCCAGAGGCCAGGGAGGGAAGCTCACCTCTTTGACGACCGAGGCTGGACCCACCTCTCCAGCATGCACCGTCCTGTGGATCCCACACCGTACTGCTTCCTGTTAGGAACATCAGCCAGGAACGTCAACAACAAGCACAGACATGTGTGTTTTACATCAGCTACAGTAGTTCTCCTCCCACTGCAGCTGCCTGCCTCTCACTGTCTCCTGGACAGAAAGTAAGTAAGTAAGTAAACTTTATTTATATAGCGCCTTTCACAGCACGAATGCACAAAGCGCTTTACAATACAGATAACACATAAAAAAGGAAGAAAGAGCGACATACAAAATGCAATACATACAAAATACAAGGCAATTACGACATACAAAATACAGTACAAGACAGTTACAAAATACAGACAAGAGCAGGAGCAAGCAACAAAAGCGTCTTCTCTGAACGAAAGCCGGAAGAAGAAGAAAGCCCTGTAGCACGGGCGATAAGAACAGTGAAACGGCGTTATGCATATCCTAGCCGAATTACAAGATAATAGGTATGTCTGTGTGTGTGTGTGTGTGTGTGTGGATGTGCTGCTATTACCATTGTCCCTCGTACTTAGTGCAGCTGAACAAACATCTGCTGGATTTGTTCTGCTGCCCAAATGCCGCATGATTGAAATGCACGTTTGGGCAGAACTAGCTTGGCCTCTCTCGACCCTGTTTAGACTGTTTAGACACCGTGGTTGTGATTAGCGCCCATACCAGAGTGGACTCTGCTCCGACAGCCCTAGTGTTCATGCTCTCCCCTATGATGACTGGAACAGATGTTACCATGTCAACCTTTTTTATTGGTGGGAGCCTCTAGCTAGCCTTCCCATATACTGTCTTCAGGGAAACATTAAACTGAGCCAATAATCAAAAATGACCTATGAGCAAGAAGAATGTGTGACCACTGCACAATAAAGGCTATTATAAAGAGAAAGCGTTTGTGTTGGCTTGAAACAATGTTATTAACAATGTGTCGGTCATCTTAATTACTATTTTCCCTGGAATGTGTCTTTATTACTCATTTCATTCTAACATAAATCTTGTCATGTTTGAGGTATTTCGTGACCTTTAGGACAGCATGTTAAACTAGAAAGTACATTTCCTGGAGAAAATGTGAGGTGGGCTAGCTGCTGCAGTTGTATGTAACAGCAACTGCTAGAACTACTACGGACCAGGCAATCTCCATGCACCCACCGGCGAAGACTGTGCGTCTCTAGCCCAATCAGGGGCTGAGTTGTGGGGTCTGTGGTGTGGACAGTGGCATGGTGGTGAGACTCCGCCCCCTCAGGTCAGAGCTGGTCGAGGACAGTGCACCCCTCTCCGGGCCACCTACCCGCCCGCACCGGTGAAGACCATGTGTCTCTAGCCCACTCAGGGGCTGAGTTGTGGGGCCATGGCGTGGATAGTGGCGTGGGGGTGAGACTCAGCCCCCTCAGGTCAGAGCCAGTCAGGGACAATGTAGCCCTCTCTGGGCCACCTACCTGACTCAACCGGTGAAGACCGTGTGTCTCTAGCCCACTCAGGGGCTGAGTTGTGGGGCCCGTGGCGTGGATAGTGGCGTGCTGGTTAGGCCCCGCCCCCTTGGGTCACAGCTAGTCGGGGACAGTACAGTGACCTCTGGGCAATTTCAATGCATCCACCAATGAAGACTGTGTCTCTAGCCCACTCAGGGGTTGAGTTGTGGGGCCCGTGGCGTGGATAGTGGCGTGGTGATGAGACTCTACCCCCTCAGGTCAGAGCCAGTTGGGGACAGTGTACCCCTCTCCGGGCCACCTACCTGACTCCACCATGAAGACCTCCGGGCAGAAGGAAGGAAAGAAAGAAGGAAGGAAGAATGGAAGTAAGGGAAGGAAGGAAGGAAGGAAAGAAGGAAGGAAAGGAAATGAATGAAGGATCGAAGGAAAGAAAGAAAGAAGGAAGGGAAGGAAGGATGGAAGGAAGGAAAGAAAGGAGGAAGGAAGGAAAGAAAGGAGGAAGGAAGGATGGAAGGAAGGAAGGAAAGAAAGAAGGATGGAAGGAAGGAAAGAAAGAAGGATGGAAGGAAAGAAAGAAAGAAAGAAAGAAAGAAAGAAAGAAAGAAAGAAAGAAAGAAAGAAAGAAAGAAAGAAAGAAAGAAAGAAAGAAAGAAAGAAAGAAAGAAAGAAAGAAAGAAAGAAAGAAAGAAAGAAAGAAAGAAAGAAAGAAAGAAAGAAAGAAAGAAAGAAAGAAAGAAAGAAAGAAAGAAAGAAAGAAAGAAAGAAGGAAGGAAAGGGAAGGGAAGGGAAGGGAAGGGAAGGGAAGGGAAGGGAAGGGAAGGGAAGGGAAGGGAAGGGAAGGGAGGAAGGATGGAAGGAAGGAAGGAAAGAAGGATGGAAGTAAGGGAAGGAAGGAAAGATGGAAGGAAGGAAGGATGGAAGGAAGGATGGAAGGAATGAAAGGAAGGAAAGATGGAAGGAAGGAAGGAAAGATGGAAGGAAGGAAGGAAAGGAAGGAAGGATGGAAGGAAAGAAAGAAGGAAGGATGGAAGGACGGGAGGGAAGGAAGGATGGAAGGAAGGAAGGAAGGATGGAAGGAAGAAAGGAAAGGAAAGGAAAGGAAAGGAAAGGAAGGAAGGAAGGAAAGGAAGGAAAGGAAAGGAAGGAAAGGAAGGATGAAAGGAAGGAAAGAAAGAAGGAAGGAAGGATGGAAGTAAGGGAAGGAAAGAAGGATGGAAGGAAGGGAAGGATGGATGGAAGGAAGGAAGGATGGAAGGAAGGAAAGAAAGAAAGAAGGAAGGATGGAAGGAAGGATGGAAGGAAAGAAGGATGGAAGGAAGGGATGGAAGGAAGGAACGATGGAAGGAAGGAAGGAAGGAAGGAAGGAAGGAAGGGAAGGAAGGAAGGAAAGAAAGAAGGAAGGGAAGGAAGGATGGAAGGAAGGAAAGAAAGGAGGAAGGAAGGATGGAAGGAAGGAAGGAAGGAAAGAAGGATGGAAGGAAGGGAAGGATGGATGGAAGGAAGGAAGGATGGAAGGAAGGAAAGAAAGAAGGAAGGAAGGATGGAAGGAAGGATGGAAGGAAAGAAGGATGGAAGGAAGGGATGGAAGGAAGGAACGATGGAAGGAAGGAAGGAAGGAAGGAAGGGAAGGAAGGAAGGAAAGAAAGAAAGAAAGAAGGAAGGGAAGGATGGAAGGAAGGAAAGCAAGTAAAGAAAGAAAGAAAGCAAGAAGGAAGGAATGGAAGGAAGGATGGAAGGAAGGAAGGATGGAAGGATGGAAGGATGGAAGGAAGGAAGGAAGGAAGGAAGGAAAGGAAGGATGGAAGGAAGGAAAGATGGAAGGAAGGAAGGAAGGAAAGGAAGGAAGGAAGGAAGGATGGAAGGAAGGAAAGAAAGAAAGAAAGAAAGAAAGAAAGAAAGAAGGAAGGAAGGAAGGAAGGAAGGAAGGGAAGGAAGGAAGGGAAGGAAGGAAGGAAGGAAGGAAGGAAGGAAAGGCAGGCAGGCAGGCAGGCAGGCAGGCAGGCAGGCAGGCAGGCAGGCAGGCAGGCAGGCAGGCAGGAAGGAAGGAAGGAAGGAAAGAAAGAAAGAAAGAAGTAAGGGAAGGAAGGATGGAAGGAAGGATGGAAGGAAGGAAGGAAAGGAAAGGAATGAAGGATCGAAGGAAAGGAAGAAAGAAGGAAGGGAAGGAAGGAAGGATGGAAGGATGGATGGTAGGAAGGAAAGAAAGGAGGAAGGAAGGAAAGAAAGGAGGAAGGAAGGATGGAAGGAAGGAAGGAAAGAAAGAAGGATGGAAGGGAAGGAAGGATGGATGGAAGGAAGGAAGGATGGAAGGGAAGGAAGGATGGATGGAAGGAAGGAAGGATGGAAGGAAGGAAGGATGGAAGGAAGGGAAGGATGGAAGGAAGGATGGAAGAAAGGATGGAAGGAAGGAAGGAAAGAATGAAGGAGGGAAGGAAGGGAAGGATGGAAGGAAGGAAGGAAGGAAGGAAGGAAGGAAGGAAGGAAGGAAGGAAGGAAGGATGGAAGGAAGGAAGGAAGGAAGGAAGGAAGGAAGGAAAGAAAGAAAGAAAGAAAGAAAGAAGGAAGGAAGGATGGAAGGAAGGATGGAAGGATGGAAGGATGGAAGGATGGAAGGAAGGAAAGGAAGGAAAGGAAGGATGGAAGGATGGAAGGAAGGAAGGAAAGAAGGAAGGATGGAAGGAAGGGAAGGATGGAAGGAAGGAAGGATGGAAGGAAGGAAAGGAAGGAAGGGAAGGAAGGAAGGAAGGATGGAAGGAAGGATGGAAGGAAGGAAAGAAAGAAGGAAGGGAAGGAAGGATGGAAGGAAGGAAAGAAAGAAGGATGGAAGGAAGGGAAGGAAGGATGGAAGGAAGGAAGGAAGGAAGGAAGGATGGAAGGAAGGAAGGAAAGAAAGAAGGAAGGAAGGATGGAAGGAAGGGAAGGATGGAAGGAAGGAAGGAAGGGAAGGAAGGAAGGATGGAAGGATGGAAGGAAGGATGGAAGGATGGAAGGATGGAAGGATGGAAGGAAGGAATGAATATGAATGCTACCACAGTAGTCAATAAAGGGTGCCTGTACAGAGAGCATGCACGTGTCCCCAAATTCAAATCCCAACTGACACTGAGCATCCTCTCATTCACTTCAATGGAAAGGCATGTTGGCTTCAGACAGCTCTCTGTCAAAAAGTATAAAGGTCACAGCCTAGATTTTGACACCGTATGAATCCTGAGAAAACGCTGAACATTTTAGGCTATTATATGTCCGTGTAGCTTAAAAACTGTAGGCAATGCGACAAGTTAGAAAAAGAGTAAAAATGCAAAATTAGCAGCTCAAAAGCTAGAGTGTGTTGCCATACGTTTCAATGAGGAGCGCAGTTGCCGAACAAATCGTCATACAGCGAAAACTATAAGTCATACGGCTTAGATACTTACATTGTACGAATCAGCACAGTTGTGTGAACATTTTGATGTATAATATGTGTGTGAGCTTTCAAAACTGTAGGAGTGCCAGCAGTTTACAAAATGTGTGAATATTTTCAAAGCAACTGCTGCCACCACTCTAAAAACATAACATTTCTGAACATTCCAAAAGCATTTCAAGCAGTTTCAATAGGACAAAAAATTTTTTTTAAAGTTAAATTTCTTAAAAACTATAAAAAAATATCAAAAATCTGAATGGATCCGTTCAAGAGCTGAACGTCATGAACATTTTAAAGTTTGAATGAAGTTTCTAGCACAAAGTATGAAGAACTAGTTAACGTCCAAAAAAGCGGGGAGAATAATAATAAAGAAAGAAAGAAAGAAAGAAATAGTGGGAATATCACAAGTTGGGCTAGCTTCTGCAAGATAGCCCACCTAATGACTTTTCTAATTAAGTTCAAATTGTGGAATGGAGTTTTAGAGAGCCCACCAGTAGTGGGTCTTAAATGCCGGCTCTGCTGCAATAGGCGTAATAAATACTAGTAGTACTTTAACTTTGTTATCAGAACACGTGTAGCCAGAGTGAAACATGTTTTACAGACATTATGATAATACCACTTCAATTCTTGAGCAAGTCCAACTTAGATTACTGAAATATTTGAGGGAGGCCCACTACTCTGATATTTAATTAGATGCAAAACAGACGAAAGTCCACAGAGATCTGAGACTTCCTCAGCTCTTTTAGCCTTTTCTTATCTTTTGTTGTGATGACACTAGAAACATGGACATGATTTGAATAATATTTTCTGTGCTGCTTGGATATGCAAACAGTTTCTCTGTTTTCATCGCCCACATAGTGTATCAGCCATAAAGGGGGTCTGTCCCCAGATAGCAAGCGGATCTGGGCCATATATGGGCCGGAACTAAGCCACAAGGGCCAGATCTGGCCTGTATATGGCCCAGATCCGCTTGCAATCTGGGTCTAGTTTCGGGTAGCCTGGGAGGGTGGTGGTGACCTCGTAGGCCTTCCGGTGTCCTGGGTAGGCCTCACAGTTGAGAGACTCGTCTCCTGCCAGGTCGATGGCCACCACTCCCTCATGTCTGTACTTCTTACACAGCTCCACCACATCCATGGACCAGCCTGCACAAAGACACACACACACACACTTACTACAGGAAAGCAAAAATATGGACCAACACACACACACACACACGCACACAGACACATACACACACCACGGACCAACACATACACGCACACACACGCACACACACACACGCACACAGACACATACACACACCACGGACCAACACACACACACACACACATACACACACACATGCACACACACACACAAACACACACATTTATTATGTGAGGTGTCATGCTAGATCTTGGGAGCTGATGAAGATAACTGGATACTGAACCAGTCCATACTGGGAGACCCTGACTGGTCAGTAAAGATGGGGTCAGCAGTGACTAACCAGATGTAGGCTAATTCTTCAACTTTCTAAATCCTTACACACAACTGGATTCAGAATTCTGGAAAGTATTGAATGTTTGCCTAAAATATTGCCTGACATTTACTACATAATTACAAGTGCAGGACCTTCAGGAAGTTACATCCAAATGGCTTTGCTCAGGGAAAATCTGTTGTACGTGACTGTGAATGAGAATTTGCAGTTGGTCGTCCAATGATAAAGTACTGGACTGTACTGTGGATACCAACACACACAAGAGCCCCTTCTCACTGTTTGCATGGCAATCAACACATGCCTGTATGGCCAGATCCATCATTTCTCAAGTGATCAACCCAATTTAGTCAAAAACTGAAATATTAATTACACAGTGAGAAATATGTCCAAAACAGGGTGGATCTAGTGAAAGGATTAGGGAGTCAGGACAAGATGTGCTTTTGAGTGGGAGCTGTTTGATGTGCTTGTCGAGGCGGAGCAGACATGGGGGTGGGGGTGGGGGGCGGAGCAGACATGGGGGGTGGGGGTGGGGGGCGGAGCAGACATGGGGGCAGGGGCCTCTCAGGCGAGTGAACAGTGCATTACTTGGCATGTGGCGCATGCAGCACAGAATGGACCTGGCTTTGATTTTGAAGGCCTCCTGCCCCTCCCTCAGGCCCTGGTTGACCAGGCGCACCACCTCGCCTGGGCTCAGGTCTCCCCTGGGACAGGAGACACACACAGGGACACGCAGCAGCACACAGGGTCACACAGCAGGACAGGATCAAGTCACTTCATATACATACAGTATTTAATATATGTTTAAGAGGAGGTACTGGACCAAGTTGTTAAAAATGACATTTCACTTATTGTAGTTGTTTTGAAATTGCCATACCCATTAAAGTTGCAGTATGCGGTTTGTCTCAGAAGTACTTTTTGTTATATTTTTGGAATTTCTCATTACATCCTGACAGCAATCAATAAATAAAGTGCTCTGACACTAAAATGAAAGAAATCCGTACTCTACCTACCTGCCTAGCGAGGGTCATTTGTTTCCCCCCAGTTTGGAGGAGAAGATTTGGAACGAGGCCTGAAGGGAGGGGCGGGGATTTTGTCGGTTGTATTTTTCAAAATCATTTAAAAAAAAAAATCCTATGTCACAAACCGCATACTGCATCTTTAATTCACGTAGTTTCATGCCACATAGCCAAGACTTACTCTTTCTGGTTCCATGGGATGGGATCCACCTCAGTGTTGGCCAGGAAGTGTGGGCTGTACCTGACCTCCACATAGACCACGCCCTCTTTGGCCTTATCCTCCACAAACTCATAGGCTATCCGCTTGATGGCTTCTCTGTCCCCACTGACCAGGAAACATCAACAATAGCTCAACAATGTGTCCACTACCCAGGAAACACAACAATAGCTCAATAATGTGTTCAGTAATCAAGTGATATCGACCAGCATATCTTACACTAGCATACTGGAGTGGTATCTCATCAGTTATGTCATATGTTGAAAGTAATGATTCACCTAAACCTTTAGTATTGATTATAGGAGGAGGGGGGGTAGCAGAATAAAAAGAGGGATATCAGGGGCTATATCCATATGTACAGTAACTGTGCAGTATAGAATAGAATATGATATGTACCTACATACATTCAGTCAGTATAAATATAACTATAAATATACATGCTATACAGGTACATAAGTAAAGGAGTATACACACACACACACACACACACACACACACACACACAGTACATACATACATACATACATACATACATACATACATACATACATACATACATACATACATACAGGCTGTCTAGGTATATACAGTACATATGTATACATACATACATGCACACCTCTTGTTAATCTGATGGGAATCCTCCACACACCAGAACTATCACTGTCCCAGAGAACGGCTCCTGACCACAGGTGATAACCTGCACTTGACCTACACAACGTGAGGCCCTCAGCCAACAGACAGGCAGATGTGAGCACTATCAACATCCCCAAACCAACACACAGAAGTAGGATCAGCAGGGGTCCAGTATGGGCCTATGATGGGTGATTTGAAAGTGGTAGGTGTTTGGTTCCAGATGGTTCCGAAGATTTTCCATTTTAAGAACTGTCCTCTTCCAAAACAACAACATCAACAACAACATCTAATTGGTTAGGTCAGTTAGCCCCCAAACCAACCCCCTTTTCTGGGGCTTTGCAGACTACAGCATAGCATCTCTCCCACATATAACATGGTAAACAATGCTTTAAGCTTTTTCACTAGAGGTGAATGCTTGTTACCAGCCTGAATACCTGTTGCTACTCCCCTCCCCCCCCCACCTCCCAGAACCCACCACTGTGCTCAACTCCAACTCACACAACCCTGTATGAGCCAGACACCGCTGGCAACTTCCCTGTGTTGCAGGGGAAGCAATAGACACAAACAAGGCCTTTTCAATGGCCTTGATAAAGAATGCTTTATTCAGCATCATTGCCAGCTGCTAGCAGACACGACAAGCCAGTATTGTCCCTCTCCAGTGGACTGCTGGTGTACTGGACAGAGGGGGGACAGTTCCAGGTTTCCCCCTTGTCTACCATCCAGCTGCAGATCTTTGGGGCTGTTCAGTAAGTTTTAATATAAGGCAGTGTGCAAGGGAAGGGAATCCTTGACAGATGGAACTGTGTCCGACTGCGTGATGGAAATGACTGGCGCTCTCACCCGCCTCCCTGGAGAGCCAGAGGACACGTTTCACCTCTGGAGAGCCAGAGGACACGTTTCACCTCTGGAGAGCCAGAGGACACGTTTCACCTCTGGAGAGCCAGAGGACACGTTTCACCTCTGGAGAGCCAGAGGACACGTTTCACACCGAAACACACAGGAACCTGGCGCAGAAAAACTAGCTAGCTAATGTATCTGACTCTACTCAAAATAGTTAATAGTTATCTTACTGACATTATTATTATTATTGTTGTTATTATTATTATTATTAATATTGTTATTATTATTATTGTTGTTGTTGTTATCATCGGCAGCAGCATTGCTGTCTTTAGTAGATAAGTATCAGTGTAATGCTATCCATCCAGCCAGTAAAAATACCAGTAGAGCCTTTAAATAAGTATTGATAAGGGTGGAGAACAAGAGATGTTTAGGGCCTCATGTCTGTGTTTGCCTTTGGCCCCAAAATGACTAAATGTGCCCCCTGCTTCCTGCAGCACCAGGCAGGTGAACCCTGACCCTTGAACCTAGTTACTATTCACACCCCCTGTCTAGCTGGTCACTCTGGGGCACCACCTCCCTGTAGTAGTAATGAAACCAGACATTCAGGCCAGAGTGTTTCTCATAATGATCATCTCCCAGTGTGGCACACTTACGCAACAACGTGCATGTACTCTGCAAACTTGCCCAGGAATTCTGTGAGGGTGGCGGGCTGGCGGACCGTGCAGATGCGTGTCATCTTCTCCACTGTGTCGGCCAGCAGGGAGATGCCTCGCCGCCTAGAGCAGGGAGACGAGATGTTACACAGGCTTTTAAAAGACAGATGCAAAGCCAGGAGGAAGAGGTATTTGAGTCAAGTGGAGCTTACACACTCAACTTTTTCAACGCGCCAGGTTATTGGTAAAAATGAGTCACCTTTCCTGTGAGGGACATTATTACATGTTCTGAGGTGCCAAAAGCCTGTCGCTACAGTGAAACTAAACCCTTTTAAAATTAGTAATCACATGTTCATGATTCATAACAACCTGTAAAACCGGATACTTTAAACAGGATGAAGGGTGAAAGATAAGACTAATTGATAGTTCTGACTTTGCGATCTGACTGGTTATATAAATCAACAGATATATATATATATATATATTAGCTGCTCTCTATATTCTATAGCTCCCTCTGTCGGTTGGTTGTTTGGTTGATTGGTTGGTTGGTTGATTGGTTGGTTGATTGGTTGGTTGGTTGATTGATTGGTTGGTTGGTTGGTTGGTTGGTTGGTTGGTTGGTTGATTGGTTGGTTGGTTGATTGGTTGGTTGATTGGTTGGTTGGTCCACAAAGCTTTTCCTGTATAACTCAAAAGCTCCTTGGCCAAACATCCTCTAAATTTGCATGCTGGAACTACTGTAGAGACAATAAGTAACTATGCCAGAAATAATTACCATTCTTTGTCGACAGGAGGTGGCACTATAGTAACTGTTTGCACATTTCAAAATGCAGGCATTTCTACACCCTTTCACGAAAATGTACAGTATAAAAACTTTGCCTCAAGAAACCACAAGGTCCACCATGATGGATTTTTCTGCAGGTTGAACATTTGGTGATTAATTTAACAGTTGTTATGTGTGTGTGTGTGTGTGTGTGTGGGGTGTGTGTGGGCGGTGGGGGGGGTAAGCCCCAAATGTCTTCAGATCCTAGAAGCATCCCTGTACCACACCCTCTCACAAGTTATTGCCTTAATGACAAACTCAGCTATTACTGGTCCATGGTGGACTGGAAAGAACACACAAGCTGGACATCAAATGATGGTCAACTTACTTGGCGACATCTAGGATGGTAGCCACTCGGATAGCTCCGTCCAGGTGCACATGCAGCTCAATCTGTGGGTGGGAGACGCAACACAGTTAGGACCGATTTGAAACAATCACAGATTAGCCTGCCTCATACAGGCTTGACTTTAGGCATTGACTGTGTGCGTCACAGATAATTTTGTTGATGGAAACTATGACAAAATATTTGTCAACAACCTTTATTTAGTCACAAGATGTCATCCCATGAAATCAATCAATCAATCAAAGCTTTATTTGTATAGCGCATTTCATACCCAGAGGCAACACAATGCGCTTTACAGAGAACCAGGGAGGTGGGCATACGACCCACCCCTACATATTCCAGAGGGAAGCAAAAAAACAGTAATCACCCGGGGGCCAGATTAGTGAGCTGTAAAAATTCTTCCCTGATCCCTCTCAACAAGGCGATCGAGCAATGTAATTCAGAAGCTTTGTCCATCAGATGTTTGGAAGTTCTAGGGAAATCAACAGTAGATTTAGTCGATTAAAATCTTAATTCTATTTAGTCAACAAAAACTAGATTAAAACTAAAACAATTCAGATGACTAAAATATGACAAACTAAATAGCGTTTTAGTCAAAAGACTAAAAGACAAAATTTGCTGTCAAAATTAACACTGTGCGTGACAGGAATGTGGAAGAAAGTTTTACAGATCATCAGGCATCCTCAGAGTCAGCCTACGTCTGTCTGAAAGGGCACAGCTTCACCTCACTGCCCTTGGCTAGAAAATAAAAACCCAATCATGGGAGATACACAATTGCACAGTCGTCGTGTGAGGGTGCGGCATCCTCTGTGTGTGTTCTGTATGTGTGATATATGGACTGGTGGTGCTATGTTGGCTGGACCCATCTCCAATGCAGTACGCATGACTGGGCATGGAGCAGTGAAAATGCCAGGATGCCAGAAACGGTTCTCAGAACAGCGAGTGCTCAGGGTCTTTCGTGTGTTATCCTGACAGATAGAAGTGCTAAATCTTCCCTGCTGTCCTAACCCTAACTCTAACTAAATCTTCCCTGGCCCTACAGTATATCTAAATCTTCTAGGGGTCTACAGCAGATCTAGATCTGGTCTACAGCCGATCTAAACCTGGTCTACAGCAGATCTAGATCTGGTCTACAGCAGATCTAGATCTGGTCTACAGCAGATCTAGATCTGGTCTACAGCCGATCTAAACCTGGTCTACAGCAGATCTAGATCTGGTCTACAGCAGATCTAAACCTGGTGTACAGCAGATCTAAACCTGGTCTACAGCAGATCTAAACCTGGTCTACAGCAGATCTAAACCTGGTCTACAGCAGATCTAAATCTTCCCTGCTGGCCTCCAGTAGCTGGGTCCGGCCAGCCATTGGCCAGCCTTTCCAACCAATCATCCATAATCGGACAGTAATGAGGGAGACTCACATATCCAATCAACTTCCCTCTTTTGCTAGTCTGAAACACACAATGAGAGTGTGGAACACATGTCATCATGATACTCATTGATACAGAACATACAGCACATTATGTCTCATACTGTAGGTCATCTATATAGAGAAATGTCCAGTGTTATGTAAGAGGCTGAACTGTCCCTGACCATGTAACCGGGCCATGAGGGAAAGCTCAAGGCCCTAATCAGAAGTGAAGTGTTTATCAAGGGAGGAACGTCCTGTAATCAAGGTGATGAATTATCCCAGCTGCAACGGCAGGCCAGGAAACCAGAGTTATAGAAAACATTTCCCCAAGGTTTCCCTGCAGGAAATCTCAAGGTAATGGGACTTGTACCATATGTACCGGGACACTGTAATTTACTACAGTATGTGATGTTTTTCTACCACAACCTTTACAACCCACAAGCACGTCATGTTCTGTTAGGGTATCCATCATCAGCCTGCATGTTTTTTATTGCACGGCCATGAATGTGTTTTCAACACGTGGTCCAGGAAGACTTTTGTCACCTCATGAGAAGCAACGTGAAAGGACAGTAAAACACTAAAGCGTGCCTGAACAGTCCATACTGACCCCACACATCACAATACTAGCTCGTTTCTTTTCTCTGAAATCCATTCCCTTGACTGCACTGAAACCAAAGCATGATGCTGACCGAGACCTCTTCATCTGACCATATTAGAGGCTAAGGACATGTGGGTCCATCAGATCAGCTCCATCAGATCAGCTCCATCAGATCAACACTGCTGCTTCACTCAGAATCTGAATCAGAATCAGCTCCATCAGATCAACACTGCTGCTTCACTCAGAATCTGAATCAGAATCAGCTCCATCAGATCAGCTCCATCAGATCAACACTGCTGCTTCACTCAGAATCTGAATCAGAATCAGCTCCATCAGATCAACACTGCTGCTTCACTCAGAATCAGAATCAGAATCAGCTCCATCAGATCAGCTCCATCAGATCAACACTGCTGCTTCACTCAGAATCTGAATCTGAATCAGCTCCATTACATTACATTACATACATTACAGTCATTTAGCAGATGCTTTTATCCAAAGCGACTAACAATAATTGCATTTAACGTAGGAAGAGCCAATGTACTACTACTTGCCAGAACTCACAAGTGCATCTTCTTTCTAAAACAAGTGACTAAGAGCATAATCTAGTGCTGAAGGCAAAGTGCAAGAATCACAATCTAAAGTACAGTGCAATATAATATAATAAGTGCTTAGGTGGGAGGATTGTTGTAGTACTTCTTGAAGAGATGAGTTTTGAGCCTGCGACGAAAGATGGGCAGCGACTCTGCTGTCCTGACATCAGTGGGCAGCTCATTCCACCACTGCGGGGCCAGGACAGAGAAGAGCCGTGACCGTGTCGATCGACCGCAGGAGCCTCGGAGTGACGGGGCAACCAGTCGCCCTGAGGTAGCAGAGCGTAGTGGTCGGGAGGGGATGTAGGGTTTGACCATGGCCTGGAGGTAGGAGGGGGCTGTTCCTTTCATTGCCCTGTAGGTTTGCCCTGTAGGTTAGCGCCAGAGTTTTAAACTGGATGCGAGCCGCTACAGGGAGCCAGTGTAGGGAACGGAGGAGGGAAGTTGTGTGGGAGAATTTGGGGTGGTTGAACACCAGGCGAGCAGCAGCTTTCTGGACAAGTTCCAGAGGTTTAATGGCTGACGCCGGTGCCCCCGCGAGGAGGGAGTTGCAGTAGTCCAGGCGGGAGATGACCAGGGCCTGGATGAGTACCTGCGCCGTTTCATTAGTGAGGAAAGGGCGAATCCTCCTGATGTTGTAGAGCATGAATCTGCAGGAACGTGTGACGGATGTGACATGTGAGGAAAATGACAGTTGGTCATCCAGGGTCACACCCAGATTCCTCGCAGTCCGAGTCGGGGTCACCACTGTGTCTTCAATGGTGATGGCCAGGTCCCGGTGCGGACAGCCCTTCCCCGGGAGGAACAGCAGCTCAGTCTTGTCCAGATTGAGCTTGAGGTGATGTGTCGTCATCCACTCCGAAATGTCAGCCAAGCACCCAGCTATGCGTGTCTCCACTTCTGTATCAGAAGGGGGAAATGACAGAACCAGTTGGGTGTCATCGGCATAGCAGTGATAGGAGAAGCCATGCGAGCGAATGACAGAGCCCAGAGATGTAGTGTAGAGGGAAAACAGGAGAGGACCCAGGACAGACCCTTGTGGAACCCCCGTAGTCAGACTACGCGGTTCCGACGTCGACCCTCTCCATGTCACCTGGTAGGAGCGGCCCGTCAGGTAGGATGCAAACAGGGAGTGTGCAGAGCCATTGATGCCTTTCTCCTCGAGGGTGGAGAGGAGGATCTGGTGGTCTACCGTATCAAATGCTGCTGACAGGTCTAGGAGTATCAGGACAGAGGAGAGAGAGAGAGTTCTAGCGGCATGGAGTGACTCTGTTACTGCAAGGAGGGCGGTCTCTGTCGAGTGGCCAGCCTTGAACCCGGATTGGTGGGGATCTAGGAGGTCGTTCTGGTGGAGGTACGAAGACAGTTGGTTAAAGATAGCACGTTCAAGTGTTTTGGATAGAAAGGATAGAAGGGAAACCGGTCTGTAGTTTTTGACATCAGAGGGGTCGAGAGATGGTTTCTTTAGGAGGGGGGTGACTCTGGCAGTCTTGAAAGCAGAGGGAAAACATCCTGATACAAGATGCATTGATGAGGTGGGTTAGGAAGGGAAGGAGTTCGGGTGCAACAGACTGAAGGAGAGTCGAGGGAACAGGGTCTAGGGAGCACGTGGTGGGGCGGTTAGATGTAACAAGGTTGAGGGCCTCGTTGGGGGAGAGGGGAGAAAAGTGGGATAAGGTGGGGCGTGGAGAGGAGGGGGGGAGCAGGGAGTGGAGAGAGGGTGGGGATGGGGGGGTGAGTTTCGTGCATGGAGCGTTGACCGGGGGAGGGGGGAAAGAGGATCTGATATCGTTAACTTTCTTGTCAAAGAAGTTGGCGAAATCATCAGGGAGAAGGGAGGAGTTGGGAGTAGGAGGTGGGGGCTGGAGTAGTGAAGAGAAGGTTTCAAAGAGTTTTTTAGGATTGGAAGCAGAGGTTAGGATTTTAGAGCGGAAGAAAGCAGCTTTAGCAGCAGACAGAGAGGAGGAGAATGTGGAAAGAAGAGATTGGAAATTAAGAAGGTCCTCTGGGAGCTTGCCTTTCCTCCATTTGCGCTCAGCTATTCTCAGGCTCCGTCTATCAGTACGCACTGAGTCCGACAGCCATGGGGCAGGTGGAGTTGGGCGTGCAGGCCTGGAGGTGAGGGGACAGAGATTGTCCAGAGAAGAGGAAAGAGTAGAGAGGAGAAGATCAGTGGCAGTATCAGAGGGTAGGAGAGAGAAGGATTCAGGGGCGGGGAGGGCGGAGGTGACAGTAGAGGAAAGGTCAGTAGGGGAGAGCGAGCGGAGATGGCTACGGGCGGTAACCATGTGGGTAGGAGGAGGAGTTACAGGGGAAGAGGGGATGGAGAGGGAGTAGGACATGAAATAGTGGTCAGAGAGATGGAGGGGCAGGACAGACAGGTTAGAGGTGGAACAGTGTCTAGTGAAGATGAGATCCAGCTGGTTGCCGGCTTTGTGAGTAGGAGGAGAAGAAGAGAGGTGAAGATCGAAGGAGGAGAGGAAGGAGAGGAAAGGTTCCAATTTCTCACTCTGGATGTTGAAGTCCCCGAGAAGGATGAGTGCGGACCCATCATCAGGGAAGTGCGAAACTAGTGTATCGAGCTCCTCTAGGAATTCACCAAGAGGACCTGGTGGGCGATACACAACAGCAATGGTGAGCTTGATTGGATACATGACAGAGACAGCATGGAATTCAAAAGAGGGAGGGGAGAACTGTGGGATGGAGACGAGTGAGTATTTCCATGTTGGGGAAATGAGCAGGCCAGTACCACCACCTCGCCTCGCTGCTCTGGGAGTGTGGGAGAAAGAATACACATCTGACAGGGCTGCGGGTGTGGCAGTGTTCTCTGGTGTGATCCATGTCTCGGTGAGAGCAAGGAAGCTGAGGGAGAGCAAGGATGCATAGCCTGAGATAAACTCAGCTTTGGGCACCGCCGACTGGCAATTCCAAAGTCCCCCTGTCACCACTTGCTCTCTATGAGTTGAGACAGTCGGATAGATGAGGTTAGAGGGGTTACGGAGTCTGGGGGTGACCCAGTGTCTACGTGACCCCCGGAGAGGGAACACAAGAGGGATAGGATGCAAACACATAATGGTAACAAAACAGGTACAGAGGTAAATGTAGACGTACTACCTTCCTGACAGTCGCTCTTGAATAAGTCGCCCGGTGCCTTTGGTCGCCCTAGCCTTCAGTCGCGCGCCGGAGGGCGCTGTCGCCTTCCCGCTGTCGCCGTCTAAGCCGTCAATGCTTAAGGCCTGTAACTGTTGATTGCTAATCGTCTGCCAGGAGAGTAGGCCACTCCCTCAGCCCACTCAACAGGGCAATTAGTCTAGCTCAGGCCGAAACTAACTCTCACAATAACATTGAATAACAAAGCAGTTTCACAACAACACTGACGACTTAGCACTAGCTATTTAGAGAAACAAAAATATACTTATGTTTCTAGTTCAGTCTTGTAGCTCCAAGTTCCTTCCAGAGGTTAAAGCAATCTGCATCAGATCAACACTGCTGCTTCACTCTTTAGCAAGTTCAGTCGTCCTCTGGCGACGGCACCAACCCTCTGCCTTACTATCTGTTTATCTCATCTATCCCTGGAACAGGAATGGGATGAACAAATGCTGCTTTGGTCAGATGGGGCTACAAAACTGGCCCAACCACCTGAGTGTGTAGAAGCAGAACTGCATTGTCTGCCCTCTACTACTCAGCTCTTGCAGCTCAAAAGACCTTGCAGAGTTCAATTAATAATGCAAAGAACTGTTGTTAAGAAATTGGAGACTGTCATATAACCAACATGCTTCAAAGACACGAAAAGAAGAAGAATATATCCCTGAATGCAAACACAACAAGAAGCACATACTATTTTGTAATTACATGCTTACTAATGGAGTCATATATGTAGATAGATAAAATGATATATACGTATATACAATGATTGATGCGCTTATTGAAGATCTATGAGACTGACACATCTATGCTTACTGGAATATCTATGACACCACTGGGATATCTACAGTATGACAATACAACCTCGTGTTGAAGTGATACTTTCTCTTGCTTGGATAATGAGCCCCTGAGAAAAATATAATGTGTGGAACTCATTGTGGCCATGAGTGGCATAAATGCTTGATGAAGAGATTTCCTTCCGAGTCAAAGTCATTCCTCAACATTGGCCATCTTTGTTTCCCAATCCATTCTAACTCACGCTCACCGCCAGTGTAATACAATAAAAGGAAGCTTTACACACACGCACACACACACACACACACACACAAACACACATACATACAAAGACACACACGCACACACACACACAAACAAACACACAAACACACACACACACACAAACACACACACACACACACACACACACACACACACACACACACACACACACAAACCTGGAAGCCCTATCATTATCTCTCCTCTTATCGGGGACTAGCTGGAGGGTGTACAATGTGCACACTGACTCTGGGCTGCTAGGACTTCAAAGGGCACTCCTATTTCTGTGGTACTCATGGCCCTTGGAAAGAAGATCACTCACAGGGCCCCTGTGTGAAAGAAGATCAAACTTCAGAACCAATGGGCCCCCACCCAGAAACGCTGGAGGGGGGAGACTTGTACCAGAGCCCACCTGGAGGCACTCGCCAATTAATTGTTCCTATTGCCAAGTACATTTCGCTTTGCATTTTACACTATGCTTTGTGTCTCAATAAAAGTATAGTTTATCCTACTCAGGAGCCCGTCTACTTTCTAAATCCACTGAGTTCAGAACTTGAAGTGTTCAGTAGCTCTTTAGGTGCTTGTTCTTACACCTTGTAGAATACAGCATTGAGCTGTATGCATATCCCTATGGCGGCAGTAGCACTTTACGGACAGCAGAGGGAGACATAGACCAGATAAAACTAACTGTTGTGGACACATTTTAAATGAACAGTAGATTATCATACCATTTTATTGCATGGCATTTTTTTCATTAAAAAAAAAAATGTTGCTTTCATTACGTATTTTTTGTCCTACAGAAAGTTAAAATCACTTGAGGTTCTATTAATATTACCAATTTAATCACATTATTTTAATTCACTACTTTACTTTCGAATAAATGCTTTACCAAACTAAAAATACGATAAGCCTATATGCCAACTCTATAGCCTGAATCTAAACGAGAAAAGCCCACTCCCACAACAACCGTACATGCTGATGACATGCATCATGGGTGGGGGACGACAGGTTCACTATTCACTTGTTTGCCTGTCCCTTGTCCTGGTGAACGGATGCCCTTTTGTGAATTAGCTCCAAATGAAAAGAGAGAGGCTCTGAGCAGGGGATATGACAGTACTGTCAGAATAACCCCCGACCGTTACGCTCTGCTACCTCAGGACGACTGGTCGCCCCGTGACTCTGAGGCCCCTGCGGGTCGATCACGGCTCTTCTCTGTCCTGGTCCCGCAATGGTGGAATGAATTGCCCACTGACGTCAGGACAACAGAGTCGCTGCACATCTTTCGCCGCAGGCTCAAAACTCATCTCTTCAAGAAGTTCTACCACGATCCTCCCTCTTTTAGATTGCTATTCTTGCACTTTGCCTTCAGCACTAGATTATGGCCTTAGTCACTTGTTTTAGAAAGGAGATGCACTTGTGAGTTCTGGCACGTAGTAGTACACTGGCTTTTCCTATGTTAGATACAACTATTGTAAGTCGCTTTGAATAAAAGCATCAGCTAAATGACTGTGATGTAGGCCTAATGTAAATGTAATGTAATACTTCCCCCTCTAATCAAAGCATGTCATCAGTGTGAAGACTGGTATCAAAAAATACTAGCTCACCTTTAGGGATTAATTTCTCTAGAGCTGAAGATGCTGTAGGCTATATTACTTCTACATGGCCAGCACATCAGAATGAATCCATTGCCATAAATTGTAGTCTTCATACAGTAGACTAGCCTACTGTCCCCCACTAATGAACCTGCTGCCAGTCTAGCCACCTTCCCCTCAGTGTCAAAATCTCACACCCTCTTCTACTGCCATGATAAACGTTATGGTTTAGAAAATGTATCGCCCCTAATATCAATAACGCACCCACTGGTGGTGTGTGAGGAGTTGGCTTTGTGTCCCTGTGCTCTGTGAATGACACTGCACAACTGAACTGCAGCAGACGTCCGTTCAAGGAAGTGAAACCACGTGCTTTCTTGATTTCCACTCTGACATACCATATGAAATAGTGACATTTTTAAATTTGTCTAATAATTTAAGTTCAGTTCAAGTTTTATTTTGACCACACAAAATTAGAAACAGTGAAATGGAGCGCTTGCTTTGTAGGGCTATTGATAATTCAGTAAGTAACGTTTTGTCTACTAGGCACCTATAGGCTATACAAATAAATTTACCTTTGGCTTGTTGAATACCACTTGATCTGAGAAGTGTTCTGCCATCACGAAAGCGCGGTGACTGCAGTTGAATTTAATGAGAGCACAGAACGAGTGGCGCGACTTCCAGCTTCCCCCGGCTTCTACGCGAATGCCCAAGCCTATCGCCTCTCTCAGCGCTTTCGTTATGACTTGGCCGAGCGGGACACGCCTCGCCCACAATCCAATCCACAGCAAAAATGGCCATATGCATGCACCCAGAAAATGAGTTCTACCGCTATAGGCCTAGGGAACGAAATAACATCGGAGAGGGCCTACATAATCCCAGTAATGGTTACCAGCCAGCTTGGTGAGTAGGATTAGACCTGTTGATCAGATGCAGCAGTGCGTGGCCATATGCTGAGAGGTTGCGCAATAATCTAATTAAGAACTGGGTAGGTGGAGAACTTAGAGAGAAAGAGCCTATAACCAAACATTGATTATATTCACCGAACATTGATTATATTCAGTAACCAGTAGGCCTACTTACTAGTATACACATATAGCCATACAATTAGCCTACTTACTACCCCTATTCATGAACTATTAGAGTAGCCTACATACAGCAGCCTACATGCCCAATGGCCTACACCTCTATTCATCAATTCAAGGCACTCGGGTGACAGCTAAATGTAGTTGCATTACACTCTCCTAGCTAAATGTGGGCCATAGTTGAAAATGTCAATGTTTTAACCAGCAGTTACCCTGATATGAAACTGCTAAGATCAGCATGTGGTCTGTGAACGATGCTCAAACTTCCTCTTCCTTTCCGTCTCTCAGCTGTGGGGGTAATATTATACATTTTGACTCATCGCTTATCTGTAATGTTTCTGCATTATGAAATTTAATCAGTTTTGAAGGTTATACTGTGGCATGCGAAAACGTCACGTAGCGTCGCTAGATTCGTTCAGTTAGATCTCTCCATCCAATCTCCAAGAAGGGTAGCCTACCATCCTCTGTAAAGAGGAACATGCTATTGCATCAAGCAGTTTGAAGTGGTTTGCTGACATGGCTCCAAATATGTCTGTGTGCATTGTATTTTGCTAACGTAACACATTTCACCTAAGATATTGAATAGGCCTATTGAAAGAGTAAAGTCATGTTGTACAACCTTCAGTGATCATTTCAATGGCCATTCAAAGTGATAGCACCACCCTGTGGTTATGTCTGATGACTGTTTGCATTTGATGGATATCTTTTCAGACCCCTTCACACATTTAACCGTGGAACCTAGGTGCAGTCCTATGCCAAAAGTCCTCAACTGACATTGTGGGCCAATAGTCCTGATGGTGGCACTATAGTTGCTGTTGTTGTATACAGCAACAGTCTTAAGTTTAAAACTTTAGAATCATAACAAATCAGCCTTGTGTGCCATCACTTTGCAACCACCACCACACAAACAAAAACGGTCATATGCTTCAAGCTGGCAGGAATTATGAAGTCCATCATGTTTTTCTCAACAACTGTAAAACCTATCTCCTCCCACATTTTGGGTCAATTGACACCATGTTTATCTTCAAACTGTCCTCTACAAACTTCGTTCCGGATTTTTTGAAATATTAAACATTGAGCCCACAGTGCATCAAAATGTTTTACTGTTAACAATACTGTATGCAGCTACTGCAAATTCTCACTCAATAAATCTCCAAAGAAACGATTCTGACCTGCGCCAGGCCTCCCTGCCACACAACCAACGCTACAACACAAGCAGAGATGCAGAGGGATGAACTACGCCACTTGTCTCTGATAGCGGTGTGGTGCCTTTTAGCGCCTCTCCCTCTCACCACCCATTAGCCCATTTCAATACAGTATGGAGATCACCAACAGTCTCTTGCACACCTGACTCTCACATGCAACCCTGCCCAAAATGGCTGCTACAGCCTGGCAAATTAACCCTGGCGTTTTCTCTGAAAGAGCACACCTGCACTCAATGTGCAATCAAGCAAGACAAGCCCAAGAACATTTCAAACCCCAGCCAGGACAGCTCGAGTAGGCTAGTCAATGAAAATAGAGCATTGTTAAACAGATAGATAGATAGATTAGATTAGATTAGATAGATTAGATAGATTAGATAGATAGATAGATAGATAGATAGATAGATAGATAGATAGATACCGCACCACAGCCGTGCCAATAAACCACAGTAAAGCACTCCCTCTTGTGTCTTATTGCTTAATTAAAGTCTATATGAAAATAGAATAGAACAAACTATTGTTCTACCTGTGTTTGACTATGGTGATGCTGTTTATACTGCATACTGCTTCCTCCAGCTTACATTATTCTAGATACTGTTTTCTGCTGTGCCCTCCTATTCATGCCAAATATTGCACACTTCACTGCAATTTCTATCACCAAGTAGACTGGACGTCATTAGCTATTTACAGATCCCATCATTAGCATCTACAGTTTTGGAATACAATATTGCACACTTCATGGCAATTTTGCAAAAGCTCCCCTCCTACTTGTCCTCCCTTTTTTAACTGGAACTTTGTACTTATGACACAATCCACGCAGAAGCTACTTTTAAAATGTTCCTCATTGTTGCAGTGAATTAGGAAATACTGCATTTAGCCATCATGCTCCCAAGACCTGGAATAATCTACAGAATGTGCAAAGTCTTGAAAATCCTCTGTATCTGCAGCAATTGTAATCAATTATTACTGGACTGGACTCACTGAAGAATGTACCCTAACTGCCTTTAAACCCTGCTCTCACTGTCCCTTGTCCTGACCTATTTGCTCAGTGTTGCAACATGTGTATGCAACAATACAGTACAGTATATGCATGGTAATGTGCTTTGTACATTGTTTATGTACAGTATGTGTCATGTTACCCCTGCAGGTTTTGCTTGAAAAAGAGATGCAAATCTCAGTGAGACAAACCTGTGGGAAAAAAAATAATAATAATAAATCTTGCTGGTATGTGTTCTAGTGCTGCAAACTTTATTGTTGTTGTTGTTGTTGTTGTGTATTTTAAAGCATAGACTTCGAGTGAAAAAAGAACTCCAGGAGAGAAAAAACGGTCGAATCAGCAATTTATTGAGCAAGCCTTTCACACAGGGTCAAATCTTCGGCAATACTAAAGTTCACAAGGTGGGGCCTAGTTTATATATCCTGGCTTCAGGCCAGGTCTCACATGACAAACTAATTTGCATACAAGGGATGTTCATTAACACAGATCTGATCAACTAGTCTTGTAATTGGTCAACAGGTCACTGAGCTCTGCCCCTCTGACATGGGGCTATTCTGGGTTCTTCCTGTGTCCTCCTAAGATCACGTTACAACTGTAGACTTCAGAGGTGTTATCTTTATTGACTCAGGGACAAAGGAATGTTTACTCAGGACAGGACATCTGTTGTAACTAACCTGTTAAACTAAACACAGTTCTACCTAAAGTGAAGTTTATTCATTATTCTTAATAAAATGATTACTACATGAGAGTAATACAAATGTATTGATGTAATACAGTATGGTACAGTATAGTACAATATAAAAATATACGACATTGTTGTTGTTGTTGTTGTTGTACTGTACTGTTGAATACTGAGATGCATGTTGTGCCTCTTGGAGGTCTGGTCAACCTTTGGCTGGGTCATGTGGGTGAGGGTGTATGATATCGAAAGGCCCACAACACCTGTGATCTAACCCTAACCCCAGGAACATCCCTGAACACCCTGTGATCCTAACCTAAACCCAGGAACATCCCTGAACACCCTATGTCCCTAACCTAACCCCAGGAACATCCCTGAACACCCTGTGATCTAACCCTAACCCCAGGAACATCCCTGAACACCCTGTGATCTAACCCTAACCCCAGGAACATCCCTGAACACCCTATGTCCCTAACCTAACCCCAGGAACATCCCTGAACACCCTGTGACCCTAACCTAACCCCAGGAACTTCCCTGAACACCCTGTGACCCTAACCTAACCCCAGGAACTTCCCTGAACACCCTGTGACCCTAACCTAACCCCAGGAATATCAATTTGTACAGAAGCATTGAGAGATGTAGGCCTATTTATGAAATCTGAGTAGTGAATTAATGAATAACACTGAAGGCCTTCTCTTTGCCCTCACATGACTGCATCACATGTGCATAGATAAATATTAGCAAATGAACTTTAAACCTCCATAAAGGAGTGAACCCCTCATCTCCATTCATACAAATGCTAACTACATGATTTATGGCTGTTTAAGAGCTAACCTCTCTTAAGAGAGTTGTTTGCACAACATCTCATCTGTGCCAGTGTATTTAGAAAGTCAACTTTCAAGTCTCAGTGAGCTGTGTGAGTTGTAGTGGAGATTTGTGGAGAGAACTGGAACCAATACGAAGGGTCATGAGGGAAAAATCCACCAGCTGCACTGGAGCAGATCTGCACACCATTAAACCCCTACCTCACGACTATTACAACACGATCCAACACTGACCCATAAGCACATCCAACTGAACCAAGCACTGCATAACCGAGCACACCAACGCAACGTTCTGAGCAGCCTGACAGTTTTATTACCCAAACATGGAACATCATTTTACATCCCTGAATGGAACATTATTTTACAGCCCTGAATGTGACTGTAGGAATGTAGTATTCGAGCGATGACAGTCTGGCTCCGAGTCCCACACACAGGCGAGCAGAAGTCGGTAGGCCCGTATAGTCAATGCTTTCTCGTGTCTCCCATGCACACACGCTGAGCATGCTTTAGGAGTTGCAGAGAGAGGCATAGAGTGGTTCAGGAGGAGGTAAGAGCAGGTATGGAGGATAACAGGTCCTGTAGAGGTGGGAGCAGGTGGTGGAGAAGATCTCTTGGACTGAGCTTTGATAGGCAGGGCCACACCGCATCACGTGTTCCTGATGCAGTCGGTCTATGATGTTCTCCCATCCAACGTCTAGCTGGGGCAAAGTGGAATCTCCAGCTTGCCCACACTTACAGTAGACTAGGCTAGATCATTCTGGTCTTGGAGTCCACGAAAAACATCCTCCTACTGGAGCTGACAGTTCCTTGGGAAGATGGGATAGAGAAGGCCTACGAGAGGAAAATGGACAAGTATGAGGGGCTTTCATTCGCTGCCAGGGGCAGGGCTGGAAGGTAGCCTACAGTACGGCGCACATACCCGCGGGAAGTAGGAGTGCTGGGGGTGCTGCAGCACCCCCTGCTGGAGCACCCAAAGGTGTTGCTGCGCCCAAAAATATTTTCAAAAAATAAATATTAATGATTTTTCTTTTTAATATTCATTGAGTTTCATAATGAACTGACGAAACTGAAAAACTAAAACTAAACTAATTAAACTGAAAAATCATTAATATTTATTCACAACGTAGCCTAGCCTACTACGTTGACCTGACGTTGAAGTTCACTGATGTAGCTAATTATTAGTCCATGCTGTTAGTGCTACTAGCTAGCTACTGTAGTCGAAATGGCGCAGAAACGCAGTTTTCATGTCTTTGGAAAGCCAAAGCCTCAAAACAAAAAAAGATGCGAGAGCAAGGAGTTGCCTGAGGAAAGACTCGCTGGCGTCGCTGCCCACTGAGGCTGAACCTGGACCTAGTTCTAGCACCTCAGGCTCCGGAACGAGCAACCCCCCCCCCCATCACAGCAGGTAAGACCAGTTTCGTAATGCTATCGCCGCGCAGAAATGTGTGTTTGGAGATTGTGCTTTGTCTGAATTATAATGCTGTCGCTGAACAGCCAGCATGCATTTTGTCTTAGAAATGTGGCTATAGGCCTAAAGCTGCCGCCATGCAGAATGTGTATTTGAGGTGATTGCGCTTTGATTATTATAATGGTAAATAATATAATTTGGAACAAACCATTTCATGGTTTACATTAGGCTATAGCCCATCTGTGTGCTCTTAAGGATTCTTTTAAATTTGTTAAGACTGTGCTTATTATTGAAAAATAACAATAGGCATAGGCCTACATTTTACACAACGGTGCTTTTCTGAATGTGCAAGGGCAGGGCTACAAAACTACCGGCCAGTCCAGTCAAGCAAGGTTACTCTGGAGAGGTGGAGGGCTTTTAGGGCCTCTCCTGATCAACCAGCACACGTCGTGCATTTCAGAGGAGGGAAAGCGCAATGATGGATGGATTGAGACTATCTGACATCTCTGGGGTTGCTGTGATCAAAGTTCTTCTTTCTCCCCGTTGATGTGGATGTAATAGCATCTCTGTCAGTGCCATGACGTTTTTTCCCAACCAAACCACATTCATTATCCTTAATTTAAGCTAATTCTAAACTCCACTGAGTGTGCTTGCGCTTCAAGTTACAGCCTCCATTAAGACTACAGGCAAACTGTCATCACTCTGGTGAGAACAGATGGGTGGTTCATTTCAATCATACTGTACCTCTGAGAAACACTGAACTATATAAATAAAGTTTACTTACTTACTTACTTACTTACTTACTTACTTACTTAATTACTAACTCTTCCCCTAACGAGCACTCCCTTTCCAGTCTACTGAACTCTCAGTTTTAAGAGGCAGCGGGCGTCTCTTTCTGAGGTATGCCGGGAGGCTTGGTGACTCATGAAATGCAGTGAATTTCAATCAACAGAGGTAAGATGGGGAGTTCACCCCGTGGCAGAGGTGTGTCCACCACACACTGCAGTCCTGGATCTGACAGGGAATGGGCTGTTGTTCCATATCTTTGCTTAACATCCGAATTAAATCGACGACAACGATTTATTTATGTCGTCACCGAGAAGCTCCATGCGTGGCCCCATTTCCAAGTCCAACAGAGCCCACAGAGACCTGACAGGAGAAAGCTGCTACCATTTTCTGAGTTGTTTAATCATATCAATATAACAGTCCCACGGCGCCTAGAGCACCAGAGCATGGCCAGGGACTGTTTCAGACAGAGTGGATTTGCTGTGTTGATAACAGTGGGCAGATCCACCATTACGTTGAGAAGGAAGGGGGAGGGGGCAATATGACTCATCCAGTTAGGGCAGCAGAGCATAGACCTGGTGAGGTCGAGTGTGCAAGGTCTGTTTGAGCCTGTGGGGCACAAGAGTAGGCTAAATAGTGAAAATACATTCTTTATAGCAAACATCGATCTCAAGACACTTTACATTACAGAATATTGTAGTATTGGCCATATCTCCCATTTTTATGTCATTAATTGCATAACAACAAAAAATAGCCTCTGAAGTTTAATTCTCAAAGCAACTGAAGGAAACAAACCGTATCACTCATCCATCTTACATGTTTGTTTTTCCCAGCAGAAGCAGCTGGTCTGACCTCTTATAGAACAAGAAACACCACTGGCATTTCTGGGAGACTAAAAAACATGCTGGAGGAGGTCATCCAAGGACAACCTACCGAGTAAAACAGTTACAAACCTCTACAGAAACCTCCACAGGTCAATTGCTGCAAGCACTTTATTATTTATTATACGCTCCCATGCCTTGAAATTAGTAACTGATGAGGAAAGGTAGGGATATTATCTTCATCCCAGTAATTCTAATTAGAGTACATAAGAATAGAACCATACTGATGAAGGAATTAGACTTCATGCCAGACATCATGGTTCTGGATTCTGAGATGGCAATCTGGCCTAAGCCCGTGAAATGACGGCATGCGTCTGTTTTGGAGTGTGTCTGAGGGAATTTGCCCATTCATCCAGAAGGGATGAGGTCAGACACTGATATAGTATGAGAGGGCCTAGCTCGCAATCTCTAGAACTAGTTCATTCCAAAGGTGTTCGATGGGGTTGAGGTCAGGGCTCTGTGCGGGTCAGACAAGTTCTTCCACACCAACCTCACCCAACCATGCCTTTATGGACCTTGCTTTGTGCACTGTGGCAAAGTCATACTGGAACAGAAAAGGGCCTTCCCCAAACTGTGCCTACAAAGTTGGAAGCATAGAATTGTCTAAAATGTATTGGTAAGATGAAGCATTAACATTTCCCTTCATTGGAACTAAGGGGCCTAGGCCAACCCCAGACCATTATCCTTCCGCCACCAAACAGGCAGGTAACGTTCTCCTGGCATTTGACAAACCCAGACTCGTCCATCAGACTGCCAGATAGAGAATCTAGTGATTCATCACTCCACAGAACACATTTCCTCTGCTCCAGAGTCCAGTGGCAGCGGGCTTTACACCACTCCATCCGACACTTGGCATTGCGCTTGGTGATGTAAGGCCCTCTTGTCCAATATCAGTGTCTGACCTCACAAATGCTCTTCTGGATGAATGGGCAAAATTCCCACGGACGCACTCCAAAATCTTGTACAGTAGAAAGCCTTCCCATAAGAGTGGAAGCTGTTCTAACTGCAAAGGGGGGGGGGGGCAAATCCATATAAATGCCTATGAATTTAAAGTGGGATGTGATAAAAGCTCCTGTAGGTGTAATGTGTAGGTGCCCCAATACTTTTGTCCAATTAGTGTATTGGGAATCCAGAAAATATTCACATCCCCTCTGTTACGTAGCCAGCTGACCTCCTGCACTCACCTGGCTCCTGTTGGGCCATCATCATGAGTACATCTGACCTGCATTCCTGCTACTCCACGCCAATTCAATGTTAACTCAGGTCAGTACGCTACAGTACCTAGAGACATTTTTCTAGTTCTCGAGTCTGCGTGGAGTTTTGTAACACCCTGTCTCTATTTTTCCCCTGGACTCCCGGAGCGTGCCTTTTGCTGTCTGCTTCCCTGGCTGTGAGATCGCTTAGGACCCAGTGCAACCCTGGACGTAAAACCTTATGTTACATTCCATGAGTTGGAACTTATCATATCATCGCTAGCTAGCTTGTAAACAAACCAGCATTCACACGGGACTTGCCAAACACAACAGGTCTGCTATGTTCTGGGGGGGATGGACATACTGTATAATAGACTAAATGGGCAATTACTGATTGCTCTAACGCAAGGGTGTATTTTTGATTTGAGCTTTGGCGGGGACATAATGTGAGCAAGCATTGCGCGTGAGCAAATTTTTTTTGGCACTTTCTAAACTAAAAACGCATACATTTGAGCTGATCTGATTAGCCTGATGGCTGGTTCTTTAACCTCCTGAACTGGTGGTCAAGCATTTGGTCCACATGTGCACTTGCTGCATACAAATTGATAACAACAGATAGGGTTTAAAAACGTAACTTACCTAAACATTACATGTCTGGTTTGTTTACTAACTTTATGCATTTCAGTGGGGGAGTGAGCCTCGTCATGGCTCAAATCTTGCCGCATTTGCAATGGCAAGTCGTTGCCGTTAATATGGAATTTTCTCGTATCGAAAACGAATTCAGGCTGATTTTGGGCAGATTTTTGTCGTAGACAAAGTGTCAGCGTCAGGCCCGAATTTGAACATCGTTCATTAGTGTGACATAATAGAAGATCAGCGATTTGGACGGCCTATGCCAAACGAAAAGTCTAGCATGTTAGAAGTTTTTGTATTTTCCTGCCTTGTCTGACATCTGTGACCATGCCTATGACGTACCTTGACATTGGTCAATAGGATGACATGTTAACACATTACCTCAAGTTCTTCTTGAAGGATAGACAGCCCATACTGTCCTCTTTGTGAAACCCAGGAACGGGTCCACAATCGTTTTATCTTTATTTTATTTTTCTTCTTTGATTCTGCGCAACACCGCTTGTGCCGAATTGCGACTCCCTGTCAGAATCCCCTTTGCGTTTAGTTAGATTTGTGCACTTCTGACAACGTGTTTATAGTTTCTACCACTCAGCAAAAAACAGGACATCACAAGATAGCAACTTGTCACAAAAAGCGAGGCTATTTAAGCAATTGACCACGAGAGGCAGTGGTTACACAGGATTTCACAACAGCTACAGGGCGTCGTTAGGCCCGACGCGATAACTTATCAGCCATCCAGCTTATCAGCCATCCAGCTCCTGACAAGTGGCATGAATCTACAGTATCTGGAATCCTTCAAACCGCTGTTGAAAACTTCGCCCAAGCTTTTCAGGTTTTTTTGTGAATGGGATCCTGCAATATTGAAGCATAATCCATCCACTACCTTACCTTTCTTCAACATTATGGACTCATACTGTACTTTGTTGGCTTGAAACTAATTTTGGCCCACGCAGGAAATGTCTCCAGCCCTTACAGAATCTACCTGCTTCCAGACACGGACTCTGTTGTGACTGTAATCTATGAAGATCCTGATTAGTGATCAGGGCACCCCAGACATAGTTAACCCCCCCCCCCCCCCCTCAACACTCTTTCCTGACTTCAAAATTGCCAGTGCAAAGAGAACGGCCCATTACAGCCACAGAGCATACGGTTTGTGTTGCCGCCCCTCCCACCCCTGTTCTCTAATACTGATTAGAAAATACTTTTTATTCGATTCAACCGTACTGCACCTATACTACAGCTTGCAATTTTCCATCTTTTGAAATGGCATGTAGCTACTTCAGCTTCTTATGTAGTACCTCCTCTGATTAACTTCTACCAAGAATCAAAGCGCACAACAGGTGAGCAGGTCACACAGCTTTGCTCTACTCAAAACAGACGCTGTGTTTGTGTTCAGATCCTTGATTTAGATGGTCTGGCCTGTGGGACTGGCTGCAACAGAAGTAGACTAACTGCCAAAACACCTGACTTCTTCATTATACCATGACAGTGAATGTTGTAGTATAATCAGAGTTGTTATTGTAATATATGACACCATTGCTAATGGTGTGTGTGTGTGTGTGTGTGTGTGTGTGTGTGTGTGTGTGTGTGTGTGTGTGTGTAATCAGAGCTGTTATTGTAATATATGACACCATTGCTAATAGTGGTGTGTGTGTAATCAGAGCTGTTATTGTAATATATGACACCATTGCTAATAGTGGTGTGTGTGTGTGTGTGTGTTCAAGTTCCAGTTTTTGTCTTTGTCTTTGAGCCTGGAGATCAGAGGGGGGAGGGGAGTGAGTGTGCAGGGTGGCTGTCATCCATGATGGTGCCATGTGCCTTCATCCAGCAGTACCTAGAGTAAATGGACTGGGCTGATTTCACCACCCACTCTGTAGTGCTTTGCAGTTGCCGTACCAAGCTGTGAGGCACCCTGTCAGCATTCTCTCCACACTGTACTTGTAGAGGTTTGTGAGGAGTGATGCGGACATACGGTACCATGTTTTCTCAACCGTTTGAGGAATTACAGACGCTGGGGGGCCTTAGTGTTGAGGGTGGTGGTGTTGAGGGACCAGGTCAAGTCATTGGTGACCCAACTTGCAGGTGCTGAAGATCTCCACACACTCGTCAGCACCCTCAAAGAGAGTGTGTGTGTGTGTGCGTGTGTGCGCATGTGCGTGTGTGCGTGTGTGCGCGCGCGCATGAGGGCAAAAACAAAAGCACTACAAAGGCCATTCCAAAGGGCTGCTGAAGAGGTGTACCATCAACCCCACTTTGAATCCACTGCCCTCAACGAGCTGCCTGGACATGAAACGAGCTGCCTGGACATGAAACCCTTTCTTGTCCCACCTTACCGAGGGGTGCAGCCCCCGCCTCCGCCGCCCCTAGATGTTGTCATCTTGATTCTGATGGACAGCCAAGACTGTGTGTATACTGTATGTTATGTATTGAGATGATTTTTAAGATTTTTAACTACTCCACAATGACCACTAGATGTCATCAATCAGTCACTATCAGTACGACATACATCATAGGGACTCCTGTACATAAGAACAAAAATATCTCAGCCGGATGAAAATAGAGAGAAAATATTTCAAACCACCTTAATAGTTTTGGTAAACTGATAAATGACAAGCAGGTCAGTTTACGGAAATCTGATTGGAATTGGAATCCAGTCTCTTGTTCATACTTTCTCAGTCACAGTTCCTCCCAGTGGTAGCTCCAATAATGCTTTGGAAAATGATGATGACCGAAGAGAATGCTGTGCTTTCTGGAGAACAGCATGTTGGTATACTGCTGCTGTACCTTTAGTCAGTGAGGTTATCTTTGTTCCCTGAGATGCTGTTAATCGTAGGTGTGTTCAAACATACTTGGATGTTCCAGCACTGGTGTGGTCAATTAGTCCTCAGATTTCACATAATAGTCAGGACCAAAAATGGAAAAATCCCCCTGGAAAACAATGCGGTAGACATTTTTAAAGAAAAGTATGTCATGTGTTGTTTCTATAAGATTTTGATGTGCTGAATCCATTTATGCTGTATGCCAAGCTGTAAAAGTCACTGTTTAGTCATAAACAATTAGTAATTTGCATAATTAGTTAATTAATCGCCACAAACTGGAAATGCCTATAATTTTGATTCTAGTTAAATTATAAAGGTGAACTGGTTTGCGCCGATGTTTGTGATGTCCAGAAATTCATATATTACCATGGTGCAGTCTTGCCACTTTATCTTCTTAGCACAATTTGCATGAATTATGTAACAATTAAATGGTAAATGGACTGCACTTTACAATGGTCTCTCATTCACCCATTCACACACCAACAGCTGCCATGCACGGTGCTAGCCTGCTCATAGGGGTTCAGTGTCTTGCCCAAGGACATTGCCCGCCGACCCTACGATCATTGGACGACCCACTCTACCACTGAGCCACAGCCGCCCCAAAATCCAAAATGGCGGAAAATGCAATATGGCAGAAAATTGTTGAACTCGGCGTGAGCCAAGGAATCCAGTGGTCCCTCGTTTTTGAAAATCGGGCTTACAGGTCAAATTTGCGTGCACAAACGCACCTCCAACTTTGACACGTTGGTGGCGCTGGAGGGATCGAGGTGTGGACATGAGTCTGGGTGACAAAACTCAAGGGACTGTTATGAATGTCATAATCTGTTTCATCATAAAACACTGAACGTGTGGTACATGTAAAAGCCCACATGAAAAGATGTTTGTTGATTAAAGTATACACACTGAAACAAAGGATTGGGCCGGTCCCAGACTGGGCCGGTCGTGAACTGGCATTTCGACAGATGACGACATTTTTCGTTGTTTTGTATGTGTGGGTTAATTTGATTGGTTGATTTTTCATTTGGACTTGACTTCCATAAGCCAGAAGCTTTTTACCTGGCCTACAATGTTAAGTGAATGACGAGCTAGTAAGACCACTGTCAACGGACCGTAACATGGTTTTCACAAGGCCTGTAGGGGGCGACGGAGCACTACCAAACCAGTAAAAACAGATGAAAATGAAGCGATATGGCAGAATACAAGACACATTTAAGTCAAAAACAGTCTGAAAGTCGATTTTCTGCCTTCTTTCACTGAAAGAAGGCACACAAATCAAGTTTTATTAGGATCTGGCTTACCTTGGCATATACAGTAGGAGCAATAGCCACTGATATTCTCCAGCACAATCTTCATCCTTGAGAACTCTCTTGGATCTGGCGACGTCAGCTGTGGGATTGACGGCTTGGGCCCTCTGTATGTATGTTCTTGGGTGGATGGCGGGTCTGCTTAGTAGGAACGATGTGGGGCTCATGTGGCTTACGTGGTGCATAGTATGGCCGCGGATGGGTTCTTTTAACCTGACATGCCAGATGGTTTGTTTCACTCAACAAGGCTTTTTTGGAAACTGTTTGGAAAAGGGTAGGCACTTTCAAAACTACTTGGCAGGTGATTGTATGAACCATCTGCTCATACCTCTGTGTGAGAGGGGTCTTCTTACACCTGGTGTGAGACTAAGACCAGGTTCAGACTCCATGAAAGCGCTGCGAAGTGCTGCGAAGCGCAATGTCCTTTCGGCACCCATGAGAACCAACGTGACTGCTCACACCAGCGCCCATGTGAACCAACGGGACTGTTCACACCAGCGCCCATGTGAACCAACGTGACTGCTCACACCAGCGCCCATGTGAACCAACGGGACTGTTCACACCAGCGCCCATGTGAACCAACGGGACTGTTCACACCAGCGCCCATGTGAACCAATGTGACCGGCCACATCACGTTGAGGAGCTCCACGGCCGGCTCGCGCCCTGTAGCTCCAGAATTGGTGTCTGGCCTATTTTTTCGCAAGCCACAAGCGAACGTGTGTGATTAAAGTGCAGAGGAGCAGTGTTGCTTGGTTACCAGTTACTCCTGGTCTTCTGGTGTGAACAGCCAGGCTCCTGCTCGCGTGAGTATTGACGCTTCACGGCGCTCTTCATGGCGCTCTTGCATCAAGTCTGAACATACCGTATGGCGGAAATTATCCTCTGCTAGCAACTCATCAGGGTCAGGAGGGAGGAGGTGCTGCTCTCTACAGCCCACAGGATGCACTTTGCCTTGCATTCTTCATCAACCTTAGAGCTGCAACAAGTTCAGGTACCTGGCCAGACTGATGCTTCAGAGCTGCATTCTCTTGGTTGATCTGCTGCAACCTGGTGGCCGGTTCCAACAACTGACTCATTTTGTGGCGCAGGTCCTAATTGTCACCCCTCACATCCTCCAGCATCCGTTGCCTCTCTTCTGTCAGCATGCTCCGGTCTGGTACACTGCCTTGACTGATCTCAGCCATGGCCCTGGAGGGCGCCTCAGCCCCTAGTGACCCAGGGGTATGGAATCACCTCTGGAACCTTTGTCCGGTTAGGTCATAGTCTGACAGGTGGGAGGGAACTACTGCGATTGGGTCGGGCGACCATCTCATCTGGATCAGGGTGTTGGCCCATGACTCAATCCCCACAGTCTTAAAGGAACAGACGGCCTTTTAAACACATACCTATGAGCATAAGAACATTCAAAACAGTCATTCCATGTCATCAGCTAATACATTTTTGTGGGTAGTTTGTGATTATAGGGGGGGGGGCAGGGATGAAGCTTGCAGAGTGCACCAAATGTGCAAGGACCAGTATTGAGCCCACATGTGATATTGCACTTGTTACATTTACATTCCACATGTGCATGAACTGGATGAAAAAATGATCTAGCTGTGTGTTGTAATCATCTTTGACTGATCCCTGTTTTCACATGATGGAATTAATGATTGATTATGGGCCTGCATTGCAACTGAATCAGTCCCAAAGAACATTCCGTGCCAGACTGTCTCGTCTTCATTCAAAAGAGGTATGATCAATCACGCCAAGGTTCTCAGTGAACCTGTAACAACTTCATTGGTTTAACCATTCTCACAACATTCCATCCATGTTATGTCACCTAACGTAATTTCCATCAGATGTCATCATACATTTTCACAGTGAAGCACTGCGGTCCATATCTCTCAACACATTCATTCAGTTTTAACCGAAGGTTTTCATTGTTAAAAAAAAACAAAAACAAAGTAAAGCCCCTGTTGAATCTGGTCTAATGTGTGAAACGTGTCCAGTATTCAGCCATAGCTTCAGGTAGACTATATCTCCTCCACTGAAGTGAGTGCACAATCTCAGCTAAAAATATTGACACTACATACCACATGTTAGGAAGTGGTTTCAGAGATGAATTGGCTCCTTGTACCATATTTATTTGTTCTCCGGTATTTTTAGTAGCCTAACTGCGACTAGAAATGGATGTGTTGTTGTTGGTTTAGGTGTGTCATGAATGCACACTGCTATTTCTACTGCGCCTTGCTGCAATCAGCTCTCTGCAAACAGCTACTGTACCTTTGTGAACCCTGGTTGTCCTGACGAACTCCAGGGACACAACAGAGGAGAATGAGACCACTGGAAAACTACTCTGGTTGGTTTTGTATAAGTCAGGAGATGCTGACAGATCTTGGAGATGTTTGCTGTATGTTTGTGTCAACTAACCTGGTTCTGAAGGTTCAGGTCCATTCAGGAATCAAAGACAATTTACTTTTCCTCTACGCAAATGGAAATGTCCTTATTGTATGACGACTGATTGATGTGTCAATACAATTCAATTTGTAATATACACAAAAGTAAACATCACACTTTACAGACACGCATGACCAAATATTACAGTGGTCTCCTAGCTTACATAGACTGTCATTCACAGCCATGATGGAAATATTCTCAGCATTTTGATCGGTGGTGCCAGACGGGGTTACTACCGTGCTCATCAAGCTGTCAGCGCGGCCGTCGAGGTGGGTGGGATGTGTGCTCTCCCTGTGTTTCCTGTCTAGCGGACAGGGCAATGCCCCAGGCTGCCTGCGTCAGGAGGTGACCTTCGGTCAGGACAGTGCCATTATCGCGGGCTCGGAGTGTTGCTGTGACAACCTTGTGGGATTTTCACAGATCATGCCGGAATGTCTGGAATCTAGGTGTCATTTCCTCCCGGGGGGAAAACATCTTGGCCGGACGAGACATCCATGTCGGAGGGCCCTGCTGTGTCTACATAGCTGCACACATCTGGAGCACAGCTGGAATTAAATACATAAAAAAGCATAATGGAAGTAGACTGACAGCTCTCAGAATACCCCAAACCCTGTTTTTATTGTTAACGTGGATGTTGTAGTTTCTCCTGTTGTAGTTTCTCCTGCCGCGTTATCTACGTTTACAACTGTGTTCTTTCTAGAGAGAGCATCGATGAACGCCCAGCGTCTGCGTCGAGTAATCGTCGTATTTACTGTTCCCTAGCCTCTTGGGAAGTTTCCTATAGATTTCACCGGGCTGTTTTCAAAGCTTACGTCGGACAGTACATCCCAAAATAGTAATAGTTACAACTGTTGGGAGGGCTTTTTCATTCGCTAAGCCACCTGTGCGCCACCTTACCTTCTTCATTAGCCTGGTGGAAACTGTGCGCCTCGTCCCTCTGACGCCCTACTGGCCCCTGCTCCATTCGATACATAGTTTATTGGTGCGAACACACAATCCTCACGCTCGGCCCTCAGATCTGTTGGAGAGTGTTGGTCAGCGGTGACTTCACTCAGACCGGTAGTTATCTGATAAGATTTCAGAGGCTGGTATTTATGAAAGAACACATTGTCTCCATGTTGAACTTGGACAAATTTGCTGTAAACATCGGAGGGGGGAAAAAACCATGTCCTTCGAATTCTAGAGGAAAGATTTTCAAACCAAAAGTAGAGTACAGTGTGTGAGTGTGTTTGTGTGTGTGTGTGTGTGTGTGTGTGAGTATGTGTCTACTTCATTTTTACAGACTGAGCAATATGGCAGAGCTGAAGCTTGTTTTTGGATGAATGAGTAATACTTTGTAATGGCGTGAGAGCTCGTCTCGTTTCAGACCCTGGCAGGATAAGACACTGATGCCGGGCACGGCCGTCCTGGAGCCTTACTGGAATAATGACTCACAAATCAGCACATCAAAATAATGTAGACAGGTCACTTGGCTTTGCTTGCGAAGTCGGACCACTTCTGCTACATCTGAACCCTACCCTAGACTGTCAAGGGGGATTTGTCTTCCTCACCTTAGAGATATACAAGCAGATATACTAGCAGGTCTGGCAGACGCGTTGACCAATTACCATTTTGCCATTTACACTACTCGGCCACTGCTCGGAAAGCTGTGGCTGTTGGTTCTGGGATGGACCCTGCCAAAAACCTCAGACACCAATTACGCGAGCTCCTGGAACTTGTTTGCCATGTTATGTATGTGTCAAATCTGGCCCAAGTGTGGGTGTATTATTTGTGACTGTTACTGCCCACAGAGAATTTTAACCCCAGTCACATCCATATCAGTCGTGGCACAGCAGCGGGTAACACCCAAACCCACTAACATTAACGTTGGCACGGCCAAACTGTTTTGGGTCTCTGTCGAGAGAAAGTTGACAGTTGAGAAAATCATTCATGGATACATAGACGGAGGTGGACGCCATTGCTGTGTATTTTACACTGTCTCACTTGAAACTATTTTTAGCTAGATATTGGAAGACATTCTCTCCTGACATGTGTTGGAACATTGTTGCTCCATGGTGACAGATTTGGTAGAGTATTTCTTATTTCGTCCCTTTGATGAATGCTTTCTTTTCTACATTTATAGGACAAATAATATTTTCATTGCTTTGCCCCACAGTCTGTGTGTTTGAATCAACATGGAATCCAATAGGCCGCTGGACATACCTCTACAAAGCAAAACAATATCCCCTCAAACTGAATAGAATCATTGTATTTAGGACCTAAGAGGTTTCTCCATGTGCAATGCTGTCTGACAGTCACAGTGAGCCTTCATTATCCTGCAGCTTTCCAACATATGTGGTGGGATTTGGACAGACAGACTGTAGTTGGACCTACAATACTGTGTCCACCCTATGATTTTCTTTGCAAATACAGTATGAATTAAACTGTACAGACTGATATGATATACTGTAAATCAAATATATATATATATATATACACACACACCTACTGTATAGTCAGATGAAGCACAAAAGTATCTCTTTCAGCTGCTGTCCTCTAGTGAGAGGCATTCGGCACCATATGTGCCCTCATGTGCCCACTGTACTAAAACGACTCATTCAGGATCTCATGACTGATGATGATGTTCGCTTTAGCACTGAAATCCCACCCTTCCTCATCATGTGTTCTCTTCACAAATGTATTTGTTTGAACTTTGACTTGTTTGGACAGTCATGGAATGCATTATAGTATTGCCAGCATAGCTATGTAGCCTAACATAAACTAATATTCAAGTTGAACAGTCTACAGTAGAGTACAGTAGGGTTGTTGTTTTTTGTACTGAAAGGCTCATCCAAAGTACACTGCAGGTACGGTAGAGCTATTACCTTATGATCCTGGGACAAGTCCAACTACTGTCATTCTTGGACAGCGTGAACAGCAAACAGAGTGGTGGTGAGGTGAGGTTTCAGAGCAAACTGGGGCTGGCATCTGCTGTGCTCTGACCACCTGGCTCTCACCTGCGTCAGACACGCATACTTTCCTCTGACTCCTCCATCGTCTCTACTCCACACCCTGCCTCGTGAGAACGGCTCCTCATCAAACGCCACATCCTGGATTCGTTTTTATAAGACATTCTTACAGACATCTTCACTGTAGCTGCCCATATGTAGTGCAATACCACTGTATTAACATGTTATTACTATGGTACATTACCTTATGCTTTTCCCATAGTGAAGGGCCCAGCACCAGGCCACATTCTCTCTCTAGAACTCTCTAATAATGCACTCTGACGAGGTTGGCTTTTGTGTCCCTGTTTGAGTTCTTCAAGGAAGAGCCTCTCCTACAAAAGCTCTGGTGACGACCTCCCCCCCCCGCGCCCCCCCCCCCCCCCCCCCCCCCTCCCTGTGTACGTCACACATCCTGCCCCAACTCCATGGAAACAGAGGAACAGAGAATGGTCAAATAATGAGAGGATGATAAAGCAGACTGGCGTGGAAAACAGAACATCTAAGCTATAAAGGCAGATTCTAACCTGTTCCCCTTTTAAAGATTTATACCATTGTTTACAGATGCAAATGAGCTTGCAGCTACAATCTGGTACGGTGCATTCAGTGGTGACATTTATGTTTGAGCTGTACATTGTCCCCTTTAAATAAAAGTTGGAAATCTAAAACAACTGTTTTATGTAACTGACCATACTGTTTGGTGAAAACATAAGCTATAGTAGAAATGGTGCTCAGAGAGCACAGTCCTCCGATCCTGAATGCATTTTGTTGCTCTGTGCAAGGCAAACTTAAATGGGGTCTAAATTGGCCAATGGTACACAATGGAAACACCATGAATTTCATGAAAATCGGCATGGTAGTTTTTGTGTATTCCTGGTTCAAAGGTGAGAGGTCAAAGGTCAGAGGTGAATGGCCAGCCATGTTTCGGCGGCCCGTGGACCTGACCCGTGCTTTGGATCCGCTCCAAAATGTAATGGGTTGTTATTTGAGGCATGCTACACCCCTCCACCAAGATTCATGAAAATCAGTCTGGTAGCTCTAGCATAAACCTGGTCTAAAAAATGAATGGAGGTGAATGGTTGGCCTTGTTTGGGTGGCTCGTGAACCCGCTCCGTGATTCAGATCCACTTCAAAATTTAATGGGTTCTAAGTAGGCCCATGCTACACCCCTCCATGAAGTTTCATGAAAATCGGTCTGGTATTTTTTGCATAATCCTGGTTCAAAAAATGAATGGAGGTGAATGGCCGGCCATGTTTGGGCGGCCCGTGGACCTGACCCGTGCTTCGGATCTGCTCCAAATATAAGTTGGTTAGGATGTTAGTTGAGGCATGCTTCACCCCTCCATCGAATTTCATGAAAATCGGTCCAGTAGTTTTTGCATAATCCTGCTAACAGACACGAATACGCCACCGAAAACATTACCTCTCACCCTGCACTGTCATTGGGGCGGAGGTAATGATGCATGTTAATGATTGAATTATTGACTGAATCATCTACAATCAGCCACTAGTGAGCTCTGGTCATTTTTTGGAGCTCTTTAGGTATCCGGGATAATCTCTGTTTCTCCCCTCAGCTCGTGTGAAGCTGTGTAAACTTAGCACACCAAAAAAAAAAAAAAAACTGGGAGGGAGCAGAGAAGGAAAGAAGAAAAAAGCGCCTGGAAGTGGGAAATGGGCGACTGGGAGGAGGAATCCCAAACATTTCTCGTGTCGCTCCAGTGGCTGTTTACACGGCGTTCAGCCCGTGACATCAGAGCCCGGACTTTATAAATGTCAGCGAGCCCAGGAATGAGCAGTTAGCAAACAGCAGCACCGGTAGCACCACCTAGCCTGACACCAGCGCACTCAGAGAGATAGAGCCTAACCTACCGTAGCAGACAGACCCGTCATGGATAGACTCCTCTGTGACATTGTGACAGCCCTGGCCCTGCTGCTCTGTATGGCTGCCCAGGTGAGGCCGGACTCATTCTTTGTCTCTGGGTGTAGATGCAGGTGTGGCTCCCACCTCTTCAGCTGGGGAGGGGTGGAGAGAGAGGGGGGTTTAGGAGGGGGGAGGGGGGGCGTTGAGCGGTCGGGTTGAACGATGGGACACCTCCACTGATGCTGGCGGTTGTTGATGTAGCTCAGAAGAAGCTTTCAGATGGTTCTGGGTTAAGATGGAGATGAAATTTAAGGAATTTATTGAATTTGAAGGAATTTGAAACTGAAATTGACTGAATGTATTATTTTGTGTTTTTGTTCATTTTCGACATTATTTTCTATGGTAACAAAAATCATGTTTGGTGCAATCACTGGAAACTTATTTTTAGAAATATGATATCAAATTATATTTAATATCAACTGTGCAGTGTAATAGATTCTTATGATTTTGAGGTAGAAGTTTATTATAGAAGGAGATGTTTGCTATTCTCCTTAAAAGTGTCGATAGCCTGGAGATGATCTTGTCTCTTCTAAGATAACCTGCTGTGTTCTCCTGACTGACTGAGAGCAGCGTGTCCAGCGCTGCCGGTGGGCTGCCTGCTTGGCTGCCTGCTTGGCTCCATCAGCTCCATGTAATTGAAAACAGAGTATTCTGTCTAGACACTGTTGAACAGAGTGTTCCCCAAACAACGTTCCTCCACCAAAAAAAAAACCTATGTGCTCAGTTCTGGCATAGAAACGGATTAATTTCATTACGTTTTTCCACAATGATGATGATTATGACAACGATGATGATGAAGATAATTATGACAATGATAATGTCGATGAAGATGGTGATAAAGATTAGGATTTTGGTGGTGGTGGTGGTGATGATGGTGGTGGTAGTGATGATGACAAAGATGACGTCTATGATGATGAAGATGATGATGATGACGATGACAACGATAAAGACTGATTTACAGTCCTCTCACCAGCCGGTTTAACCTCTGTGTTCTGGTCACTTCCAGGTGTGTTGCCAGCTGTGTGCCCAGCCATGCCAGTGCCCCGGCCCGGTGGCTCAGTGCCCCCCTGGTGTTCCTCTGCTGATGGATGGCTGCCAGTGCTGCCAGGTGTGTGCCAGGCAGCGGGGCGAGGCTTGCAGTGACATGTACGCCTGTGACAGCCAGCGGGGACTCCAGTGTGACTACAGCGCCAGCTTCCCTGGCGGCCCTGGCGAGTGTGTCGGTGAGTGCCACCCTTTTTTCCAGTAAACAACCACACCTTAGCAGCTAAAAATGCTTTTGTTTAGACAGGCATTTGTTGACTGTATGTTTATGGCTATAGTCCTGTTTCCCGTGTGTGTGTTTTTTTGTGTGTCTATTTTTGTTGATTCTTTGTATGCCTTTTGACCTGTGTGAAGCACTTTGTGAGTCCTCTCTGTGAAAAGTGCTAACAAATAAAGTTTACTTACTTACCTGAGCTGCCCACGGCTCACCCACTCCTGTGGGCTTTGGACACAGTGAAAGACGTGAAGAGAGGGAGGGAGAGAGAGGGAGAGAGAGAGGGAGGGCAGAAAGGAAGGAAGGAAGGAGGGAGGGAGGGGTGCAGACTAGGGCTGCTGCCCTCTGTGTCAGTCTATCTGTCTGTCTCTGGATGGATGGATGGATGGATGGATGGATGGATGGATGGATGGATGGATGGATGGATGGATGGATGGATGGATGGATGGATGGATGGATGGATGGATGGACGGATGGACGGATGGACGGATGGACGCATGGACAGACTATTTAGAGCCCACTCGGCCAGCCATGGCAGTGCTTTGATACATCCAAAATATCTCGACCTCTATTTCCAGGGCTGCTGTTGACACACTTCCTCTGATGACTGCATATTAAGAATGATAGATTGCAGCAACAACAACTGGGAACTGAAAAGACAGACTCTCCAGTCTCCTTGGGGCTGTTATCCTCGAACATCACATGACCATTGGCACCCGTCCCTGGGTCCTCACTTCTTATACAAGCTCCGTCTCTTCCTCTCTGTTTCTATCTCTCGTTCTCTCTCTCTCTCTCTCTCTCTTTCTCTCTTCCTCTCTGTTTCTCTCTCTCATTCTCTATCTCTCGTTCCCTCTCTCTCTCTCTCTTCCTCTCTGTCTCTCGTTCTCTATCTCTCGTTCTCTCTCTCTCTCTCTCTCACGAGGCCTCTCTGTTTTTCTGTCTCTCTCGTTCTCTCTCTCTCTCTGCCTCTCTGTTTTTCTGTCTCTCGTTCTCTATTTCTCTATCTCTCTGGCACTCTGTTTTTCGGTCTCTCTTGTTCTTTATCTCTGGCACTCTGTTTTTCTGTCTCTCTCGTTCTCTCTCTCTATCTCTCTGGCACTCTGTTTCTCTGTCTCTCTTGTTCTTTATCTCTGGCACTCTGTTTCTCTGTCTCTCTTGTTCTCTATTTCTCTATCTCTCTGGCACTCTGCTTCTCTGTCTCTCTCGTTCTCTCTCTCGTTCTCTCTGGCACTCTGTTTCTCTGTTTCTCTCGTTCTCTCTCTATCTCTCTGGCACTCTGCTTCTCTGTCTCTCTCGTTCTCTCTCTCTATCTCTCTGGCACTCTGTTTTTCTGTCTCTCTCGTTCTCTCTCTCTGGCTCTCTGTTTCTCTGTCTCTCTTGTTCTCTGTCTCTCTTGTTCTCTATCTCTCTGGCTCTCTGTTTCTCTGTCTCTCTTGTCGTCTCCCAGCCTCGTCTACGCTACTCTAGTTTCATTTCCTAGCTGTGTTTCCCCCGGCCGGGGCGTGGGGCCAGGGGTCAGGGGTTCTGCTTGGGGCAGCAGGGCCCCAGTAGCACAGCGGGCTGAGCTGACCGGTCCTCCCCCCCCTGTTTCTCTCCACCGTCAGGTCAGGAGGAGCTGGCCTGCGAGCTGAACGGGGTCACCTACCAGGACGGACAGGTCTTCCAGCCCTCCTGCCGCACCCAGTGCCGGTGCCAGGCCGGCGGGGTTTACTGCGTGCCCGTGTGCCCCCTGGACGTCCGCTTGCCCAGCCCGGACTGCCCACACCCCCAGCAGGTCCAGCTCCCGGGGAAGTGCTGCAAGGAATGGGTGTGTGAGATCCTGGACAACAGCATCTTTCAGAACACCATCACAGGTAACCCAGACTAAACCCTCCAGAACAGAAAACATCGGTAACACTTTACAATAAGGGTACATTAATGAGCATTAGTTAATGCATTATTAAGCATTAAGTAACAGTTAACTAATGTCTCTATTAACCATTTACTAAGGTTATTTATGTTAACTAAGGTTAACTCACCTAACCCTAGCCCTAACCTTAACTAAGGTATTAATGAACATTAGTAACCTAATCTAACCCTATATAAGCATTAGTTAACAGTTAACTAATGTTTTTTTTTACCCTTTTTGTAAAGTGTGACCAAAACATCTGACTCCTGTTTCTGCTTCATGTCTTTACAAACGAGGTCATCTACAACAGGAAAAGGAAGAAAAAGCTTCTTGGATTTCAAACTTTACTTTGATCTTTAGTCTGATCGGGAACAGCTTGACATTCATTAAGGGTGATGCAACCGACATGTCCGAGCTGGAATACCAGCTTCTTTCACACACCCTTTAATGCCGTAATTACAAAAGTTGTTCCGATGACCACGCTGTCGGACAGTGTCGGTCAATATTTTGTTTGCCACATTTATGACCCCGTCGTTGACGGTAATGTCTGGAAGTCTTTTATTTGAGGGATCTTTAACATTTTATTGGGGTGAGTCTGGCCAAATGCTAAATCTCTACAGTAGTGTATGTCCAAATATAACACACATTTCTTCTGGAAAAGACAAAACAGGTCCACTCCAACAACCAAGTTTCCTAGTTTCATTACCAGAGCTGTGGCTCGGCTACGCAACAACCAAGAACATGAAGCCAAAGGAGTCTGAAATGCTCTCAACGGGGTTTAGGAAAAGAAAACCACTTTAAAAAAAAAAAACATCTGGAATTTCTGACTCTGTCATCCACTCAAGCTATGTCAATAGCCACGGAACATTTTGTTCTGAGTGCTCTTGAATTCAAAGCCTAGACAGTGTTCGTGCCGTTTAGATTAACACTTTCAGAGAAACAGCTGATTATTATTACTCACATTATCCAGAGTGTTTTAGAGAGATCCTGAGATAACAATACTGCTTGGAGATTTCTGTGAAGTTCAGAAAGACCTATCCCCGAAAACCCAATTTGAGTCATTTTTCTCACTGAAATGAGAACCATCCTTATCTATGATTTTATTTCATAACAGGCAAGACAGTGAAGTTAGGATCTCACGGTCAGATGAGTTCGTAGCTTCATATAAAATAATTTGGATGTGATTCCAGCTGTTTGTGGCTTAACGTTGTGACTAGGTGTCTCCTACCTCCTTGTCCTGTGTCTCCTCTGTCCTAGCTCCAGCCTCCAGGCCGTGGCCGGTGCTTCCGGGCCTCCAACAGAACCCGACGGTGAACTGCATAGACCAGAGCACGGAGTGGAGCGCCTGCTCCCGGACCTGCGGCGCCGGCGTCTCCACGCGCGTGTCCAACCAGAACCCGGCGTGCCGACTAGAGATGCAAAGCCGGCTGTGTAAGGTCCGGCCCTGCCGGACTCTCCCTCCCCACGGCCTCCCCACGGTGAGATCCTAACCTCATCTGACCCCACCAGCCTGGTGAACTATGACCCTACCGAGCCTCCATAGTTTACCCTCAGCATCAGTTATGTGTCTGCCGTAGGAATACCTCAGTTTCAAGTACAGTATTTGTTCTCCAAATGAGAATGTTGAGCTTTGCGGGGGGTGACCCGGTGGCTCATGGGTTAAGGCGCGTACCACATTAAGGCTAGTCCTTATCGCAGCGGCCCGGGTTCGAATCCGGCCTGGGCCCTGTACTGCATGTCCTCCCCTCTCTCTCTTCCATCTTTCCTGTCACTCTACACTTTCCTATATAATAAAGCACAAATGCCCCCCAAAATATATTTAAATAAATAAAGAAATACATAAAAAAAGAGAATTTTGAGATTTGCTACAGTATCTAGTATCTAGTATCAATCTAGTATGATGTTCATTGGTTCGTTAGTTAGACCCGTAGGTCACTAGCCAATGACACGCTCATGTTTTTCCCGCCAGTGGGGGCGTCTGCCGCGTTGCGAGTCCAGCTACCAGTCGGCGGCGCCGGTCCGGCTGGTGCACCAGGGCTGCTACAGCCAGCGGCTCTACCGGCCCCGGTACTGCGGCCAGTGCACCGGCTCCGGCTGCTGCACCCCCTACCGGACCCACACGGCTCAGGTGTCCTTCCGCTGCCACACGGGCAGGACGCTGGTCCGGGCCGTCATGATGATCCACACCTGCGTCTGCCACTACCACTGCCCCTACACCGCAGAGCACAGGGCGCACTGGGGCTAGGGGACAGGGCCAACAGGGCCAACGCACTGACCGACTACTGCTCCACACTGTGACCTGTCTGGCCCCGGGAGCAGGACCGGACAGGGAGGTGGTCTCCAAGGGTTGGATCCAGCAGAGGATCGTCATAGGATAGGGAAGTAGGATGGTATAGATAATGAACTGTGACCAAGTCGAAGGGGGAAATCCCCATGACTGGAGATGCTCAGTCTGCACTAAGAGCTCTAACTCGAACCCCCACCAGATCTCATTTAGAGTTTTTTCCTGTTTGTGTGACATCACCCGGAAAATGTCTGTTGAAAGACTGACCGACTCCGCAGAGAGACACCAACCATTGAGTTGACAGATGCTGTATCTTGACATGCAAATACAATGTGTTACTTGTACATTTGCTATATTGTGTGTTAGTAGCCAGATGAAATTGCACTTATTTTCTGTTGCTGTAAATATATTTCAGATGCTCTCAAGCATTGTCCATTTGTCTTTGTTATTTCATAGTATTTTTCACATGCTTTGTATAGCATTTGGACTATGCTTTTTTGTATTGTATATTACTCAGTAATTTTATTAAAATTATGACATATTTTTATATTCTCTTTTACCCCTCATGCTTGAATGCTGGATCTGACTCTTACTTAAGTAAAATCCTACTGTGTGTGCATGTTTGTGTAGATAAGGCATCATACACATGGTGACTTAAAGCTGTTTTAAGCAGCTACAGTACAGGTATGTTGGCCTTTTACAGTACATGTACAGTATGTATTTCTCATGAGTTGTAAAAGTTTTAAATTATATTGCTATCCTCATTTGATTATCAATGATGCATCATTCAATATCATCAGTCTTTAGCTGAGTTGACAATTCTTTTCTTGAATACCTTTAAATAGTATTGACGATGACATTTCAGCCAACATAAATGATGCCCCCATTCAAATAAAGAGTGTACCACAATATTCTAGTTTACTTGCAATATTACACTCATTTTCAACCATTACTTTTCATCAGCAGTTTTACATTAGTGTCACCTGAAGTGGCCTGGATTTTTATGTAGAAAGTAACTTCATATTGGTTTGTTAGATGGTCATACTGTGCACATGAATCCAACCATCTAACAAACCAACGTGGCACACCTTTGATGCAGTCTGACCTCTGTAACACAAACCTTTGTATACACTATGAGGCTGTGCTAAACCATAGCTGATACAATGATAATAGAGTGAGACATATAATCAGAACATCAAAATATGGGAAGTATGACATCTAGTGGTGTATTGTGGTAACAGAGGGTGTTGGGATTCTCTTTATTACCCAGAACAGCAGGCGGGGCAGGAGGTCATGTTTTTACCTCCGTTCCAGCCACAGTGCAGGGTGAGAGGTCATGTGTTTGGTGGCGTGTGTTTGTACTGTCCATCCGTTCGTCCGTTAGCAGGATTACGCAAAAACTATCAGACCGTTTTTTACGAAACTCGCTCCAAGGGTGTAGCAAGGGCCCACTTACAACCCTTTATGTTTTGGACCAGATCTGAGTCACGGGGCGGGTCTACGAGCCGCTGAAACACAGCCAGCCATTCATCTCCATTAATTTTTTAGACCAGGATTACGCAAAAGCTACTGGACCGATTTTCATGAAACTCAGTGGAGGGGTGTAGCATGGCGGAACTTAGAAACCATAAAGTTTTGAAGAGGATCCGAATCATGGGGCGGGCCCACAAGTCATTTCTTGGTTTGTCCATTCACCTCTATTAATTTTTTTTGACTAGGATTACACAAAAACTATCAGACTGATTTTCATGAAACTCAGTGGAAGGGTGTACTGTAGCATGGGCTACTGTAACTTAGGACCCATTAAAATCTGAAGCGCATCTGAATCATGGGGCGGTTCCATGAGCCGCCCAAACACGGCTGGCAATTCACCTCCAGTCATTTTTTGGACCTGGATTAGGTGATGTCAGAGAACTTCTTGTCCTTCTCTAGCCCACTCCACCTACTCATTCAACAACTCGTTCACCACATGCATTGTGGGCGGCGGTCTGCGCTCTCCAAGCGCTCTTTCCTTGTTTTGTTGTGTCGAGTGTGATTCTGAGGCAGTTCACTATTTTTTTCTGATCATCCACAGATGAGCTGATTGTTTTGGAAAGCTACAGAGGTGCTCTTCACCCCAGAGCGATAATGATACTGCATGTGTCTGGGTTTCAGTGCCATGACACTGTGGGTCCTGGAGGTGGTTTGTTGAGGTCTTCACACCGCCAAACTAAACCGCCATACTGTACTCTCTGCCCTCTGCACAACCGCCGTGCAGTAAATCGACACATCTCATGATTTAACTCAACATTCTTTCGGGGCCTTGCATGGAGAATGTTGCTATGGTATGTCAGTTGCCCCTGTGAACCACAGCTGCTGGCTGCAGAGAATACCCTGACTATCCTGTCCTCTTCACGCTACAGAGCTACTGTACCTATGTCAACTCAGCCCTCTTACTGCTGTATTCATATTTGAGTATCTAGCTTTTATTGCTGCCAGTTTTTTATCACACAAACAAGTCCAAATTGTTAACTTGAAACCGTAAGAAACCCTTAACATAAGTCCATAAACATTAGCTTAGGTTATCCTCTGTTGTATGTTAAGGGAAGTGACAGCATAAAGGTCAAACCCCTCCGTGACCTTTGATCTTGTTATGAACCGTCCTTCGCCTGGCTCAACTGTGCACATTTGAACCCAGGACCTGGCAAACATTAAAGGACAAGGCCAGGCTGGCGCTATCGTGTGTCCATGCGTGGCGCGGAGAGGGGGGGGTGGGAGGGGGGGGGGGGGGTAGAAGGGTTTGGTTACATTCACTAAAGCATCAGCTGCCTATGTGCACTGACAGTCTTTAGTTCAGACTGTGCACTATCTGCTCTCAGACAGGGTTCTGCTGAGATGGACGGACTGCAGGTGGACGGCTTGAGGATGGACGTGTCCCCGGGGGACGCCGTGAGGTTGGACGCGTCCCAGGGGGACGGCGTGAGGCGTCGCAGATGTGACAGCGCAGGTGAGAGCGCGGCAGGCGTCGGCAGTAAAGCGTCTGAAGAGGAGCAGGAAACTGTATGTTTCGGTTTGAACATCTGTTCAGCTTTACCGTGGGGGTTCAGTGCCAGGCTGTAGTGTACAGGAAGGAGCTCATGCTGTCAAAGGACTAAAAATAGACATGTAGGCTGGTTCAACTGGACTGGTGCATGTGTGTGCTGTAACATTGTGGTTTTAGCAGAATCGCCGCAGACATAATAGTATGATTATTATGACTACTCCAACAACAGTTGCCTTCTTGTTTTCTGTTTTCTTTCTTTGCTTTTCTTATAATCTTTACACCTTCCGTATCTTGTAAGTTTGAGAGCGCCGGTGTTGCTGTGAAACGTTGATCTACATGGCATAGTTGTTGTCGTGCCAGTGTTTGTGTGTGTGGTCAGTGTGAAGGTGATGGGTTACCCGGTCACCCCTGGGAACACAGAAGACATGTTGACTCTGCGTGGTGTGGAACCTGATCACGGTTGCGTGTGACAGGCTTGGCTCCTGCTGAAGGATAAATCAAATGAGCTCTCCATATTCTCTTTCTCCATAAACCCTTCCAATGCTGCACCATTAGCGCTTTGTTTTTGAACTTTGAGAAAGAGAGAGAGAGTGTGTGTGTGTGGGGGGGGGGGGTTGGGGGGGGGGTGCAGTCGGCTGTGAGTGATTAAGAGCACGTGGCTGCAGCCTCGTCTGTCTCTTCAGCTTGTTGTGAGAGGTCGGGCTGAATTCCTGCCAGGCCAAACCCCCAGACACCCCCCCAGGATACTGTGTTCCCCATCTACTATCAACACAATAGCATGTTCCTCTGCTACTGTGAAGCTCAAAACTGAAGCACGAGACATTCCAGGCCCTGCTAGTTTAAACAGGGGTGAATTTGAAAATTAACCCACAAAAATTGTGTGTCTTTGTCATTTAAGTCAATCTTTATTAAACCAAGCAAGGCTATTTACACCAAGTGGCTGAAGTGAGTCACATTTTCAGCACATGACAAAGATAATGCGTTGATGTTGAACCAGAAGTGTGAGATAAGGACTGAATGGGATATTACAGTACAAAGAACAACACTCGGTCTGCTTATCATCAAATGTTTTGTGTCTCTTTTGTCCGGTGCAATAAGGTGCCATGAGATGAGATACAGTCCATGACCCATAAGGCTGTCGGCCTTCTAACGCTTTCATATTGTTAATCAGGTTAGCCTACCAGCAGCTTCTAACCGGCTGATAGGCTCCACCCCTGTACAAAGTCAGGCATCACATGTACAATGCTGAGAGCCATATAGCTCAAAACATAATCATAGGTTTTCTTTATCTTCGAAGAAGAGATCTGTGTCTGACTTACAACTGCCCCCTTGTGGTACTACGAAGCCACCCCCACACTTCCTCCTGTGGTGAACTAAAACTAACTTCCTAAAACGTTCCTTGATCTGTTCAACACAACTCCTCCCATTCATACAGTAGGATGATTTGACATATCACCTCAACAGACTGGACAGTGGTGGTGGATCGTCCCACTGTCTACTGCTACTGCTATCTGTCTTCCACACTGGGGACAGATATGTTCTCCTCAGAGCAGAAGGAGCTCACAAATGCACCATCTGGGTGCCATGTAAGTGAGAACCAACCACTCCAGTCTGAACTACTCTTCCTCTGTTTGTCTTCTGTCCTTCTCTCTATCCTCATGCCTCATCTTTCCATCCCAGCTTCCTTAGTTCTGTTGCTGCCACCCAGGGGGGAGCTGTGTATCGTCAGTAGGTGGGGTGAGAACACAGTCAGGACTTGCCGTTTTGACGCTGGTCTCTCCCATGGTCATACCTCTTCTTGCCTCTGGCACGACAGTGAGCTCATGGTAGACAGTCAGTCTGAGGGAGCCTCCATACTGTACCCCCCCCCCCCCCCAAACACACACACACACACACACACTCCTCCTGTGTTAGTTCAGCCTGCACTGTACCTGTCATACAAGCATTCAGCTTAAAATAAAGTCAATGTCAAGTTTATTTACAGAACATGCTGCTCATACAAGCAATTGTAACACACCGTGCTTTACAGAATAAGAAAAGATAAATACTAACATAGTACATAGAAAAAAGAAAAAAAAGATAATATATACATGGTTAAAGAGAAAAAGGGTTTAAAATAAATCTAATATAAATAAAGCTAAATGATAAAAGCGTGACTAAAAAGTTCTCTCAAGATCTCGCTTAAAAATGTCCACAGCTTGAGCCATCCTTAGTTTTTCTGGCAGGGTATTCCAGAGGCTGTATACATAAAAACTAGGGGGATATTTCACAATACGATACGATACACGATATTGGGTTGACGATAACAATACGATACGATACACTAAGGGCAGGTGTGAAACGTTGCAGTAGTGCTGCTGTTCACACCAATAGTTCATTTCTCCCATCTTAAAAGCATTCCTGACATGCTTACAGTATATAGCTGCTGTCTGTGAAATCTTCTCTGAACTTTAAAATGTAATGGTTTTGCATTTTTGAAAAAAAAAAAAGGTATGCCCCCCTCAACCCGAGAAGCGCATCTGAACACGTGTTGACACGGGAATCAGGATTCTGTGATCTGTATGAAGAGAATCTCACACTGAGTGGGCGCTTCTGTGTGTTGCCTCCAACGCTGCCTCTGTCTGGTGGTCAGCTATGTGACCGGGGGACACCGTAGTGCTCAGTGTGCACTAGTAGTAGTAGTGCTCTGCTCTGTTAATCTCGGAGTAAATTCACCAATTTAGCAGGATCAGAAGCCACACTATACAGTTTAGCTTCAGTCATGCTTGGCTCATGCACTTATGCTAAGTGGTTGTGAGTGAGCCACGAGGCAATGGTGGCAGATATATATATAGACTATAAACTAATTCTAGACTTTACTCCATAGCATGGCAAGAAATGAAATGATATTGACATGTAATATGTTCACAAACAAAGCACCCCACGACCTCATACAGCAGTTAGATTAGATTAGATTAGAATAATTGAGGTGTTAGGTGACCTCCCTGCCCTGGTTTACTGACATTTGATCTATCTCCTGGTGCCCTATGTCTTAATTAGATGGTGAGAATTACACACACGCATGCACGCATGCACACACACACACACACACACACACACACACACACACACACACACACACACACACACACACACACACGATTGGAGCATATTGATATAATTGTTCAAAAAATGGGTATAGGTATATTAATATCACAACAAAAAGGTATGTACTGTACCTAATGTACCATTTGAAATCCAGGATCAAGTTTGTAGAGCTTTAGTCACCCAGATTACAGTTGTATGGGATTATTTTGTTAACATTGCCAGATGACAAGACTGGTAGGCTACATATGGGTATTTCACAATGTTTAACATACATGGCTAGGATACACTGTTAGCTTCTAGCTAGGTAACGTGACTAGACACTCCATAGAGATCCATTAATACTAGATCTGAAAATGATCTAGCCAATCAGCGTCCTTTCAGGAAAATAGCTAGCAGCTACGCCGGGCGTGGTTTAGGTGTGACGACAGCAAGAAGCAATGGAGGCTGCTGGATTGTAACTCCAATTCTGTGAGTGGACTATGTACAACGCGGACAGAGCTGAACATGTTCTTGAGCCACTTGAGTGTAATGTGTAACCTGTGTCCAGGCTACTGTAGCTCCAGTTGACGAAGGCATGAGGGAATCTCTGTCCTCTGAGGCCTTCTCACACTTGCCTTCCTCGGCAACGGTTAGGAAAATGTTATTCTGAGTATCCAGAAGCTCTCACTATGGCAAGAACTTCTGGGAACAAGCTATTACATTCATGGACACCAATGAGAATCCGATCGAAGCGGATGCTGATCTATCTGGCCCACGCAGATAGTGGGCTGTGATGAGAGGCTGATTTGGCCTCTGATACAAGAGTACTTAAATACATCAGCAATAAGATCACGGTCCCACACCTTTGTTGCTAATAGAACAGCGGTCACAAGGGAAGCTATGAGTGGTCAGGTCCAGCTGATGACATGATCAGGAAAGCCAATAACTTCCTGACTAGCAAAAGGTGGATTAATGGACCATCATTTCTCTCTAGGCCAGAGGAGGAATGGCCTAAGTCTGACATGACATGGAATTTCTGATGATGATCCGGAGGTCAAAAGAGACAGACAATTTCATTGTTACAGACAGAGAATCACATCAACCGTTTGATCAACTACTTTTCACCTGCTGCTGCTGGTTCCTGAGAATAAAGCAATGTCTCACGCTGCTACGACAGACAAGAAAGGAAATCTATGCTGCTGTCAGCATCAACGAACAGGACCTTGAAAAACAAAGGACTGAAGTAGCGAAGAGAATGCACAACTTCAAAACCACAGTCAACGGCAAGTTTACATCCACCATGCCGCCAAGGCAGAAAAGCCATGTTTTGTGCAAAGTCAAAGGTTCAAAGATGACATTATAGCTGTACAAACTGGATCCAGTATTAGAAGAGTCCTGAGTTGGTGGCCATTTGAGTAGATCATCAATGCCAGAGGATGCAAACTTCAAAGAGGAAAGACCAGTAAGCAAAAGATGACAGAGTCTTGAGTTGTCTCTAAACGCTGCGCTCAAAAGTCTGGTATCACAAGGCTTACCTGACCAAGCACCCTTTACCAAGGTGGGGGTAGACTACTTTGGTCTCATCAACATTAAATGAGGAAGAAGTGCACTTAAAAGGTGTGGAGCGATCTTCACCTGTTCACCTGAATTGCAGGGTTGCTACTCTTGAAATAGCAGTCTAAATACAGATTCATGTATAAATACTATAAGAAGATTAAATTGCAGAAGGGGGCAAGTGTCTAGCATGAAGTCTGACAATGCACACATTTTTCTGGAGACAACAGAATATTGAAAAGAGTCTCTTGCTGCCTTAACAACTAAATCCAGGGTGTTCTGCTGCAAGAGAGGGAGTGTCATGGCCTTTCCTCCAGCAGTCTCCCATCATGGTGGTGTGTGGGGACAGCTTATATGCATGGTGAGAAAGGTGCTCAAATCAATCAACAAGAGTCTTATGATGGCTTGGAATCCATCCTCTGAGGTAGGAGAGGAATCTGGTTTTGGAAACGATGGATTTCTGAATACTTTACCTGAATACAATACCTTTGACGCAAGAGAGACAATGGATTGACGCAAGAGAGACAAAAACAGTCAAAAGCAATAAGAAGCCCAACTCCGGAGACGTTGTCATCAGATACATGTATCACCGCCCCCAGAGGTTCATGGGAAGGGTTTTGGAAGCTGAACCGGTCGCCAAATGCTTAATGCTCACTTTAAGGCTTCAAACAAAACCCAGTGCACTGGATAGGCCTGTCACAAAGCTCTGCTTGCTATTGGAGGCAGCAGACTAAGACTTATGAACAGAACTTTAACTTTTCTCTTTTTACAGGGACTAGTGATAATGCCAACAAAGAAGATTCAGTCAGGTACATGGATACCACATGGCATTTTATTATTTTCTGTTATTTAGAAATGTAATTTTTGTCATTGTGTTACATTTTGCACTATTAGGGGCTGGAGTTTACAATCTGTTTCACTATTTGATTATTACTATCAGTAGTTATTTTGTTTATTGTGTTTGTTTTGTTGTTTCTGGGCACTTGTGGCACGCCTAGGCTCTGGGGTAAGGGCATGCGTCTGGAGGGGAGGACACATGGTTTTTAGAGCAGGAGAGAGACACTGGTAGAGAGGCATGGATGGAACTCTGTTTGTTTGTTGGATTAAACCTGCCAAAAGCTGAATTTGTTTGGAAAATGAACTTCCCTTTGCTTGTGTACAGCATGTCTTTGATGGTGCATCAGTGGCTGTTGGATGAAGTTGACATTTTATTTAAGTTCACAAAACGCCACTGGAAAGATGTTTGTTTTTTTGATGATGCTATTTAAAAATGGAATTATCTTCTGTTGGGGTTAGGGTTGGGGTTAGCTGCTTCTGCCGTGTAGAGTAGGCTACTAAGATGCTGTGGTTGTTTCCTCTCTAGCCTCTGTGCCCCAGTTCTGCAACTGTCCCATCATGCTGGTGATGGTGGGACTGCCAGCCAGGGGCAAGACCTACATCTCCAAGAAGCTCACCCGCTACCTCAACTGGATAGGAGTACCCACGAAAGGTCCGTTTGCATTGTAAAGTAAAAATGTTCTTTTTTTTTTTTCTTTTTTTTAAACAGCATCATACAGTGCCTACAAAATGTATTCATCCCTTTGGACTTTTTCACATTTTATTGTGTTACAATATGGAATCAAAATGGATTTAATTTGGATAAAATTGGCATTTTCCTAAATTAGGGTACTTACAAAATAAAAAAAAACAGAAAATAATTGATTCTATAAGTATTCACCCAACCAGAATTAATACTTGGTAGAAGCACCTTTGGCAGCAATTACAGCTGTGAGTCAAAGCAACAGGATTTTTTTTTCTTTCACTTTTACTTTAGCCTATAGAGTACTTGTTTATCAGTGACAAAAAAAGATCCCGTGCTGTAACACAGTGGAAAGTGAAAAAGCCCAAGAGGGTGAATACTTTTCATAGACACTGTACTCTCTCTCTCTCTATTATTGTTTTTAATGCTGGAACTGCGATGTATCAATCAAATACGATAGGCTAGGCTTGGCTAAACAGTGCTAGGCTAGCAGTGTTACTGTAATGATCTGAATTAGGTAAAATATCAAATCACACATAACTGACCCTCTCTTTCCCCTTATGTCCAGTCTTCAACCTGGGCCAGTACCGGAGAGAAGCCGTCCAGACCTACAAGAGCTACGAGTTCTTCTTACCGGACAACGAAGAAGCCATGAGCATCCGGAAGTATGAAACAGCGTAGTCACTCTCAGGGCTCTAGACTCCAGGGCCCCAAGGTTATTCCTGACCATGCAATCTTACTGGATACAGATCTTTACCCATTTGAAGATTATGAGAATAGTTGTGGACAATGGATTTCAGATGTATCATTGTAAAAAGGAGAATCTGTGAGCTTTGTTGTCCTTTCTGTATCTGACTGTGTGTCCTCTCTCAGTGCCTGTGCTGCCGTGGCTCTGAAAGATGTGGCGTTCTACTTCTCTAAAGAACAGGGACAAGTAGCTGTGAGTCAGACACAGGACAGTAGGACAACTGAAAGTCTCCCACAGACTGTCCACGAACACACTACACCTCCACCACCTCCTCGCTGAGGAACAATGTTTGAAGGAACTTCACAGTGCTAATAATTACATTTATACGTATGTAAACTACGGCAGAGAATGAGATTGACGTTTCTTCTCTGTACTCCGTCGAGGTGTTCGATGCCACCAACACCACGCGCGAGAGGAGGAGTGTCATCAACAGATTCGCGAGGGAGAGGGGCTACAAGGCAGGCGACGCTGCACCGCTGACAATCACGAAGCCACGTACTCTACAAGCAATCGCAAACGCTTCAACTACCGATTCTGTCTTCTAGGTGTTTTTTGTGGAGTCCATCTGTGATGATCCAGACATCATTGCCCAGAACATCATGGTGAGTCTGTCCCCTTCATTTAGGAAACAGCAGGGGGCTCTGTGGTACCAGGATTCACATTCTGAGATTCTACAATGAGCTTTGACTCCCCAGCAAGTGAAGATCAGCAGTCCAGACTATGTGGACCGCGATAAAGAAGAGGCTTTGGAGGACTTCCTGCAACGTATCGAGTGCTACAAGCAAAACTACGTGCCTTTAGATGATGTGAAGGACAGGTACTGAGGTGTCCAGAGTCCGTGGAAAGAGATTTAGATTTGTGTGTTCTTCTACAGTATCTTCCATTGTACACAGAGTTACAAAGTGAACTTTATAAGTAAAAAGCTAAGAGCTGATTATCCAGTATCCACTAGTTGTGACTGAGAACCTATACTGTATACTGTATCTTTGTCATAACAGGCACCTGTCCTACATCAAGATCTTCAACGTGGGCAGCAGGTACCTGGTGAACCGGATCCAGGACCACATCCAGAGCCGGATCGTCTACTACCTCATGAACATCCATGTGACGCCCAGGTCCATCTACCTCAGCAGGCACGGGGAGAGCGAGCTCAACCTGCTGGGGCGCATAGGGGGAGACTCTGGCCTCTCTGCCAGAGGACACAGTGTAAGTGGGTCACACAGCATAGGACCAGAATGAATGGTCGTGTTAAGGACATTGTTATAATGATTAAAAATGAGTAGATGATTATGCCAGGGTTCATCTTTGCAAACTTTATTCCAAGAGGTTTGCAAAACCAGGCTTTCTGGAAGGAGTCAAAAGGAGACAAAAGTTCAGCCAAAAGCCATGATTATCCTCAGACACAGCATTATATCCACTGTGGGTACAACCCACACATGAATATGTAAAATTCAATTAACCAATCATATGGGAGGGTCACCAGAGAGTAGGACAGTTCTACAGGTCAACAGCTGACCTGTATGTGAAGACCCCAGGCCATTGTTTCCGGCCTTGGGAAACAGCTGTTAGGACATAGAAGAGTCGTTTAAATGATTGGGCAACCCGTCCCCCCCCCCCACGTTTACAGAGAAGGAGAGAAAGGTTGTTCATGCAAAAATGTTCTCACAAACTCACATATCCACATAGGTTCTGGTCACACATGATGAAGATGGATTTTAATTTCTCTATTACATTAATCTATGAATCACTCTTTAAAGTACACTTCAATGAATATTATCCTATGCAAAATCATAATGAGGCTCTGGTTCATAAGAGTGTGAGGTATGAGATAATATTGCTATGATCCGTGTCTAAAGTGATGATTGATTTGCACCCCTCTCGCCCTAGTATGCCCGTGCCTTGGCAGGCTTCATCAAGGGCCAGAAGATCAAGGATCTGAAGGTCTGGACCAGTCATATGAAGAGGACCATCCAGACAGCAGAGGCTCTGTCAATGCCCTATGAACAGTGGAAGGCCCTCAACGAGATAGACGCTGTGTGTGGGGTTCACTGACGAGTTTGTGTGTGTGAGAATGGACAAATACTGTATATGGGTTGAAAATAAAACGATGCACTTAATGGTGAAATGAATCGGTAACCAGTGATGATTTTGCTCTCTACTCTCTCAGGGTGTGTGTGAAGAGTTGACGTATGAGGAGATACAGGATAAATTTCCTGAGGAGTTTGCACTGAGAGACCAGGACAAGTATCGCTACCGTTACCCCAAGGGTGAGGTAGGACCTCTCCCCAGTACAGAGTGGTACATCACAGCACACACACATACACACACACACACACACGCTACTTTACACTGAATACTCCCATGTGCATGTGAGGAACCCTGGTTCTCTGAAGGAGTGAATGAGATTCTTCACATCTTCGTTTCTCTCTCTCTCCCTCTCTCTCTCTTTCTCCCTCTCTCTCTCTCCCTCTCTCTCTTTCTCCCTCTCTCTCTCTCTCTCTCTCTCCCTCTCTCTCTTTCTCCCTCTCTCTCCCTCTCTCTCTCCCTCTCTCTCTCTCCCTCTCTCCCTCTCTCTCCCTCTCTCTCTTTCTCACTCTCTCTCTCCCTCTCTCTCTCTCCCTCCCCCACCCCTCTCTCTCCTCTCTCTCTCTCTCTCTCTCTCTCTCTCTCTCTCTCTCTCTCTCTCCCTCTCTGTGGACCAGTCTTATGAGGACCTGGTGCACCGCCTGGAGCCAGTGATCATGGAGATGGAGAGGCAGAAGAACGTGCTGGTGGTGTGTCACCAGGCCATAATGCGCTGCCTGCTCGCCTACTTCCTGGACAAACCTGCAGGTGCAGCATGACAACAACCATTCAGACACGCCCTGTTGGGACCGTACCCTGCTGCTGAGGCCAGTCAGGTCCAGTGCTCTCAAACATGCCTGCCTTTCCTCATAGATGAGCTGCCGTATCTAAGATGTCCTCTCCACACTGTCCTCAAGCTCACACCGATGGCCTATGGTGAGCTGCTGTTGTTTCAAATGCTTTTATGTTCACATGTTATCATCTCACAGCTGGTTCGCTCATAACTCTTTTATCCTGTTTCAGGGTGTAAAGTGGAGCCCTGTTTCCTAAACATCGAGGCAGTTAACACACATAGAGAAAAGCCTCCAGTAAGACTAAGAACATGTTTGACGAATAAATATATGGAGTTGGACTATATGAACCACTACAGCATGCACACTGTGCAAGTCGACATACCGAGGGTTTATAAAAGTATGAGTTTGCATTGTTACTGTCGCAGGTTGTGGATATCGACAGAAGACCAGAAGATGCACTGAAGACAGTCCCTGCTCACATATGACGGCCAGTTTGGAGAAACGGACTCTTCATCCGTCTACCATCCAGGACCATGAATATAGACGCAGCAACAAGTTTAAAGATGTTTAAAGTCAATGGTGGCTTCATGTTAAGTTCAAGTTCAGACAAATGGCAGAGGGGAGGGGACAAGCAGGGAGGAGGGGGGGGGGGGGGTGGGGGGGGAGGATCGGGACTGACCTCAATACTTATGTTTGGTTTGTATGCTTTGTTGTGTATGTAAAGTATCCTTGAGTGTCTTGACAAGAGCTATACAAGCAAAATGTATTATTGTTATTCATCATCAGGTCGTCCACAGACGGGCCTCTCATCTTTGTCTCCGATTGTCCCTGTCCTCCATACACCTGGCGATCTCATCGGTGGTCTCCACTCCTGCATCCATCTTGATTATGTTCACAAATGTTTTGGTAGGACGTCCTCACGACTTGTGTCCGCGCCATGGAGATGGCTCCCATAACCCCAGCTTGCTGGCCGGAAGCTCACGGTGTGTGTGGCAGTGCCCAGCCAGCCTCGTTCTCCTTGCTGCTATAGGGTTAGGGTCAGGGATACATCTTCCCACTCACCCTTGACCTCTCTCCGTACATATCTTCAACAAGCTACTGACGTGCGCGTTATGACTTATGTCTAGTGCTAATGGATACACACATGACAAAAAAAAAAGCTAAAGAAATCAAATTGAGATTCCATTCTGTTGAAGCAACATGGGGCAAAAGTGCAGGATGAATTGTTGACGTGTTGTTGTTGATGTTATCAGAGGACAGGCAATGTTCCTCCATACTGTCATAATGTGACCATGCTTTCTCTTACAAGCCATTTGGCAAAACTCAGTAAGTTCAAGTTTACTTTTCATATGTAGCCTATGATATGGGTACCATGTATAATGAAATCCCTACTTGAGAGCTTCTCCACACATAGACAGTAAAAACAAACAATAAAAAACTCAGTATGTTCAAGTTCACAAAGCTCTGCCATGATAGAAAAAGTGGGTGTGTGATGTTTAAAGGCCAAATCAATCAATCAGGGAATGTATGAATGGGGAGATAAGAATGCAAGCAGCCATAGGTGAGTGTAGAAGTAGTCCATAGATGACCTCCAAACAGTGATGGGAGCAGCTATCAGCACCATGGACAGATCCCAAACAAACAAACACCAGAGGGATGAACTTTAACGCTTAAGTGGCTGGTTGTATGAGCAACACGTTCTGAAGGAGAAGATAAAGACTTACAAAGTAGGCTTGCATTGCCCAAAAGATGACTTCACCAAAATACCCAGGCATAAATGTGTTTTCTATTAACACCTCTCTGAAGGTACAGGTTGTCCAGACCTTTGAACAGCAGACCTCAGCCCTACTCTCTGGAATGGATTTAGAGACATAAGTGGTCAAATTAGAGGAAATTGTCGCTTCAATTTCCTAGACATTTTTCACAAATAGATAGATCTACTATTTGGGGAGACAGTTGAACCCCATCTGAACAGTTGGAATACTAAATATTTGTGGTTTTTCTTCCAAATTGTCGACATTCATGGGTTAATAATTCGTCATTTCGCAGGCGCCCCTGATGACAACAGTCCGCGAAATTTCCAGTGTGCATCAGAGGACTACACTGTTGAACTCAGCAGGTCTCTATCAACTTTTCTCTCATCGCGACGGGCTCTCTGATGTTCTATCGGATCGTCGTTCAAAAGTTGCATGTAGGCTACTACAGTGGTTTCCAACGGTTTTAAATACATCCGAGGGAGGGGAAAGACTGCCCCTTGCAAAAATAACTTCTGTAAAATGTGAGGTTTGTACCGCGTCCTGTAGGTATACGCTCTGGTTCTTTCCCACTGACAGCGTGAGTCCACCACTGGCAACTGAAAATTCTTCATCTTGGAGACGGTGAAGGTGTATCATCATGGGCAAAGCGGCTTTCAAAATCCGTTGCATTTTATTACTCGTCACCTTTTCTGTGCAAGAGGGCTTTTCAGAAGAATATGATGCGCACCTGGGAGCAAGAAACATAATTTTACAGGTGAGATTTTCATTTATGTCCCTTCATTAAAAGATGTGTGATACATTTAACAGTTTGGCCTATATCCTAGTCTTCATATTGTCAGTCTACAATTTCGTTTTTATTTTATTTTATTCTATGCCTTTTTTTTGTATTTCACCCAGGAGTGTGCTGAAGTTAAAACAATATATAACCATGGTATATTTCGAAGCCTGAAAATGTTCACACCTCTAGGCTACTGTAAGTTTTCACACTCGCACCAGTAGCCATGGTTGCAAGTGAGGCCATCATTATTATGCAGAAGTTATCAAGACAATAACTCAACCCAATTTAGAATGCGGGCACGTTAGAGTTTTGTTCCCCCTTTAACCTATTTGTTTATGTTAGAATTCCAGCAATCTGCAGGATATGTGGTAATGTTGACACAGCAATGATTTGTGTGCAAAATTAACATTTGAAAGCGACCTGTGCGCCCTCCTGGCCCTCTGTGTACAGTGAAAGCATTTATGTCCCGTTCCAGTGCCCTCCATTCATGAATAGCTTTGATTCAGTCTATTTTCACACAAAATCTGGACCCACCCAAGCCATACACAAAGATTCTGGAGATTACATCAAAAAGGGGCTGTTTTTCCACAAACAAAATATATTTGTTCTCTTTGCAGTTTATTATAATATGTTTCAGCTCAAGAGTTTAAAGGTTTTAACACCAATAAAGCATTGCACTTTAAGTGATAAAGAATGGGATGAAAATTCAGGGCAAGAGTGTGTGGTTAGATCAAATCAAATCAAACTTTATTTGATGAAATGACCTCCTCTCTGCTGTGGAAGATCAGACCGTTACTCAGAAGGACTTCAGTTTCCTCATGTTTTCACATCCCAAGCTACAGCATACTGTCAGCATCCTCTGTTCCTCTAACACCGTCTGTCTCGTCTTGTTCTTGTTTCAGAGAGCTAAACGCCAGAGCAAGCCTGCTAAACCAGCGGTAGGTCTGAGATGCGTCCCAGATTCAAACGCTCAGTTGCCTATTCTCCATAACAAAGTTTATTGAAAGTTTATGAGATTTTTCACATCTTGTGAAATGCACTGTTATAGCCCTGTTAGGGCACTTTTGAGAATTGTGCAACACAATGAGCTGATTGTCTGTGATATAACTGGGGCAGAGCTGATCCCCGTCTAAATCATTTCAATATGTGTAGCTGGGAGTGCTATGTGTGACATCCTAGTAGTGTTCTGGATGCCATGCGGGTGCACAGCCAAAGCTTCCTCGTGCCACTCGTATGCCCATAGAGTCAATATGTCTGAAGGGACAAAGTCTTCACTGTTTTACATCCATCTAAAAACAAACATTTCACAGGACACTATTTGAACCCAAGCCTGGGAGTTTCATGTGATGTCATGGTTTAAATCTGCAGAGCACTTTGATAATATAACTCCCGGAGTCACGTTAGAAAATAGATTTTTCATGAATGAAATGATCAGTACACAGTTATCTGATGTGATTGGTGCTCCACAGTGTGACCCCCTGTGTGTGATTGAGTTGGTAAAAGCACAGTGTTCCGGATGCCTATCTTACATGCTCATATGCCTCCTTGGATCACATTAAAAATGGACTTGCTGCATCTGCTACCGTACGTGAGTCACTGACCATCTGCAGAGCTGCAGCTCCAGAGAGGAGCAGGGTTCTGTCTCTGCTCCAGGCCCATTCCTGGCCGACCTGTCTCCCATCCTGCAGTGAGGTGGCCTCAGCTGACCTGATTGATCCCAGCAGGCGCCGGACTTACCCAAGTAATCAAGCCGTTGGGAGCGATATCCTGCAGTGACTTGATATCATTTCGCTCAACGTATCAACCTGAGGGGAGAGTTGGGTAAACCAGGGTTCGAGAGGCTGGCTGTAGATCCAGGGATTTCTACTGACTGGGTAGTGTGATGAGGAAACTGTTCAAAGAAGATAGATAGATAGATAGATAGATAGATAGATAGATAGATAGATAGATAGATAGATAGATAGATAGATAGATAGATAGATAGATAGATAGATAGATAGATAGATAGATAGATAGATAGATAGATAGATAGATAGATAGATAGATAGATAGATTCAGTGTCTTGCCAAATGATACTTTGACATGTGGACAGGAGAAGGCGGGATTCAAGACGCCAACCCTACGATTATTGGACGGCCTGCTCTACCACTGAGCCACAGATTAGATGTAACATCTGATCTGATGATGTAACAGGTGTAACATAACAAAAGGTACAGTGGGTACAGAAATGTACAAAAGAAGCAGCACAATAAGGCACAAAAAGGCACAATATAGAGTATATACTGTTTAATCTAGATCCTTATTGCTGCAGTTTATAGTGTATAATAGTCCCAGCACTGATGGCCATAAACTCATACTCCTTATTTTGCTTGGTCCTGACTGGTAGCTAGACCCATGAGATAAGAGAAGACAAGTGATTGGTCTCTAAATAATTGGGTCCTTCTCCCAGCTGTGAATTAATGACCCTGCCCTTGAACAGAAACAAACGCTCTGAAGAAGGCTTTATGTCGAAACGGGCAGCATGTTCCTACAATACTTGACTAGATGTGAGCCAATGAATACGTGGAATTTTTGTATTTTTGTTCTCCTTTGACTGGAAACCGAGAAAAATTGTAGAAATGTTTACTACATTTTGATTTTTCAGTTCAGTACTCCACTGGTAAAACCATTTGTTGAAGTGCAACCTCCTTTTTCATAGAGTATATATATATATATATGCAGTGAGGGGATGCACTGAACAGCCTGATGGCAGTTGGTGGGAAGGACTTCCAGAAGCGCTCCGTCGGGCACCGTGGCTGAATCAGTCTGCCGCTGAAGGTGCTCCTCTGCTTGACCAGAGTGTCATGAAGAGGGCGGGAGACATTGTCCATGATGATGGCCTTCAGTTTGGCCAGCCTTATTCTCTCTGCCACTGCAGTCACTGAGTCCAGGTTGACCAAAGCCGGCCGTCCTGATCAGTTTGTCCTGTTTGCGTCCGCTGCTCGGATGCTGCTTCCCCCGGCACACGACAGCGAAGAAGATGGCGCTCTCTACCACAGACTGGTAGAACATGTCATTGTTCTGCACACATCAAAGGACCTGAGCCTCCTCAGGAAGTAGTCGGCTTGGTCCCTTCTTGTAGATGGACTGGGTGTTTCCTGTCCATTCAGCCTGTTGTCCAGGTGCACCCCTAGGTACTTGTATGACTGGACCAACATCAACCCCCCTCGATGGAAACTGGAGTCAGCGGAGGCTTCTTCCCAGCTAGCAGGGAATGTTCCCACAACATCGGGGAACATTCCCAACACGTTCTTCTAATGTTTTCACATTCTTAGAACATTCTTAGAACAAATGATTGCAAGCTGGGTTCCTCCTGAAGTCAATCACCAACTCCTTGGTCTTCCACACGTTTAGCTGCAGGCGATTCTACAAGAACCATCCGGAAAATATCTCCACTAGGCCTCTGGATTCCTTCTCCTTACCCCTCCGACAACAGCAGAGTCGTCCAAGTACTTCTGCAGGTGGCAGGTCTCTGAGCTGTGTCTGAAGCCCGAGGGTTAGGGTGTGAACAGGAAAGGAGAACAGGACAGCTCCAGTGTTGCTGACCACACTGTGACACAGTCCTGAAGCCTCACGTTCTCTGACCTGCCGGTCAGATAGGCTGGTCCAACATCCACTTCACAAGGGACCAGATGGACAGAATTTCCTCTATAATATATAGAAGGATGTACTAGGATTATTCAGGTTATGAAACATATGGAAAATAA
>NC_140244.1:24025936-24098436 GCF_949987555.1 Borostomias antarcticus | reverse complement strand
AAGTGTAAAAATGTGTTCAGGTTGTGTTCAGGCTCCAGAGACGGGCCCGTGGTGTTTGTCACTGTAACATAACCTGAGGATTGTGAGTCGCTCACAGAGAGACGTTTCTTCTTCTTCTTCTCCTTCCTCTCCGCTCTCAGCACTTCCAACGGCAAGGTGTACGTCGCCCAGGTGACGGAACGCAGTGCCGCCAGGAAGATTTACGACGCCGCCAAGAAGCAAGGGAAAACGGCCGGACTGGTCGCCACCAAGTCAGTCCGAGAAAAGCGTTGGATCGCACCCGTCACACACTCCCAATGTCACGAATCCTTTGTCCGTTCAACTATTTTCTTTTTTTTTTTCTTTTGTGGAGCTATCAGTTGATGTTCTCCCATTGGGTTCATCCGAAAGATTTTTTTTTCTTTGCACATGATTTAGCTCCACATTATTATTTTTTCTTTGCACATGATTTAGCTCCAAACATTATTGTATATTTTTTTATTATTATTATTTTTTTCTGTTCAACTATTAATCCTCCCAAGGTTTTAACCAGTGAAAAAGAGACCTTCTCCCAAGTATGACCCAAATCTGTCCCTGTCCTCCTCTGCTCCTCTGTCCCAGGGAGAGGGAGGTGGAGAAGTTCCGCGTGGCCGTGAGCGTGCCCCCGGGGGCGCGGATGTCCTTCTCGCTGTCCTACGAGGAGCTGCTGCCTCGCAGACTGGGCCGGTACGAGCTGACCCTGGGACTGCGGCCCGGTCAGCCCGTCCGCAACCTCAGCCTGGACGTCAGCATAGCGGAGAAGACGGGCATCAGCTTCCTCAAGGTCCTGCCGCTGAAGACCGACCGGCTGCTGTCCAACACCGTGCTCGGTGAGATACAAGGAGAAGGGAGGGGTCATTGCTTGACTAGTCTCGGAGAGAGTCTGGACTTCAGCCGATTAGAATTTGTAAAAGGAAGTTCTTAAAAAAACTCATCACTTCCGGTCCGAACTGTCTACTACTCTCTACGGAATTTTGACAGGATATCCGTCAGTTTTTTCCTCAACTTCCTTCAACAAAATTTCAGCGCCTGAATACCAGACGTAGTCGGCAATCCGGACCGGAAGTCGACTCGTTGTAGACTATTGCTTGACTATCACTCCATCTGTAGATGTTCATCTTGTTTTGACTCAAAACTATCTCTGATTGAGGGGTTGACTGCCCACCCCTAGTCTCTCTCCAGAATCAAATATGACCTTGAATCGCTGAGCTCCGCATACTACATAATAGTCTGTCCCTCCTCTCTCCCCCTCCTCTCCTCTCCTCCATACCTCTGACTCCTCCTCTCCTCTCCTCTCCTCCATACCTCTGACCCCTCCTCTCCTCTCCTCTTTTCCATACCTCTCACCCCCCCAGGTGAGGGCCAGGCCCCGGCCTCCACCCAGGTGCAGCAGAGCGAGGGTTGTGCCAGCGTGCGCTACGGCCCCAGCCTGGCCCAGCAGAACAGCGTCTCCTCCAAGGGCCTCAACTCAGACTTCATCATCCAGTACGACGTGGAGCTCCGAGACCTCATGGGAGACATCCAGGTCAGGCCCGGCACACACACACACATACACACACACTCACACACACACACACACACACACACACACACACACACACACACACACACACAGGCAAGCACTCACACACACACACACACACACACACACACACACACACACACACACAGGCAAGCACACACACACACGTCTGTAAACATACACACAGGCAAGCACACACACACACATGTATGTAAACACACACACACGCACACACACACACACACACACACACACACACATACACACACACACACACACACACACAGGCAAGCACACATACACATGTATGTAAACACACACAGGCATGCACACACACACACATGTATGTAAACACACACGCACACATACATATACATGTATATAAACACACGCGCACACACACACACATGGACTGTTTGTGAACACACACACAGACACACACGGGGAAGCGTCCACACACACGCGCACACACACACACACACACACACACACACACACACACACACACACACAGGCAAGCACACATACACATGTATGTAAACACACACAGGCATGCACACACACACACATGTATGTAAACACACACGCACACATACATATACATGTATATAAACACACGCGCACACACACACACATGGACTGTTTGTGAACACACACACAGACACACACGGGGAAGCGTCCACACACACGCGCACACACACACACACACACACACACACACACACACACACGCACACACACATACACACACAGGGAAGCTCACACACAGGGAAGCACACACACATGCTCTTACTAAGCTATATCAAGTGTTAAGTTGTATCGAAAAGCTATTGACCAGCAAATACAAAACAGTGAGTAGAGTGTAAATCAACGAGTTGGCAGTGATGTTTCTGTGTTCCTCTCTCAGGTTTATGACGGATACTTTGTGCACTACTTCGCTCCTCGGGGTCTTCCGGTGGTCCCCAAAGACGTCATCTTTGTCATCGACATCAGTGGATCCATGATCGGCACCAAGATCAAACAGGTACAGTCACTGAGACCAGGAGCTCTGAGGTACAGTCTCTGAGACCAGGAGCTCTGAGGTACAGTCACTGAGACCAGGAGCTCTTTGAGATATAGTCACTGAGACCAGGAGCTCTGAGGTACAGTTACTGAGACCAGGAGCTCTTTGAGGTACAGTCACTGAGACCAGGAGCTCTTTGAGGTACAGTTACTGAGACCAGGAGCTCTGAGGTACAGTCTCTGAGACCAGGAGCTCTTTGAGGTACAGTCACCGAGACTAGGAGCTCTTTTGGAAACAGAGGTACAGTCTACTGAGATCAGAGTGGCTTTTGAACTGTGTTAACCAGACCAAGCAGGCCATGGGCACCATCCTGGGAGACCTGCGCGAGGAGGACCACTTCAACATCATCACCTTCTCAGACGAGGTGCACACCTGGAAGAAGGGCCGCACCGTGAGGGCCACGCGCCAGAACGTCCGCGACGCCCGCGACTTCGTCAGGAGGATCATCGCTGAGGGATGTGAGTGAGACGCCGTCTCAGTGTACAACATAATAGAGCGCCTGAGAGGAAGCAGGAGGACCTTATTTTAGAAAAAAATATGTACTCTATGGTAGTCAATGGCGATAAATAATTTCTTGATCTCATTTGAATTGTCAATTGACAATTAAATTTGTCAATTTAAAACATAATTTTGTAAGTCTAGAAAGTGGCAGTTTGTCGTAATACTGTAAAGTGGTTATTCCAGAACGAGTTTAAGAGTTCTGTAACTCGGTTTTGGTGAGTGTTAAACCAGTGTAATGTCAGCTAGCTAATATTAGCTAACTTGCGAGTTAACCGAAATGAGTAAAGTGTTTGTTTTAAATTGACATCATATGTGATGGTCATTACACAGTTCAATCGGGATCAATAAATTATTTTTCTCATGCCGTTCACTACTGTTCGTATTTTTTCTGATTTAAGATCTCATGAGGGTTTTCTCTTCCTGCTTCCTGCTTCCTTAGGCACTCTATCTGGCTTACTGCTCTACTGTGTATCTGTGGTAGCCTACCGTAGGGTAACTGTAACTGTAGTACTGTAATGTGGCCATAACGTTTCCGGATTCCGGACATATCCGGATTAGACTGACTAGACTGACAACAGGTCCTCTGCAGTAGTGTGTGGATTACCTTCTATATTCCTGTAACTCTCTCTCTCTCTCTCTCTCTCTCTCTCTCTCTCTCTCTCTCTCTCTCTCTCTCTCTCTCCTCCTCTTTCATCCATCCCTCCATCTCTCTCCCTGCTCCAGGGACGAACATCAACGCAGCGCTGCTCTCGGCCGCCCAGCTGGTCAACCCCTCCTCCTCCTCCACCTCCTCCTCCTCCTCCCCCTCCTCCCCCCCCGTCGCCCGCCGCGTCCCGCTGGTCATCTTCCTGACGGACGGCGAGGCCACCATCGGCGTCACGGCCGGCGAATCCATCCTCGCCAACGCCAAGAGCGCGCTGGGCTCCGCCTCCCTGTTCGGCCTGGCGTTCGGGGACGACGCCGACTTCCCGCTGCTGCGGCGTCTGGCCATGGAGAACCGCGGCGTGGCCAGGATGGTGTACGAGGACGCCGACGCCGCCCTGCAGCTCAAGGGCTTCTACGACGAGGTGGCCAGCCCGCTGCTGTCCGACGTCCAGCTGACCTACCTGGACGACCAGGCCTTCGACGTCACGCGCTCCCTCTTCCCCAACTACTTCCAGGGCTCGGAGCTGGTGGTGACGGGCCGGGTCAAACCCGGGGCCAGGGACCTCAAGGTGTCTCTGACGGCGCTGGACTCTAAGCAGAGGGTGGAGAACGACGTGCTGGTGTCCAAGGCCCCGGGGAATGGGACAGCGACGGGGGCCCCCAGCTGCCCCGGAGGGGTGGAGGGCGTGTCCAGCTTTGTGCGTCGCCTCTGGGCCTACTTCACCATTAAAGAGCTGCTGCTGGCCAAGCTGAACAGCACGGACCCCGTCACCCAGCGGCTGCTGGCGGACAAGGCCACCAACCTCTCCCTCAAGTATAACTTCGTCACGCCGGTCACCTCCCTGGTGGTGGTCAAGCCAGACGCTGATGAGTTACCTCCCACTACGGTTCCCAGTACCACAGCCCGACCGGTCACTTCAGATAGTACTATGATTACTACTACAACTACTGGGCCCACAACTACAACTACTGGTCCCAGAACAACTACTATTGGGCCCACAACTACTACTCCTGGGCCCAGAACAACTACTATTGCTGCTTCTACTACAGCATCTCACACCCCTGTCATCAAGACAGCTGCCCCCATTGCTGTGAAGAAGCCCAGGACAAGCAACCCTAAAAACAACCCTCGAATAACCAAGCCTGCACCCCCTCAATCCCCGCCCGGTCGCCCCCTAAACACCCCGCAACCTCGGAGGACCTCCACCCCAGCCACGCCAGCGAAGACCGTGGCTCCACCCTCCACCAGGAGAACCAGCACCACCACCACCCCCAGCCCTGGGGCCATCAGAACCGCCCCCGCCCCCTTGTCTGGCAGAGCGCCAACCCCGCCCCCCAGCTCTCTTCAAACTGCCCCCGCACCTCTCACCGGGAGAATGTCCACCCCCCAGCCTAGCGCTCTAAAAACGGTCCCTCCTCCTGCTCCAGGGAAGACCACAGCTCAGCCCAGCAGCACAGTGAAGACCTCCAGCTCCCCCCCCAGCAGCGCCAGAACGGACCCTCCGCCCCCGTCTGGGACGCCCACCACGGCCGCTACGCCCGCCACACCCACCGCGCCCGCTACGCCCGCCGCGCCCACCACGCCCCAGCCCAGCGCCGAGCGGACGGGCCCCCCTCCCCTCGGGGTCTCCCTCTCCTCCTCAGAAACGGAGAACGCCACCGATGCCCGCCCTCCCCAGGCACCCACGCCGCTGTCCGGCCCGGCGCCCGATGCCCCCACCTCCCCGCCAGCTCTGACCGTGGCCCCCCAGGACTCGGACTCGGATCCGGACCTGACCATCGCCACCCTCGTGGCGGCCACCTTCGCCCCCATGCCTGGCGTCACCGACGGACCCAAACTCTGGGAGGCCGCAGGATTACTGGGTAACTACCATCCTCCAATCAGACTAGTTCACTCTCATGCTTACTGTATGTGTGTATTGCATGCAGGTGATGTTCTTGACACAATAATTAATTATTGACTAAAAATCTAAATGTTTACTACTTTATCATACTGTTTCACTTCACCATAAACCGCCAGTCAACTAAGGCATAGCCCACCTTGACAATGTTAGATGATGTGACACATTCCTGTTCTCACCACTAGATGTCAGCACCTCCATTCAGATCCAGAGAAAAGGTGAATCAACTCTGCCTGCATATTTCATCACTCTGCCTTGTCTGTTTACTGCACTAGAATTCTGTTGCAATTTCTGTTGATTTCAATTAAACATTTGTACAGAGCCTGAATACACTTGGTCTTCTTCTCTCCCCTAACTCTGATCCAGCCATTGATCTGGTAAAAGGTGAGTTCCTCTCTCTGTGTTATGCACCAGCACAGGCTGTAATCACTGATGGATGGTGGCTGAGGTCACATGGGACTGTGTTATAACCTGTCTGGTTTAATTTCACAGATTATGACTCAACCTATGACTACAACTATGACCTGAACTATGATTCTTGTAAGTTTATTATCCTACTCTAAGTTTATTATTGTGGCTGTATTATTTTTCCAGTTCTGAAATAGTGTCTGATGTCTGATTCTACTTCCAGATTTCATAATATGCTTTCATATGTCATATTTTCAGGGGATGAACCAGAATCATTTGGTAAGTGGATTACTGTACGATAAAGGCTCATCCCAGACACTGGGGTCAGAGTATGTTAGAAGCCTTGCAAAGCTGTTATTGATGTAGATGGTTTGTAAGACTGTGTTGTTGTTTCAGAGCCGTCCACCAAGCTGAGCTCAGTCAGGGTGTTCTCCTCCTCTGGTAGGAACCTCTCCTGCTTCAGACACCCGGTAAAACCTGCCGCGTTTTAAAGACACCGCTCTGTCTTCATGCGTGTTCCTTGTTGTGTTTTGTAGTTGACGGAGACCCCCATTTCGTGGTCCAGCTCCCCAAGCTGCACCAGAACCTGTGTTTCACAGTGGACGGCAGGGCGAATGATGTCCTGAGACTGCTAGACGATCCAGAGAGAGGTGAGAACATCTCCACAAACATCCAGCCCACATCTCCACAAACATCCAGCCCACATCTCCACAAACATCCAGCCCACATCTCCACAAACATCCAACCCACATCTCCACAAACATCCAACCCACATCTCCACAAACATCCAACCCACATCTCCACAAACATCCAACCCTCATCTCCACAAACATCCAACCCACATCTCCACAAACATCCAACCCACATCTCTACAAACATCCAACCCACATCTCCACAAACATCCAACCCACATCTCCACAAACATCCAACCCTCATCTCCACAAACATCCAACCCACATCTCCACAAACATCCAACCCACATCTCTACAAACATCCAACCCACATCTCCACAAACATCCAACCCACATCTCTACAAACATCCAACCCACATCTCCACAAACATCCAACCCACATCTCCACAAACATCCAACCCACATCTCCACAAACATCCAACCCACATCTCCACAAACATCCAACCCACATCTCCACAAACATCCAACCCACATCTCCACAAACATCCAACCCACATCTCCACAAACATCCAACCCACATCTCCACAAACATCCAACCCACATCTCCACAAACATCCAACCCACAGCTGCACTGTATCTGCCAGTGGTGTGTGCTTGCAGGTTGAAGTTAATATGATCAATTCCCTGTGACATAGAATCAAGGAGCATCTACCATGTTTTAAAGAGCCTATTGCTGTAAATATTGCCGAATTTGTCAGTTGAACCCTCCTTTGGTTTCCGTTTCACTCAGGCATCCTGGTGGACGGCCATCTGATCAGGGCTCCCTCCAAGCATGGCGTCGAGGACCGCTCCCGCACCTACTTCGACCAGCTCACCATCACCTCCGCCGGCGGCGGTTCTGGCGGCATCATGATCACCCTCTCGCTGGACGCCGTGGTGGTGGAGGGGGAGGGGCAGGACACCCTTCCCACCAATCAGCAGGGATCGCTGACGAGACAGGGGGTGAAGGTCGCCGTGGACAACCATCGGAGCTGCTGGATTGAGCTGGCCAAGGACGTGCGCTTCCTGGTGCTGTTCCACCACTACAAACACCCCAGCTACCTGCAGATGGCTCACCTGGGCTTCTACATCACCGACGGGCAGGGCTTGTCACCCTCAGCTCAAGGCCTGTTAGGTACGTTACTCATAAGGGTGTAACGATACACTAATCTCACGATACGATACATGATATTGGGTTGACGATAACAATACGATACACTAAGGGCAGGTGTGAAGCGTTGCAGTAGCGCTGCTGTTCACACCAATAGTGCATTTCTCCACATCTCTACTCCAATGCACTTTGTGAATTTAGAGCTTAACTGTTGTAATATCATGGATAGGCCTAGAGACAAAAGACGTGTTTGTTACCAGCGTTGTGTAGCCAGTGTTCACTGATATACAATAAACATATCACGATATTGTTTTCACCTTGACGATACGTATTGGGACGTTTCTGTATCGCGATATATTGTGGCACGATATATTGTTACACCCCTATTTAGTCATCACTTAAAAGGATGTGATATCCCTGACTTGTTCCTGAGTCCGTGTGTTTCACCCGAGCCTCTCTCCACAGGTCAGTTCCAGCACGCGGACATGAGTGTGTCTGTGGTGACGGAGCAGGACCGGCCGTCCGGCGCCCAGCACGGCAAGGACGGCGTGCTGACCAGGGGGCTGCTGAGACGGGGCGGGGTCACGGTGCCCGTCGTGCTCCAGGACAAGGTGGTGAAGGACTCGGTGAGGAGGCGCCACCTGGGCCGGTGTTGGGTGGTGCCGAAAGGAGAGGTGGAGAGGCTGCTGGGTCTGCCGTACCAGAGCTACGTGGTGGACCGCTCCTGAACACTCCTCCACGCCAACACCTGTCAGCTCAGGCCGTGGGGAGCGGCCCTCAAGGACTAACCAGCACCGGGGCTTCGGTCCAGGGTGCTGAACCAATACAGGCTTCTATAACGATAAGCCTGGTGTTGTTGGGTCGTCTTCCTCCTGGAGAACATTGATATAGTAGCGTTACGATGAGGAGCGAAGGGCGTGGTGTCCGAGAGTAAAATTATAAACGACCAAATACAGTATTTCTGACAAGTTAATCAACAATTGTGATGATGTCAGTGTGCACTAGTCCCTTCTGGAAGACTGCCTGCCCTTCTGTTCTCATGGCAACAGTTAATTCTGCAGTCAGTTACATATTCAGGTCCAGTACATTTCCTTTACATAAACGTTGTTTGTTTCATTAGTGTTTTTCTAAATCTTATGCTAACAGATACCTTTAAAATAGATTATTGAAATGTTAATTGGGCGGAGTGTAATATTTCAGATGTCAGAGTTATATTTTTGTTGTGTAAGTTTCATTTTTAAGTAAATGTGTATATAAAGTATGTATGATCCATAAAATATTACCTATAAAAATGTTGGTGGTTTTGGGGGATACTTTGACAAATGTACACATTTACATACAGTAGACAGGCACAATGCCACTCACAAACACAGACTTCTCAGGTTTGCCATGTGCTTTTTATTTTCTATCATTTAATTCATAGTTTAATTCATTTTATTTGTTACACAAGACATTAGGCATTGTTCACATACTAGTGATCAAACAAGGACTTTAAGTTGTCTACTACTCAGTCTGAACTATCTCTTTTGTCCATGTCGAGGGACGTTGTCAGTAGGTTTCAAAAGCCAAACTCGATGGAAAACAGCACAACCACACTTTTAGGCTTCTCTTTACACAAATAAAAGAGATGAAACAGCATCTGTTGGTGAGGAAGGGGAAAACTTGATATGACTACACTTAGGGAGTAAACTCAATATTATTCCAGTTTTTTTTAAGCTAACATGATTCCAGGGTGATGATCACACTGAATATTAAAAGGTGCACAGTTTGACTGCAAAGATCGTTGTAAAGGTTGATGTGGCTCCAATTCAGCTCTATGATAGAGAACCAGAGGCTTCTAGTACTATCCTTCAATCAAAACCTGTTTGTTATAAGACGGTTAATCATATCAAACCAATAACACTTGGATGATCACTAAAATAGGTTAACATAACACATGACACAGCAAATAACGAAAATAAGGATGTGGCTATGCATTACTTTGAGATCAGTTAAGTCATATCAGTTATCATAAGAGAACAAACTAATAGCATAGCATATTCAGCATTTGACTTTAACCTTCCGCCATTAACTTCAGTGAAACCAAATAAATAAGAGCATTACTATAAGACACGTAAACACCCCACACCTGTGACCATAACTGAGTTCAGGGTCATTGAGAGAGCAGTGAAAGCTGTGGGCCACACCCTTGGTTAACGTGTGAGGGGAAAGGCTGTAGCATCTCATCTGTCTACCATTGATATGTACAGTACAGTAGCCAACAAACTAACTACGCCACAGACCGCTCCTTAAACCTGGCATATGTAAACATGGAGGAGGGATCTCAGACAATGGAGGTCGCCATGGTGAATGAGACCACAGAACGAGACGCCCCGTGTTGTGAGGAAAAGATTAGTGTTCACAGGAAACGCAATGTTACCAGCTCACACCACGCTACCCAGACAGCAAGCAGATCAGGGCCATATACAGGCCAGATCTGGCCCTTGTGGCTTAGTTCCGGCCCATATATGGCCCAGGTCCGCTTGCTATCTGGGTACCCCTCATAACAAAGATGACATCTGCAGCTTGCAGTGGCCTATGTCTTGTTACAATGTAATGTAATGGTCCCATTTTGATAGAATCCAAAGATATCAGATAAGACCCCAAATTAAGGCTAAAACCAAGTAAAACATATTGGTTCATTCTTGTGGGGTGGCACTTTTCAACCATGGTCACAGAACTGTTTTATGCTACAATGGATTTTTGGGAGTGTCCAGCTTCCCCCTCTGTCTATTCTAAGGGGTTCAACAGGGTTAAGTTCCTCAACTATTTTGGATGACACATAAGGGTTTGAACAACCAAGACATAATCTGGTGCTTTTACTACAAGCCGAAAGTTCAGTCTTCCTTCTTCCACTCAAAAGTGAAACATTACGGATATCAAGTCCACAACATCGTTACATACATTCTTAACCAGTCAAGGCCATCATTGCATCTCAACAAAGTGATCTCCCTTTTGTAACTCAACGTCTTTCTTTCAAAATCGTCACTACTTCTTCACGTGTAGCCTCACTAACAAACCTCAAACCTGCAGACAGACCACCGCTCCAGTGACTCTTACACCTCTACACATTCCCTTTTCAAAGTCCCACAAAGTCCACTTCAGATAATTCCTCCATGGTTTCCATGCCAACTCAGTAAACTTCATAACTTCAGCAATGAAAATTGCACCAAAACTCTTAATAATTTAAACGTAAGAAAGTAAACAATTCAAAGTCAACTCTGACATCACACAACATAGAAACAATAACAGTTTTAGGGGACAACAGTTAGCCACCGGTTAGCTTGTCTGCTATAGCACAGGGTACACAACAGCATTGCAAAGTGAGCACTATTAGTTGACATAACAGCCCATTGATATATGTTCCATTACATTTTGCCTGACTGAGAGATTTGCCAAAAAAGGAGCAGAATCTATTGAAATAACACAGGAAAAAGACCAAGAAGAATGTGAAAGCAGGGTTGACAGGGGGGCCCAGCCTCTTCATACGTCATCATGTTCTGTACAATACTACTGTGTGAAAAATATGCATGCATGTCATTTAGAGGTGACTGGTTCACAGAAGGAGCGAGCTGTGTTTTCACAGAACCTTCTGCATGTTTTACGCCATAACATTTTTGCATCGGCATTCAAAATGGCGATGTCTTCTGTGTCTTCAGCTCACTGACCATACAACTACCACGGGTGTGAGGACAGGCCGAAGACGTTAAGAAAGAGTGTTAAGAAACAGCTGTGGAACAACGGTGAACAGGCCAACCTCTAATAATGATAATAGTTAAGACATGTTTATAGAATCTACAATGGAATGAACAGACCATATCAACCCTGCTTTTCAGTGATCGAGATAGAGAACGTGGGTCGTGGAACAGTGTGTGTGTGTGTGCCCGCGTGTGTGTGTGTTCCCCGCCTTTACTCCCCCCCCCCCCCCCCCCCTTACTGTAGGTTCTGCCTCTTCCTTAAACTCCGCCCACCTGCTCTTCACTCTGCCCCGCCCCCTACCTGCCCCACCACCTCTTCACTCTGCCCTGCCCCCTACCTGCCCCGCCCCCTACCTGCCCCACCACCTCTTCACTCTGCCCCTCCCCCTACCTGCCCCACCACCTCTTCACTTTGCCCTGCCCCCTACCTGCCCCACCACCTCTTCACTCTGCCCCTCCCCCTACCTGCCCCGCCCCCTACCTGCCCCACCACCTCTTCACTCTGCCCCGCCCCCTACCTTCCCCACCACCTCTTCACTCTGCCCCTCCCCCTACCTGCCCCGCCCCCTACCTGCCCCACCACCTCTTCACTCTGCCCCTCCCACTACCTGGAGCCCCTCCCCTCCCCTCATTGCTCATCCTCCCCAAACACGTCATTCTGTTTACGCTTCATGTTCTCAAAGTCAAAGTCACTCCCGGTCATCCGTTTGTAGATGTCCTTGATGTCGTTGCAGGTGGTCTCAAAGTGAGTGGTGGCGTCGTAGGCCCGCGAAGCAAAGATCTGAGCCAAGAGGGAATATGGGACAGGTGTGTTACACTGGCGTACGCTCACCTCCAGACCTCACAGACACATGCCGTTACTACACAGACGGCCTGGTAGTTTACAACTCACCTGGCTCTCAGTGCCGTCGTCTGTGGGCTCGTAAAGGTCACTGATGGCCACAAACCTGCAGGCAGAGAGGGAAGAGGTCACTGTGGCATCGACCACAACCACAGCCCTGAATCTCACTGAGCTCATTCAGATGAACGGGGCCCTGTACTACCAATCAGGATTACGGGGTTAGCGCAATAACGTCAGGTTCAAGCCTGCTTTATCCGTATCACGAAAGTAGATCACTTTTCACCGTGCTATATCGCCATGGTAGAGATAATCATGCAGATATAACCTGATTATGGATCAAAACGTATGAAGCACTGCCCACTGACCAATCAATTCACTTGCCATCAGACGTTAAGATCCCATATGGAACTTCATTGTGCAAATTTAAAAAATGATCTCAGTGCGCGAATAGCGAGAGGTTCTCTAGGAAGACTTTTTACTGACGACCCCTCTTTGGCTTTCCCTGATATGAAAGATAGTCTACAGATTGCGGAATGGCTTTTTCAGGTGCCTGAGACATATTTTGCCAGAATTGTCTGGAGAACCAAGTCATTTTTTATTCCATTTTCAAGTATTGTTGATTTATTAGACTAGCTTCCCATTCCTAGGAACAAGGAGACGTTTTAGTTGAATTGTTACAGCATCCATGCCTGGCAATAAAATACATACTAAAATACCTTCTTTTCGTGGGCATCTTTCCCACCTCGAGCTTCACTTTTTCCATGTCTTTATTCTGATCTCTTAATCTGGAGTTCTAAACTCCACGTGTATAGAGACATCACACTGTCTGCTCCAACCTGAAACTAATACAATAAATTATAGCCTAGCCTTTATTTAAGCATCCCTTGCAAGGTTCACGGGGTTACAGCTGAAATAATAAGATATAGGCATAGGCTACACTTGCTTTATATGCCATAACAATAATATATGGCCCATTTATAGTGATAGCCTACTCGTGTGCATGAGGATATTAATAAGACGCATTCACAGGCAATATTTTTGTAAGGTTTCCTTCCTGGCTTTGTCAGCAGTGACTGTGTTGTGCCTGGATAATATATTTATATATAATATAACATTTCTATAATATTGTGTAAAATGCGATGGACGGAGCTTGGAACATGGCCGTGTCCAAATACCCATAATAAGATTGTGATTGGTCATTTTGCGCAAATACCTCCCCTTTTACTGTGAACACGCTCTTACCTAGATTGGACCAGCTGGGTGGACTTAACGAGCTGATAACCACCGTCGTGGTACCGTTTATCCGTAATTGCGGTTGTTTGGTTTACTCAAGCGAGCTAGCGAAAGGTTATCCTGGATATGTTGAAATAGCTTGGTAGTACAGGGCCTGGTGTGTTGAATCAGTGAGCAGACTGGTCAGTAACAGGTCAGTAGATGGAGCTGCTACAGTGAGAGGACTGACTTCTGGTCGATGGGCTCCAGCAGTTCCAGAGCGGGCTCGATCTCCGCCTCGGGCTCGCTGGTCTCCACCGTGGTGCTGACAATAGCGATGTATTTACCCTGGGCGGCCACGTTGTGGGCATAGGAGATCATACACACGTAGATGTCTGGACAGACCGAGGACAGGAGGGAGAGAAGAAGAAGAATCCAATTCAGATTCCACTGGGTTGCTCACTTCCACCCACCCTTGTCTATGTGCATGTTTGTAGACTGTAGACTATTGTACATTGTATTGTATCACTTTTTCATTGTATTTTGCTCTGTCCTGTCTTGTTCGTGTGCTGATTATTGTCATGCACCAACAGACCAAGGCACATTTCTCATAGGAGTTAACCTACTTAGCTAGCGGCACGGACTACTCCACATGTCATCACGTTACAGTAGCTCCGACTAGACTGTGTAGAACATTTCACTACTCGTACCTGTATGATGTAGTAATACAGGCAAGCTAAAGTACAGTAGATGAGTGGTTGGTTCCTGACCTGACTTGCGGTTGACTTGGTTCTGGGGGATGATGATCTGGCAGGAGTTGGCGTCGTTGGTGTTCTTGATGGGGTGGCTGAGGATGCAGATGACCCGGATCACCTGACCCGCCTTCCTCACGCGGTCCTGGATGTAACTGGGGTCACAGATCAGCTGTTTGCATCGAGCCACCTGCCAGGGGGAGGAGGGGCAGACACAAGGGGGGGGGATGTACAGTACGTACGTTAAGAGAGCAACCGTGAACTGCGCCTGGGACAGAGTGCAGAAAGCACGTGGCTGACATCCCAGATAGCAAGCGGATCTGGGCCATATACAGGCCAGATCTGGCCCTTGTGGCTTAGTTCCGGCCTATATATGGCCCAGAATCATTACACATCCGCTTCCTATCTGGGCTGCGCTACGCAGTCTAGTGCTTTGAGCATAACATTAGGCTACCTATGTGAAATATACTGCTTTTAATTATGAGGACTGATGTGGTATCTTTAGGCTGGTCGTATTTGCTGTTGATGGTTTAATGTGATGATCGCATCAGTCATACTGTATATTATTCATCGATGTATTAAATCTATCCAGACCAATTTAGTCAATATGCGACCTTGTACAGTTAATATAAGTGCTGCACAAATATATCGGATCATCACAAATATTTAATAACAATTGCTCCTCTCCTCATGTCAAAAGACTGCCTGGCAACAGGTAGAATGAACCACCAATCTGATATCAGGTGGTTTTAATTAGTTTTGACAAAATATGAAAAAACACAATAATTGCATCTTTAACAGGGGATATGGCTGTGTGTAGGCTGGTGGGTTATGCGCTGACTGACTACACCTGCTTTTCAAAGATGGAGAAACGCCTGATTATACATACAACAGAATAATCATTCTCTCCTCGCACATCTCCTCCCCAGTTTTGGCATTTCCCTCGACCTCCCATGAATGTATGTGCACGAGTAGGAAAATTGTGCCATTCCACAGTTCTGCACCTGGCAGAATGTGGTTTTAGCCGCGTGTGGTCTGTCCGTACATACCGCGCCCTGTTTTAAAACACACGCAGTGACGAAATTACGACTAAAACAGGCGCTAACATGTATGATTACTCTCTGCTCAGTGTGTTATTCCGGTAGTAGGACCTTCATTTCTCTAGCCCTGAGAATATTAATATTACATATTAATGTAAACAAAGCATGTAGTGATGTTACCTCTCCCTCAGACTTTACTCCCACCACATGGCCATCCTCCATCACGATCTCCTCCACAGGCTTGTTCAACATGTAGGTTCCTCCATAGATAGCACTCAACCTAGTAACGTATGAGAGAGAAACTGCTTAGTCATATTCATTAATTAACTAATTAATTAATTAATCAATTAATTCATCCAATCATTCATTCATTCATTCATCCAATCATTCATTCATTCATTCGTTGATTCATTCATTCGTTCACTAGTTTAGCTCATGCAGAGCGGAGGAAGAGAGGAGGGCGTGGTCAGACCTGGCGAACCCCTGCGGCAGCTCCCCCAGCCCGTAGAGGGGGTAGAGGTAGGGGCTCTTCCCGTAGCGGGCCAGGGACTCACTGTACAGCTTGATACGGCTGATGGTCTCCAAACACGGGACATCAAGGTAACTGGGAGAAGGGAGAGAACAGCATGAGGAGCCCTGCGTTGAGGAACCCTGTGTTGAGGAACCCTGCACTGGGGAACCCTGCATTGAGGATCCCTGTGTCAAGGAACTCTGCATTGAGGAAGAGTGTGTTGAGGAACCTGGTGGAGATCTCTTGTTAGGTGCTTGATGGTTATGCTTCATAACATTGCCACATCATTTTAGAAATTGCATGGGCAATGACTTAGTAATAACATCACCAAATAAATAACCCAAGCTGAGGACAGCTTGGTTTCATTAGTACACAGTAAAACAATCACCGGGCTTCAAAACCTGATTCATACTGATTCATTTCTTTGACACTCACAGTAGAACATTCATCGTAAAAGAACCTTCTGTCTGCTCTTACTCGTCTGTCCTGTAGAGGGCCAGGGCGTGGCCAGTAAAGTCGATGACGTCCTGCCCAAGGTCAAACTTCTTGTAAACGTCCCTCATGGTGGTCAGTTTGGGGTCGACGCCCTCAAAGGTTTTAGGGTCATTCTCGTCAAAGTTGGCCACAAAAACTAAGAATTTCCTGAACCTTCTCTTCTCAAACATCCCCATGAGATCTGGACAATGAAAAAGGTTTGAAGAAAGAATAGGTTTCATGCATTATACTGAATAAACACTTTATCTGGAAAATACACAATCTGAGGTATAGCATGTATTTGAACTTACTTGAAGCTAGCGCCTCAGTCTCAGTTGATGGCACCTTGTAGATCTTTCCTCCCTTGTACACAAAACTACCCTCCACAACTTTGAAGTCCAGGTATCGTGTCACCTCTGTGTACAGCAGCATCTTCACAAGCTGACCTGCAACCAGTTGATACACAAAGACAAAATATGGTCTTCATTTGGTTGCTGCAAGGTTTTTATCGACACCCAAATAACACATTTTGCTTCATTAATATCAACACGGACACTAGTATTTTCTCAAGGTGTAAAATAATTTATTTGTTGTAAATTCTAATTCCTACTTATATGCTCAGCTTGTTGTATATGTACTGACTTCTTCCTGTAATACAATAAACCATGAATCATATGTTCTTCATGGTGTCCTTCTTATGTACAAGAGATGGGTCCCAAGACCGACCGTTGGCCATGAGGAACTTAGGGATGAGGTCCACATTCCAGTCTCGTCCCCGGCCCATGGACTCAGGAGGACTGTCAGGGAGGTCGAAGCGCTTGTACAGCTGCAAGGCAGAGAACATAAAGGAGAGACAACATCAGCAGCTCGTCTCATGGTAACAAAACAAAGCCTGGAGGGTTGAGAATCAAGAGATAACATCAGACATCTAGAACATGTGGAGAGTGTTGGTTGGGAGATTGGAACTGGAGATGTGCAAATGCACCGTTGTATATCAGCGATTATTTACATAAAGCCTAATCTGTTGGATCCATATATTTCCTGGTCTTACCTCCTCCAGGGGGGTGATAGAAGAGCTCTCCCCGCCATAGTAGGGGTTCCTGTCCATGTGCAACACCTTCTTCCCATTCACAGACATGATCCCAGACAGAATGCATTCCTGGGGGGAGGGGGATGGTATCAAATGCAAAAACTCAACATTCACTGTCATTTTAAACGACAAATGTTGCCTTTATGTGAAGAGATGTGTTGTACCTTTTGTTTTTGTGCAATTGTGTGCAAAAGAGCGCGTGAGAGAAAGAGAGAGAGTGTACGGGAGGGGCAGCAGGAGCTACATCCGTGCGCATGCGCGAGCCGATCTGTCTCAGCTATTATAAAAATACTAATGCTAAGACTATACTACTGCTGCTGCTGCTGCTACTACTACTACTATTACTACTAGTAGTACTAATAATAATTATTATTATTATCATTAGGATAATTCTTCTTATTTGTAAAAAATACCCATCAGCTTTTTCAAATTTCCAGCTTTTTACATTTGATAATGTAATCCAACTGATACAATAATTAGCCATAGTTACTGTGCAGTGTCTATCTATTAATCTGTTCCGAAACATTTCGGGGATTATAGGCCAATATAAAAGGTGAATCTAGAACCGGGATTTCCTGCATTTGCCTTTATAGAAGAGGAGCAGGGTGTGATACGCGAAGCGACGATAGTACCAAAGGATCAGTCATATAAAACCGTTCAGGCCTGCGCCAATGTTTTGGATGGAGGCCTGTCCATGAAAAGAGGAGCACACCATCACATATAGGGTTACGCCTAAAATACTGCACAACAAGTAATGAACAACTGACTGTTGGCAACACACGCACATATGCACAGACTATAGTTTTATTAATCTGTTGCCATGAGGTATTAGGGTTCCAAACAGACATTTCATATTTATTTAATGCCTGCCAGGGATGCAGAGAAACGATTGAACTTGATACATTTGGTAATGTAGCCTATCCCAGGCATTTGACTAGCTAGTCAAACTTAATTCATTTGAAAGTCGTAGTAGCATAACACAGAGCTCAGCAAGAGGAGCAAATGAATCCTGAATACTTACTGTAAGTCCGGTGCCCAAAACGATCACATCATATTCCTCATCCATGTTGTATCAACGCCTCTCCTGTCTCGCCCTCTTTTGCTTTGTGGAATTGAAAGGGAAGTAAGGAAATAACCAGTAAGGAAGAGAACGCAAACGAACTCGCTTTCTTTGCTAAACCGACTGCCAGTTAGATGCCTTTGCAGTTTTTTTGATAGTTTATTAATTTATCATCTGGTGTAAATGATGAGTGGAATATGGTCCACACTGTCACCGGCGAGGACAACCAAAGATGGCCCTATACGAAGAATCCCTCTGAAACAGTCTTGGTGCGTTCGCGTCGGAAAGTAGTGCACCTCCCTACCCCTGCGTAGGCTACACAAAACCATACATATGGGACATGGAGAAGGGAGGTTGGTGCTTTTAACCACACCCCATGTCGAGGATAAAGAATCGTCACGGCTATTCAGCCACATGGTTCTACTGGGGTAGCATTTCAATTATTTTGACATTTCTATAGTTTTTTCTTCTTTTCTCCTATCTTTTTAGTCAGATAGACCAGTTGTGGATGATGCAGTGATATTCCTCCGCGAGTAGCCTACAGCAGGGAGCTAGCCCGAGGATGCTGTGGGAAGAGTTTATTTTAGTTACACCCAGTATGGTTCATGGTCTGATAAGACGGCTAGTCTTGTTTATTTTTTGTATGGATACAACTGTGCAAATTATAATTTCATTTGCTTTTTTATGACATGCTTTCCTTAAAATCGGCCTGCTACTTAGATCTTGTTGGACATAATATTAGGCTGGCCGCAACGGGAAAAAGGGTATGGGTGAGGGCGTTTGACCAGTAGGCCTACTTTAAAGGTTTGACCATAATTCAGTACCATGGAGAGTTGCTAGGTTTACTGTTTAATAATTTCATCCTTTGCTATGACATGGCACCAAGAGTTTCAGCACCAGGGAAAGCACCGCATGTTATTTATTATTACACTGGTGCAGCGTCAGCATTTACTTTGTAAAACAGTAGCATATATTTAGGTTACAAACTGATCACTTTGAGGGCCCGAGAGACAACAGCATTCTTTCAATATAGGTTCGCCGTCATGTTAATGAATCTCCCTCATGTCTTTTCATTGCTGATATGCAACTACCGGTATTTAATTTCTTAGTTGGGGTAATAGTGTTACTATATTATTTTAGGCATTTTTAATCAACCATATTATGCACATGTTTAGTATTTTATATAGACTACATTGGGGGGGGGTGGTCAAGCAGAACTGATGTCTTTTTCGTGTCAGGGCAGCGCAGCGTGGAAGAGAGCGACGTCGCCCGTCGGCATATGACAGTCAGCTGATGTGCACCACGTGACTTGGGCTTTGCGGAAAAGGAAGATGGCTGGAGCTGAGCTCTCGACTAAATCGCGTTTAATGGCTTTATTTGTCTTTTTATTTGCAATATTCTTGGCTGGGAGCTGTAGCGGCCAAGTGCCGCTTGTAATGTGGTCCAATGGCGGGTAAATTATATGTTGATTCTCTTCCAAAACCAATAGATTTTGTTTGTTTTTAGTGACTTTGCTCGTTAGCTTCAGCAGCTAGTTAAGAGTTACATTTAAACTGACTCGCTTTTTCAAAGTGGGTAGGCTAAAAGTTATCTCAAGTCGAAAGCTATCGATTGGACCCGATTGTATGTACTTCAGTGATATGATATGCTGCAAATGTATGTGGATTACACCGTTGAATCTACTTCTTTGTCGTGGCACACTTGCTTTGTGTTTGACTAGCTAGCCTAAATGTAGCTGTTATAAGGCGCCTGTATATATATTTATACACACAATGTTTCATCTCTTCAGGGACACCTTTCCACCCCTGGCTTCACCTTTAGCTGGCCACACAATGTCCACTAGCCAGTGGTTGTCCTACCTAAACTCTGCCATGGGCCCTGGCCCAAACAACATCCTGCTCTTCCTCCAGGATAAGGTGAGAGATGATATGCATGACAAACACTGCATCTAATACCTTAGCATATGTTTTCAAGTGGGGTCACACCTGTTGACTTTTGAGTCGAAGCTGAATAACTTGAGTGGCCACAGCAGTAACACAGATGTCTATTGTATGTACTGTAGCCATGCAGAAGCCACTCGTGATGCTGTGGTATTCTCACTCTGGTGTGACTGTGAGACACACACACACTTCCCCTTCTCACCAAGGCCCATTACTTCAGGCTGGAAGATTCGGCCTGCAGCACATGGCAATGAGTGCATTTTCTTGATAGATTGTGTTGTTGTGTTTCCCCTTGGGGATTCGTAATAAAGTATTGATTGATCAGTCCAATCTTAATATAATCAGATCTATCTGTGCATAATGGTTTTCTAATGCATAACCTGAGTTTCCAGTTAGGAGACTGAGTCTCCTGCTAGAAGCATTTGGTTGATTTGCTGATGTTTCTTATTTGTTATTTGTCTGTAGCTGAGCAAGGACGACTTCACAGTGTACGGAGGCGTGTTTGGAAACAAGAAGGATAGTGCCTTTCCGAACCTGGAGGTATGATACAGGCTGTCTGTCTCTATGCGGGGCGGCTGTAGCTCAGTTGGTAGAGCGGGTCGTTCAATGATCGAAGGGTCAGTGGTTCGAATCCCAGCTCCGACTGTCCACATGTCGAAGTGTCCTTGAGCAAGACACCTAACCCCAAATTGCTCCCAATGAGCAGGTTAGCACCTTGCATGGCAGCTACCGCCATTGGTGTATGAATGTGTGTGTGAATGGGTGAATGAGAGGCCATTGTAAAGCGCTTTGAGTGCCGCTAAGGTGGAAAAGCGCTATATAAGTGCAGCCCATTTACCATTTATGTATCAGATGTCGGATGAGCACTGTACACTCATCTGGTTCTTAACCTCTCTCTGTCCCTCCCTCCCTCCTTCCTTCAGGCTGCCTTGCAGGCCGCCCCTTCTCAGGTGGTGCTGCCAGCCGTGTCCTGGCAGGCCTCTAGTGCCACCCCAGCCCTGCTGCAGGAGAAGCTGGGTGTCTCTGCTCTCCTCCTGGACCCAGACACGCTGACCCGTCTTCACCTCAATCCATCTGACAGCAACCTGATAATCATCAATCTGCCGTATTGTACTGGGTAGGGAGCCATAACAAATAGTTATAAAATGTGCTATTCTCTGATGCATTTTTGGTAGGATTTATTTCGTTATTGATATTATAGATATGGAATTATGTCTTGATTATGTCATAATGAATTGCATTTTTACAATTTTGTTTCAGCACTTTGGCATCCTGTAAGCAGGTCCTACAAAGCAATGGTAAGTTATTCCGGTCTGTGAATTGTGTTGGTTAAAATAAAGTAATACAAATAGGTTTTTCATTCTGATATGTTGCGGTAATCAGTGATTTATTTTCCTCTAACACATAAATGAGCTCAGCTACCCTCGGCCTGTCTGTCCGGCCGTCTGTCCCTCTATCCGGACTTTCCTCAGACATCGTTGGCCTGACAGCATTCATATTTGGCACGGGTATCCGCAGGGGTCCCAGACAGACCATGACAGGGCTGGATTAAAATAAATAAATAAATAATGTAATCTACGTTTTAGCTAATTTTAAGTATACTTACTGATCCAAGCTGCCAGCCAATAGAAATACTGCTATGAATAGAACCCCGTTCCAACTGTCTAGTCTAGAATTATCTAGCCTGCTCATCAGCTGCAAGGAGCTGCAGCTGTGGCTGCCCTGATACAAACACTGAACTAGATTCAAGATTTCTTTATTTTTCACATGTAATGTATGTGTACAATTACAGTGAAATGTTGCTGCCGGTTCCAAGGCTATGCTCAATACAGATAAACTTCAATTTACAAAGTACAAATTTACAAGTTATACATTTACAAATTACACAATAAGTATAATTTCTTTACAGTATACATATAGGGGTAAGATAAGATCGATACCGGTCTGGATGGATTATGTACATGCTCTATATGAATATGAATAAATAAATACCCTGGGGATGGGGGGGCTGGGTGTGTTATGTACATGCTGTAGCTATAGTAAATAATCCCGGGGGAAGGGGGGGTATATTGACATTTTCATGTGTTATGTACACTAGATGCTCTAGATAGTCGTTCAGGTGCAGAATGGCTTGGAAGGACAATTATTACTGTACCTCGCCCCAGCCTACTCTAGAACAGTAGTGTGTTCTATTGTCCACCTAATAGTAGTAGCTAGCTAGCTAGCTCGCAAACAATAGCCAAACCAAGGCTAAGCTGGACAGATAGCAGATGTGTAGTATTTGGTTGGTGTCCATAGTGCTCCAACGGGTATCAGAACTAGTATGTAGTAACTAGGTAATCATAAATAATAATAATAATAATAATAATAATAATAATTGATTTTTATTTAAAAACACATTTCATTGTGAAAAATCTCAAGGTGCGGAAACAATCACAAAGCCATTAAGAAAACAGACACCAATTAATATCTAAAATATATACACATAACATGCAAAATACTTTTATAAATAACTAAGTCTTTAGACCAGTCTTAAAAGAACCCAGTCTGTTGTGCCCTCAGATTGTCAGGGAGGGCATTCCAAAGGCAGACAGGGGGCAGCTGAGCAAAAGGCCTGATCTCCCATAGGGCACAGCTTAGTCCTGGGGGTGTGAAGAAGCAGGCTGCTTCCAGATCAAAGGTTGCAGGAGGGGTTTAGTGGAGCGAGGAGTTCTTTAAGGTAGAGGGGTGCATTACAATGGGTGTATTTCAAAGTTAGGAGATGGGTTTTGAATTCAATCTTGTAGGAGACAGTGAGCCGGGTCTTCGTGTGATTGACATGTCTTCCCTTTTCCACAGATGAGGTCATTGGAAAGGTTGTGAGCTCCATGAAAGCCCAGGATGTGTCCTACACGGCCATTTACACAGGACTGAGGCCGTCACGGGTACGATCGGCCTTCAGAATGAGCATCCAAGCATGGCTCCATAACCCCTTATCAGACTTTATAAAGACATTATACATTGTATTGCATCCTGCAGCTTCACATCCTCGCATCTCCAAAAAGACCGAAACGAGAATGTTGTCATGATTTTCACTGAGCTCTGATGACATCACGTTTTGCTGACGTTCTCCTCACCCTCTTCTCCCCCAGGTGGTTGAGGAGGTGTCGGTGTCGGGCCGGTCTAAAGGCCGCTCCCTTCTCCAGGCCATCGAGGAAACGTCTGTCAAACCTCCGCTGATGTACAACAACACTGATGGCAACACCTGCATCATGCTTTGGGCCCAGAACCTGACTGTTAGTTTCGGAGGCGCTGAGTGGATTGACCTTGCCCAGTCCACCCCAACCTTGGATGGGTCCCTATGCAACGGCACCAACTCAAAGTGAGGATGTTTCTCCTGCTATTGCATATTGACTGCTCCTGCCTATATGATTCTAACATCAGCGATTGGAAAGCCATGTATTGTGTCCATATCTTTCTGTTGTATTTCATGTCTACATCTCTCTTCTCTCTGCAGGCTTGTACTTAATTATGGGGTTCGTGTTTACGGAAACCTCAGTCTCACGTAAGTGTAATCCTCATGTACTCTACATGTACCTCTATCATGGAGAGAATCTGCCAGCAACCAGGCGCAGAGCATCATAACGCACCTTGAGCTACTTAACATCCTTGTGCGCATCCTGAACATGCAGCGTATCGGTTCTCTTCCCGAAAACCTCCTGTCGGAAGTCTGTTTAAATTCTCGAGTTTTCCTCACACAAAACACACTCTCCTGACCTCCAGCTTTTCCATGAGCCAGCGGCGCTACAATGTGTCCGCCCGCAACTGGTTCACCCTGGACACGGTGGACGTGACCCACCGGAACGGTTCCACCACCTTCAATGGCAGCCGTGGGATCTACGCTCCCGCCGAGTACTCGTTCCACTGCCAGTCTGTCAGCAGCTTCAGAAACGCCCTGCTGGTCTCCGCCCCTTCTACTGCAGCACAATGGAGAGTGAACTTCTCTGACTTCCAGGTAGGAGCTGGTCGTCTTCCTCTTTCCACGACAACGTGTCAACCATACAGGACATTGAGGCTTTAGGTTGTGGGCGCCGCTCCGAGATCGTAATATCCTGTGGTTATTCCTTGATTACATGGCTGCTCATGTCCCAGCGTGTCTGTAGTTATTGCTTTATTACATGGTTGCTCATGTCCCAGCGTGTCTGTAGTTATTCCTTTATTACATGGTTGCTCATGTCCCAGCGTGTCTGTAGTTACTCCTTTATTACATGGTTGCTCATGTCCCATCCTTTCTCTTGTACCCCTGCAGATCCAGGGCTTCGGTATACTGAATGGAACGAACAACTTCTCCTACGCCAGCGACTGCGCAGGCTTCTTCACGCCGGGTATCTGGATGGGCCTCATCACCTCTCTGCTGCTGCTGCTCATCCTCACCTACGGCCTGCACATGATCATGCAGGTGCGCACCATGGACCGCTTCGACGACCCCAAAGGCCCCTCCATCTCTGTGCCACAGTCTGAGTAACCACACACAAGCACGCGCGCACGGACGCACGCCCGCACACACACCGCCAATTCAGTGCCTTCCTAAAGGGGGGACCATCCTCCCCTTTCACTTGACTTGTTGATCATCCTCTCTTATTCTGGAAATGCTCTTCAGTTCCTCAGTAGAATTCATGCGTTGGCTGAATTAGTCTCTCTTGCTGTCAGCCCTGCCTTTTTATCTGTGAACTATCCCTGGTTGCTCTTTCGTTGACCTTTTTTTCTCGGGCGAGATACATTCCTTTCATATCCCCGCTCATCTGCAAGTGCCCAAACTGAATACTGTACTGTACATCCGTACTGTATATTCTATTGCATGTGCTAAAGATGAACTGTGTTTCAGTGATTGAGAAGTAACATAATTGAGTAGGTTTGTTCAAAATTCAGTTAAATCAACCAAGCCAGATAGAAGTGCCAAAACATGACCTAGTAATCCCTCGCCAAACTCCACTAGTCCTGCACTTGCTGTCAGGTGCTCTGGACCCTGGAGTTGAATGTGATCCCAGCATGTAGAACTGAGCATTTGGCTCTTTGGAAGTTTCTAAGCTGTGTTATTTAAGACTACTAATAATGAACGAATTATTTCTGTATATATGAAGTTTAATTTGTGTGTGTGGAAAACTGCTTGAGGCGGTTTCCTGAATATTGCTTTTTGAGATGTGTTATGGGAAGAATGTGAAAATAAGGAATGCGTTCACGTTTTGCTTCACTTAGCCCAGACACACAGGTGTGTTTAACTGCCATTACGCTGGAATTTGAAATGAAATAGATGCTTACACTTGCTACACACACTGTAGACAATGCTACAACTCTATTCAATTTTAACTTGGAATGTTTCACTTATTTATAGGAAGTCTCCCTCCTTTTCAGTCTCCTCTGACCTCATTAACAAGGTGTTTTCATCCACAGAACTGCTGCTCACTGGATGTTTTGTTGTTGTTTATGGCACCATTCTCTGCAAAGAGACTGCGTGAAAATCAGGGGCAGCAGTTTGAGATGCTACAACAGAACCACCATGTCTGGCACCAACAATCACACCACAGTCAAAGTTGTTTAGATCACACATCATTACCCATTCTAATGTTTGGTCAAACAACAACTACACCACTTCACCATCTATGCTTTATATTTTGAGTTGTTGCAGCCACATGATTGGCTGTTTGGAGGAGCAGGCTATTTGTGTCAACGAGCAGGTGTAGCCTACCTAATGAACTGGCCACTGAGTGTATGTTGATGCTTGTTGAACTATTGCCAATAAAATAAATTGTTATATTAATAAAATGTGCTGCCTTTTTGATAATTCTTAATGCCTATAGCTACAGAATAAGAAAATGTAGTAGCAACAATTACATGAAGGACACTTGTTGGTCCACTTTTATTAAAAATAAATAAAAAATACAGTTTTACTGAAGATGCAGACAAGACTTATCATCCCATGACTGAAAGTTGAAAATGTCCCTTATCATCTGCTGACCTCGCGAGATCTGAATGGTCTCACGAGGCTACATTTATGCACCTGCCACCTGGTTACCGTCGTTGCTGGAACACAAAAGGAAATGATGGCGGCACGGGATACAGGTAACTTTGCGACATCGTTTGCACCTCATATATTTTTGTGTCTCGAAAATTAGCTCAAATGTACGTTTTATATTCCATTAGCTCCGCTCCGTAGCGTAGCTTTTGGTAGTTCCCAGGAGAGGAAAATGTTTCCGACCCACTGTGCTCCTAACCGCCTGGGCAATGAGCTGTCACTGCAGGGAGCCCCGCACCGCGGCCCGGGCTGCTATGACAATCACATAGTGAGTGATGAGTTGACACTGCTCTCTCACATTTTATAGACCCATTAAACATACAAAAAGTTCACCGGCGACTATGTGTGTGCGTGCTTGCGTGCGTGCTTGCGTGCGTGTGTTCCTGTGTCGCCCATTGCTCGCTTGTTTTGTTGACCGGTGAAGTTGGTTTCAAGTTGGATATTCGACAGACATTCGGATCCATGGATCCAGCGGCTTCTTCCAATACATTCGTAATTAGGCTACTTGCTCTAAGTGAAAATTATGAATGCAAATGTTTTACCAAATTGGTCTAATGTAGGCTAGCACATAGGCTATTTTTTGATTGGTAATGTGTAATTAATATATTTGACATCAGTATTCAAAGTTTTTCAATTGCTTCCATGTCTGAATATCTGTTGAATATCCAACTTGAAACCAACTTCACCTCAGTTATATAGTAGTTGGAGTGTCATAGCTGTGTGACAAATAAAGACTTCTTCTTCGGCCTGTAAGTTAGCACTGTCATGAACAGAACAATAATGAGGAAAATGGCCCCTTTCCATGATCTCATATGTTTCTTCCATAGAGTCAAACCATTGTCGATGATCTACAAAAGAGACCTGAAAGTAAGAAAGGCTACACGTTTTCTGCGAGGACAGCTGCACGTTTTCTGCCCAGTCCACAGGTTGGTTTGTTTAACACATCCTTGTTAGTTGACATGAATCATAGCGATGTTGCCAGGTATCTAAATCTTTCTCCCCCTCCCCCCACTCACACACAACCACACAATTCCAGACCACCACTCCGTCACCTCAGAAGTATCAGCAGGATATAACCAGGTCGAAGGTGTGCCCTCAAAACAGCACACCCTTCAACTCCACCACACTGAGGTTTACAACCAAGCCTGTTGCCGACTCCAACCCCGGGTGAGAGAATGTGTCTCTCCACACAGAGCACTTATATCATATTACACACATATATGTATACGTATTATATATGATGTAATACGCATCATATCCAATTGCCTGTCCATGGCAGAGGTCCTCAGCTAGACTAAGTGACTGTGTTCTTGTGCAGCCCCGGGACATATGCCCATGATACTATCTGCAGTAGGAAGGTGTCCTGGCCTATGAGCTTTGACTCTCCAGACTGGGCTAGTCTTCCCACGCTGGACAGGAGGGCGCTGAGAACAGAGGTTTGTTCGTCACTCTGCAAGGTTTAGCTTAGTTAAAGCTTAGCTAGTCCCCCATCCAGCTGTACTCTAATCACATCATTAAGGTATGGTTATATAAGTGCTTTTATTTATACCCAGAGATACAGCACATAGTGAAATGAATAGATCTATACAATTAATGAAGAATGTGCTAGACAAGAAAATATTTATTTGTCCCAAACATCCCTTAGTTGTTTTCAGTAGTTAGAACTGAACCTGATACTGTGAAATACACAGCCAAGCATGTGATCGTTACGAAAACAAAAGAGAACAGAGTGGTAACTGATATGTACTGTGTATTGCTGGTACTGTCCTGCAGAAACACCTTCAACTGTTCTAATGTTGTGTTGTCTTTAATAATGTACAGCTCCTTTGTGACAAGGAATTCCGGAAGCAGAGGAGCAGAGTGGCATATCTCAGTCTATTCTACTCCTGATTCTATTAAAGGCAGAAATAAACACATTTCTGTCTTATTCTCGCCTTGCTGTATTCACACATCTTTCATGGTCACAAGTATATATATTTTACTGTGTAGTCGCACAGACAGAAATTGGACAATGGTAGAGGATGCATGCTGTTCTAATGTCAAACATGAACGACTACAATGTGTCATGAGGGGAATTTTTAAAAAGTTTGCACGATAAAAAAACGACATTTATTTCCTTCTCAATATTCACAAATTGCTGAAATAATAATTATGAAATGAAGAAAAAGAAATAGTAACTAGCTACATTTTGACAAATGTTACACATTTTTACACGAGTTGATCCTAAAATGCATACATTTGCCATGTGACATAAAGGAAGGAGGAGTCTATAGTTCTCATGGAATTAGGAACAATATCTTCCCCCCAAAAATAGCTGAGCAGCCACAGTTGAAGAGCCTCTCTCCAGGCCCCCCCCCCCCCACCGGTCCGCTGCTCACAGAGGCACGACATGGAGGAACTGTTCTCCACAGCTCTCCTTTTGTTCTGGCTGACTAGATTAGTCCAGACGATTAGTATCTTCACTCTCACTTCTTCCTCCTCACTTTGGGTTTCTTGACTGGCCTCAAGTACGGGTTGTCTATCACGTTCTCCTCAGTGGCCTTCAAGGAGGGCACGACGCCACCAGGGGGCAGCACTGAATTCTCCTTATCGGCTCCTGGATCATCCTGGATTTAGGAAGGGACATAAACAAGGGTTCCATTGGTGGCAGTAATCAGGGGAAACAGTATCGCATGAGCTTATAACAGAACGGAACTAATCAAACAGGAACATCCTGGGTTTCCAGAGGAAGTGAGCTGTTCGAACGCTCTTTTTGTGAGCACCTGAAATTCTAATGCAGTATGATTACAGAGGAGGTTCAGAATTGACCACTTAGCCATTATGTTGCTCATCAACAGAGACCATTTCAGCTGACTCCATGCTGTCCTTCTTGTGGGCATACACATTTTGCTAATACTAGCAACGCAATGGTACTGATGTAGCATCCACTACCAAACTCACTTAAACACTCCACGGTGCACCCAAAGCAAATAAAATACAACGACAGGGTTCATTTGAGTGGTTATACCATAATTTTTTAAGTCAAACTATCGTTGAATCCTTTAGATAGATAACTTACTCTCGGTGGACCTATATTCTTTGTGGACGTACGCGCTCATTGCAACTTGCTGCTGCTAGTAGTTGAGCAATGCCAATACTACATTCATAGCGAACGTATCGTTCCACCACCTTACTTCCTCTGCTTTAGATAAAGTGTTGGCTACATGACTAAAATGTAAATTTATACAACGGTTAGTTCTGGTTCTCGATTCTGATTGGCTGGAAGCCTTGTTAAAATACTTTGTAACACACACCTGGGACCGCATATCATTCCATTTTCAGTATTAATGCGCCTCCCATTTGATCCAATGCATTGTAGTGGTTGTTGTTGCTTGGCAACCCTTTTGTTAGGGGAACTATTTTGCTCGGCGGAATTGAGGGAATGATGCTTCGTTTTGAATAAATCTTAATATTTTACATTGCTGTGTGTTTATTTTACACTAATAGATGTAGTAACCGTTGTATAAAAGCAATAAACCACAAGAGGCCGTGTGTTATATTGATTTTATAACAGCTAGGGCGGTTTTAGGCACTCCGCTTCGTGTCGTGCCGAACAACGCCCCCTAGCTGTTATAAAATCACCATAACACATGGCCTCTCGTGGTTTATTGCTTAAGTAAAAGGCTGATTGGAACCGCTGTCACTCAGATTTGTCATAAGGTCACAGGATAGGGTGTGATTTCCAGGACTCACGCTGATGATGTTTCCTGGCGTGTTCTCGCTGTCCGTCTGGTCGTCTTGTTCCGAGGAGTCCGTCTCCTCCAGGGCCTGCAGCTCCAGCTCCGACGGCAGCAGGGCGCTGAGGTACGGGATGGCGCTACGCTGGGCTGCTATCACTGAGAGACGACCCCGCGTCAATACCCATGACCACAACAAACACACAACACACTCTTAACACGCCTGCTCATGCCAGCACACACAACTGTACACACAGCTCACACAGCTGAGCTGAGAGGACGCTCAGCAGGAAGGGACAGCTGCTCTATCGCTGTTACACTGAACATGAGGACGAGTCGATCTCAGCCCTCTGAGGAGAATGGAGCTGCAGTATGAATGAAAGCCAGTCTGGACAATGTCTACACGTCTGGACAACATCTACACGTCCGGACAACATCTACACGTCTGGACAACGTCTGGACAATGTCTACACGTCTGGACAACGTCTACACGTCTTGACAACGTCTACACGTCTGGACAACGTCTACATGTCTGGACAACGTCTATACTCACAGGGGAAGGCGGTGACGTCGTCTCTGAAGAGGCTCTGCGTTTCTCCGGTCTTGGCCATGAAGCGAGTCAGCGCGCGCTCCACGTCTCTGCGCTGGGAGGCGGCCTTCTCTCGAACCACCTGGTAGTCCGACACAGGCTCCCGAAACGTCTGAGGAGACGAGAGAGTCACAGAGTCAGCACCCTCACCTGGGAAGCCTAACCATGTAGCTGTCATTAATGCATGTGAAACGTGTTATAATAATAAGACACGTTTTGCGTTTTCAACATAGTAATCCTATTATGTATTATGTAAGGATAGAGTTTTAAAAATATAATGATAAAAACATTTTGTGGACACAAACTCACAGGGGTTTTTATGTAGGTGTGTGGGTCAGGGAATTCTGGGAAGTGGCTCGGGATGTGGGAGGGATGTGTGCGTTTCTGCCCAGCGATCAGAGCCTTGGGGATCACAGGGGGGTTCGTGACTGGAGCTGAAACACACAAACAGAGCGTCCAGGTAGTTTCTTCAACACAGAGTGCTCAGGTAGTTTCTTCAACACACAGAGTGCTCAGATAGTTTCTTCAACACACAGAGTGCTCAGATAGTTTCTTCAACACAGAGTGCTCAGATAGTTTCTTCAACACACAGAGTGCTCAGATAGTTTCTTCAACACACAAACAGAGCGCTCAGATAGTTTCTTCAACACACAAACAGAGCGCTCAGATAGTTTCTTCAACACACAAACAGAGCGCTCAGGTAGTTTCCTCAACACACAAACAGAGCGCTCAGATAGTTTCTTCAACACAGAGTGCTAAGATAGTTTCTTCAACACACAGAGCGCTCAGGTAGTTTCCTCAACACACACACAGAGCGCTCAGGTAGTTTCTTCAACACACACAGAGCGCTCAGGTAGTTTCTTCAACACAAACAGAGCGCTCAGATAGTTTCTTCAACACACAGACAGAGTGCTCAGAGTTTCTTCAACACACAAATAGAGCGCTCGATAGTTTCTTCAACACACAGAGTGCTAAGATAGTTTCTTCAACACACAGAGCGCTCAGATAGTTTCTTCAACACAAACAGAGCGCTCAGATAGTTTCTTCAACACAAACAGAGCGCTCAGATAGTTTCTTCAACACAAACAGAGCGCTCAGATAGTTTCTTCAACACACAGACAGAGCGCTCAGATAGTTTCTTCAACACACAAACAGAGCGCTCAGATAGTTTATTCAACACACAGTGCTCAGGTAGTCACCACAATCCCTGACAATACTGTCAGAATTACACTTTGTACAATGGTATTCCAACAGACAATCCACAGCTGTAAACGATCTGTGTTCAGCTCTTTGGCCCTCCGGGGTGGGGCAGTAGGGCAGCCCAGATACTTACGGGCAGTTATCACCATCCTCTGGGACCTTTTGGCATACACTGGCAGAGTGTCCACGTTGAAGCCTACGGTAAAGGGCCAGAAATAAAACACATTGTTGAAATCAATCTGAAGTCCAAGGACTCGTCAGTTTCAAGCTGTATTTCCGCATCAACGCTTCACTCACCCATTTCAATGAGTGTGACGACGGCGTCTGAGAGAGTGGGGATGCTTCTGGCCGTGTGTTCACAGTACGCTTTGGCGCATCGACCCACTTCAGACAAGTCTGAAAGAGCACAGGGGAGAATGAATGTGCAGCTGGAACGGTCAGAGTACACTTGGTATAAAACACAGATAGACATCATCACTAGGGCTGGGTTTAAAAAATCAAATGATTCAGAATCGATTCATGAATCCCAAAATCAATCTTTTATTTAATGGATGAATGAATAAATGAAGGAATGAATAGTTCATTAATTCATTCAATGATTCATTCATTCGTTCATTTTTGGAAATAAGTATCGATACCCAGCCCTAGTATTGATGTGTTGCATAACTTGGCAGTCATGTAATTAAGGTTACAGCTAAAAAAAACAGGTTTTAGTAACTCTAACCGAATCGATATTGAATCGAATCGAATCGTGATAATCGATTCTGAACCTTGTGAATCGGAATCGAATTGATTCTTGAAATTCGAATCGATACCCAGCCCTAATCATCACATCACATCAACACAGCGCATCTCGTACAGCTCTGCATCATCTCGGTCAGCGACTCCACGGCGGCCTTCTCTGCGCTCTCGAAGCCGGACTCCGTCAGCAGGGCGCTGACCACCACCTGCAGAGTCCGACGCCGGGCGAGGTGGTAGTTCTCTGCCGGAGTGGTGCTGGTCTTCCCGCTCCCTGAGCGCTGTAGAAACCAACAAATAAAGTGATTGACTCATCTCTGTACAGTTAGATATATTAAAGGAGCAGTTTGGTGTTTAGCATCATAAGCCCTGTTATAAGGTTATTTACGATCATATACAACGGTCCATATAAACATTTTGGCAGACTGTGCACTCTTGAGATATTAGTGCTAATTGCTCAAGTGCACAATGGATCTCTATAGGCATAGGGCATCTATATACTGTATGGCCATATCTATGGGCATATAAGCACCTATTGTATTTATATTTGCTACTCTTGCACTTTGGCTTTAGCTCCGGATTCTACTCTTAGTCACTTGTTTAGAAATGACATGCACTTGTGAGTGCTGGCTAGTAACGTTACACTGCTACCTAAATGCAACTTGTATGTCACTTTGGATAAAAGCATCTGTTACATTAAAGTAATGTAATATATCTAAATGAAGTGGTTGACTCGCGCACCATCTCTATACAGCAAGTTCGATCAACGTTATGGTTTAGTACTATTTGCTGACATGAAACAACGTTCCATGGACAATATCATATTGAATATGCAAGGTCCCATGATGTCTTACTAACGATAGATACTGTTAACTGTAGCTCCTCCTATGAAGGCATCTAGCTACAGTACTATATGTGATTTATGTTTACTTGGATCGCCCAATGAGGTTTAAGAGAACACCATACTAGTAAATAAGACACAAATAACTGTATAAGCTGGCTAGCTAAGAGGCATGTTACTGAAGCGTTCCAGGAAATAGTCTGAGCCCGTCCTGAATAATATCGACTAGGATTTTTTAAAACATGAATAAAAAGACTTCTCTTTACCCCTGCTGCGCCCAGAGATCCACCCGCCGCCACGGCGGGATCCGCCATCTCTTCTTTATTGTATCTTCTTAGCTGAAAAATCTATTTCACAAACATTTAATTCCCGTATCAAGAGCAAAATAGACGGATTACTTGCTACTTCAGCGTAGACACCGAAAAATGATGGAACGAAAACAGATCAACGTCATCTCCGGTTCCGGATGTTTCTCTTCTTATTCTTCTTCCTCTAATTCTTCTCTCTCTCAGCAGTTGGTTTTGCTGCTGCTCCCTGCTGTGTGGAGTAGGTATGTAGTAGGCCACGTCAACCATTCTCTAAAGTGTTTATCCTCACCACCTGAGAGCTCCACCCGAGAGCACTAAAGACTGTTGATGCCTTTAAAAAAGGACTAAAAACCTTTCTTTTCAGACTTTTGATTTATCTGTTTTCATGCTTTATTGTTTTTATGCTTCTCTGTTTTTGTTCTCATGTTATTGTCATATTTTTCTATGTAGCACTTTGAAATTTGTTTCAAATGTAAAGTGCATAACAATTTTGTATTGTTTTATGATTATTATTATTGTTATTGTGATTATTGTTGTTGTGACGATTATGGCGATTCTTCTTCTTCTTCTTCTTCTTCTTCTTCTTCCTCTTCTTCTTCTTCTTCTTCTTCTTATTATTATTATTATTATGTGGGTGTATGAAACCAGACTATGTCAGGAATGGATTGTGCATCCCGCCTGGTAAAGTGTTTTAGGCTACAATACAAGAACACAACACACACGCACACACACACACACACACACACACACACGCACACATACACACACACACACACCATGTAGAAAAAACACATCATGAACTTTAACATATTAACAGGTTTATTCGATTGCCCAAAGAAAATAATTGTTTTATTCAATTCATCACATAGCATCTGCTGCCCAGCAGCCAGAGATGACTGTAACAGTGAGCCTGCAGTAGGAACCTGTCCACCTCTAAACTTCTCCTTTCCATTCAGACAATCAGTACCTGTCCACCTCTAAACTTCTCCTTTCCATTCAGACAATCAGTACCTGTCCACCTCTAACACCTCTGACTTCCATTCAGACAATCAGTCAAGGGGAGCTCTAGATTTCACCAAATTGACAATCAGCGCAATGCTTCACGTTTTCCTCTCATGGCCTCAGTGGCTTCTGTTTCCACTGTAATTTGCATTTAGTTGCGTGCTGTTATCATGACGTCTGTGCTAGAGTCCCGTCGACATGGGGAGGAGTCCGTCTCATTTTCAACCGGCGTGGGCCCTGATGAGCTTGGTTCTCTGACCCTCCGCCAGCAGGGGCTTGGCTTTGACCAGAACCTCCGTTTGAACCACCTCCACAGCCCGGGGCTCAGGCATGGCAGTGAGCGACTCGAGCACCGGGTCCTTCTCTGCGATCTGCTCTGCCACTTCCTCCTCAGTGGGCTCCTTCTCAGCGAATGGCAGGCAGACGGCCTCCACCAGCCCGCCCACCAACCCAAAGAACGCCAGGGTGGTCCCCAGCATGTACATCTTCACCATGCTCCGGCTGGGACCCTGGTGGAACATCTCCTTGGCAAATGGGATAATCTCGTTCATCGTCTCCATAGTGTAGGTTTGAATCTGTGGAGGGGAAAGCAATGCATGTTCAACAGGCTTTTCATTCACTGGTCTGAAAATGAACTTGTTTTCTGTTTCTATAGTTAGATCAAGATAGATAATAAAAACCATCAAAAGGTGTTGATAATAGTATCATACTTACGTCTTGGTAGGGACCGAGAATGCTGATCTTTACTGTTCTACTCAATCAAGCACTCACAAGCAAAGAGGCATTGAGGGCTCAGGAATTTAAACACAATGGGATCCATGTCAACGCCCACTTAGAGGCAAATGATGAATATTCATGCCGTGTGTTTGTACCAGTTCAGTGATGGAAGGAGTTTCGAGGCTCTTGTGAGGCATGTTGCCATTTCTGGAGCCAGTAGTGGGTACAAGGTCACTATCGTCTGTAGTACAAGGCCATAGAGATAGCTAGCCATGCCAAGACCTACTGTATTGTGCAAGTGACCATGTGGGCTGTGCTCTGTTTGGGTCAGGAAAACAGACACGCTGCACGTGGACTGTCTGGAGTAGTGTGGTATACAGTACAGTGTTGCTGTCCTATCACATCATTTGATTGACTAATACAACCAGGGAAACTATCTGACCCCGCCTCTAAACAGTGCTACTAACGTGTGGCTCTGCAGACCAGTCCAATGTTCAGTGACGTGTCCTCTGAAAAAACATTATCTCAAAGGTGAAAGTAGACATTAGGTGTATTATATTCTGACCCACTGTTTTGCCACTTTCTACCTTCCACCTTGATAACTAGGCAAAGACTAGCATACAGAACAACATTTTTACATGTATAATTAAAAAAATACTAGCAAAAATTTTCTTTATCAGTCTCTAGAAGCATCTCCACTAATGCTGAGAAGCGCTTGGAGAGCGGAGATAGAGAGCGTCCATAGGAAAGCTACACATGAAGCTGAACATTGACCATCATAGACGGATGGTGTGTGTCAAGGGTTGCACATTGGTCACCATCAGGAGAGGTTGATTCACATCCAATCAGAGTGCACCTGGTCACCAGAATCCAGACCCTTTATTGATTGGAGTGCCTTGATTTGTTGTTGTGATATCATCATGCTCAACACAGTAGTAGATGTGCTATTGATTTGATGAAGTCCCCAGGTGACCTGACCTATGAGTGCCCTATGATGACAGGGACAGCGCAGGGTTAGGATGAATGTGAGAGGTTACGATGTGAGAAGCCATGCTGTTTAAACTGCCTCCCCACAGATGGACAGGAGTCATCTGACTTGTGGAACAATCGTAACCCCTGTCACCGAGGATCGTGTGTTGTAATGTCACCAATCTGGAGAAATTACAAAAAGAAAATGTCACAATAAACATGCATGTTTGGACTTAAACACTTCTGCGGAGTGTGGTGACAGATACAGCATGGCTATTTTTTACCTACGCACAGACACCACAAAAAGTGTCATTTGGCAGTCAAATCATACGTACAGTATGAAGCCCACTATTAAAACAAACACTAATGACCTTTACCATGCCAGATATTTACAAGGACATTGAAGAAGCAACATACAATAAACAACCTAATAAAGTAAGTCATTACTCTTGCCTACAGGCAAGAGATATAATTTGTGTTCATCTCTGGTCTCACGTCACTTCCTGAGTGTTTTAATTCATCCCTATAATCAAAAAATCAACCTTTCCCCTCGTCACATTGTCTGGTTCCTGTTCACAAGTCACGAGTCACAGGAGGGCAAGTATGTGTGAAAGCAGACAGGGACCATGGGTCCACTAGACAATGCTGTCTGTGACTGTGGCTCTGAAACTGAGCGACTGTTTGGGGACCTTTGGCCCATATTTCTGGACGTTGTGCCACACTCTTTTGCCTGAATGGGGCATCTGTTTTTTCCAGCATGACTTCAAGTGAACTATGTTGTGGTTGGTAGAGGTAGGCTGGGTGAGAGAGCTCGCACGCTGCCTGACCATAGAGCGCTGACTGTAAGGGCCTGTCCTGTATCCACTAGTATACTCACATGGCAGGAGCTGGACAGGATGAATAACCCACATAATCCTCATCAAGTCTGTCATATCACACATTAAATCGCACTTCAATTTACTGTGAAAATATGAAATTAGACATTGTACCAGAGGCCTGGATAAGAGCTGGGTCACTCACCTGTACTGTATGTCACTAATCCTGATTTCTGTCACAACTTGCCACTGACTGTATCTCCGGTAGAGCTTAGCTGACCTCACTGCATGTTACCTGATCTGCTCACGACCTTACAGTGTGGCTAGGGTCAGGTTGAGGAAGGAAACTGGCCCGGTTCACTGAATTAGGTCAAAGCACAGGACACTCTAACTTGGAGAGAAAGACATGGACAAGAACTGACACTGAGGATTATGTACACAAGCTTTATTGATGGTGACCCTATGAGAGAAACCCCATGTTAAACAGACGTGAATCAGACTGAATATCCAACACAAAGCTCAACTGAGCTTGAGAAAAATAGCAACTTATATAGATCATATTGTTAAATGTATGGATGTACATTATCAAGAAAGGTAACACTATTATCATAATCTCTTTGAGCATGAAGATAAATTGTATAGAAAGCCCAATCTGGACTGGTGACTTGGCAAGTCATGAATAGTATTTGTAGTATTTACACTCATGGGTTGTCAGTGTGAAAATAACACTATATTTATCTTAATTCATAACACTCCAGAAACTGATTTCTTTTTCTTAAAAAAAAGAAAGAAAGTGTAATAGAAAAATTAAATAAAAAAAACTTTTAACTTAATAATAAAAATTAAACAGAAAAACAAGACAAAGAACAAAGACAGTTTTACATTTCAGCATCATAAATAGGACTTTACAAATTTTAATTTCCCTGTAATTGGATAGTCTTAAATACATTACAACACATCAAAGAATGTCCTCCCCTCCATCGTGACCACACAACGTGGCATACATGTAAAACCCTGGAGAAGCATAATCCCCTGTAATCCCCTGTGAGTCACAGGACAGTGTCTTCCAGGAAGTCATCCCACATTCCAAATAAAGTTAAATTAACTGTAAAGCAAATGAAGTCTCCATGACATCAACTCTTTCAGCAGATATGATAATATAATGCTTACAGGACATCAGATAGGAAGAAAAAAACTTGAATTCAAGAATAGCTCTGCACAAATGAGCTTGTGACTCTTCCCTCTCTGCCTCTAAGCAACTGGATATACTGTAGAATACCTTGAAGCACAAGTGTGTGTGTGTGTGTGTGTGTGTGTGTGTGTGTGTGTGTGTGTGTGTGTGTGTAAGTGTGTGTGTGTGTGCATGCAGGTATGTTTATGTATGTATTTGTCAGTTATACATCGCTCAAAGTTCTGTAGGCACACTTCCCAATTCCGGCGGGTTCTGGAACACGCTGGCCACGCTGGCTGTCCTGAACCTCCTCTCGCCAGTAGGCGCCGGGCGCCGGCTCACACCAATCAGCTGCAACGACCGAGTCAGCAGGCTGCAAAATGACCTGCGGGGGGACAGGACACACACTCAGACACACGGAAACAAACAAACGCTCTTCTGATACTTCCCTACCCAAGACAGATATACCTGCTGGCGAGATGTACCACTAAGTGAAAGCAAGACTGTGTAATGGTAAATGGACTGCACTTATATAGCGCTTTTCCACCTTAGCGGCACTCAAAGCGCTTTACAATGGCCTCTCATTCACCCATTCACACACCAATGGTGGTAGCTGCCATGCAAGGCGCTAACCTGCTCATTGGGAGCAATTTGGGGTTAGGTGTCTTGCTTAAGGACACTTCGACATGTGGACAGTCGGAGTTGGGATTCGAACTACTGACCCTTCGATCATTGAACGACCCGCTCTACCAACTGAGCTACAGCTGCCCCATAAATGTGTAATGTAACAGTGTAAATGTGTAATATTTAATAGCTCGTTGCATACCTAGTAAAATCAAACTCCATGCGAGCTCGATGGGTGTTCACATGACAGAACACACCCCGGTCTGCAGGGCCTTGCCAGCGCGGTTAACACCACTCCTCCTGCACATGGAACACGAGACAAAGCCATCACTCATATTCTACCTTCAGAACCGCTACAAGCCTAGAACAGCCACTGGAGAACTGTCAGATTAAGGAGTGAGAACATCAAACTAGGGGTGTAAAAATATATCGTGGCGCAATATATCGCGATACAGAAACGTCACAATACGTATCGTCAAGGTGAAAACAATATCGTGATATGTTTATTGTATATCAGTGAACGCTGGCTACACAACGCTGGTAACAAACACGGCTTTTTTCTAGGCCTATCCATGATATTACAACAGTTAAGCTCTAAATTCACAGTGTATTGGAGTAGAAATGTGGAGAAATGCACTATTGGTGTGAACAGCAGCACTACTGCAACGCTTCAAACCTGCCCTGAGTGTATCGTATCGTATTGTTATCGTCAACCCAATATCGTGTATCGTATCGTGAGATTAGTGTATCATTACACCCCTACATCAAACGCACCTGTTGAGATTGGCGGGTTCGGAGTAGTAGGCGTTCTTGCCCTGCTCGGCGATGGTGGGGGCGTGGTGGAGCTCCTTGTGGCTGGCCCCCAGCGGGTGGAGGCTCTTCAGCTCGTTGGAGGTGGGAGGCGGGGCCATGCAGCTCCCCGACACGCCACCCTCACGCTCCGGAGGCTCGGGGGCCGGGTTCTTGCGGACCCTGGGGGGCGAGGAGACGTCGACGACCTTGATGTCGGGAACGACCACCGGCGTCTTCTGCTCGTCGTGAGCCAGCTGCAGCTTGCGCATGTGGTTGATGACCACGGCGGCGTTGAAGGCTTGCTGGAACACACAGACGGGAGAAGGAAGAACAGGGTTATGATCCAAGAAACAACAAGATGACATGTTCATATAAACGTGGTTACAGGATGAATCAGCTGAGCGAGGAGCTCTGTGTGAGCTTGTCAAATGTGTTTCATACAGTATCTTTGACTTGTTTTTTTTACCCCGTCATGCTTGTTGACTGATGTTCTTTGGATTTGTACTTCAAAGAATAATTGAAGTTTGATTGATTGATTGGTTGATTGGTTAATTGGTTGGTTGGTTGATTGATTGATTGCAGAACAAACTCACCTTCCACTTGTTCTTGGCAAAGTTCTTCTGGAGCTGAACACTGACAGAGTAGTAGATGTCCTGGTTCCGGGCCGTCCTTCCAATGATCCTACAGACAGAGACAACAGATGATCCTACAAACAGAACAGATGTTCCTACAGACAGAGACAACCGGAGGAATAAACACTGGAATCTCTCTCTCTCTCTGATTAAGACTGATCCCATACCTCAGTCACACTAGATACCTTGTTTACTGATGACCATTCCCCATGACCCCATAGATATGCATGACAATGTTGCACATCTATAATGAATTCCGGAGAACTAAGATACAATAACAATAGATTGTGCGTTGGGGACATAGACCCAGAGAATACAGGTGACGGACAACAGAATGTGTTCTTCTAAAGTACACAAGAGAAGAGCAGGTGAATAGACGGTCGCTAAATGTTGACCAGGACGCTCACCATGGATGTCTGAGGGCCTGCTCTGTGGTGTAACGCATGCTCGGGTTCTTCTGCATCATGTTGCCGATGAAATCTTTAGCTGCAGATGGTGAGAAGAAGCAGAGATGAGGTCACGGCTCTGGGCCACGAAGAAGAGTCGTACTTCAGTTGGAACCCATGCTAAAATAACATATTTGTACATGCCCCAAAAACACATCGGTGAGTTTAAAAACAACAGGGGAGTTCTAGGGAGGGCTTACCGGAGACAGAGATGTTGTCCCAGAAAGGAGAGTCAAACTCATACTCCGCCTTCATGATCTTAGAGAAGAGTTGTGTCTCTGTTTCCTCATAAAAAGGGGGATACCCACAGAGCCTAGAAACACAGATGATAGATCTGTATGAGATTATGTGTGACAGAGTGAGAGGGGGAGAGTAACCGGACGTTCAAATGTAAGCATGTATGTGAGAATGTACCTCTAACTCTAACCCTAACACTATTGGGTTAAACGTCCACAAGGGGGCGATCTATCCTCTACAACAGTGCATGTGACAGTAACCACAGTGACACGTTTCCAGGAAGAGACCAAGCCAAGCCTCTGGTAATCCAGTGATTATCAATTTTAAAGACAACCCTAAATAAGATTAACCAGGGCGTTGCCTAGCTGCTGATACTGTATGATACATCATCTTAACATCTGTATCCAATTGATGTAAATAACCAACAACACTCACAGGATGTAGGTGATGACTCCGATAGACCAGCAGTCCACGGCCTTGCTATAAGGTTTCTGGGCCAGAACTTCAGGGGCTGGGGGTTGAGTAGAAGTAGAGTCAAACTTTCTACAATTCAACATACGGTTATTATTACGCCATTGTTGTCTTATAAATCAAGTTAATAACTGAATAATAATTAATGACTGAATAATAATAAATGAATAATAATAAATGAAGTAGCTGAATCAGGTCTCTATTGCCTGTACTCCCCTGTGTTTGACCTATTCTGACCCCTGTGAAGTAAATCATTCAGAATATCAACCAGAACGTCTTCTTACCCACGTATCCTGGCGTGCCACAGGCAGTGGCCATGATGTCGTTGTCCACCATCTTAGAGAGGCCAAAGTCACTGATCATGATCTTGGAGTTCTTGTCTGGGCTGTAGTACAGCAGGTTCTCAGGCTGAGGAGAGAAGGTGGTCGTTCAGTCCTCAACAATAACATCCCATAATACAAATGAATAACAGCTCTGTGCACCACTCCGTTCTGGAGCTGATAGGTGTGTGTGTGTGTGTGTGTGTGTGTGTGTGTGTGTGTGTGTGTGTGTGTGTGTGTGTGTGTGTGTGTGTGCGTGTGTGTGTGTGTGTGTGTTGTACCTTGAGGTCTCTGTGCACCACTCCGTTCTGGAGCTGATAGGTGTGTGTGTGTGTGTGTGTGCGTGTGTTCGTGTGTGTGTGTGTGTGTGTGTGTTGTACCTTGAGGTCTCTGTGCACCACTCCGTTCTGGTGCAGGTAGTTGACGGCCTGCAGCACCTGCATGATGACCCCGCTGGCGTCCTGCTCCGAGTACACACCCCGGTCCAGGATACGGTCGAACAGCTCGCCCCCCGAAACGCTGCCGGGGAAAAACGCCGCAGTCAACACACTCGTCACAGTCAACACACTCGCCACAGTCAACACACTCGCCACAGCCACACACTCCAAACTCAGGAGTAACTTTAGATTCAGATTCACACAACTTTATTGATCCCAGAAGGGCGATTCATTTGCAGCCCATAACTCAGATTAAAGGCACAGCAGAAACATTCTCAGGCAAAACAAGTTGTGATGTTGAGAGACATCAGATCAACATCACACTAGTCAGGGGTGTGCAGCAGCAATAATATAATATGTATAGCATAAATGTTCATAATTTCAAAACAGCTTAGTGGCTGCTGTCACCATTTAGACTGATGGCAGAAGGAATGAAGGACATAGCAGTCTGTTCTCCTGTGGGGGGCGCAATATACCGCTGACCTGAGGTCAGTATAGAGAATTCATTGTCCAGAATGTGGTCTGCTGGGCTAATAATAATAATGTTTGCCTTGATGGAACGATGGAAAACTTACAGCTGCATGAGAAGGTAGTAATGAGTTCGACTCTGGTAGAAATCCTCCAGCCCTATGATGTTATCATGTTTGATCCTGGGGAAACAAACGACTGTGTTTTAGACCCAGGAAAACACTTTAGAAACGCATCCGATGAAAGAGCGGTGGAGCTACTGTGCCTCTGCCTTACGTTCATGAGCGTTTGAGGGTGAGGAACTTACTTCCTCAACACGGCGATCTCGTTCTCCAGGTTGAGGTCTCTCTTCAGCTTCTTCTTCACACACTTCATGGCGAACAGCTTCCCCGTCTTCCTCTCCCTCACCATGAAGACCTCGGAGAACGCGCCCCTACACACACACACGCACGCACGCACGAACGCACACACACACACACACACACACACACACACACACACACACACACGAGTGATGGGTGAGGGTGATTATGCAGTTGTTTTGGTCAAGCAAGATGGGACAAGTGAACAGCTCTGCTGCTGAGAGCAGATGACTCTTCCTTGATCAGGACACGGCCGCTCAAACGTCCGTCACATTCGTGTGGTGGCGTGTGACTCTCGTGACTCAACACTGAGCCCGCTCGCAGGAACACAGAGGCTCAATCTACCACACATTTAACAAAAAAACAGCCTCGCTTAGTGCCAAATCAGTTACTGTACAGTAGAAGGAATTTCTGATGCTCTTTTTGCTCAGATTGATATTGGCTGACAACAATGCAGGTGTGAATACTGTGGGATAAGGTTAAATTCAATTCTAAGAGTAAGGTAGTGTGACTTAAGGGCCCAGGCTTAATTTCCTATGTTCTTCAGCGGCCATGCTATCTTCAGCGTCGTCTGGGAATAGCTGTCCTGCCAGCAGGATTAGGCCCTTTATCCCTTACGCAACGGAAAGTGAAGCTGCCTCAGGGCTGCAGGTGGACAGGCAATCCATACAGGCCAAGCCCCAGCTCCTAAAGGCCAAGCCCCAGCTCCTAAAGGTCAAGCCCCAGCTCCTAAAGGTCACGGGCCAAGTTACGCTGGGATTACGGGTTGAGGGAACAAGAGCAAATTCGCAATAGATGCGATCGCGTGGGTGGGGACATTTTTGTGGACCAATCAACCAACAGACAGAGCGAGTTACAGAGTTATGGTGCGTTCGTTTGTGGTCGGACGTGGCAAGTCGCAAGTGACAAAATACCTACCTCCGACCTGTGTGCATTCGAGCTATAGCGAATGATATGATGATGATATGATATGATACTGACATCAGCCGGCAACTGGGGGCTGAGAAACATATCTGAATTTGCGACGAGGAAGTGCGAGTTCATGCAACGTTTCATTTAATCATTCCTAGTAGTAAGTCACAATTTGCCACCTCCCAGTTACAAACGAACGCACCATTACAGTATAGAGCTGCTGGTCGCAGCTGAGAAGCAGAGCACTGCCCCCTGCCACTTCTGTTTAGCCACTGATAAAACAGGCCCAAATGAAATATCAATGAAATGAGACATAGAATACCTTTTTCTCTCTTGTGTTCTGCATTCTAGTTCAGGGCTTCAGTCAATTTCATGCATCTCTTGGGCTGACAACCGCTCCGATACCAGCTCAGGGACATAGACAGCATGAAAGCCCTTCTTTTACTTTGAAGAAATCCCATAATACTTAATATCCCATACACATAATAGATCATAATTAGGAGTCTCAAGAGGGGTCATCAATCAAATAAGATTCATGGAGCTGAAACTGATGGCGTGTCAGAGACTTTGTATTTGCCAGTTTCTGTATTTGTATATTAAAGATGAACACCATAGACAATAGACGTACAGTAGATTACAATGAGAGCCGATTTTCCAACCAGGATAAGGGAAAAGCACATAAAAGAAGATAAATCATATTCAGCATCTCTAGTGTTAATGAGTCACCTGGACACAGCCAGGTGTTCAGGCAGGGCTCTGGAAACTGAGGCACTATGGGACTAGGAACAGGCTGGTGTTGTTGTTGTTGGATGATGAGTCCCAGCGGGTGCTGCTCTATTAGGCTACAGACGCCCCACTCCCCCGAGTCCCCTGACTCCCAGTGACGGAGCTGGGACAGGAAGGAGGAGGACACTGGGGAGGGACAGGAAGGAGGAGCACGCTGGGGAGGGACAGGAAGGAGGAGGACAGGAAGGAGGGACAGGAAGGAGGAGCACACTGGGGAGGGACAGGAAGGAGGAGGACACTGGGGAGGGACAGGAAGGAGGAGCACACTGGGGAGGGACCGGAAGGAGGAGGACAGGAAGGAGAAGCACGCTGGGGAGGGACAGGAAGGAGGAGGACACTGGGGAGGGACAGGAAGGAGGAGGACACTCGGGAGGGACAGGAAGGAGGAGCACACTGGGGAGGGACAGGAAGGAAGAGGACACTGGGGAGGGACAGGAAGGAGGAGGACACTCGGGAGGGACAGGAAGGAGGAGGACACTGGGGAGGGACAGGAAGGAGGAGGACACTGGGGAGGGACAGGAAGGAGGAGGACACTGGGGAGGGACAGGAAGGAAGAGGACACTGGGGAGGGACAGGAAGGAGGAGGACACTGGGGAGGGACAGGAAGGAGGAGGACACTCGGGAGGGACAGGAAGGAGGAGGACACTGGGGAGGGACAGGAAGGAGGAGCACGCTGGGGAGGGACTGCTGCAGTATGACATCTTCCTCTGGAAACACAGCAGTCTAGCAACTCCTTGGTGTGCGCTCAAAAGACGTGGCAAACAACCATTATTAGCTCCACCCAGGGAGTCCCGCAAAAACGACCAAATCGATTTTCATGAAACTGTGGTGGAGAGGTGTACCATGGGCCAATTTAGAACTCATTACATTTTGGAGTGGGTGATCCACGAATTAAAACAAAACTTTGAGCGAAGGGGTTTGGACTGGCGGGTGCGGGGGGAGAGCCCGGAGTGCAACCCCCCCCCCCCCCCCCCTCCCCCGACTCATTAGTGAGGTCAGTCTCCTCTCAGCCCAACAACACCTACAATACGGTACCCCTAGCCTGACGTCTACTGACTTAACACTACCTACAGTACCCCTGGCCTGACGTCTACTGACTTAACACTACCTACAGTACCCCTAGCCTGACCTCTACTGACTTAACACTACCTACAGTACCCCTAGCCTGACCTCTACTGACTTAACACTACTACCTACAGTACCCCTAACCTGACCTCTACTGACTTAACACTACCTACAGTACCCCTGGCCTGACCTCCACTGACTTAACACTACCTACAGTACCCCTAGCCTGACCTCCACTGACTTAACACTACCTACAGTACCCCTGGCCTGACCTCTACTGACTTAACACTACCTACAGTACCCCTGGCCTGACCTCTACTGACTTAACACTACCTACAGTACCCCTGGCCTGAACTCTACTGACTTAACACTACCTACAGTACCCCTGGCCTGACCTCCACTGACCGGACCCACACCATTACACCAGGGGCACTATTTTCTAACCCAAAGCACTCAGAGTAAGAGTGTAATTATTGACTGTCAATGACCTATCATCTCCTAATGCTCTCTACTGTACAGTATTTCATCCAAAACTGAAATGCACTGTGTTGGTTTATAGCTGTGTCTGTCATGGAACCATTACTATTGTAAGATCCAGTTACACCTACTGTACAGTACATACAGTAACTTATCTGTGCAGCAATGAGTCATGGTGTCATCTCTGTCTCTAGTATTGTGCTTTCACATCACAATTCCATGAAAGGCTGGTTAAAGAGCACATGATGGCTCGTATAAAAAGTCTGCTATTGTATGAAATAATTCCGCGATTGACGTTGAAGCATGCGGTAAGAGGCCTGCGCTTGTGAAGCAGCCAATCTCTGTGAAGCCTCTGACTGCTCTGAAGTTCCACGTTCACTGGCTGAGATTCCACTTTGAACAATACAATCTGAACAGAACAGACATCTGTTTGAAGCGGGGCGAATGTAACACCATGGCCATTAGTTAAATAATATAACACACCAAATACTTTCATTTAGCTGCAAGCGGACACAAATCAACAGGAGGATATGCGTGAGGCACAGGGAATGAAACACACTATTCATAAAGTGACATATGTGTCATATTACACTGAACCTTCCGGTAAAGGTGCGAGCGGTCGGACATTTTACATTTGCAGTAACCGTCTGACAGGCAGATATGCAAATCTTAACAGCAACACTTGCAGATGCTTCCAATGAATAGAGTCTGAAGTGTTAAAGGGCCACAGTCACTCTTTCAGTTGATATTTTATTTGGATTAAATGCTTAAATTCTGTGTTGCCTTTTTAAAATTACCTCCACTGTAGCTGTTTCCTATATATGTGAAATACCGCAGCAACATCGCGGCAAAACTTCAAAGTGCAACGTCACTGGACTTCAAAGGGTGGATCACTGGAAGCGTCTGCCCTTTGAAGATAAGCCGCAATTTTACCCATATATAGAAAACAGCTAAACTGACGGTGATTTTAAAAAGGTGTTCACACAGAATTTAAGCAGTTAATCCAAATAATAGAACGAAATAGAAATAAAATAGAGACAGACGTGACTGTGCCCCTTTAACAGTGGACTATAAATGCATTGATAAATAGCAAGGTGTACCACTAGGGCCAGCGGCATATGTTAATAGGGTTATTAACTATTTTAATCACTGATATTCTAATTAACTATTTACTTTTGAATAAATGCTTACATTTTTTGACCAATATAGATACATCTAAACTAGAAAAGCCCACTCCACATACACATTCAACAACTGTACATGCTGACGACATGCATCATGGGTGGGGGACGACAGGTTCACTGTGCACTTGTTTACTGTTGACCCCACGACCTCCCCACTCAGGAAGAGCTGACTGGATTACTCACTGGTCTGACAGAAATGAGGTCAATTTGAATATAGCAAGGCCTATGCAAAATGCAGAGATCTTGTTAGAGTTAAAATCTACGATCTAAACCAAAGATTTCAATTTCATCTTTAGAAGTTGCATCTAAAAACAGCAATGTTGTCGGAGGCCACCATGGTCAAATCAGGACTGCCTGGGAACACCTTGTGTGATTCTCACACTTATTTAAGTCAAGGATATTAACGAAAAAACAGATCCGTCTACAAGAGAAGGGAGAAGTTAAACACATCCTGTAGTTTCATTGAGGATTTGCAAGCCGTTTAGTGAATGATCTGCTCAGCTGTGCTGGCAGACCAGACGCCATATGGGGAGGTGAGCTTCCCCGTGGAGGGATCGGACTTGACACCAGGAAAGGTCTCGTCATGTCTCTAAGACACCTGTAAAGGTCTCGTCATGTCTCTAAGACACCAATAAAGGTCACTTCATGTCTCTAAAACACCAGTAAAGGTCTTGTCATGTCTATAAGACACCAATAAAGGTCACATCATGTCTTTAAGACACCAATAAAGGTCTTGTCATGTCTCTAAGACACCAGTAAAGAAGGTCTCATCATGTCTTTAAGACACCAATAAAGGTCTCGTCATAAGACAACAGTAAAGAAGGTCTCATCATGTCACTCCAATCAAAGCTGTTATCGGTCCTTCATCTCAGCCACTGTGTTGTGGGTCTCCAGTGAGGGCACACCAAATGAACCATTTTTTAGGTTGTAATTAATCTCCATAAATGTTCAGTTCAGTAATCTAATGCCAAAATAAAATGATTATGATTTCAAAAGGATTTTTTTTTTTACAGAGAGCCTTTTTCAGTGATACGAGCCAGTAGCTTCTGTATGGTCATTGCTTGTAATGTCCTGAGTTCAAATCCACAGTCTCAGAGCCTTACTGACTACAGTAGGTACTAATCATTGCCTTTCTCCTGGTTGGGTTGATGTGTACTTACGATCCAAGCTCGTCCATGAAGTCAAACACCTCCTGGATGTTGTCCGTGTCCTTCTTCCATTCGCCCTCTTTACGACCCATGTCGGCCGACGCTTCGACAGGGATTTCTGTCAGAGAACACGAGGAATCATTTAACATCAGTATGCAGAGCGACTAAAAACTCCTTCCTCTCACATGGCCGGTGTTGTGTATTTACATACATATTCTGCACGCTGCTTCAAGCAAGTTGAGTCACAATAATCCCCTGTGCACACATACTGTACTCTGTGAATATAATCCCCTGTGCACACATACTGTACTCTGTGAATATCCCCCTGGATTATAGAGCTTCCCACGGTCATGAGAACCACGGCGCGGGAACGCGGTGTGAAGGTCAGCTAAACCGTTGTCATCATCGGTTGACCAGCGGTCAAAGGGCTGTCACATCCACGCCATCACATTCACAAAGCTTTGCTTCTATTATTCCACTGCAAATTAACTATTTAATTGTCGAACTGAGCTAAGAATTTGGATAAGGTATTTAAGCCAATCAACCCAAATGGTCTGAATTGGATTAAAGGTGAGTGTGCAGGTAGCCTCGGTCTGCTTGGCCTCGTTTCTCTTACATAAGGGATTAGTGACTCTTGATCTGGACACCGGACCTTTCTGCAGTCAGAACAGTCACTCCAGGTCAGACATGCACACCAGCTGGTCCACAACTGGAATACATGTTCCCCCGAAAAGTCCTGACTCCTACTTGACTGAATGCACAACCAATTAGTGGCCTGTAAGTAACATGATCTTCCTGAGAGAACCTCCTGAAATGAATCCCAATAAACATTCAAATAAATAACCAAGCAAGAAAGTCTCTTGCACACCTGAATCAAATCTCAGTGACAGGTGGAGTAGATACTATGGAAAACAGCAACTCTTCACTTGCTCGACAATTCCAATTTGATACACAACATTTCTTGTGAAAGGAAAAGTGAATCTATTCTGTACATGTCTATCCCTAAGTCTTCTCCTGTCTTTTATTGGCTAATCTGACTGACTGATATGATCCTATAAGCCTCCTACGTCAGTGTGGCATTATCCTGTACCACAAACCAAAGGCAGAAATGCAACTCATCGCCATGCACAGTAATCCCGAGAGACCAGACAAACATCTCCACCTTCCGACAACATAAATTCAATCTGAAAACGGCCTATGTTGTGCACCGTTTTGCTATGGTTTCAGGGACTCAAACTATTGGTTGAAACAAAGCTACGCCCTAAAGACTTTGGATTGGTTGAAACCTGAACAAAGCTACGCCCTAAAGACTTTGGATTGGTTCTGCAATACAGCTTGTTTGTTTTTACTCTATTGTTTGTTTTTACCCCGTATTAACTCTTAACCTTCTGCACCACCTGCACTCGACCTCCGATTGTTCCACACATCTCAACAGCACACACATTGCACGCTATATATATCGCTCATTTATTACACCGCACTATATTCTGTATTAAGTCATTTGAATTGTGCCTCTTTTTATTGGTTGTATTGTATTTGCACTGTATTTTGCATTTGCACTGTAAATATTGAATTTGCTCTGCCATCTTTCTACTGCCCTGTCCATGTCGTCTTCATCATATTATGCCAAATTACCGTAGTCAGATTCCAATTATGTGTTAACCAGGTACATGGCGAATGAAGGATCTTGAATTTAATTATTTCCGCTCACTTGCGATGAAATCTGAATGAGTCCTCCAAGCCTCTATTTGAGCGAAGCGTTTGACTCGAGTCTAATTGCACAGTAATGCCTTACATTTCATCTGAACAATTCTGTGCAAGCAGATGATCACCATCTCTATATAATTAGATAGATCACCTAGACCTAGACCTTAAAGCTTTTTGAGCCTTCAACCACACAGAATTGCTGCTCCGCGGTTGTTTTCGTGATCGATATCGTCACTTCCACTGTGTTTTTAGCTGCGACCAGCAGCTGTTTCTACTGCGCTCATCAGAGTGGGCTGCAGCATCCCTCGCTCTGCAGCACGAGTCGTTGACAGTGTGCCATATCCTCCCCATCAAATCCCTATAGCCTCACCCTGACAATCCTAAATATCTTTACAGGTTATTCTCATTAAATAATCCTAAATATCCGGTGCGCATAACTTCAAGCGTGCCTGTCAGTCTCCAAATTATGCTCAGAATGCAAATGAGGCTTAATTACCTGTTTATGATGAAAAAAATACCTCAAATCTGATGTTCAACAGGTCACGTCTCGTGAATAAGGAATGATTGCAGGCCTATCCAAGACGTTAGGTGCGAAAGCATGAATAAGAAGAGATGCCGTTTCTTATTTTTACTTACCAAGAGACAGTGCGCTGTAAATGCCCTGCTCCGACTCTCCAGACGGAAGATTGTCGAGAACTGGACAGATTACTTCGTCAGGAGCCACGGAAATAACAGTCAGGTCGGAGTTTAATTCCGTGAGAGCGGGGAGGGGAGGGGCGAGAATCTCACAGGTGCCCATTGAGATTTCTGTGCTCAAACTGCTGTTGCTTGATAGTTCACCACTGCATCCTTGAATCCAGTGCGCAAGTTCGCAATGGTAAATATTGCGCAGCTTGTGCGCGCGCGCACTTGCAGATGATAATTATTCAATCAAGTCATGATCAGGGAAGCTACACAGGTCAACTATTAACGTAGCCGATGGTCCGCAATGGCAGATGTGAACAGATGTGTAGGTCACCTGGGATAGGAAATTATAATCCCCATCAGGTGTGATGGTAATTTCATGCCATAGCAATACACACCAACAAACAACAGTGTGAAAGTCAAGCACTACTGGATTATTGCAATAGGATGTACAGAATGATATCTGAACCTATCACAGATGAGCATGATGTACAGAATGATATCTGAACCTATCACAGATGAGCATGATGTACAGAATTATATCTGAACCTATCACAGAAGAGCATGATGTACAGAATGATATCTGAACCTATCACAGAAGAGCATGATGTACAGAATGATATCTGAACCTATCACAGATGAGCATGATGTAAGACTCTCTTGCAACACACAATGCAGAACCAAGATACGAGCCAGGGCGCCAGTATACATCACAATATGACCCACAATGCAGCTCTGCATCACAGGCAGGAGCGACTTCATTTGTAGGGGGGCCGTCCATGTAAAGATGAAGACCTTGTTGTTCACACTGTTCAGACACGTCATACAGTTAAGGTTTAAAACTCATGAATGACAGCGTGGTCCTGTAAGACTGGATGGACAGTGGGACACTAACAGCTCGTTTCCAGTAAATCACTCCGCTCACCTACTAGCCTGGTCAAGTTACCCAAGTCCTGACAGAGCAGGGTGGGGATGGACAGAGAGGAGCAGGGTGGGGATGGACAGAGAGGAGCAGGGTGGGGATGGACAGAGAGGAGCAGGGTGGGGCAGGACAGAGAGGAGCAGGGTGGGGATGGACAGAGAGGAGCAGGGTGGGGATGGACAGAGAGGAGCAGGGTGGGGATGGACAGAGAGGAGCAGGGTGGGGGTGGACAGAGAGGAGCAGGGTGGGGATGGACAGAGAGGAGCAGGGTGGGGATGGACAGAGAGGAGCAGGGTGGGGATGGACAGAGAGGAGCAGGGTGGGGCAGGACAGAGAGGAGCAGGGTGGGGATGGACAGAGAGGAGCAGGGTGGGGATGGACAGAGAGGAGCAGGGTGGGGATGGACAGAGAGGAGCAGGGGGGGGGGGGTGGACAGAGAGGAGCAGGGTGGGGCAGGACAGAGAGGAGCAGGGTGGGGGTGGACAGAGAGGAGCAGGGTGGAGCAGGACAGAGAGGAGCAGGGTGGGGATGGACAGAGAGGAGCAGGGTGGAGCAGGACAGAGAGGAGCAGGGTGGGGCAGGACAGAGAGGAGCAGGGTGGGGCAGGACAGAGAGGAGCAGGGTGGGGATGGACAGAGAGGAGCAGGGTGGGGATGGACAGAGAGGAGCAGGGTGGGGCAGGACAGAGAGGAGCAGGGCCAGGTCAGGGGCAGCTGGGTCAGGGTAAGACAATACAGACAGGGCAGCGCATCTGTTGCATAATCTGTACACAAACAAATAAAGGGCCACCTTTGAGGTCGGCCATCTTGTCATTTTAAACACTGCAAGGTGCTGCCCTGTACAGCAATGCATGCTCATATCTGATAGGTCCAGCTGCTCTGTGCACCAACACATGCTCATTTCTGATAGGTCCAGCTGCTCTGTACACCAATGCATGCTCATCTCTGATAGGTTTAGCTGCTCTGTGCACCAACGCATTCTCATCTCTGATAGGTCCAGCTGCTCTGTACACCAACACATGCTCATCTCTGATAGGTCCAGCTGCTCTGTGCATCAACACATGCTCATCTCTGATAGGTTCATCTGCCCAGCTAGCTCAGTCGATAGAGCAAGAAACCCTGAAACTCTTACATGGTACCTGTATCATGTACATACCAAACATGCAAGATTTATTTATTTAAATCCTTATTAACATTTCCAGTTGTTTCATAATGACGATTCCCTCAACGTGGCAATGCATACTGATGGCTGTAATATTGACTTTGTCAACTGTGATGGCAATGACAGCTCTACTGATGGAGCACAGCACACACTAGTAAGTATTGTTATGATGAACGTATTTAGTTTGAACTTATTTTTTGTCAGTTTGTCTTTGCAAAACCTCTTATCCTAAATGTGTCTGGCTCTGTTTCTGGCTGACGGGCGGAGTCTGACCGCCCTATATAATAGGGTTGGTCTCTTCCTCAGTCCCCCCCTCTGTAATTGTTGTGAGTGGCAGGCAGCACAGAGAGCAGTGGTGTCAGATTTCACTCATGAGAAAAAGAGACTTGCTCCCTGTCACTCGCTCGTAGAGAGGCAAGTGAGTCAGCGGGCGCAAATTAACATGGCTGCCACTCAACATCAACATAAACAGGAAGTGAGGTCTGCTTAACGCATCATCCCTTTGACATTCTACTAAAATTCTTCCCTGACCTCTCTCAACAAGATGATCGAGCAAGCTGCTGGAAAATGTTTGTCTATTGGTTAAGAACATATACAGAGCAGTAAACATGGGCTAGATACTTCAGAAGACAGACATGACTAACAGGAGAGTGCACAAATAGTTACTGTGAAGTTGCCTACATGGTAGGCCATTGTGTTAGCTATCCCTGTCATCTCTAATATGATATTAAAGTGAATCATAACAAAGCACAGTAAGCACTTAGCAGAACAGCCTCATAGAGAGTGCCGCAAAGCAGGGGTGGGGAGACAGAAAGCAGAGAACCATGGTTAAATATGTGTACATGTCCAGATAAGTCTTACTTCATCACCTATAGGGAAGTGCATAAGACAGGCAATGATTTGTCCAGAACTATCAAAAGAACAGCTGTATGTACGCCTATCAGCCATAGATAATATTCTGTCACTCAATCATACTGAAACAGCACATGTGTTCTTGCTTCCAAATTTCCTTGAAAAAGGACAACAAAGAATGTACCTAGAGTGAGTCTGGAGGTGGCAGAGAGGACCAGTCTTGTATAACAGAGTGGACGTCTTGAAGTGTATGACTCTGCAGGTCCTGAGCTGGCCTAATTGATCTGTTCCAGAGTGCTGCTCTACTAGGTGACATAACATCTCGTGCCAATCCTATTCTGTGACAACAGGCTAATAGTCCTGCATCACCATGGCTCAGTTTCACACGGTGACACAGAGATGCATGCTGGCCGAGATCACTAACAGGATTGACAATTGTGCAGCAACTATCAGATAACCGAGGTCAACAACCAAGTTTCAGCTCTGCAAAGGAACTAACTCCTGCAGAGGCAGAGAGAAACCAGTTCTCTCTCACAGCCATTCATCTGAGACAGGAATAAAACCCCAGCTGTCATGGGAAGTACAAATGCAGGGCATTACCTCACTGGAGAGAGGGAGGAGAGAGAGAGAGGGAGAGGGCGAGGGAGAGAGAGAGGGAGAGAGAGAGAGAGAGAGAGAGAGAGAGAGAGAGAGAGAGGAGAGAGAGGGAGAGAAGTGAACCACATCCAAATATAAGTCATCATGTATAAGCCACCACTGGCGGTCCACGACGAGCAAGTTTAACCATTTGTTTTTACCAATCCCAAAACATAATACTTGATTTATTGAATCTATATTAAATTATGCAGGTTGGTATGTTAATATCAAAAGAAGAGGAGGAATAAATATATAAGAGGAATAAACATTTGGAGATGTTTAAAACATTTAATTTTGGGGCTTTTTGAGATGCTGATTGTAACCCCTCAGAGCTGTTTGTACGCCCCCTTGTGGCGAGGACTAGGAATAACAGTGGCAACAACAACCTGACATGACGCTGTGGATCCAAAGCAGGTGAAATATGATGACGGAAACACAAAGCAACATTACAATACCAGGTTTTAAATATGCCGTACTAAAACTGATATTAGTAGGGCTGAAAGGTGACTGTGTAGCCAGAAGTAAATAATATGCGTGTCAGTTCAATCATTCTACTGAGGCACAGGAGAGAGGATGAAAGTGCATAAACTTTATTTGATATACTGTGAAGTCCTGACAGGACAAACATGGCAGCGTTGAACAATAGATACTGTACATAAGTCTGCATCTCACTCACAATTAAACTTTGTACTTGGGTATACTGTCAACACATGGAGATTTGCAAAAGTGAAATGAAGAATGGCTGTAATAACAATAATAATAATAGTAATAATATGCTACAGCAGATTGAGAACCCTGTCACCCCAGTCTGCTTCCCTTCCATTCAGTAGCACATCCAAAGGAAGCCAAGATGGCGCCGTTACCACACCTTTACTGAAGCCAGTCGACTGTGTTTTGGGTGGGTGACAAACCCAGCACTGGTTCCTGGAGGAGTGTATGGTTTACCCCTGAGATAGTAGTAGCTATCAATGTAGCATGCAAGCAAACACAAAGTACGGGGAACAACTCTGTGCTAACAAAATGAAACCCTTAAATAATAATAATGACAATAGCAATACTAGTAGTAATAATGATACTTTTAATCTAATATCAATAATCTCATATGCTTTTATCCAAACATAATATTTCTCAGAGCCACATAGTTGTCATACTAAACAGAGACTTTTACAGTTGACAAATATTCAACATAGAATTGCAAAATGGACTGTATGTGTCTGTACGTGTTGTGCGTGTACACTAATTCAAGCTAACACAAGAAAATAAACATGGATCCATTTCAAACACCCCCTGTGTTAAGAACCAGGCTCCAGGTGATCGCTGTCTGACCCGGGGGCTGGTCCTGGGTGGCGGTGGCTGTAGGGTCAGCTGGTCTCCAGGTGACCGCTCTCTGACCCGGGGGCTGGTCCTGGGTGGCGGTGGCTGTAGGGTCAGCTGGTCTCCAGGTGACCGCTCTCTGACCCGGGGGCTGGTCCTGGGTGGCGGTGGCTGTAGGGTCAGCTGGTCTCCAGGTGACCGCTCTCTGACCCGGGGGCTGGTCCTGGGTGGCGGTGGCTGTAGGGTCAGCTGGTTTCCAGTGGGCTGGGGGAGAGCAGCTGTCTGCAGGTCCGCCCTCAGTCCTCTGGATGTGTCCAGTCAACGAGCCTCAGATGTCCAGCGTCTAGTCTCTCTAAGGACGATGTCCCAGCGTCTAGTCCAGGACGATGTCCCAGTGTTTAGTCGAGGACAATATCCCAGCGTTTAGTCCAGGACAATGTCCCAGCGTTTAGTCCAGGACGATGTCCCAGCGTCTAGTCCAGGACAATGTCCCAGCGTTTAGTCCAGGACGATGTCCCAGCGTCTAGTCCAGGACAATGTCCCAGCGTCTAGTCTCTCTAAGGACGATTTCCCAGCGTCTAGTCCAGGACGATGTCCCAGCGTCTAGTCCAGGACGATGTCCCAGCGTTTAGTATCTCTTAGAGTCAGATGATGTCTGATTTCCCCTCTGGGGACTCTCAGGTCTGGGACATCAAATGCATACTTGGGAGAAATACCTTTGACTGCACATCTTTGGCTTCGCAAATGTTCTGTAGGATAACATCTTCTGGGTTTGTGAGCAGCAATTTTCTTCTTAATACATGTACAGTATGTGTGTTGAAGTGTCCCAAGTGTGTGTGTGTGTGTGTGTGTGTGTGTGTGTGTGTGCTAGGGATGTCACGATACCAAAAATGTAGTAGTCGATACCAATAGGTATACGGAGACTGGGGACGGTTGTAACACTTTTTGTATTTCTTTCAGTTACTCAGAGACTATTTGGACTAGACCAAGCATTTTAAACTTACATCTGTCTGTTAATTACCTATACCATTTAAAGATGGTAACATATGACATATCATTTGCAATATTTATTTGAATGGAAGAAGTTAGATGTTGCGACAGTAGCAACACTATATAGGGACGGTTGCAACATGTTAAAAATCTTCAATTTCACTAATTAACTTGCTTTTTGTCTCAGTGAGCATAGTATTCTGGAAATATGTAGTTTTAAAATAATATTACAGTATTATTTATTTAGCAATATTTAACAAATAACAGTTATTGAGTTTTGTTTGTTTATGCATGGAACATAAGCCTACATTGAGTCAATGTAGAGATGCTATTCAATCTCTCCATATTAGACATAGGCTATAATGGCATAATATTAATAACTTTTGCTACTTTTGCCAGCGTCAGCCCAGGACACGCACCTTTGACAGATGACCCCACAAAACTTGCTCTCCAGTGCAAAGAATGCATGCATTACCAGTCAATGTGTATTTACAATGATGATAAAATGTTTGTCACTTTACCTCGATTTGCTGTGTGTGCTATGTTTATAAAGCAAGCAATTATCCAGTTCGATACAGGAGATAGTTCAACCGTTTACTCTGCCACACACACTGAGAACGCATACACACTCACCTCACACTACACAGCAGCTGATTCCACAGCAACCTACACACTATTGTTTGTGTCAATTCTGTCAAAGCTGCAACTGGTGTGAGCATAACCTGTATGTCTCCATTGTCGAGGGAGAAAAGGGGTGGGATAGCCGGGTAAACTAGACTCATCGCAAAAAAAACGTTTTGAAACGTTTTTGTTTTTTCGCGATGAGTCTGGTTTACCAGGCTAGAGGAGGGCAGTAGACTCGGATGCTCGACAGACTGTTCGGTATGTATCGGATACTAAAAAGAGTCGTTCAAAAAGATTTGTTCGTTCATTTTCGCCCATCACTATTGAACTGAGTAGCACTAGCCAAACTGCCAAAAACTTTTTTTTTAATCCTTTTTGGTTCATTTTGGTACAGTAAGTTACCATCAGTACTCTAGTTTATAGTGGTACAAAATAGATTAATGAAATCGGAAAATAATTGCATCCCTGGTACCTACGGTACTGGAAAAAAACGAGTACCATCACATTTTCAGAATTTTGGCATCGACTGGTACCGAAGTATCGCTTCTTGTGACATCCCTTGTGTGTGTGCGTGTGTGTGTGCATGCGTGTGTCTGTGCACGAGCGTGACCCTCACGCCCAGTGCACCTGTGCTCCTGTGGCTGTCTGTCTCTTGGTCTCCATCAGCGTGACCATGTGCTGCTCCTCCTCCAGCTCCTTCAGCCTCCTCTCCTCCAGGAACGCCACCAAAGAGTTCCTCATGTCCACCACCCCCAGCAGCTGCTGCAGCGCCTGCTCCTCCTCCACACGCTGCTCCTCTGTCTTCTCAGAGTCTGACACACACACACACACACATACACACACAATCAGTGGCGCCGTACGAGGGAGTTAGGGCCTGTGACTGACAGGGGCCCTAAAAAAAATATTAGAACCCTAATAATATTATAATAAAATAAATATTAGAACACTTTTTTCAATATCATCATCTTTAATGGAAGTTATTTTACAATGTACTGATAAAACTAACGGTTTATTTTTCTTTTCTTGTTTTTGGCAAAAAGTAAACATCCAGAGAGCCAATTGCCCCCCCCTCTATTTACATGAAATGGTGACGCGAACGGGACTTGCTAGCAGTGAATTGCGAGTGAGGAGTGTCGGTGTGGAGCATATGTCTCAGCTTCCTAAAGAAAAATCTGGCTTCCAAAAACGTTTTTGTATGGCAGGTTTGATGGTTTGCGACTGGCTGAGATTTACATAAGCTAGTAACTTTATGCAGGTTAGCAATAGTTAGCTAACAAACTGGTAACATTGCCCTAACTTTAGCCTATATGGCCAAGCTGGCTGGCTAGCTAGCTGGCTACGATTCATAGGCCTACCTAGGCTGTTGACTCATCAGGGAGAATATTCAATGAGAAAGGTGGGCTATAGGAGAATAAATATTTGAAAGCAATACAAAATGCCTTAGAGCCTTAATGCATTCCATTATATTTTTAATTGTCATCTGGTGCCTGAATTAAAAGTTTTCTTTTAAATAAACAAATTTCCACCGTAAACTGATGCAAAAAAGTCTCAAATTGGTGCATAAAAATTCACCAGAATGCAGGAAATTCAGTGTGACCTCAACATTTTTTGGGGGAGCTCACCTGTTAAAGCTGAGTGTACATAACACTGAGCTAAACGTGTTAAGGTTGTGTGTACATACCGCTGAGCTCCATGTGTTTAGGTTGAGTGTACATACCGCTGAGCTCCACGTGTTAAAGCTGAATGTACATAACACTCAGCTCCACGTGTTAAGGCTGTGTGTACATACCGCTGAGCTAAACGTGTTAAGGTTGAGTGTACATACTGCTGAGCTAAACGTGTTAAGGTTGAGTGTTAAGGTTGAGTACATACCGCTGAGCTCCACGTGTTAAAGCTGAATGAACATAACACTCAGCTCCACGTGTTAAGGTTGTGTGTACATACCGCTGAGCTAAACGTGTTAAGGTTGAGTGTTAAGGTTGAGTACATACCGCTGAGCTCCATGTGTTTCCTGAGCTCCATCTCCAGCATGCTCTGCTTGTCCTCCAGCTCCAGCTGTCTGGACCTGCAGGAGGGAGACGGACCCCAGCTGAGCACGGCTGTTCTGAGCTCCCAGAAGCCCTTGCTACGGCAACAACCTTCTGAGGCCAAGCTATGATATTCGTGGACACCAATGAGAATCTGGTCGGAGTTCAACCAAATGCTGATTGGTCCTCGTGGATAGTGGGCTGTGCAGAGAGGCTGATTTGGCCTCTGATTGGTCTCTGATTTCCACTTTTCAAGTATTTCTAGCGAGTCCTGCACTCTAACGAGCTGTGGGCATATCTGACAGTGTGATTTACTTGGACACGGAAGTGTATTTCCTAAATGAATTTTAAATGTAGTCCTATCTATACGCTCCTGAAGAAATAATGTTCAAATGCAGCTGGATTTGAAAGGTAGGCTAAGGCGCTGGCTCCGCCCCTCTGCCCAGGTTTTGTGGCGCTTGACTCTGGCAGAGCAGGCTGACCCAGCCTCTGGAGACCTGTCTCTCTCTGGGGGGCCTGTCTGTCTCTGAGAGGCCTGTCTCTCTGTGGGAGGTCTGTCTCTCTCTGGAGGCCTGTCTCTCTCTGGGAGGCCTGTCTCTCTCGGGAGGCCTGTCTCTCTCTGAGAGGCCTGTCTCTCTCTGGAGGCCTGTCTGTCTCTGGAGGTCTGTCTGTCTCTGGAGGCCTGTCTCTCTCTGGAGGCCTGTCTCTCTCTGGAGGCCTGTCTGTCTTTGGAGGCCTGTCTGTCTCTGGAGGCCTGTCTCTCTCTGGAGGCCTGTCTGTCTCTGGAGGCCTGTCTGTCTCTGGGGGGGCTGTCTGTCTCTGGGAGGCCTGTCTGTCTCTGGGGGCCTGTCTGTCTCTGGGAGGTCTGTCTGTCTCTGGGAGGCCTGTCTCTCTCTGGGAGGCCTGTCTCTCTCTGGGAGGCCTGTCTCTCTCTGGAGGCCTGTCTGTCTCTGGGAGGCCTGTCTGTCTCTGGGAGGCCTATCTCTCTCTGAGAGGCCTGTCTGTCTCTTGAGGCCTGTCTCTCTCTGGAGGCCTGTCTGAGCCTCCCACAGACATGTGAACTTAGGGGAATATCTACAGTCCATTAAGAGGCAATGGGGCCAAACAGAGGAATGGTTATGCTGAGAGAAATGGAGTCACTGAATGGATTGGTTATAGCTAACAATAACCACACTGCCTAGGGGAGTCTGCTGCTTGGTCCCTAGAGGCTAATTAGGATCCTTGTGAGTGAAGTTGAGATCTGTAGTGTACTCACGCCAACATGAGGTCCGACTCCTCAGAGACCAGAGCGTTCTTCTGCTGAACCAGCTGGATCCACTGTTCAATCATCTCAGGAGATCCAGCACCACCTGAGGAGAAACAATCAATCAATCAAAGCTTTACAGTGTGTGTGTGTGTGTGTGTGTGTGTGTGTGTGTGTGAGAGAGAGATATATTGTAGAATTGATATAGTACAGGTGACACTGATTTTTTCAAGAGAAAATGCATTACTTGCTCCATTTCATCCGTTTTCAAATCTCAAGGTTTTTGTCTGTCATTTCATGAGACGCGCAAAGGCTACCTGATCAGAGCACCAATAGTGTTCTCAGTGTAACGTTCTCTACAGCGTGTCCAGTGATGACCGTGGGCCGGTGTTAGGAGACGAGGCTCCTGGGAGATCTCACCTGCTTCTCCTCGGAGAGTCCTCTCCAGCACCACCCCCTTCTCCTCCAGCTCCTTAAAGGTCACCTCGATCTCCTCCAGACGTCTCTGGATGGTCTAGAGGGACCGTAGGCAGGAGAGACGTGTTACAGAAGCACCGCCGGCCTCCAAGCCTACATACTCTACCCTCCTCACCCCCGCCGTTATGCAGACCTGCCTGAGATCAGCAGAACGGTACGCGGTGGACTTCGCCGAGGCTTCGGGAACTGATTTGAGAGCAGTGGACTGACCTGGGCCTTGGTGAAGCGCTGCATCTCGCTCATCTTGGCTCGTCTCTCCAGGGTCCTCATCTTCATCAGGTCCAGCTTCTCGGCCTCCAGAGGGTCGGCAGGCACAGACTGGAACCACACACGGAAGAGTGAGGGGGCGGCTAGCCGAAACACCGTGACCCGATGGTCTAAACCTGCCGGACATACGCCCCCCGCTCGCCTACCTTCTCATCAAACAGGTCAATGTCCTCAAGCCCGAACAGATCATCCTCGTCCTCGTCATCATCATCATCATCCCCATCAGCACCATCTTCCTCTGATACTTTGTGACTGTACACAGTGGTTTCTACGGAGACGGAAAGAAATAAGTCATTATTCATTATCAATGTCGCAATAATACGACCGATAAGATAGTCAGGACCATCCACACGCCACATGTCACATTCATACCGTGCAAAACTATATATATAAAAACCATATATACAAACTATATGTATAAAAAACATATATACACTAGAAGTAGTTTGTATGCAGCCTGAGTCCAGCCATGCAGGACAGGGGTATTTATCTACCTGGTCTCCCGGGGCGACGGACCAGGATGCTGAGGCGCTGGTCTCGACCCAGCCTGGGGGACGACAGGTTCCAGGGGGAGAACTTGGAGCGGACCTTGGCGGGCCGGTTCTGGCCCGCCGGCTCCTCCTTCCTCCTGAAGCAGCGCCGGTTCCTGTTCTCCCGGATGTGTCCGGCGGGGCCCCCGCTCCAGTAGCCCTCCTCCTCCTGGCCGTCCGGGGGGCCGGGGCGTCCGGGGCCCGCCGCGGCCGAGGAAGAGGAGCAGGAGGAGGAGCCCCCGGGGGTCTCGGAGTCGGAGTCCTGGCTGAAGCTCAGGTTGACCAGCTGGTCCTTTTCCTCTGCGCTCAGCTGCAGCTTCCGTAGAAACTGCTTGGGCCTGGAGTCGGGGTCGGCCGCGCCGGGGGCCCCGATCCCCTGACCGGCGGCCGGGGACACGTGGCTCTCAGGGGGGGAGGAGGGGGAGGGGGACCCGGGGGCGAAGAGGTGGATGGTGCGAGGTTTGGGTACTGGAGGGCAGGGCTGCGGCCTGGGGCACGGGTAGCGGGAGGGGCGGGGCGCGGGGACAGGGTGGGGCTCTGAGGGGGCCTCCGCACACCACGCCACACCCCTTTCACCCCCCTCGCCTGGCCTCAGCCTCCCCCGGCAGTCAGAGTCTGGGATCGGCTGGGGGGGCTTAGGGCGAGACTCCTGGGGTTCCCCATTAGGGTTCCCCTGTTCCTCAGGGTTCTGATCCAAGGTCCGAGACTCATCTGGGTTCCCCTGTTCCTCAGGGTTCCGGGGCTCAGGGGGTCGCCAGGGAGCAGAGTCCAGCGTGTGTTCAAACTCCTCATCTGAGGGAGAAGAGGTGTGGTCCTCACTGGAGAGACCGTTCTCTGCCTCCACCTCCTCACCTTCTCCACAGACACCCTGAGGGAGAGACCAACACTATTAACCAAATCTTTCTTGAAATGTTTCACTCTTTAAAAATGAACACTGTCAGCGCAAAGCCCTGTTCTAAACTAACCTTCAGCACGTGTCTTTAATCCTCTACAAAGGTAAACAGTAAGCTACTCAATCACACATTTAGTCTTATGACTTTACATCATGTACACTGCGAGTGTATTAAATGAGATGCTTCAACAGGAACATGTATCAGACAGAAGGTAAACCTGGGCTCGGGCGCTAGAAGGGTGTGTGCTGTTCTGACCCACCTGAGTGGAACCAGGTTCCATCCCGTTCCCCAACTCCAGATCCTCAGAGTGCAGCTCGCAGTAGAACATCCCTGAGGAGAACAGAGAGAACATCAAAGCTTGCAGTGTGGAACCGGCACATTGAGATGAATGCCATGACAACCCTTTTATATTTCCTGCCTCAACTACAATCCCTCTTGCAAGGGTAAGCCAATGCTATATGGATTATTTATATCCCTGATAAATAAATTAAACGATGCTCCATTTATCCCAGGAAAAGCAGGTTTCCGCCTCATAGTGTAGAATACATTCTACATTACTACAGGTTCTACAGCTGTTGAAATAGACATGCAAGTAGGCTATTCTACATGTTGTAGAATGTTTTTTGGGTATGTTTATTAGAGATGCTCAAGCACAATAACTGTTAGTCATAGACTCATCTCAGAGAGCAAGACACGTGGTGTTGTGGAACCAACAATTACCACTAATGGAATTCAGTAAAAAAAGGACTCCAAACTGGAAAAGCTCCAACTGTAAATGGACTGCACTTATATAGCGCTTTTATCCAAAGCACTTTACAACGGCCTCTCATTCACCCATTCACACACCAATGGCCTCTCATTCACCCATTCACACACCAATGGCGGCAGCTGCGCCATGCAAGGTGCTAGCCTGCTCATTGGGAGCAATTTGGGGTTCAGTGTCTTGCCCAAGGACACTTCGACATATGGACAGGAGGAGGCGGGATTCGAACCGCCGACCCTACGATCATTGGATGACCCGCTCTACCACTGAGCCACAGCTGCCCCCAACTCTACTCCAAAGAGGGATGAGGCCTAGCTGGATGGAGGGGGGTACGCGGTGCTCACCGGTGGTCTGGCTGAAGGTGTAGCCCCCCAGTCGGAGGGTGCCGCTACATCGGTGGCAGGTGAAGCAGCTCCGGTGGAAGAACTTGCCCTCGGCGCTGATCCTCTCCAGAACATAGACCCTCTGGCCACAGAAGTAACACTCCTCACTGCTACCCGCCGGCAGCACCCCTCTGTGTGGACCAGGACTCTGCTCGCCAACGGGACTCTGCTCACCGCCGGGACTCTGCTCGCCGCCGGGACCGGGGTCGGGGTCCGGTCTAGGCTTCACCTCAGGGGCTGAGAGGGCGACCGCAGGCTGGGGGTCGGGACAGCAGGACAGATGAGCTCTCGTTAGTGTCTTTATTCAGTAGTAGGGCTGGGTTTAAAAAATCGATTCATCGATTCTGAATCAAATGATTCAGAATCGATTCATGAATCCCAAAATCGATCTTTTATTTAATGAATGAATGAATAAATGAAGGTATGAATAGTTCATTAATTCATTCAATGATTCATTCATTCATTCACTTTTGGAAATCAGTATTGATACTCAGCCCTAGTATTGATGTGTTGCATAACTTGGCAGTCAGGTAATTAAGGTTACAGCTAAAAAAAAACAGGTTGTAGTAACACTAACCGAATCAATATTGAATCGAATCGAATTGTGATAATCGATTCTGAACTTTGTGAATCGGAATCGAATCGATTCTTGAAATTCGACTCGATACCCAGCCCTATTCAGTAGTGCAGCATGGCGTCTCCTCCAGCGGTAACGAGCACCCATCAAAACAACAAAAGGTCACATCAGCATGAGACTAGAATCTGCAGTCTAAACACGACACTTACATTCTCCTCATCTCCCATCTCTCGCTGCTTCGCTTCTCTCTTGAGAGACAGTTTATCCTGTGTAGAAGAAATCAGAAACCAGCTGAATGACAGAGGACTTATAAATGAGCAATGATACAGTCGTTGCCTTCAATAAATTAAACTAGCGTTGTAAAACTGTATGGCAATAAACGGTTGTGGATTCTGATTTATGGAGCAAAAACACTGGGAAAGGCCATCAAATGACAACATAAGTGGTCCCTTTAGAGAAAAAAAGAACATTTGTCACCATAATGAAGTTGCTACATTTTCCACAGTATGAAAGTAACACAAGTCCCAATGAAAATGGAGACAGGCCAGTGAATACTGTATAACATGAGGTACTGCGAGTGCCTCTGCATCCAAGGCCAATGTTTCAGTACACACACACACACACACACACACACACACACACACACACACACACACACACACACACACACACACACACACACAAACACACACACACAGACACACATACACACACACACACACACACACACACACACACACACACACACACACAGTGTCTAGATCTATTCTAGTACCTTCATGGTCTGGTCTGGTCTGTGTCTAGATCTATTCTAGTACCTCCATGGTCTGGTCTGGTCTGTGTCTAGATCTATTTTAGAACCTTCATGGTCTGGTCTGGTCTGTGTCTAGATCTATTCTAGTACCTCCATGGTCTGGTCTGGTCTGTGTCTAGATCTATTCTAGAACCTTCATGGTCTGGTCTGGTCTGTGTCTAGATCTATTCTAGAACCTTCATGGTCTGGTCTGGGCTGTTTCTAGATCTATTCTAGTACATCCATGGTCTGGTCTGGTCTGTGTCTAGATCTATTCTAGTACCTCCATGGTCTGGTCTGGTCTCACCGTGAGTCTAGATCTATTCTAGAACCGTCATGGTCTGGTCTGGGCTCACCTTGCGTCTCTGCAGGGAGTTGTGCTTCAGCTTGCTGAGGAAGAACACGGCAGCCTGGGTCCCGAAAAGAGAGCTCGGCTTGTACGGCGTCAGGAGGGCGCCGTGAGGTTCTGCAGCACGGACAAACACACACACACACACACAAACCAGGCTCAGTTTACCCGTGTTAACTGTATAACTTAACACCCCTTTCAGTCTTTTGGGGGCATCTGAGAGCCTTATTTCAAATCTAAGGAAAACCCTCTCAGTCTCGTGCTATCTTCTCCAAACGGATTTTCATTCTCCACATACTGACAGCCTTTTAACCGTCCCCCTATTCGCCACATAGCATCTACAGTAACGGCATGAATTCTCCCCCAGAACATGTCATTCAATGCAACTTGCAACAGCAGCAGCATCGATCCCCTTGAAAACTCAGCTGAGCATCATCCCCTGAGCATCATCCCTCAGGGTCGTCCGCGTCTCCAGCGCTCGGATGAGGTTACAGCCCCCGCGCCACTGTGCTCCCCCCCTGCCGTGAGCACATCTGCCAGCAGAGCAGAGCCTAGAAGCATCATCACAGCGGACGAGCACACCCACCTTCACTTCAGCCAGCTTCAAATGCTACCAGATCTATACTACCCCCCCCCTCTCCGCCCCCAAACCATGCAACAAAGCTATTGTGTTTTACAGAAGTATTCCTTTTAAAAACAGCACTGGAAAAGCCTCCTTTACAGCAGTAATAGTAGATCTGTTTTAGGTGAGGCTAGTCCCACCCAAGCCCCTTTAGCCATGTCCTCATCGTAGCTGTTTGCTTTGCCTGCTGCTGCTTGGCTAAGCAAGAGCAGGGGAGCACAGCAGCCAATCAGGGCTGACTATGAGCACAGCCCCAGCGACTAGCACCAGAGGCATTCTGGGTAATGCTGTTAAAGAGACAATGCCAACACTTTCCCTTATCAACACCAAACGCACGTCAGTGAGGGGAAAAACACCTGACCCCTTTAGAAATAGGTGACTGAAGCTGTGCACTGACCGACTTACGCTAGATTGAGCTGCTTCGCTTTCAACAACAAGAACCACAACAATTGAAAAAGGCTCATCTTATCTTGAATCTGGAATACTATACCAGACTGATATCCAGGCGTATACCACATACAATGAAGTATAATTCATCCCTAACTACAAAATAACCTTATCTTTGCTACTCTATATGTCTCAGTTAAACACATTTCAGTTACCCTCCAGAGAGGAAGTGCCTGTAATACACAGACTATAGCCTACTGTACTATACAATATAAACATGTGTGGATTCCAGTCTGTTCAAACAGAAATGAGACAACTTTAGATCTTTAATAGAGGACTTCAGACCTACTCCCCCGTTCGCTACAGTTCGTTCGTTCGTCTGCCCGTCACACATTTACCCCTCAACTAGGGGTGCTTGCCACAGTTACTTTTACCATTACCAAGACTGCTTTGTACAAAAAATATCTCAATATAGTCTGTTTTATTCAGGGAACCGTCTACTTTCCAAAACCACAGAGTTTAGAGCTTGAGGAGTTTAGTCTTTTTGTGCTTGTTCTAAATTTGAGGATTCTCATAGGTTAGTATAGGGGTTTGGTGCATTGTGGGTATTGGTCCCACCTCTGGTTTCTTGTATATGTTGCTTGGAGACATAATGACATTCAGATGACTGTTGATATCACATGATTCAGAGCCCATATTCTGATATGCCCCTGACCATGCTCCCCAGGGAAGTCCGCTCCATCTCGACCGCCCCCCTCGATGTCCCCACAGACTCCCAACCTAAGGGCCTGACTAACTTCATTATGGCTGGACACATACAGTATAGAGTATGACCTCGTCACGCACTCTCTAATCTATCCCACATGATCGAACTACCTCAATAAAAGTCATCTGATCTACAGTATGTTGTAAAATATTACGACTAGTCACAAGTCTGTCCCTGTCTTCGTCTTCCAGTCTGTCTGCCTGTCGCAGTCTTCCCCGTGCACACTGTCTGCCGGTCTGTGTTGAGTCTTGAGTTAAAGTCTGTTAAAAGACGTTCCTCTCACATGGGCAGGTTGAGTTATTCTTAGGGTTTTATCAATTCTGATGGCAATGTCCGCTCAACGAGTGTGAGGTCACCCGCATGCCATTACGCCGCCAAGAGGCCATGGAGACGGGCGTTGCCATGCCAACACCAACGCCGCTGTTAGTCTTACCTTCAGAGGGCGATCTCTTGGAGAAGGCGTCATGAACCTGGCTGAGGTAGAGGACCATGGACAGCTTGTCTATCTGACCACGGGTGGCCATGTCGCTGGCGGACATGACGGGGGTGATGCCCAGCTCGCTCTCCAGAAGGCTGAAGGCCAGCTGGTTGTTGTGGACGATGTTGGACTCATCCAGGGACGACAGGTCACTGAGGAACAGGAACACTAACAGTTACTCTACTACAATCTCTATTAAACAGAGCCCTAATTGGACGGACAGCAACTGACGTGAAGCTGTGATGGAAGTTGAGATTAAGGTCAAGTTTAGAATGTAAACTGTAGAAATTGCCTCTTAATATTGGAAAGAATGGATTCAATCTGTTCTCATTCGTCCCCTCAGAGTTTGCGTTCAGACAAGCTCAGACGAGCTCAGATACTCACAGGAGGTGTGGTCTGAAGTGGTGAATGAGGGCGCACAGAGCCAGGCCGGACCTCCAGGACTGGGTCAGGTCCTTCACGCTCACCCTCTTGTCTCCGGAGGTGTGCTCCTGACACCATGTCAACAGCTCCTCGTACCGTCCTGATGACTCTGCCCCGGGACACAAGAAGCAGTTCCCTCAGACAGCTCAATTTGTACATTTAAGAAAAAGTTTAAATATAATGTGATAAATAATTATAAAACTTTACTATAATCTATGGAATAATATAATGCTTGAAAATTTCAAGAACTTTTTGTTTTGTCTATGTTTTGCTACTGTTTAAATATTATACTGTTTTATACAGTATTATGATTGAATGTAAAAAGGGCAGGCTTATAAGCTATGGCTTCAGTCTACACCTTTTCAGTCTTATTCCTATGCATTTACATTCAATGTCTATGTGTGGAAATTTCTAAAGACTGAAATAAATTAATACTACTACTACTACAGGCCTCGCCATAGAAACAGCATTATCATCACAGTCCATCAGTCTGGTATCTGGTGTTGCGTCATAGCAGCCTGATGACAGAAGGTGACCACGCTGGCTCCGGCGCCGGGGGCGGGACACTGACCTTGGCGCATCACAGACCACGTGTTGTTCTGCTTCTTGCTGAGCAGAACGGATTTGCGAGAATCTTTAACATCGTACAGATGTTGCACCTTGAGAGAGATGGATGGAGGCACAGATCCGTGTTAACGTTCACGATCAAGGAGCGGTACTCACAATGAGGTCGGACCACAGGAAGCTGTGTACTGCTCGCCAAAAAGCCGGGTCCGAGGGCGGTTTAATCCATCCCAGTATGAGGGGAAAACTCTCCAAAGCCTTTTAATCAATCACTCTCCAGTGTGGACATGAAAAACCCTGCTCACCACTCAAAACAGCACACACTCTATGGCCCGAATATATAATATTTACTAAAATGTCTGAGCAGCGCTGATTTGATTGTGATTACTCAATATCTATTATACTATGATTCTGTAGCGGTCAATTACACAGGATGACCTGCTGCTGACCTGGTTGGTCTTTATAGACGACAGGTTGATGTGCCGGTAGCGAGTGGCGGGGTCGATGCTGAAGGCGCTGTAGTTTCTACCCGTGTTCTCTGGGGTGGTCTGGGACAGGAGCTGGTAGATACTCTCCCTGGAGATTCACAAGGACACACACCTTCAGGGACAGAGCTAGAGAGTAGCAAATTATTTGTATTTTGATGTATTTTGTACTGTACTTTTATTGTGAGTGTTGTTGTACACAGAGCTCCCTTACGAAATACATCCCTGTCTCAAAGGGATTATCTGCTTAAATAATGGCAAGTAAAAAAACAAAATAATAATTTGCTGTATCAGTCCCAGCAAACACGCAACGTCAGGGAGACGTTCAGATCATGTCTTAATAACGTCCGTCGGTCCAGAACCCCGTTTGTACGTCTACTGGACCCCTCAATATTCAAACGTCTGGCTTGGACCCCTGACGTCTGTGGACGTGCAAAACGGGTTCAATATCTGAACGTTAAAAAAAAACATTCATTCTGGCTTCTAATTGGATGTCTTTGGACGTCCGAAAAAGACAAAAAAGACATCTAAAAGACGTCTTTTAGACGTGTCTTTGCTCAGTGGGGTGATGTACGGTACCTTTCAGCCAGGACGTCCAGAGGCTGCTTGCCCAGACCCCAGCTCCTCACCATCCAGGCCGTGTCGAAGGAGGCCAGGAAGCCCCGGGCGATCCCTGTCCCTAAGGGCCAGAAAGGCTGACACACACAGTACCGGTGTGAGGGTGTATGAAAATGGATATGAGTAAAAAAAACATGTTATCACATCGAGAGGCATCAAAACAGCCGGCCAGCCAGCCAGCCAACAACCAATCAACCAGCCAGCCAGTCAGCCAACCAGCCAGCCAGTCAGCCAGCCAGCCAGCCAGCCAGCCAGCCAGCCAGCCAGCCAGCCAGCCAGCCAACCAATCAACCAACCAACCAGCCAGCCAACCAACCAATCAACCAACCAACCAGCCAGCCAGCCAGCCAACCAACCAACCAACCAACCAATCAACCAGCCAGCCAGCCAGCCAGCCAACCAACCAATCAACCAACAAACCAATCAACCAACCAGCCAGCCAGCCAGCCAGCCAGGCAGCCAAACAACCAATCAACCAGCCAGCCAGCCAGCCAACCAGCCAGCCAACCAACCAATCAACCAATCAACCAAATAACCAACCAACTAACCAACTAACCAACCAGCCAGCCAGCCAGCCAGCCAGCCAACCAACCAGCCAATCAACCAGCCAACCAACCAACCAACCAACCAACCTACCAACCAGCCAACCAACCAAGCAATCAGCCAATCAGCCAGCCAGTACCTACCTCTACCAGACAGTCTCCCACCAAGGCAATCAGCAGCTTCTTGCCCCTCCTCTCCCGGACCAGCGAGGCGTTCTCGGCGCGGTGCATGCAGGTGAAGTCAAACATGGCCACGTCGGGCCGGCCCGCGGGGTCCCGGGCGAACTCCAGGTCCGGCAGCATGTGACCGGTGGAGAAGCTGGCTGCGTCGTGGGCGTAACACCGGAGCGCCTCCTGGTCCACATTGGACGGAGCCAGCAGCTTCTCTACATCACTGTGGTCCTGGGGGGGGAGAGAGGAGGGAACGTTCAAATAACACTCACTCGTTTTGTCCTCTGACAAAGAACTTGAATAAAGCTTCAAGCGCCACACACTGGTTTAGACAGGTTGGGGATGGGGAGGAGCATCAGAGAGATGGTTTCTCTTTGATCATTTTCATAGGTTCTACTCTACAGTAGTCTGGGCACACTGACATGCACTACAGATCATGGTGCTGATAGAGTGATAGCAACGGGATCTTAGACTCACCAGTCTCTAAAAGAGAAAACTACAGACTCAAGATGTTCTCCCAGCTTTCGTTGCTAAAACTAGGTGGAAACAATTCAATTCTTTTTTTTTTTTTTTAAACCTGCATTGCAGAACCAATCCAAACTCTTTAGGGTGTAGGCTTATTCGGGTTTGAACCAATCCAAAGTCTTTAGGGTGTAGGTTTGTTCAGGTTTGAACCAATCCAAAGTCTTTAGGGTGTAGGTTTGTTCAGGTTTGAACCAATCCAAACTCTTTAGGGCATACAGTAGGTTTATTCAGGTTTGAACCAATCTAAAGTCTTTAGGGCATACTGTACAGTAGGTTTATTCAGGTTTGAACCAATCTAAAATCTTTAGGGCAAACTGTACAGGTTTACTCAGGTTTGAACCAATTCAAACTCTTTAGGGTGTAGGTTTGTTCAGGTTTGAACCAATCCAAGGCAGTAGGTGTAGGTTTGTTAGTGGCGATTCTCGCTGTTGTTTTAGCGACTATCTTGTACAGGTATATAGAAATCCCCAGACGATGGATAGGTGGTGGTGTAAACATTCAGAGGAATGAAACCCTCTGTTTTGACAACATCACATGCACATCACATCACTGCACACAAAACAAGATTATAAGGTTAACCTGTGTGCTGTCCTTTGTTACCCATTGCCTTGTTAGCTTCTGATTCTGGGGGTGGGGGGTGTCTATGGCTATACTGCCCTTGCAGGGTCAGAGGTCAGAGAGGAGACAACAGTCTCTGCAGACTAAAGCAATCGAGTACCTGCCACATCTTCGTGTTTCTTTGTTGGACTTG
>NC_140244.1:23815936-24023436 GCF_949987555.1 Borostomias antarcticus | reverse complement strand
GAGAGCGCGAGAGAGAGGGAGGGGAGGGAGAGGGAGAGAAAGAGAGAGGAGAGAGAGGGAGAGAGAAAGAGAGAGAGAGAGAGAGATATGGAGGGAGAGAGAGATAGAAAGAGAGAGAGAGAGAGAAGACAAGTGGAGGGAGGAATGAGAAAGAGATTAAGCTCAACAGATCAGCAGAATACTTTTATCCTCATCTGTTGTGACCCGGTAATAAACAGAAACACACCTTGGTTTTGGCACAGACTTTTCCCTGCTGGTAGTCTGGGTGAGCTGCCCTCTTGTCCAGCTTCACCCACAGGTCTTTGGCCTTCCAGTAGTTGAGCCGTTCCTTCAGCTTGGCAGAGAAGCCCCGGTAGTCCCTGGGGTCCACCTCTAGGTGGCGACAGAGCTCGGAGAAGTAGCGCTGCGTGTCCTTGCAGCTCTGGGCTTGGACGAAGCTGTCAAAGGCAGCGTGGGAAGGATTGCTGGGGTCCTGGTCGGCCATGGCGGAGTGTGGCTCACCTCTCGTGTTGTTGCCTCTGGGGTTCCCTGTGAAAGAGGTGGAATGAATAAACTTACAGCTGGTTCAGGAGGTAAATGATTAAGTGATGCATTTCTTCCTCCACATCCTTATATCTTGACCCATTAACCCGCTACTGACACCTAGTGGACAAAGACATCCAATGAGAGTTCAGAAGGAAGCGGTCTTAAAAAAATAAAAAAAATAAAAATCCCCACATCAGTCTAGAAGTGCAGGACTTCCTGGTCACCTGAATCTGAGTCATGTCTGAGTCGCTCTCAATGTGACTCCCGTAGACTGCATGTCTGATTTTATACTGTATAGAAAGGGTACTTATTGTGTCATTTGTAAATTTGTAACTTGTACATTAACTTGTAAATTGAGCAGCAACATTTCACTGTGACTGTACACGTATGTTACATACGCCAGATAAAGAAATCTAGTCTTGATCTTTCTAAATAGCTCCTCCCATGGGTGGTGAGCGTCATCCAGGGCCTTGGGTGTTGTGTCTCTGTAGGTGTTTACTGGTTGTGACATCATGGAAATGTCCAAGCCAAAATACACGTTGAAACAAGTCACAACCAGCTCAAAGCGCTGCAAGATGAAACTGTGCGTGTTTTGCATGAAAATTTAGACTAGTATTCGCTATTCTATTCTTAATTTCTGTGTTCCACCCCAGAGGAAAAAAAGAGAAGTGCTAACTACATCACACTGATAAGCGGTGTGACAAACGTAGCCACACCAGTCAGTTGACATGCATGCAGTCAACATTCCTTCTGGGTGGAATGATATACAGAACGCTCGAACCTCTTGCTGTGTAGCACCTGAAGTGACATACTGTAGGCACATGTCAGACGACAGTTACAGTTTATTCAAAAACAAAGACTGCATAGCAGTTGTGCATTACGTTGAAGCAGATAACATTTATTGTCATGACCTAATTTCAGAAAAAACGTGTCAGTTGTTTGAACGCGCTGGGTCGCAGCTGGAGTGGAAGGGGCGGTCTCCAAACTAAAAAGTGAACGTGTTCACTTTATGCTTTATACGTCTTTCTGCCCTGCAGAATCAACTAGGAGTATTTTTAACTGTACAATACTATAACGTGTAAAACACAGTTTCCTGTGGTTTGGCGAGTCATTTCCTGGGGCCAGTGCTTCTGCAATGTAAAGTACCACCCTGTGGGCTGGTTGCCAAGCATGGCGCTCTGCTGAGGAGGCACACACACACACACACCCAGTCATTAGAGAACAAACACAAGGAGCTGTGAGATTACAACTGCTGCAATGGACTTAATGGAATTCAGTAGAACAGGCCCTGGAGCCATCCATGTTCTCTCTTCCTCTGGCTCCTCCAAACCTCCCTGCCTCACCCAACATTCGGAATTTGTAATTAGTTATGTCATGTATGTACAGTATGTTATTTCATGACTGTTCTGCTGTGCTCTCTGCATTGCCGAACACAGATGTGTTCACATTATGTCTAAACATCTGCTGACTGGCTTGTTCAGTTCCTCCGCCAGCCGACTGACTGAACACTACGACCCCCAGCATTCACACTATGACCCTACACATTCACACTATCACTCTACACATTCACACTATCACTCTACACTATCTCGTCTGTGTGACTTTGGCACTTTGTGTTTGAAACCCAGGGGGCAGGGTGACGACTCGACTCACTTAGTGGCTCAGAAATACAGTCAGTGATAAAAAAATTATAATTGCAACACTTCTCTATTGCCAGAATAGAGCGATAGTCCAGCAGTACAGACAGGAGTTTGTTCAGGTCCAACATTCTAGTCTCCTAAGGCTTTCTGTAACAGTCTATCCACGTTCTGTCTAATGGCAGCTTTCATGTGGGCTAAGAGAGAAGGTGAAAGTCCTTTCCCAGGAAAACAGCTGGCAATGGAGTTTATGGATTTATTGGGGAAACCAATAAACATCCAATCAAATTAAAATATGAAGGTAAAACACAGCTGTAGGCCATCAACATCTCGGTCTCCAATTCCTCAAAATGCTCTGCTACTTTGGCCTACGTAGTATTTCTTAACTTGCGAGCAACTTCTGTATATCAGATCCTCAGGTTGTGGTTCATTATGGTTGTGGTTATTGCAACAGGTTACACTTTTGCTAATATCAACATCCTGAGAGTCACACAGTTAAAAACACACGGTCTCACGGTCTCACTCTCTCTCTCTCTCTCTCTCACACACACACACACACACACACACACACACACACACACACACACACACACACAGTTAAAAACACACTGTCTCACTCTCTCTCTCTCTCTCTCTCTCTCTCTCTCAAACACACACACACACACACACATTTCTTGAGGTATCTTACAGCATACAGTATGTTGTTAACAGAGTAACACTGTTGCCCTTAATGATATAGACGGATGCTCTTTTGACAGGCCTGTACAAACCCCCTACTACAGTAGGAATGACTCAAGTCCCAGCATGAAACCAATAAGTTAATTAGGCGGAGCAGTGATGTAGGGGGAGAAACATTCCTCTAGAATCTCTCTCTACACCCAGACAGGCAGACTAGAGCAGGGTCTCTCTCTACACCCAGTCAGGAAGACTAGAGCAGAGTCTCTCTCTACACCCATTCAGGAAGAGTAGAGCAGGGTCTCTCTCTACACCCAGTCAGGCAGAGTAGAGCAGAGTCTCTCTCTACACCCAGTCAGGAAGACTAGAGCAGAGTCTCTCTCTACACCCAGACAGGCAGACTAGAGCAGGGTCTCTCTCTACACCCAGTCAGGCAGACTAGAGCAGAGTCTCTCTCTACACCCAGTCAGGAAGACTAGAGCAGAGTCTCTCTCTACACCCAGTCAGGAAGAGTAGAGCAGAGTCTCTCTCTACACCCAGTCAGGAAGACTAGAGCAGAGTCTCTCTCTATACACAGTCAGGCAGTGTTTCTTTCTAGCCCCAGGCAGGTGGAACAAAACACATGTGAAAGCAGAGTGGGGAGTGTATGGGTAGAGTAAAATGATTCGACTTACCCCGTCACCCTGTCACATGCCCTGGCCCAGGACAAAGGGTCTGCCAAAGCTGTGTGTGTCAGCCTGCTGGATCTCTCTGTGACAACGCATGCATCTCTGTGACAACACACATCGCAGCCTGATATTAGCACCAAGAAAGGGGTGGGGCAGAAAAGTCAAGAGAGAGAGAGAGAGAGAGAGAGAGAGAGAGAGAGAGAGAGAGAGAGAGAGAAGGGACAAAAGATTTGAGGCAAAACAATGGTGGTGGAAAAACATTTTGGAAAAATGATGTAGGCTACTGTGCCACACCAGCCTTGAACTGAACATTCAAAATTTGCAATTAGTTATGTCCTATATGTTATTTCATGACTGTTCTATTGTGCTCTCTACATTGCCAAACACAACATTTGTCTAAACATCTAACCTGTAGCCTAACGAGTGGTTGCAAGTTAAAACTAGCCTGCTGTAAGTTTTATTCGCAACAGCCAATCGCGTCACAAGTGTCTGTCTACTACTGTACACTCTCAGTATGTATACTACTGTACACTCACAGTATTTTTCATCGCTCTTAATTTAGACCGAAACAAATGCGTAGACGTGATTTGAACAGGTAGCCTATCTGATGACGTTGTCTGGCATTTAATTGACAGGTTTTCGGCTAAAATCCAATATATGGCTACTATACATTTCAGTAACGTCATACCTGCACTGTAATGAGGGCCTGTGGCGATGAACTAGAAGGAGAATTGCTGGTTTATGTATGCCTCCCTGGTTTATTTACTGTATGTCTTTGGGAATCCCCGTTACTCGTCTGCTCACCTGCGTCCAGCACCTACTGTATGAGTGTCTCTTCCGGGATTATGGTAAACCAATGCGCTAGACTCCCACGTGATGATGTATGCATTGTGGTCAAACCATAAAGTCTCGTTTAGGAAGCATTATGGGACGTGAACTGTTCATACATATTCCATGCAAATAAATGTATGTATCAAATACATTTTAGTTTAATAAAGTAGCCTATATTACAGTATTTGTGTATCTATATATAGCCTGTGTCTTCTGGGGTGACCCCAAAGAAAAATCATTACAGTTGACAATGTAGGCCTACACATTTTATATCATGTTCATATGAAATGTAATATACAGTAGGATGTAGACGACAGCAAAACATTGTCTGAAATTCTTTAATTTCTGAACATTGAATGCAGTAGAAAAGATTACATAGGCATATCACCAATCAAAAAACTGCATAGGTTGAGGAAAAAGACCCAAAAGAACCCAGATGGAGACACGTCCTTGGCTGATCAAAGTAATGACAGATAAGAGCAAAAGACAGTCACTCTGCTATTCCTGGACTAAGTTAGTTACCTATGACCACAGGACAGGCAGGCCACACAAGACCGCCTCCTCCACTCTTGAGGTGATAGGACGTACAGTAGGCTACAGTATGACTACCCAGTGGATCACGCTATCGAGGCGCTCTCAGGAAATTGATTGTACCGTAATACACAGTTCAGATTCATGATACAAATGTAATGTCCACAGTATTATGTACCATAAGGTTTCAGCTGTACAGAAGAACAAAAGTTTGGATAATGTTAACTTGACTTGATGAGATTCATGTACCACAGCAATGGTCAAAGTAAATCTCATGTAAACATGTGAGACTGACAGTTGTGGTTATCAGACAGAAAACACAGATTGCAGATAAGAGGTATAATAACAGTAAAGTTGGAACTCGGTTTATATCACCAGTTATTCAACAGTGATTATTTAGTACAACTGATCTTGCTTTCACAGGATAGTTACTAAATAAAAACGGCTAAAACAAGGATGTGTTTATAGATAACCGATACAGTATTTTGTTGTCATGGGTCCTACCCACCAAGACAATGAGACGTACCGTTCCGCCACTAGGGGGCGACATTGTGGAGAGATGCTGAAAACTGGTCAAACAGCAGGATGTTTATGAATGAATAAATTACAAACATGATACTATACACAAATATAAGCATTGAGGGTATTTACACTTATTTGTCCAATATTCAAAATGCTAAATTCATTTCCAAGAGCTGGCCATCTATCAGGAAGCACTTTCATCTTAAGTATCATCCATCTCCATGCATGAATCATCAGTGACAATCAAAGTGCAGAGAATATCTCTAGACAGAGACGATCTCTAGACTGAAGCAATCTCTAGTCTGAGACGATCTCTAGTCTGAAGCAATCTCTAGACAGAGGCAATCTCTAGTCTGAAGCGATCTCTAGTCTGAAGCGATCTCTAGTCTGAAGCGATCTCTAGACTGAAGCAATCTCTAGTCTGAAGCAATCTCTAGTCTGAAGCGATTTCTAGTCTGAAGCGATCTCTAGTCTGAAGCGATCTCTAACCCTCAGATTCACTGACAGCCAGTGTTCATGGATATTCTGTGACAGGTCTGAGGTCAGTCTTCTGTAACTGAGGGTCAGAATTGAGACACTGTGGCTGAACATTTGCTGGATTTCAACCTCAATGCTTGAAAAAAACAAACAAACATGTTCTTGGCCTTGCTTGTAAGCCAAAGTAGATGTATGCAGTCATACATGTAGGTGCATGGTTCACAACAGTGGATTATACTGCGGGAAGAATAATACGGCTTTCTCCTAGAACTTCATTGTAAGAAAAGTTCAGAGTAACAAAAATACACTTTAACATGATAGAAGTAGGCCTAGAGTACAAAAAGATTTGTCATTGGCACAAAACATTGCAGCAGGATTCCAGAGGAAACTGTGTCATCATCAGTAGCCATTTTCCTAGAAAGGTTAATAATACAAAGTGAATAAACTGATATACCACTCCTCGTCTTCCATCTGCACACAGGGAAGCCCAAGAAGAACGTCTCATTGAGTTCTCTCAGTAATACCCAGTCCACTTGGAGTTCTCCCAGTAATACCCAGTCCAAATGGCCTCATGCTCCATTCAACCTCTCCCAGCACTCAGAACCATAACATGCAAAGTAAAGGATGGCCACAAAGCAGTAGAAAAGCCGAGACGTGTTCACCTGAATGCCCGTGGCCTTGTAATAATAATGCCATTCATATTCCAGTTAATCCAGGTTCCGTAACACCGATTCATCTTAAAACAAATCATTGATGGCATCAGGTCCCTCACGCATGCAACGAGCGGTTACCGATCGATTGATGATGTCTGTCCACCACAACAACACCTCCCCTTCACGCGTCACTCTAGGGAAGGTTGGAAGGGAGATATGAAGCATCTGTTGGTTCTTCTGGCCTAGACACAGAAGATGTGTCCTGTAGGAACCACTCCTGAAGTGATGCACAGTAGAATGTTATTCTTATCAAAGTGCTGTCCTTCTGCAATGTCCTGCAACAGGAAAGCTTCGGTCCTCTCAGGGGAAAGAGGCCTGGGGTTTTAACAGCTCTATAACGCGGCCACAGGGACCTTCTCGGACGTGTCAGAAACATAACATACTGTATATGAACCAGATATAAGCCAGTGAATTAAGGATGTCCTTTCAGATCAGAAGCACACAAAAATAACAATATCAAATCAACATGACATAAGTTGAAATAACACCAAGAACTCTAATCTGGAACGGGTATATGGTTGGTTGATTAGTTGGTTGGCCTGTTGGATGGATGTCCCGTTGGTAGGTCCCAGTGTCAGAGAGGTCAGTGAGGTTGGTTGTACCCAGAGTGGCCACCGCCCCCCCCCAGCGCCAGGCCCAGGCCTACAGGTTCTCCCCTGGCTGGTACTGGGGCTCCGTAGAGGTGAAGTAGTCTTCCAGGAAGCCCTGGAGGTACTCGAAGGTGGGTCTCTCCTCTGCGTCCTTCCTCCAGCAGGTGAGCATCAGGTCGTGTAGGGACTCGGGACACTCTGCCGGGATGGGCATCCTGTAGCCTCGCTCCACCTGGTCCAGCACCTCCCGGTTCACCATGCCTGGAGAGGGGCAACAGCACACAGGGAACACAGGCTCAACATGGATGGACTACCGACTGGGGTCCCTGGGTACGCTGAGAATACACTACAGAAAGAAACAATCATCATAGAACAATTTGAACTTATTTCTTCTCCAAACTTAAAAACTTATGTAATACATGTCATTTCAGAGAAAAAAAAACATTGTTATTTTAGCAAAGTTACTGTTGATTTGCATATTTCCTTCGGGATAAATAAAGTGAATCAAATCAAATCAAATAGTATCTACAGTGAAACAAAAATATCAAATTCTTTTTAAATCGATAGAAACTGCACTGGCCTCTGAAATCAACAAACTGCTCATTCCACACAAATGTCTGTGCCCCTCCCCTCCCGATGGTGTGAGAGATAAATATCTCATCTATTAAAACTGTACGGTGCTTTGACTGGGATCCCCAAGTATCCCAATACATTGGTATTTTTAAAAACCACTAATTGAAACAGGAATAGAAAACAATGATATGAAGTCATTAGGAACACATTTATTGACAAAATCATGACAATTTTGAGTGATGGAATAAAGCACCAGTGAGATATGACAAAAAGTACCTCTGGGGTCTGCAAGTACCCCAGGTGGGAGGATGAGGGTTACATAGCTGCTTTACTTATACTATGCATGATTATTCGGTAACTATACAAATGGTAAATGGTAAATGGACGGTAAAATGACTTATATAGCGCTTTTCCACCTTAGCGGCACTCAAAGCGCTTTACAATGGCCTCTCATTCACCCATTCACACACACATTCACACACACACCAATGGCGGCAGCTGCCATGCAAGGTGCTAACCTGCTCATTGGGAGCAATTTTGGGGTTAGGCGTCTTGCTCAAGGACACTTCGACATGTGGACAGTCAAGAGCTGGGATTCGAACCACTGACCCTTCGATCACTGAACGACCCGCTCTACCAACTGAGCTACAGTTATTAAGATACTGGTGTGGTTTAGTTGACTCCTGTTACCTGGGTAGGGCACCCTGCCTTTGGTGGCCAGTTCAGTCAGCAGGACCCCAAAGGACCAGACGTCAGACTTGATGGTGAAACGTCCATACAGAGCCGCTTCAGGGGCCGTCCACTTGATGGGGAACTTGGCTCCTAAATCAGAAAAGAAACATACGTCATATATGTAAAGATACAGACATGTAGGAAAGAAACATACGTCATATATGTAAAGATACAGACATGTAGAAAGAAACATATGTCATATATGTAAAGATACAGACATGTAGAAAAGAAACATACGTCATATATGTAAAGATACAGACATGTATAAAGAAACATACGTCATATATGTAAAGATAGAGACATATAGAAAAGAAACATACATCATATATGTAAAGATACAGACATGTAGAAAAGAAACATACGTCATATATGTAAAGATACAGACATGTAGGAAAGAAACATACGTCATATATGTAGAGATACAGACATGTAGGAAAGAAACATACGTCATATATGTAAAGATACAGACATGTAGAAAGAAACATACGTCATATATGTAAAGATACAGACATGTAGAAAAGTAAGATGAGCGCTTGAGAGAAAAAAAGAGAATTATCAGAATGTCCGGCATCTTCAAATCAAATGAAATGTATTTCCTAAAGTTAATAACTGTGGTCATCTCCCTACAGCAGGGGTGCCCAAAACGTCCATCGCAATCGACCAGTAGGTCGCAGAAGCTATGCTGGTAGATCTCGAGCCATTCAAAAGAAAAGCCATAAAAAAGGCGACGATGACGCGCGTTGAAGTTAACTTTTTCCTCCTATTACTTTGTAGATTACAATTGTGACTTGCGGTTTAGCTGAGCGTTTTAATGATTTAATCATGTGTGGGCTGATTTCATTATTACGCTTATACTGTATGTGTAGCTGATAGTAGCCTAGAAAAATCAATCAGAAACTCAAAAAAAAGTCAGGATTATGCAACCCTGGCTCATCCATTCAGTGCAAGTCATCAGAGTGTATTGTGCTGTGTGATTGAGTCATTTAAGCAGGCTAAAGAAACTCTGTTCTGACCACTAAGCTGACTGTGACCTGTTAAGATTGTGCAAGGCAAATATACAACAAAGTTCCACTTCCAGTGTGAAGTAATTGGTAACTTGATTAATAATAAAAAAATTAAAAAAGATTTTGAAATTTTTTAATGACATGTGAATTAAAATCTAGCCAATGTTAAGTGACAAGCGACAGATGTCACATATATAACCAAACTTAACCAATCAGATTGCGAGCTCGGAACTACCCGTTGTGTGTGTGTGTGTGTGTGTGTGTGTGTATATATATATATATATATATATATATATATATATATATATATATATATATATATATATATCTCATTGTACTGTTTGTGTGAGTGAGACTTGACTTGACAAATGATAAAATGTGCAACATCGGAGGATGCCCACTATTCACATATGGTCGGAATAGTGAATGCATGATAACTGTTATTAAGCTGCTCCTCTGCAAATAAATAATGCAGACGTATATAGGAAGAACAAAACGGCAACAGGAATTTTCCCACCCAGACGACACCCGTAGGTGGTCTGACTAATGGACTAGCAGTCAAGCTAGAGGAACACATTTTGAAATGTCAAGCGGTGTTCAAACAAACCACATTAAGATCATTCCGACAGAAATCTCCTAGCTTTGTGGAGTCGGAAAGGAGTAATAGCGCCCTCCTGTGGTGGAGTTACGTACCCTGCCTGGCTGTATACTCGTTGTCCTCTATGAGGCGGGCCAGACCGAAGTCGGCCACCTTGCACACCAGGTTGTCCCCCACCAGGATGTTGGCGGCACGCAGGTCTCTGTGGACGTAGTTCATCCGTTCGACGTAGGCCATCCCTGAGGCGATCTGAGAGCCGGCGGACGGAGATAGAAGCAGGCCGTGAGGATTCATTACAGCGGAAACATTCCTTGTATTAGATGTCTGATGTGATGCGCATATGTTTGAGCCTGAGTTGTGTGGAAGTCATATGTGACTTTTGATTTCACGCCAAATGGGACCATAGAGATTTTGCATATGAGTGTGTGTGTGTGTGTGTGTGTGTGTGTGTGTGTGTGTGTGTGAGTGAGTGAGTGAGTGTGTGTGAGTGTGTGTGTGCGTGCGCATGCATATGTGAGTGTATGTGTGTTGTGTGTGTGTGTGTGTGTGTGTGTGTGTGTGGGTGCGCGTGTGTGAGTGTGTGTTTTTGTATGTGTGTGTGTGTGCGCGCGTGTGAGTGTGTGTGTGTGTCAACCTGTGAGGCCATGTCCACCAGCTGAGGGAGGCGGAGCATCTTGCCCATGTCTCCCTTCAGGAAGTCCAGCAGGCTGCCTGTGGACAGGAAACCACGCAGAGAGGGAGGAGTCAACATCAATCAATACCCAGACCAATCCCAGACCAATCCCAGACCAATCCCAGACCAATCCCAGACCAATCCCAGACCAATCCCAGACCAATCCCATCCAGGTAGCACATTTTAGAAATGCAAGGTAACCAAAGTGCTGAACAAAAAACATAGTAAAATACAAGGAATAACACAACTCACTAAAACACAGAACACAGTTAGTGATTTCCAACAATACAAGACACAAATACAGAAGACTACAAGCACTTACACTGAATTAAAAGCCAAGGAAAAGAAATAGGACTTCAGGCAAGATTTAAACGTTTCAAGGATGGGGGCCATTTTGAGGGGTAGCTCATTCCACAGTTTAGGGGCTAGTGCTGAAAAGGCGCGGTCGCCTCTGGTCTTTAGTCGAGTTTTTGGGACGACAAGACGCAGCTGATTCACGGACCTCAGAGATCTCGAAGGAGTGTGGATGTGTAAGAGGTCAGATATATACTGTGGTGCCAACCCCTTTAATGATTTGAAAACAAACAATAAAATCTTAAAATGAACTCTGAAATGAACTGGGAGCCAATGAAGGGAAGCGGCAGTCAGACTGGATGTGATGTGTTTACGCTCGCGGGTTCCAGTTAACAAACGAGCCTCAGCATTTTGAACTAACTGTGGGACCGCCGCGTGTTTCTGGAGAGGCACGGCGATGACCTGCTGCCTGTGTGAGAGGGGCCGTGTTTCTGGAGAGGCACGGCGATGACCTGCTGCCTGTGTGAGAGGGGCCGTGTTTCTGGAGAGGCACGGCGATGACCTGCTGAGTGCGTGTGAGTGCGAGCGGGCGTGTTTCTGCGCACCTTGTCCCATGTACTCCGTGACGATGTAGATGGGTTCCTCGGACACCACGGCGTAGAGCTGCACCAGCTTCTCGTGTCTCAGCTTCTTCATGACCTGGGCCTCCTGGAGGAAGGCCTCTGGAGACATGGTCCCCGGCTTCAGAGTTTTGATCGCCACCCGCGTCGTTCCGTTCCATGTTCCTAGACGCGCGTGGAACATACAGGTGTCACTACATTCTTTTCCTTTGATTAACTACAACGTTTCCTGCTTTCGCAGTTTGAGAGATTTATCTGAATTCCAGTGTGTGTGTGTGTGTGTGTGTGCATGTGTGCGCGTGCGTGTTGGAGAGCCGTACCCATCCAGACCTCTCCGAAGCAACCCTGGCCCAGTTTGAGGTCTTGGCGGAGGGAGTCTCGGGGGATCTCCCAGGCGTCCCGGGCCAGGCCCTGGGTCTGGGGCTTCAGGACAGGACACACCTCCGTCAGACAGTGGCACAGCCCATCAGCGTGCTCTGAGAGAGGGGGGTCACAATCACCATCACTCCTTTTATTGCCACAACAACAACACAACAATAGACCAGTGCAAAAACAGGACAGGACAGTGCAAAATACATAGTGCAAAACTAGCAGTGCATTTGGCCTACAAAAGAGTGCAGTATTCAGTAGAGGAACAATCCAGCTCTGGTTGGCATCACAGTCACAACAACATTAAGTTACACATTTGCCATTTGTAAACTATATATATAGGCCAATAGTGCATATGGGTGCAAAGTTTCATGCCTCAACGTCAAACGGGGCATGAGATACTGTGTGCCTGTTCAAAGTTTGCAATTTAAATCGGTTGCTATAGCGCCCCCCCATTGGTCAATCGATATAAATTTATTTTGATGGTATCTTGTCATGATCCTCTAATGCAAAGTTTCGTAAAAAGCGACCAGTTGGTTATAGGTGCTGCCATAGACTTCCATTGCAGAAAAATAATAATAAAACCACCAATAACAAGGGTGCCTCGCACTTTGTGCTTCGTCCCCCCCCCAAAAAAAGAAGAAAAAAAAGATCCAATTGTGTGCGTGTGAGTGTGTGTGTGTGTGAGTGTGTGTGTGAGTGTGGGGTCTCACTCCGGTAGTGGGTGACCAGCTGCTGTAGGTTGCTGAACTGTGTGCGGGAAGTGATGTAGAATCCTCCGCTGTCCAGCTTCCTGATCTTGTAGTGTTTGACGTTCAGCCCTTTAGTGTTGTCGTAGTCCAACACTGACAGACAGTAGGCACCTGACAAAACAAACAACTCATTCCTTCAACCACCAGAGGGCAGCAGAGTGACTGGACACACACTCTGGAGCCCCCCTGGGCGATGCCCCTCCTTCCTTAGGTGTTTGAACTGGGCTATATGCCCGTGGTTGGACAGTCACTGACCTACTTCTGTCACCCGAGCACCCCCCACCCCCCCGCCCACACATACACACACTCTCGCTGAGCTCTGCCTAGCACACGTGCGCATTCACACACACACACACACACACACACACACACACACACACACACACACACACACACACACACACACACACACACACACACACACACACACAACAGAGAGCCTGTGGAGATGAGCATGACGTTAGCGGCGTCAGCACGGCAGCAACTGCAGCTGCATGTCAAAGCCGTCTCCACACTCCTGCTGCGTTCCTTTTGTATCGGAGCTCTAGATTTGGCACCCGGGATGACATCACATCCCAGTTGAAAACGTTCCAGAAACAAAACAAGAAAACCCACTTTCACCCCACCTTGCAGTTCTAAGCAAGTTAACCATTGTTAGCCATTGTTATTAATACCGGATGATAACAAACTATGCTGTTTTGCGCATAAGAACTTCGTAGCAACATTGTTCACTGATACACGTTGGACAGTACTGTGTCTATGACTTATTTTATGAGACACAAATAATACAGAAGCGCTAATAAACGGTCTTAATACAGCTTTCACTTATTGTTGATTCACGGAGCAGCCATCTTGATTGACGTCAGCAGCTGACACTGATGAAGTTGGGGTAGATTTTTTATCCTGAGTAAAATGTATGGAAGGCCAAATGTGCAAATAACGTCTTAGAATGTTGTGTTAACACGTCGAATTTGGTCGCGTTAATATGTTATTTTTTGTCACGTTAATGCGTTGATTTCTGTCACGTTAACGTAACAATTTTTGACACGCACGTCGAATTTTGTCGCGTTAACATGTTATTTTTTTGTCATGTTGTCAGTTTTTGTCATGTCGAATTTGGTTGCATTAACATTTTCTTTTTTGTCCCGTTAATGCGTTGATTTCTGTCATGTTAACGTAACAATTTTTGACATGTTAACTAACACGTCAGGATGTGTTAACGTGTCAGTTTTTGTCATGTTAATGCGACAATACCTACGTCATAGCCAACGGGCTGTTCAATTCTTGTCTAAAGCTGAATCCCAATCTGAGTGCGCAAACCGCACTTGCGGCCCCTCGCACTTGTGGCCTGAGGCCTAAGCACTTAATTTACGTCAGCTGGAAGGGCCAGAGGGTGCAGGGCCGTGAATTAAATGGGACAGCACTCCCAGTTTCGCTCAATGCCCCTCCCACTTCGTTTTCATTGGCTGCCGCGTTCCTCCGACGCAGAGGCTGCTCTGACGCTCCCTTCAGCTCTGCAAATTGACCGATTGACGTCTGTTTTAATTTAATAATAATTAAAAAATTAGGTTGGGTGGGATATGTTTGCAGCATGTGGATTTCAAGAAAAATGTTGTGTTATCTGCAAATGTCATCATTTATGTGTGATGCACTCAGATCATGACTCGGATGCACTCAAGCACTGTGTCACATGAGACGCGGTGGGCTGTGGGTATTTTCTGCTCCTAAGTCCGTGAAATTGCGGACTTTCGGTAAGTGCGGTTACAGTGCGCAAAATGGCGGCGTGGCGCACTTGTGGACCTAGTAACTCCGTTTTGGAACTACCCTGAGCCCTTGTGGACTTAGCGGGAACGCGCATGTAAGGCCACAAGGCCGCGAGTGCTCTGCACTTTCGCCTAAGTGCGCGATTTGGGATTCAGCTAATATGTGCAAATAACGTCTCTTAGAATGTTGTGTTAACACGTAAAATTTGGTCACGTTAACACGTTATTTTTTTGTCACGTTAACGTGTTGATTTCTGTCACGTTAACGTAACAACGTGCCAGTGAATGACTGTGAATGGAAAGGCTGCACCCACCTTTGGTGGTCTCGCTCTCTCTGACCAGGAACGTTCCTCTCCGGTTCTCCAGGCTGAGCAGCAGCCTCTCAGAGTCCCGGCGGGTGATCTTCCCAAAGTACCACCTGGAGAACGGGACACAGCGCGGCACACAGGGAGCAGTTTGACAAGGGGGAGGCGCGGGTTTGTGACAGAGGGAGGGACAGAGAGTGAGAGAGCTACCCACGCCGGAATCTGAAAATTGAGTGACTTGATATAAATCTTCTTTCTGTTCATGCTGCATTCCAAATGCATACTGTAGCATTCCAGTCACAGTCCCTTACCTGGACTCCATAGTCAATCTGAGATGACTGGTAAAACAAGGGTGAGAAATGATGTTGTTACAAAGGTTAGTCTGTCAATCTGTCAGATAGCATGACTCAGAGCGTGTGCCAGCCTGTACAGTATTCATGTGTATGCCTCCAAGGTGTACAGAGATACAGTAAGAATGTTGTTGAATTCTTCTAATATCATGTTGTGTACTGTATGCTCTTCACTGTAAGTCGGTTTGATTAGAAAGATTTGCTCAAAGACGTATTCATCTCATTACCTCCACCCCAGTGACAGCGCAGGGCGAGAGGTAATGTCTTCGGTGGTGTGTTTGTTTGTTTGTTTGTTTTTGTTTGTTCGTCGGTTAGCAGGATTACGCAAAAAATAAACCACTAGACCGATTTTAACAAAACTCAATGGAAGGGTGTAGCACAGCGGGTCCACGAGCCAGCCAATTACAGCAGGCCATTCATTTTTAGGACTAGGATTACGCAATAACTACCAGACTGCTTCATGAAACTCGGTGGAGGGGTGTAGCATGGGCCAATTTAGAACCCATTCAATTGGGGTTGAGTGGATCCGAATCACGGGGTGGGTCCAGGAGCCGCCCAAACAAGGCCAGCCATTCACCTCCATTCATTTCTTTGGACTTGGGGAGCGAAAAATTCCCATTCATTGTCAATGGGGGGAATTGAAACGACAATACATGGACATGGGAAGGTCACAGAGACACAGGGTTTGGACTGGCAGAAAGCTCTTGACCTAACGGACGCAGCGATACCTAACATAACCACACAGAACCTCAAAAGCTCTCGGAGCATCATTCGTAGTTGCAAATGAGATAGGAGAGAAAGAGCTTAAAGAGCGTGAGAGAGAGAGAGAGAGCTTTACTCTTCTGCCTGGATGGAGTCGGACGGAGCCACGTAGTTGCTGGGGATGTAGCCGCTCTCTCCGGTGGTCAGGGAGCGCGCCAGCCACCAGTCACCTTCCCTGCACAGACACAACCAGGAAGAGGGACACGGTCTCACATCCGCCCTGACCAGACTCTGCTGACACGGCCCTCTCAACTCCAGCGCTGACGGACCTCACAAGGACCAGCCCCTCGGGTGGTCAAGCACTAAATAGCCTGTTTATTATGAATAGGGATGAGACGGTATGGATTTTTGCAGTACGGTACGGTTTACGGTATTTCACGGTATACGGCGTTTCACCTCCCCAACACACATAAAAAAACAAGTATTTTACTTTGAAGGAACCACAGTGCAACACATGATGGAAAATACACACTATTGTAATTAAGCTCAGTTTATTAATAGCAAGCTTATATTAAATTACAAAATTAACTGTTGCAAGCAACTTGAAATGTGAAGTTTCAGCAGCGCATTATTGTGTAATACCGTTAACGTAATACCGTAAACACAGGGAATGTCACGGTTCTAATACCGTGGACGTTTTATACCGCGCTTCACGGTTTTACGGTATACCGTCTCATCCCTAATTATGAACTAACATCCTACAGTCTCTAGTGCATCCCCCAGAACTGGAGTTGAGAGGCCCAGTGTTCAACGAGGTCACAAACATGCACTAATGGTGGGTAGACTGACTCGATGAGATGGTACTTATACACACATACAGTACATACAATGGACTCAAGATGACTCTAGAGTTACCAAGTTAACGATAACAAGTATTCACAACAACAAAGTCTTAAAAAGCCCAGTCCTTTATTTACACAGTCAATCATTTTGATTCAGTTATGATATGATATTTGAGAGACAGCTGCAACAGACCGCAGTGCGTACATACTGTACTTTATCAATCCATGGACGCCATACAGTATCTGGACCTGGTTTCTAATGGACTGAGCCCTTAAAAACTGTTTACAAATGCAATAATCTGCTGAAGTTATGAGGTGAGCATGGCTACTTTAGTGCTTCAGTGACATGCACACACACATATGAACACCCAAGCTACATTGCCATGATGAAATACACATCGAAGCTTTACTGACCTGCAGTTGACCTTTCTCCTAAATAACATTATGGGGGTGTGTGATGGGGAGGAGGAGAGGTAGAAAGGTGAAGGGTAGGGTTAGACATACACACAGACAGAAGAGCACGTGTTAGAGCCAAGCAGACCGGAAGAGATACACAGAGCACAACGGTCTCCGGAAAAGAGCTATCGACCCCCGTCACCCTCTACCCAACACCGGCGCAAGCAACGGCCCTCTTTCAGACGCAAAGCAGACCGACATCTGGAAGAAGCGTGCGCACAACGACTCTGCGGGTGTCAGAGCCATTTTACAAAAAGGGCGGATTATATCCCAGATTAAAGTCCACAGGACAAAAGTCCACAGTTTGCGGAGTTAATCAAAAGCAAAGATAATGCTTGAGTCGTGTAAGTCTGGTTTATGAATTCACATAACGTGTGTGTGTGTGTGTGTGTGTGTGTATGTGTGTGTGTGACCTAATAACACTGTGATTCTACAGCTTGAGGGGGCAGATGCACTATTGTCCTGGGCCGGGCCCTTCTGGGTCAGCGCTAGTTAGCAGCAGCGTGGGGGGGGGGGGGGGGGGGGGCTCAGAAGAAATGCTTCACTTCACTGCTGTTGATTAAAGCAAGACCAACGTTAAAACCAACCCTGCACCCCCCCTTCCCCCTCCCCGCATTCTCAGATTAACTTGAGAGGATTCTCCGGCACTGCTACCCTCCAGGAATGGGTTAGTGACAGCGAAAGAAGTGCCTCAGCCTTCCCTCTGGAAGTAGCTGTGAGAGACTTAGGTAGACTATACAGGAGCTGTGAGATAGACTTACTGTAGGTAGACTATACAGGAGCTGTGAGATAGACTTAGATAGACTATACAGAAGCTGTGAGAGACTTAGGTAGACTATACAGGAGCTGTGAGATAGACTTAGGTAGACTATACAGGAGCTGTGAGATAGACTTAGGTAGACTATACAGGAGCTGTGAGATAGACTTAGGTAGACTATACAGGAGCTGTGAGATAGACTTAGGTAGACTATACAGGAGCTGTGAGAGACTTAGGTAGACTATACAGAAGCTGTGAGAGACTTAGGTAGACTATACAGGAGCTGTGAGATAGATTTAGGTAGACTATACAGGAGCTGTGAGATAGACTTACTGTAGGTAGACTATACAGAAGCTGTGAGAGACTTAGCTAGACTATACAGAAGCTGTGAGAGACTTAGGTAGACTATACAGGAGCTGTGAGATAGATTTAGGTAGACTATACAGGAGCTGTGAGAGACTTAGGTAGACTATACAGGAGCTGTGAGATAGACTTAGATAGACTATACAGAAGCTGTGAGAGACTTAGCTAGACTATACAGGAGCTGTGAGATAGACTTAGGTAGACTATACAGAAGTTGGGCTTTTGTGAATGGCCAGCAGAAAAAGGGAGGTCTGCAACAGAAACATGTCAGCCTGAAACAGAGACAAAAAAAACAAACGCAAAGCCTGTTCCTATGGTTACAGGGCTTTCAGAGGAAGTGACGAGCCTATTTGGGGGGAGTCACGGCCAGACCGTGCAGCACAGTCACTACAGAGACATGCGGAGTACACTGTGTGTGTGTGTGTGTGTGTGTGTGTGTGTGTGTGTGTGGAGGGGGGCTAGGTCTATCCCTATGGTTGTATACCTCATCCTAATCCCACTGTCTGTGTGTGTGTGTGTGTGTGTGTGTGTGTGTGTGTGTGTGTGTGTGTGTGTGTGTGACCGCGCAGCGTTGGCCCTTACGTGTTGTTGACAATCTGGAGACGCTCGCCCTTCCTGAAAGACAGATCGGTGGCCGTGCGCGACTCGTAGTCGTACAGCGCCACGAACGTCGTCACGCCTCCTGCGCGGGGAGAGGAGAGGATCGTCAAACGCCGGCCGCCGTTAAACTCAACCCCCCCCCCCCCCCCCCCACCCCCGTAGCTACAATCGCATCCCGCCGCGCGTCCTCGTACCCGACAGCGCGCTTCTATTGGGAGATGTGACGCTGTTGGTGGAGTCCACGCCCCCGAACAGGGCCAGCTCTGGCGTGTTGGTCACACCCTGGGGAGGGTGGGGACTCCCGTCCGCCTGGGGGCTGCGATTGGGCGACAGGGACTGCTGGGCGGGGCCGAGATGGTGTCCGCCGACCCCTCCTCCGCTGAGGTGGCCGTCGAGGTTACGGGTGGAATGGCCAGCATCCTTGGGCTTGCTCTTGGTTCCCCCCATGGCCTGGGCCTGCAAAACAACCACACACACACACACACACACACACACACACACCGACATTCAGAAACAAAAGCTGTGTTACGGAATCGCTCCCTATTCACTATATAGTGCACTATATAGGGCGTCAGCCATTTTGTTTGTAGTGTCCGAATTCTCCACGGAATTTTCGTTCACTATATTTATTACCCACAATTCACCTTGATTTGCAGGGAACAGTGCATGTACCCTACATTTTCTCCATTCCCTAGGTAGTTGACTACATGGTGAACCCTATATAGGGAATAGGGAGTGAGGGAACGAGGGAGCGATTCCCAACACAGCTATAGTCTCTGCCTTGGGTCCGTAAATCAATCGAGCTTAGGATAGTAAAGGACAGCTCCACAGAGGCTGTAGAGAGAGTCGCCCCGGAGAGACCCCGGAGAGACCTCGGAGAGACCTCGGAGACCGAGAGCTCTGAGACACGGAGATACGGTTTCATGTTCGATACTTGCTAACGCTTCCCTAAGGATGGGCCTGCAGCTGCTGCCTCAGCTACCAGCGCAATGAGATACCGTCTGTCGCCCTCACACACCACACATGCATACACACACACACACACACACACATACAGTCCACACACACACACACACATACAGTCCACACACACACACACATACAGTCCACACACACACACACACACACACACACGCACACACGCACACACGCACGCACGCACGCACGCACGCACACACGCACGCACACACACACACACACACACACACACACACACACACAAACACACATACAGTCCACACACACACACAGAGACATGCCTTCCATCCACAACCACATCCACCTTCGACTACTCCCGCTGATTTCAACGAGCCGGGATCAATAGGAGCCATGCGTCCAGATTAAAGAGCTGGTTCCTCACTCACCCTACGGTCGGTCAGACAGGAAGCGTGAACAGGCTCAGGGCGGCGCCAGCGTCAGAGCAGAGCTCCGAGTGACTGCTGTGTGATCACGTGACCCCCGGTAGCTCCATCCAACCATGCTGCACACAGGCCCCCCTGACACATCATAAACTACAACTCAACAGAGCACAAATATTTACGCGTAGTGAAAAATATTTACACACGTGTAGGTGTGCGGTAGATAATCACAGGACAGGAGCAGAGGACTGTGGCAGTGGTTCAACAGACGGGCGGGTACTTCCACCAGACGGGAGATGATCAAGAGCTGAACCATGAAAAGGGTTTATACAATTAAGAGAACTGTTAAGGCCTGGAGAGCTATGAGTGGAGTGGGTGTCTCTCTCTCTCTCTCCCTTTCCCCTCTTCTCTCTCTCTCTCTCCCCCCCCGTCTCTCCTGGCCTCCTCTCTCTCACTCTCTCTCCCTCTCCTCCTCCTCTCTCTCTCTCCCTCTCCCTCCTCTCTCCCTCTCTCCTCCTCTTTCTCTCTCTCTCCCTCTCCTCCTCTCTCTCTCTCTCTCTCCCTCTCCTCCTCTCTCTCTCTCTCTACCCCTCTCCTCCTCTCTCTCTCTCTCTCACGGTCTGCCTGTTTTCTCGAACGCTCCGGTTAATCACGCCAGGCGTCTCGGGTCCCTGTAATCACAGCTCAGAGGAGGAAAATCATTACGCTAACGATGGCGCAATTTCTCCCTGGGGATTAATAAAATACCTACAGTACCTGCCTAAGCCCTGGATAATTCAGGGACTCATCCCATCTGCTATGATGGATGAGCACTGGGTTTCGTTTACCAGGGGTCAGGTCACCAACGGAGGTTAAGATGACAACAGGCTTCCCTCTTTCCAGTCCCGCGCCGCCACGCTGAGTCCAGTGGATCTCTGAGTCTGGAGCCGGGCGGGGTGGGTTGTGTCACCCAGAAGCCATGCGTCTCTCTGGGGCCGACAGCTGCTGCTCTGAGGGACGGCGATGACACGCGGCGGGGAGGAATGTCACAAAGAAAGACGCAGACCCCCCCCCCCCCGAGGAGGAGCCGTGAGAACCGAGCCAGCAGCAGCGCCCGTCGGACCTGAGGCCCCGCCCTCCCCCGGGGCCTCTCCTCCCCCGACCTGGCAGCCAGCCAGGAGATTGGAGAGGGAGAGAGAGAGGGGGGGGGGTGCGTATCGGACAGCTGATGAGATTCCTATGGATCAGATGTATACATCAGTCGTTCAGCTCCTTTCAGACTCACAGCAGTACGGGGTGTTTGAGTAAGAGGGAGAGAATAACAGAACCACAGGGGTTTGTGTCTCTCCTGGCATCAGGCCTGGGGAGGGTGGGGGGGGGGTGTGTGTGTGTGTGTGTGTGTGTGTGTGTGTGGAGGGGGGCTGAGGGGGGGGTGAGAGGGGTCAATGCGGACGGACGGTCGATATCTCCCCCAGTCTGAACAACAGGGTCACGTAGTAGATTAACAGTCTGGCCAGGTTATACACACACGCAGACAGACAGACAAACACATACACACACACACAAAGACACACAGACAGACACGGCACATGGACCCGCTCTGTGATCCAAAACTTAACTTTTCATGAAAATCGGTCGAGCGGTTTTTGCATAATCCTGCTAACAGACTAACAAACGGTTCACTCAAAATTTTGAGATGGCTTCACTCAAAGCTTTGCTTTAATTTGTGGATGCTCCAAATTTGTGGATACTTTCGTTCGTGCATCCTCCGAATTCTTAATTCGGATCCGCTCCAAACTTTCATGGGTTCTAGGCGTGCCCATGCTACACCCCTCCACCGAGTTTCATGGAAATCCATCTGGTAGTTTCTATGTAATCCTGCTGACGAACGAACCAACCAACCAACCAAAACACCAATGAAAGTCAAGTGGCAGCATTGGCGCCAATTATTTTGAGTATTACTGGACAGATTTACGATGGCAAATACCGCCAAATTAGTGGCGGTCTGGAGCCCTGTCTATGCCGAATCTCTCAAAGTGAACACAATATGGAAAGCATCTACACAGTGTCTAGCATTCAGTATACACTGCAAGATCACTGAATACATAGAGAATTCCCTTCCAGCAAAACCAAGTATACTTGACAGTAGTGTGTGTGAGCGCTGTGTGAGTATTTACTAGACTAGCAAAACATCTCCTGAACTAAATGCAAATGTAAACGGCAAATGGAGCTCAAGGAGGAGAGCCTGGGGCCTTACACTCAAACTCCCCTCACAACAACGGCCTCTACTGTCAGCTCCCAGCATGCCCTGCTGTCAAGCAGCGGATGTGAACTGGACACTGCGCTGTGGCCTGTGGGCAGTGCCGGGTCATGGACCTCGCGTGTGTACACGGTCCTCTACTGGACAGGCAAACAGGAAATGAATGGAGTCATCATGGAGCGAGCCTATTTTGCGGGAGGCGGTTTGTGACTGTTGCCATGCCATGTGTGCGACCATCCGCTGACGTTGCGCCTGGTAACAGGCCTGAGGTGGAACCTGCTCTCTGCCAGGCACAAACGCCATAACGACCCCTCGGGCGGGGCAGGGATCCGCTTAATTATGCACAAGATCCGGCAACGGTTTCCAAATCCTCCAGGTCTCATGGGCTTTGTCTGAATGGGGATCATCGGGTTGTAGTAATGCGGGCTGGGTTGGGTTTGGTTTTCCACTCCCTATTCTAATTCTTCTCCTTTTTCATGTATCCTGATTGAGATAACGTGGATAATGGGTGGACAGCGTCCTCAAAGCTATGATGCCATTCATCTACTGAGAGGGCGCTCAGGTCTTTGTTTGAACATTTCTTATTAATTCAATAACACATTCCCTGACAAATTCACTAAAGTGTTTCTGTCTCTGTTGGTGGTGTGGGACTGAGTTTTAGGATGATTTAGGAAACGGGGACATTTCCTTTGAAGAGAGGGAGAAGTGTGGGACTGAGTTTTGTTGTTATATTGGATGACAATTCCTGTTAGTATTGAATGGTAATTTGGGGGGATGACTTGTGCGCATGTGCGGGGAAAGAGGAAAGAAAATGTGAGATGGACATGTGGATACGAGTGCCCGGTTTCTTGGTGATATAAAGAAACATAACTGCATTCAAGTCCGGTTGTCCGCCTGCCTTTATTAAACCCACACGAAGAGACATTTGGGATAATCTTTTCTTACAGTGGCGACAAAGCAGCACTCATTTTCTCACCGTCATATCTGAGGGAAAAACCAACCCAGCAGCGAGCACACAACCTACGCCTTTTCCAGACATGAATCAAGGCAGACAGGGGAAATACTAAGCAATGCCTGAGAAAGGCAGGTCAGGTCTTGTAGGCTAGTGTGTGTTGAAACGAGACCGAGCTACTAGGTCCCCCCACACACACACACACACACCCTCCTCTGAGAGCCTAGAGTGACGGCTCCTCCTTGTTTTTCCGAGTTAGCTAGCTGACTAGATAACCCGGCCTTTTGAGCCCCGCCCCCTCGATCTGCAGGACCCGACGTGGAGCAGAGATCCTGATAAAACTCAACGTGACGCTACGGCGACATCATGGCGGGAAACAGATGCCTCTCTGGGAAACGGGAGACAAAACACCACAAGCAAGATGATCGTGAGAGACGCTGAAACTGAAGTCTGGCAGCCGTCGGCCATCTTAGGCCCCATATTGACTGCGTTCTGCTCCTTCCACTCTCCTCATATCAATAACAGAACCCGTCTGACTGCTCGCAGATAACAGGCCTGCTTTTAATGCGTTTCGCGCATGGTGGACGTCAAACATTTGATATGCCGTGAGGCCAGAGGGACGGCCTGTTCTTCTGCGTGACCCAGGTCAGGGCAGACAAACCCCACAGATGATGGTGATCATTTCCAGTTCTTCCTCCTCCTCCTCCTCCTCCTCCAATGGTGAATAAAAGGACCAGAACAACTCTTTTAGGACAGAGTGTCCCATCTTGACTGAGCTGTTATGTCAAACAAGCTTCTGGCCATGGCCTGGCCTGCCCAGCTGTCTCCCCACATCAATCAGCTGTAGCTGCGGATTATCTGCGCGATGCCAAGAAGCATCGTCAACAAGAAGATGTAATTATACCCCGTTGAGTTTTTTGTTGTTGTTGTTGCTAATTTGCTAGGACAAAGGCTTAAAGCTTAGACTGAGATTTCCTGTTAGAAAAATGTAACAACCTCTAGAGCGTCACTGAGCAGTGTGAGGGAGGAGGTGGGGTTAGAGGAGCAGGAGGTGGGGTTAGAGGAGCAGAGTGAGGGAGGAGGTGGGGTTAGAGGAGCAGGAGGTGGGGTTAGAGGAGGAGGAGGTTGGGTTAGAAGAGCAGAGTGAGGGAGGAGGTTGGGGTTAGAGGAGCAGGAGGTGGGGTTAGAGGAGCGGAGTGAGGGAGGAGGTTGGGGTTAGAGGAGAGGAGTGAGGGAAGAGGTGGGGTTAGAGGAGCAGGTGGTTGGGTTAGAGGAGCAGGTGGTTGGGTTAGAGGAGGAGCAGAGTGAAGGAGGAGGTGGGGTTAAAGGAGGAGCAGAGTGAGGGCGGAGGTGGGGTTAGAGGAGCAGGAGGTTGGGTTAGAGGAGCAGAGTGAGGGAGGAGGTTGAGGGAGGAGGTGGGGTTAGAGGAGGAGCAGAGTGAGGGAGGAGGTGGGGTTAGAGGAGGAGGAGGTTGGGTCAGAGGAGCGGTATGGAAGAGGAGGTGGTGTCAGAGGAGGCAGCGGTGGTCCCAAGTGTCAGACCTGCAGGGCTCCTCCAGTTCCTCCTCTCCGTCGTTCCTCCGGGGAGAGCAGGAGGCTCCGCCCCTGTCTCTAGGAGGCTCCGCCCCTGCCTGTCTACCAGCCTAATCCAGACGCTTCTTCTGCCCAGGTGATCAACAGTGATTCTGTAATTGTGTTTGGCCACCCAGAGATGACGTTCCACCTGGGGGCCAGTGAACGAGATGTCTAGTGGACAGAGAGAGAGATTACGGTCTGACTGACCACAGCTCCACCATGCCACGTCTCTCAGCTCATCCTCCACAAATCCACCTGGTCCAGCGGACTGGACACCATCCAGATGACCAGTGACTCTCTACCACAGAGCTAGCAAACAACTACCAACAGCCACAGAATAAATAAAGTACCTTAAGGACCCTTTCACACCTATGTTGTTTAGTCCAGACTTTCAGACTTTCCAGTTTGATCCAAACCAAATTGACAGGTGTGAAACCTCCTGGACCGCGGTGCGCGGATCAAAGGCTCGGTCTTTTGGTCCGACCTCAAGAGGTGTGGTCTCGGCTCGAACCAAGGTTTGCTGCTGCCTACTGTGAAATCAAAGGTTCGCACTTTCGGATCAAACAGACGCGTGTGCATCCACAAACCAATCAGTGTCAAGTATAGGGAGACGCACCCCCATGCAAGCGATGACATCATAATGTAGGTCTGCCACCAAAAATCCTTTGGTCCACTGGTGTGAAAGCGAAAGTTATGGAACTAATCAATAAAAAATAAATGTGAAAGCGCCCTAAGACACGCTTATTACTGTATAAGATATCATTAAAACGGTGCTGTTCAAGATTCAAGATATAAAGATAGATGTAGCTCTACGTGTTTTTTTTCACTTCTTCATCCAGGAACAAGAGCGGATAAAATGACTGATGAGATATGTTTACATACGCGCCCGTTCCCCCAGAGCTCATGGGATATGTTTACAGTACATAGACACCCGTTCCCCCCAGAGCTTTCAGGCTGCATCCATCTGTAATGACACACACCGATCAAACATACTTCCCATTCACTTCCCCTTCAGGTCAATCATTACTGCGTGTGTTGGATCAAGTCAGTACATTGTGTTTCTCTCCAATATGCAAACACAAAGGCACATGCACACACGCACGCACGCACACACACACACGCACGCACACGCACGAGCACACACACGCACACACACGCACACACACGCGCACACGCGCGCACACACACACACACACACACACACACACACACACACACACACGCACACACTCAGAAGTACAAAGTCAAAACACATTCACAAACACTTATGGCGTTCAGAATGATTGTAGGCAGGCTACAGCGCCGACCGCGCCGAACCCCGAGCCGCTCGCAGACAGACGGCCCTCCTCGAGTTGAGAGGGCCGAAGGTAAACATCCCCCCACACAGGAGGCCGCTGCTGACACCAGGACAACACCGCCCACTCTCACCACAACCTGCCTGTGTGTGTGTGTGTGTGTGTGTGTGTGTGTGTGTGATTGAACTCCTGCTGGCCAATCATGGGGAGACAGTGGGACGGGAGGTACTGGAGTCAATATTTACCCCGTCACGAGCACAGCCCCGGCGTTGCCATGGTGCTGATTCCAAGCATTCCACAAGCAGAGACAGATGAAGTCAAACTGATTTTTTCCTTCTTTTCTGACAAGATGTACAGAGAAAACGGTGAACGGTAGAGGGTGAACGGCTGGCGAGGACGGTCTGTCTCTGGGCTATTTGGGATGTCTCAGGTCCTGAGAGGAATTTAAGAGAGGTCATCACCGGTAAAATAAGTTCTCCATTTTGATGTTCTGGTTGGTCTCAGAAGATAAAAACTGTTTATACGCACCTGCATGTGTGTGTTTGCGTGTGTGTATGTGTGTGTGTGCGTGAGAGATAGAGAAAGCCTGTGATTGAGCAGTGTTTTTTTAAGCTTTACCTAATCTTTGTTCCCATCCCATTTCACCCAGTGTGACGACACCTAGTGTGACCGTCTCTCGGCCTCTGAAGTGGCATCTCTTTCCTCACACACAGGGACACACTCTCTCACTCTCTCTATCACACACACTCACACACGGGCAACACAGGCATTTCATTTGTACTACTCAAAAACAACAAGCTACTGGCAGAGTTTGCAGATCGATGGATTTTCAAAAGGCCTGTTATCAAAAGGCTCCTAATCTGAAAATGACACCATTTTGAACCTCAAGCTCAACAAGAAAATATCTAGGCAATTTTGGATGAGGCGATCCACTGGGATCTAACTTCCTGTGAGGAGGAGGTAGAGACAGGAAATGTGTTCTGAGAGAAACCCATCATGAGAGCAGGCTGAGGAAGTCAATAAAAGCTATTCTACCCAAGTTCTGATATTTATCACACATTTGCACACATCTGTACCTCCTTTACTTTTTTCTATCCAATCTCTGCTTTCTTTAGTCTGTGACCTCTTCCCTTCCCCCACTGACAACCGGCTGCTGCATCATTCCATTCCTCACACACAGGAATCCAAAACGGTAGCATCCAACATCTCACTCACAACCACCCTTTGGGGGACAGTGTTGCGGCTTAGCACAGCGCAGCATGCTAATCTTCATCCCTGTAGTCAACCTCCCAGCCCAGTTTGGCCCACCATGACTGAATCACACACAGTAGGCTAGGAGTCCTACAGACAGACAGCAGCTGTGTGTGTGTGTGTGTGTGTGTGTGTGTGTGTGCGTGCGAATCATCTGCACACTGGGACTGCCCCCATGTTAGACCAACAGGACCGCTTCCCACGTAATAACTGAGCTAACTGCTACTAGCCTACAGCCTAGACTTGTCTAGCAAAGCCTTGTAGCCCAGGCTAGCCACGGCTGGGGAATGAGAAGTGCTCATTATTACATCAAACCAATGGAGGGGTATCAACAAAAGCACTACCTGCGAGAAGCTCTAAAACACCCCTGTAAGCAACAAATCGAACGCCTAAGCTACTATTACACTGTTAGCAGGTTATGGAAACGCTGTGTTTAAAAGGGCAGTTGAGAAAACAACCCTCCAGTTCTGGCCACTGGCAGTTCGTTTGCGAAGAGGTTTGTTTGTGAGAAGCAAGGTTAGCTACGTTAAACTGCGGGAATCTCGTTTGCACAAAAGCGTGTTTGGTGTCACGACGGCTGCCCCGGGATTCTCAGTTGCTCTCTTGGCCGTGTAGCCGAAGATAAATATAGTAGAGGAGCAACTCCGGCTTCCAGGTCACACTCCCCTTCCGATCTGTAACATCTGCCGCTCCGCGACAGCGTGACGGAGTCACAACGCTGACCTCCGGAGGCTCGTTGTACAGAGTAGATGGGGAGGAAGGAGCTCCATATTGTTCCTTGTGGTGTAGAGCAACACTGATTTACTGCAGTATTGTTGAGCTGGCCTGGGGGAGACATCTCAGACGGGCTTGGCTGTGCTCTGTTATTGGCTGTATACTACCGCTCTCTCCCTCCCGTCTCTCTCCCTCCCGCCTCTCTACCTCTCTTCTTCCTCCACCACTGCTTCTTCCCCTCATCTAAATATGGTCATTATGCGCTCCGAGACCGGTGATCTGTGGTCATGTGTTCGGAGGAGAAATGGAGGGAATGAGAGAGAGATGGAAAGAGACGAGAGAGAGAGGGAGGAAGGGAGGGAGGGAGAAGAAAGAGATAATCCTCAAGGGATTTAGCTCTCTCTCTCTAGCTCTCTCTATCCCCAATCATTTCAGAAGATTTCCAGAGAGACATGAGGAAATTAAAGGAATTCAATTCCTGTCCCAGTCAAGGTTATGTCACTTCCGGTCCCAGCCAAGGATACGTCACTTCCTGTCACTGCCAAGGCTATGGCTGTGCTCCGAATCGCTTACTTCTACTTTTTACTATTAGTACGTACTACAGCTGCCCTTATAAAGTATGTACATTGCATGCACTATGCATACAAATGGGAGATACTAGCCAACTGTACTTCAAGCTAAATATCGCAGAGTTGACCAAATGAACGGGATCAACAATAGGCTAGTTGAAAAATGACGGTATAAAACCTCAAATGAGCCCCTGACAGACTGGCCTCATATTTGATTTGGGTGTCCTGTAGAGTGTTTGGGTGAGTTTTCTTTGAATGCTAGTCTACTGCATCACGCTAGCATTAGCATGCCACTAACGCCGGAACGAGACAGCTGGTATGGAATCAGCTGAAAATGTTCTCCATCAATCAACAACATTATGGGTAAGTCGTAAATGAGACTAAGTCCAAAATTCTGAAGTAATGTCACTTTATTAAGTTTTTGAACGTTTTTGAACTGAATTAATGTCACTTAATTAAGTTTTGTTTTTTTAAGGCAAGAAAGTAATGTAGATTCCCAATATGTGGTCAGCTTTCCAAATTACCCGTTTGCAAACCTGTTCCTCTTCTGTTACAGGAAACCAAACTTGTTTGTTCATGTGAAGATACAAACTGGGACCGTCATTCGTGTCTGGATGGTGACAGGCAGTCAAATAACATCATATCATACCAACAAGCATTTATTTGGGAATGCATAGCTGGCTGGCATAACCAGTGTGTTGACGTTTCGTTTTGACAACTGATAAATCGATAAGGATGAATGATACTATGATGTCATGCTACCACATCATCATGTCACTGTCGGTGTCATGGTCCGTCTGAGCCATTTCTGTGACTCGATGGATGTGACAAATCTGTTGCGCAGAGGATTGCACTTCACACAGTCCGAAATCTTTCTTTGCATACTATAGAAGTATACGATTCAGAACACAACCTATGTCACTTCCTGTCCCAGCCAAGGCTATAGACTCCCTATCACAGCCAAGGCTATGTCACTTCCTGTCCCAGCCAAGGCCATGTCAGCCAAACAGCAGATGAGCAGAAAAAAACATCCTCTCTCTCTCAGTTCCCAAACCATTATTGAACCAGAGAAGAAACACTCATTCCTCCCCCAAGCCATGTGAACTGACCTGACAGCAGAGAAGGGAACTGAGATCCACACGCTAGTGGAGACAAGAGCCAACAGTGAAGACATAGAGAAAGACAGCCACTCCAGTGAGGACTATTAGCCGACCTATTACAGCCTAACAAACTAAGAGGATATTCACAGTACATCCGCAAGAAACCTTAATCAATATACCGTGACTGGGATTTCCTAAGGTTCTTAAGGACCTGGTCTCCTTTTCATCTTACTTCAAAGAGAAAACATCTGAACAGCCTGAGATCCAGTGACCTTAGAGTGCTGCATGCCTCAGAAACTTGGGGCTTTGACCTTTGGTAGGTAGGTTGGTAGGTAGGTAGGGAGGTACAGTAGGTAGGTAGGTAGGTAGGACTTAATTGATCCCCAAGGGAAAATTACACAGTTACAGTAGCAGTGTACCAGAAGCACAATCGAATAAATGTTCTTACGCTCTTAGTCACCTGTTTTAGAAAGGAGATGCACTTGTGAGTTCTGGCAAGTAGTAGTACATTGGCTTTTCCTACGTTAAAAGCAATTATTGTAAGTCGCTTTGGATAAAAGCGTCAGCTAAATGACTGTAATGTAATGTAATATAGAAAAATTGCAGCAGCAGTAGCAGGGAAAGCTCAGGCCTCAGTGGAGGCACACTCAACAGTACATGGACATCAAGACAGCAAATAACATCTAAAATGGCGGTTCACATCATAGCAACCCTCAACATAAACACACACGTGCACAAATATGAAGGCTTATTTCACTCAGGTATGAGACATGGACAGGAATGACACAACCAGGTGTGTAGAGGGTGTGCTTGCATGTTTATGTGTGTGTACAGTATGTGTGTGTGTGTGTGTGTGTGTGTGTGCGTGTTCAAGATTCATGGATGTTTGTTTGTCATGTAACAAGATATAGGTAATATGTACCTGTGTGTGTGAGAAAGAATGTGTGTGTGTGAAGGCGTACACACGCACACACACGCACGCACACACACAGGTTTGCTAGTGCAGTGTGAATGAGCCCAGTCATGGCTTTGGAATGCAGAATGGAGGCCGAGACGAGTTGTGACTCCTCTCCCTCAGAGGAATGTGCTGGGAGCAGGTAGAGAGTAGAGAGAGAGAGACAGGTAGAGAGACAGAGAGAGAGAGCAGGTAGAGAGCAGGTAGAGAGGGGTAGAGAGAGAGAGAGATAGAGAGATAGAGAGCAGGTAGAGAGGTAGAGAGAGAGAGACAGGTAGAGAGACAGAGAGAGAGAGCAGGTAGAGAGTAGAGAGAGAGAGACAGGTAGAGAGACAGAGAGAGAGAGCAGGTAGAGAGTAGAGAGGTAGACAGGTAGAGAGTAGAGAGAGAGAGACAGGTAGAGAGACAGAGAGAGAGAGCAGGTAGAGAGTAGAGAGAGAGAGACAGGTAGAGAGACAGAGAGAGAGAGAGCAGGTAGAGAGGTAGACAGGTAGAGAGTAGAGAGAGAGAGACAGGTAGAGAGACAGAGAGAGAGAGAGCAGGTAGAGAGGTAGAGACAGGTAGAGAGAGAGACAGGTAGAGAGACAGAGAGAGAGAGCAGGTAGAGAGGGGTAGACAGGTAGAGAGACAGAGAGAGAGAGAGCAGGTAGAGAGTAGAGAGGTAGACAGGTAGAGAGTAGAGAGAGGTAGACAGGTAGAGAGACAGAGAGAGAGAGCCGGTAGAGAGGGGTAGAGAGAGAGCAGGTAGAGAGTAGAGAGGTAGAGACAGATAGAGAGACAGAGAGAGAGAGCAGGTAGAGACAGGTAGAGAGAGAGCAGGTAGAGAGTAGAGAGAGAGACAGATAGAGAGACAGAGAGAGAGAACAGGTAGAGAGGTAGAGAGAGCAGGTAGAGGGTAGAGAGAGGTAGAGAGGTAGAGAGAGAGGAGGTAGAGAGTAGACAGGTAGAGAGACAGGTAGAGAGGTAGAGAGAGAGCAGGTAGAGGGTAGAGAGAGGTAGAGAGGCAGGTAGAGAGGTAGAGAGCAGGTAGAGAGATAGAGAGAGAGCAGATAGAGAGATAGGCCCAGTCCCAATGTCCACCCTTGCAGACTCGCAGACTTAAGGGCGCGCTCCCGCGAAGTCCGCGAGGGCTTAGGGGTGTCCCAATGTCAACTCGGCAAGTGCGCGAGGGCTCTCCGGCAGCCATTTTGAGCCCTTTATGGCCCCTTCCCGTAAGTCTGCATTTCTGCAGACTTAGCCCAAGGGAATTACCCACAGTTCATAGCGTCGTGACGTGAAACACGGGGTTACCTGAAGAACAGCCAATAAACAAGCACGGACAGATCAACCAACCGTAACGTTCACGTTACAGAACAAAATATGTTTTCATGTTTTCAGCTGGACTTGCTTATCTGCACAAGTAGCCTTATAATTAATTTGGTTTCATTATTTTTAAGTATGGGTTATTAACCCCATGGGTTTGTATAATGTGATTTGTTTAAAAATATGTAGGCTATGGTTATAATTTACATCGATTTCTGTTGCTCTAAATCATATGATTGCCCAGTTAAAAGCAGTATGACATTAATTACCCATTTCGGTGCAGTGTTCTTTGAATTGAGATTTCCAACATGAATATGGAAAGAGTTGTGAGGTGCAGGAATGTGTATACATAATATATTATCATTCTTAAGTTAATACTTTTGGATTCATCACAAACAAGAATCACAGGCAGTAATGTAGGATCGATGCGATCCTACTAACAAATACTGGGTTGGGTTGATATTTGATCGCAGATGCGATCGCATATGACCACAAAATGAAATGATTTCAAGTTGAACAAATGTTTTGAGGGTAACACAGAGAGTTCTGATAATGTAAAGGGGATTTGACTCAGCCAAAATTAATTTACACGAAGGCCTACAAGAAAAACATGTACAATTTACAAATTGATTTAAAAAAAGCCCCACGCCCACAATAGTAAGAAATATGTTTTCACGTCAACGTAACGTGATGTCACAAGTGCTGTCCCATTCCTTGTTATATCAATTCGAGCCCTTGCATCCTCTCACACTCGATCACTTCACCAGGTGACGTCAATAAGTCTGTGAGGGCTCAGGGCTTGAGGGTTTAGGGGGGACATTGGGATTGGGCCATAGAGAGGTAGAGACAGGTAGAGAGGTAGAGAGAGAGCAGGTAGAGAGGTAGAGAGCAGGTAGAGAGAGAGCTGGTAGAGAGGTAGAGACAGGTAGAGAGGTAGAGAGGGGTAGAGAGGTAGAGAGCAGGTAGAGAGAGAGCTGGTAGAGAGGTAGAGATGGGTAGAGAGGTAGAGACAGGTAGAGAGGTAGAGACAGGTAGAGAGACAGGTAGAGAGGTAGAGACAGAGACACCGCCCATCCACCCAGAACGCACCAACCCGGAACATTCGAATGCCAAACACCCACGTCTAAACGCTGAGCCAGAACACGCGCTCAACAGAACTGACTTGTTTCTCTTTAGGATCATAGGTTTGGCCAAGATGAGTAAGTGAACCATGACAATGAATGGTCATATTTTATAAAAATAGCCACAAATGACAAATGGAACATCTGGACCTATGACCATCAGATGACAGTGTGGGGTTTTACACTTGACTCGTAATAACCAATCCGTGTCCCTTTTTAGGACACTAGACCAGGAGGTATACTTCCTCAACGAGGAGGTGACAGACATAAAGCAGAACAGTGAAGTGAAAAACAACCAGAACCTGTTCTAAATTTTACTCCAGAAACAGCTGGAGAGAAGCCCAAGTCCTGATAAAACCAAGGCCTGTACAGTATCTGTGAGCACGGACAGTTACAAACACGCTACATAAACATAGCTGGTGAAAATTCATGACCCGAGGGGGGGAGGGAGGGGATATGTGACAGCTTTTAGTGGGCTGCTGGCAGTAATTCACAATATGCATCAATCAATAAGCACTTTATCAACATGGTCGTTAATATTCTGGATTTGAACGATTCTGGCTTCTTGAAGGTAGGGCGGGGCCTGGTCTGTGGCCTCCACAAGGCGTGGCTCCTGCTCGCTCCTCAACCGTCCCTCTGACAACCAGCCGGACGCTGAGGGGTGACCGGAGGCCACGTTCCCAGGGAGCAGCAGGACAGTGAGGGGACATTGGAGGCCACGTTCCCAGGGAGCAGCAGGACAGTGAGGGGACATTGGAGGCCACGTCCCCAGGGAGCAGCAGGACAGTGAGGGGACATTGGAGGCCACGTCCCCAGAAAGCTCCTCCTGCCTGGCGCAGGTCCCTCCCAGGGGAGAAGTCTCTCGTAACAGAAGCCAGGCTGGCCCTGCTAGTCAAGCGCGGCTGATTCAATCACTCATCGGAATTCCCCATCACCTGTTGTTTTCTGTCAACTGGCTGTTCTGATGCAAGATACGGTTACATTTTGCACCCAATGTTTCTTTTAACAATGAAAGCTTGCGTTATTTATCTGTCGTTACGTCCGAAAAACATGGCACTTATGGGTTACAGTCTCAGGACGCTATTCTCATGACCGTTCCTAAAGTTGAGACTGAGTTGTACAAGGAGGCCTTTATGTTTTCTGCACCATCTGCTTGGAATGGCAGCAGAATCGGCTTTAACTCCGGGACCTAGTCACTCTCACTGAATTTAAAAGCAGTATATAGTTAATAGAATCTATTGACAATTGCAAATGCTTGATGGTATTTTCCGCCTGTTCGTTTGTTGCGTTGCACCTTGAGCTTGACTGTCGTCTTGATGTGAGTTTTATGTTGCGTCTGAAACGACATGTGCTGCTGCCTTCTTCAGCAGGCCTCTCTTATAAAATAGATTTTAATCTCAGTGAAGCAAACCTGGTTAAATAAAAATTAAATAGTAATTTTTAAAAAAACATTGTACTATAGATAAAATGGCTCCAACTGGAAAGTACCTAATTTAGTTGTATGTCCACTGCTTTCTGAGCCACAAGGCCATGTGGTGTGTCCAATAGCTTCCATTACCTTAAAGGCCCCCCGTACCAGAGGATATGAGATTATCTTGTTTACTCACATCCTCTTAGGCTCACAACAGAATGAGCTGAATCTTTCCTGTCCCTCCACTCAGAGAGGGTAGAGAGGCAGACCGTCAGGGTCAATCTGTCAATAGGGAATCCGCAGACGGTAAAGCTCGTGTTAGTATCTTGGTTTCCAGGACGTCAGAAGACAGCAGAACCCGGGCTGCTGCCGTGTCTGGATCCCGGCATCTCTCCCCGGGCCCCCCGGGGCCACAGCTGTGACTACTACACAACAACACCCAGCTGTGACTACACAACAACAACACCCAGCGTCATCTCCCTGCATCCCGAGTCCCTTCCTGTCGCTAAAGAGCCAAGCGAACTGGAGGCGAGAGTGATGGCCGTCCCAACAAGGGAGGGATTGAGGGGAGATGTGTGGCCTCTGTCACCCTTGGAACATTCCCAGCGCAGACCTCCAGGAAGTGGTCGGGAACCCCGGGAGGATACAGTCCCTCCTCTGTTTCTCCCCCATCGGCTACAATCAGACACTCCATTCAAATGTCCAGGCCAGGCAGCCACGGGCCCAGAGAGAGATAAGAGACCGCAGTCAAGCCGGGACGATAGATCTGTGTTCTACACTGACCCCCCCTCCTCCCTCCCTCCTCCCATTATCATTCAACTTCTGAAGCTAAGCATTTGACAAGACATTTACACATCATCCATGGTTTTTGCATAATGCATTTGACTGGGACAACTTTATTGCGGAGTGCCCGACTCATGTGGTTACTCGTGACGGGAGTGATGGACGTGATGGAGAGAAGTGACAAGCCCAGGTTTTATGTTCCAGGTCTACTTCCTTCTTCCCCTCTGGACCAGAACCAGAAGTAGAGAAGGATGTCAGGCCCATATAAGAACAAGGCAGATGTCCAGCTCTTTGTCTGCACTGTCCAGTGTCCATAAGAAATCTATGCTGTCGAAAAGCATCTCCTCAAAAGAAGGGAGAACAGGCGGCATCCTCTCGCGCTAATGGCCGCCCTTGAACATCGCCTGGCGCTAGTTTGCAGTAAAAGTGGGCCAGAGCGACGGAAGTATGGCATCTGCGACGTGAACAATTCAATGCGTGCAGTGGGAGTGCTGTCAGAAACTTCATGCCAGCCACCAAACACATCCAACCGCATTCTCAGGACTGTGAATTATATATCTCATTGCCAGAAAAACCGAGGGATGGGGGTATACGGGTAAAGACAAGTCTTTTGTTTGTTAAGTGCTCTTCACGCCATCAGAGAACACTGTTTGTCCAACAAAGCAGCAGCTAGCTACTGTATAGTCACACATTTCTGTTTCATTCTGCTGTTTGTCATCCACTCGGTTCCTCAGGCCAATGAACTAGACCCTGTTCATAATATTACAACCGACTAGAAATGTGCATTTCCTGGAGAAAGCTGCCTCAAAGGCCATTCAGACAGGAAGTGACAACGGCACCACTGTGCTCCGAAACACAGTATTTCCAGTAGCCTGGCCACGCCACGGCGGACTTTCGCTGCGTTGAGGCTAAGCACAGGTGCAGCTCAGCGTCTGGCTCGGAGAGTACTGGGCGTGAAGTAGGTTGAGCTTTGGGCACTGAGTCGCCACGACCAGCGTCAAGGGCAGCTCAAACTGCGTCCTGTCTGAGAGAAATGACCTGCCACCACCTGCAAAACCATTTCCTTTTTGGGGGGTTGTCTTGCTGTTGCCTCTCCTGTCCACCTGTTGTCGCTTTCATTTGTACCAACGCAGGTGAAATTGATTCACAATTGTGTACGCTTCCTAACTGGACATATTGATATCCCATAAGTTTAATTGACTTAGTGTTAAACTGTGATGATTAAGTCATTTTTTGGAGCAGTGTAGACGGACAGATTGATCGATAGACCACGACTCCACAGGCACTGTGCACTACAGTAGTCTAGTCAGTTTGGTTCACAAACGGTTAACAGGACTACCGGGACCCTTGTTTGTGAAGTTTAGAGCACAAAATGCGAAGGAACATATTAACTTATTTCGTCTAGGCCATATTAGGTTTATTTCCTTAACTCTAAGCAACGAAATAAATAGCAAAACAAACTGATTTAAACACATAATCCCTCAAATAGTAGCTTATAGATTGCAATGCTGAGTAGGGCTGTGGGTATGTCAAAAAATGCCTTCATCCATCCTATGTATTATGCGGCCATAACAACAAGACATTATTAATACATTGTTAAGAGATGAAACCACTTGTTTTCGAGGCTGGTTGTACAGGCCTGGGTGTCAAACAGGAAACAGACCCTCCATTGATAGCAGGCCCGGGGTATCAGCCTCACTGACTGACCACTGCAGCCCAGGGCCAAACTGGGCTCAGTCCACTGCCATGTTACCAATCAAAAGGAACTTCTGCCTCAAGAGCCACTTTCCAGTGATCTCATTGGAGCCAAAGGAAAGTTCCAGAACGGTCACTGCAGGGCATTCATGAGATTCCAAGGAGCATTAGGTCCCTTCTGTGGGGCCTGAAATCTGGCAGTCCAGAGTACAATGGACCGTCCAGCTAGGCGTGGAGAAACTGACCAGCTGAACACGCCAGCCGTGAATGTGCCATAAATGGAGTCACAGGCAGTTGAATCATTAGCCACTCTTTTTTCAATAAATGAAATATTTATTATCATCTAAACCGAACTGGATGATTTAGTTCATGCAACCTGGTACAACCGTAACATTTGAAAACAGTGATGTAAAAACATGTTAACTAGCATTCCTCTTACATGTTTGGGGTATTACATTAAGCTAATTCACTGCAGTCTGTGAGGAATTATAAGATGGTTTTAAGTTAAGCTACACTGGAAAGCTATGCTTGCCAACCAATATAATATCTCAATCATGCATATTACATGAAAAATCAATCCCCACATCAATCCCCACAGCACAGACATGCTTCTGAGATATGTATTATACAGTCACAATAACACGTTTCAACACCAGCAGGCTACACACCAACATTTAATGAAATAGCATCAATGTGAATTTAATTTCTACATCCATTACATTGTTCTGAGAATCCTAACCCATGAATACCGCAGGCAAATAATTAGAGCAACTGAATACCTGAATGTTGCAGTTCTAAAGTATAATGTATATGCAAGGAACAGTATAATGTATATACGGAACGAAGGACAGGGTGAATAACACCGACAAGATACCGGATCTGCCTGGCTTTGTCTGTTACAGTATCTTGCCTTCGGGCAGATCGAAAGGTAACAGTGCCAGGATAAGTGGGGTTCCAAAAAGTGTGTGTGTGCGTGTGTGTGTGTGTGTGTGTGTGTGCGTGCGTGCGTGCGCGCGCGCTACCGCACACGCACTTGTTGTTTGCCACCAACACTAATAAACAGATGTTGCCTGTTCTTTTGCACTATAAGCACTGAAATACTTCCAAGTGTATTTCCAGCAGTGTGCTGCTCCCGTCATCTCTAAAGCACTGACCCATGCAATCACATGAAGACATGGCTAACAGACCCTCCAAAAACACAACACAACTCATATGGTCATAAAAGCAAATGACTCTAACGCTAGTCTAACGCTTCATTGTGTGTTTCGTTCATCTCGAGTGGGAGAGCCCTAATCCTAAGCGTATGACACAGCCCATAGCTCGGTGAGTGGGTGGAGGAAGAATGTGCGGAGAGAAACATATGAAAAACACACACTTTTAAAGATAAAGATGCAGCCGCATACCACATCTGACCTGTGTGAATTCATCCCCTGCTCCCCCCCCTCTCTCTCTCTCTCACACACACACGCACGTACACACACACACACACGCACGTACACACACACACACACACGCACACGCACACGCACACGCACACGCACACACACGCACACACACACACACACACTTACTGTACTAAGAGACACTACGGATATCTATGCTTTTAATGTTCCAGGGACCTGCATTAAACAAACTCAGAAAACCTTAAAGTGTCCTGAAATATTTAGGGAGCCAGCCAGCCACACCTGAATTCATAGAGAAGAAATTGTCAAACACGATTACTTCTGAGACACTTGTCAAATTCAAAGGAGCCTAGGCTATAGCCTAAATCAAAGTACCCATAGGCTACCTGTACCCGACAAATCACACACATCCGCGGAGTAGGCTACCCGGTGGATCGGACTGACCAATAAAAATGTAGCACATTTAACTGCTGAAATACACGTTTGCTTGACAAGTCAGTTTCAACCATTTGACCGAGCTGAACTAGAAAATCCACCTAAACATGGTCAAACGGAAGCTTTGTTGCGAGTAGCCTAGCTACTTCCATTCAGTGTAACCGGTGGATTGGTAGACTGTCATTGCCCTAGTATAAAACAACAAGTTCTTACCCCGACGCGTAGGCTTCCAGTTATTTGTCGTTCTTTTGTCTTTTTCCTCCACACCTTTGTCCACCAGAATGTTGCAGGTAAATTGTTAAGGACTACAACATCGAAGGAGGATCGAGTGATAACGATGCTCAAGCAATGTCGATGCTCACAGCAGACGATCAATGCCAGAAGTGGTGAGGGATCCCATTCAACCAGAGGGGCGGTCTAGTAAGGTCAGAATAACGTGGATTGCCTCCGAAGCGCAGCGGCACTCTGATTGTGGCAATCATCTCACTCCAAATCAACAAGAGCATTTTCAGAGCATCCTTCTCGTCGTTTAATGGCTGTAGATGAAATGATTGGGCGATCGCTTTACATTTTCACACGACACAATATCTTCTGCATTGAATCTAGCTGCTATGCGTGGTGGAGAATCAGAATCAAAACATTGGGGGTGTGGACGGGGGCGGTGTTGAGGCGGCAGTGGGAGGAGTATGGGAGAGTGGGATATGTGGGGCCGTAGAGTTTAATAGGTTTCAATTCCCAAAGAAAATTAAAATAGTCGAATAGGCCTAGGAAAGCTACTAGACCTGGGCTAAAGTTCAGTAGGCTATTCACAGCTTTCACAACAGATCTAACTCACTATTTTTGTGGTTAAAATGCTCGAGTTAACGGCATTATAGTTAGGCTAATATTTTAATTAATTAACATAGCTATGCTTGTGTGTCCTATTCAATCCATTCAATGCAGTGTTTGGTGAAAGATTGTACAAGTGCAGGTCCCTGCTAGAGCTGTCTTTGTGGCCCTCTGCTTCCACCTACTGTTCGTGGACCAGCAGCCTATTTCATGATGAAATGAAGGAAAGCAGGGGTCAGAGTGAAAACTGTCAAACAAACATTTTCAACATTCAGAAATGTTTACTGTACATGCAGAAACAAGGAATTATCAGGTAGACGTTTTCAATTCACATTTACTTTAAATGACAAAATAAGTTATAAACAGCAATAAATCAACAGAAAAAAGCCTAGTAAATGTATCCATTGAAACTAATTTGTGTAATACAGTTAAGTCCATAAATATTTGGACATTGACACAGTTTTATGTCATTTTGGCTCTGTACACCACCACAATGGATTTGAAATGAAACAATGTGCATTAAGTACATACTTTCCGCTTTAATGTGAGGGTATTTACATCCAAATCAGGTGAATGGTGTAGGAATTACAAACAATTTTATACGCAGCACCCCTCTTTTTAAGGAACCAAAAGTAATTGGACAATTTGCTGCTCAGCTGTTCCATGGCCAAGTGTGTGTTATTCTCTCGTTATTTCATTTACAAGGAGCAGATAAACAGTCTAGAGTTGATTTCAAGAATGGCATTTGGAATCTGTTGCTGTCAACTCTCAATATGAAATCCAAAGAGCTGTCAATATCAGTGACTCAAGCCATCATTAAGCCAGACAATCAAAACAAACCCATCAGAGAGATAGCAAAAACATTAGGTGTGGCCAAATCAACTATTTGGTACATTCTTAAAAAGAAAGAACGCACTGATGAGACAAGATATATAGTGCTTTTATCCAAAGCGCTTTACAATGGCCTCTCATTCACACACCAATGGTGGCATGCAAGGTGCTAGCCTGCTCATTGGGAGCAATTTGGGGTTCAGTGTCTTGCCCAAGGCAAGGTCTTGCCAAAAACTTCAACATGTGGACAGGAGCAGCCGGGATTCAAACCACTGACTCTGTGATCATTGGACGACCCGCTCTACCACTGAGCCATAGCCGCCCCAATGGCCAAGTCAATCACCTGACCTCAATCCAATTGAGCATGCATTTCACTTGCTGAAGAACTGAATGGAAACCGCCTAAAGAACAAGCAGGAACTGAAGACAGTTGCAGTAGAGGCCTGGCAGAGCATCACCAGGGACAAAACCTGTCATCTGGTGATGTTTATGGGCTCCAGACCTCAGGCTGTCATTGACTGCAAGGGATTTGCAACCAAATATTAAAAAGGACCATTTGATTTATGATTATGTTAGTTTGTCCAATTACTTTTGGTCCCTTAAAAAGGAGACGGGTTACCACATATAAAATGTGTTGTAATTCCTACACCATTCACCTGATTTGGATGTAAATACCCTTAAATTAAAGCTGAAAGTCTGCTCTTAAAGCACATATAGAATGTTTCATTTCAAATCCTTTGTGGTGACGTACAGAGCCAAAATGATGAAAATGTCCAAATATTTATGGACCTAACTGTAAATAACACAATAACAGGCATGAATACACACTGTACTGTTCAAACATTGCATATTATAAACAGCCCTGGGGTTAAGGGCAGGGTAGATCACATAACATACAGCACAATCAATAGGCTATACACTTCTAAGCTGGGTAATTCTACATGAAGACAGAGGTTGAAAAGCACATAATTTCATTACAGTAACATGTAGGTCACCAGAGCACATGTTGAGAAGCACACCGACTCCTGACTGTCTCTGTAAGGGACTTGTTTTACATCACTGGGAGCACATTACATCACTAAATTAATTTAGCCAGATCGCAATCAGTGTAGGAGGACAGCAGTAGTTTGAATTATACAAGTGGATGAGTTTCAGCGACAGGGGCATCACTGCATTAGCCTGGCTGCCATGCCTCTTTGTGTTGCCACACTTTATTGTTGTGTTTATTGTCGTACAACATATAGTTTTCATTTTGATGTATAGCTTTATGAAATATTCCATATTGTTTTGGAAAAGAAAACCCAATACTGTTACACGATTCATGACTGTATTCCATCTGTTACTGGGCGAACACTGGGCAGTAGCTGTGTGGTGTGCTATGGGGCGTTGGGTTTCTGGGACTGTATACATCGTCCAGGGACGAACAGACGCAGTCATTCTAAAAATGGAAGCAGTGACCAAGTCTTAACCTCCCCTTTTTCTTTTAACTCTCTCTCTCTCTCTCTCTCTCTACCCCTCTCCTCCTCCTCTCTCTCTCTCTCTACCCCTCTCCTCCTCTCTCTCTCTCTCTCTCTCTCTCTCTCCCTCTCCTCCTCTCTCTCCCTCTCTCTCTCCCTCTCTCTCTCTCTCTCTCCCTCCCTCCCTCCCTCTCTCTCTCTCTCTCTCTCTCTCTCTCTCTCTCTCTCGCCCTCTCTCTCTCTCTCCCTCCCTCTCTCCCTCCCTCTCTCTCTCTCTCTCTCTCTCTCTCTCTCTCTCTCTCTCTCTCTCTCTCTCTCTCTCTCCCTCCCTCTCTCTCTCTCTCTCTCTCGCCCTCTCTCTCTCTCTCTCTCTCTCTACCCTCTCTCTCTCTCCCTCCCTCCCTCTCTCTCTCTCTCTCTCTCTCTCTCGCCCTCTCTCTCTCTCTCTCCCTCCCTCTCTCCCTCCCTCTATGCTGCTCTGCGTTTTCTCCAGGCTCAGTCGTCCAGGTCCCTGTGCTCCGACGCCCCCACGGGGAAGAGCGCGTCGCTGTCCAGGGACAGGCTGCTGTCCATCCCCGCCATGCGGCTGCGCAACAGGAAGTGAGTCCTCCTCTGCAGCAGCCTCTGCTGCTCCTGCTTCAGCTCCATGTAGGAGCGCGAGAAGGTGTGGAAGATGGAGGTGACGGGAAACGCCATGAGCAGGATGCCGCTCAGGATGCTGGACAGCGCCACCACCTGGCCGGGGATGCTCCTCGGAACCATGTCCCCGTAGCCCACCGTCGTCATGGTGATGACGGCCCACCAGTAGGTGGCGGGGATGCTACTGAACTCGTGCGTGGCGGCCATCTCGTTCTCCATCAGATAGAGCAGCGGGGAGAAGAGGGCGATGCCCACACACAGGAAGAGGAGGAGCAGGCCGAACTCGCGCGTGCAGCGGCGCGCCGTCAGGCCCAACGTCTGCAGCCCCAGCGAGTGTCTGGCCAGACGCATCACGTAGAGGATCCTGAGGGCCCGGAGGACCCTGAGCACCAGGCCCACCTTGTCCAGGTAGCTGCTGCCGGAGCCCGGCCGCCTCTCGCCCGTGGAGGTGCTGTCCACCACCAGGGTGATGTAGTAGGGCAAGATGGCCACCACGTCGATCAGGTTGAGCGGCCGGCAAAGGAAGGCCAGCTTGCTACGGTCCTGGATGAAGCGCAGGGTGAACTCCAAGGAGAACCAGGCCACGCACACCGTCTCCACGATGAAGATGTTGTAGCACATCTGGGAACATCTCCCCTGAGAGACGGGAAACATTGGGTTAATGTTATGTAATCGTGTCTCTCTGAAATATCATACATAGTTTAGTCTCTTAGTTCTAGATAAGGTGCAGTCTCTTAGGACAAGGTATAGTCTCGTTCAGAGAAATTGGACCTGAGGTTGTAGGAATGTGTCGATTTTGACCCCTGTTATATGGCTAGTAAAACACTAGAGGGCGCCACAATGATGTGAAAACACCATTTTCTAACAGCCCCAGGGGGCCTCATTTATCATTGAGGTACGCCATATTTTACACGGTCTTTTCCGCGTTTTCGTCGTACGCCCTCTTTTACACCTGAATTTACACGCTCTTTGATAAATGAGGCCCCAGGCATCTCCTAGTCACAGCTTGTTCTCAATCATGTGGTGTTTGAAGCCTCATCAAACATCATTTTAGGAACAGAGGACAGTCTCATTAGCATGTTGTTATTTTATCTACAGTAGAAAGGGAATAGAGGTAGACAACCAAAACTGTTAAATATTATCTGATACCAGGGAATTCCTTCAGAGCTCAGCTAAATACCTGATACCAGGGAATCCCATCAAGGCCCAGTTAAATACCTGATACCAGGGAATCCATTCAGAGCTCATATTTTATGGTACAGTATGTTGCAGTGCATCCTATAATGTTTTAGAAACCAGGTATTAAAGGTCTTAAATGAAGCCTGCGGGTGAAGAACCATATAAGTCACATTTACAGGTGTGTTACTGTTTTATAATCTCAGTGTCTTCTGACTTTTACATCAGAAGAGGGTTAAATACATATCACTACATACAGTAGAAGACATTGTGTACGATGTGCAAGTGATGTATATCATCCACACAAAATCGTATTAGGATGGTCTGTACAGCTGTTACTGATCAAGCTCTCTCATAAAAATCGATTTATGTGGTTATTCAGGCCTCAATTATAGTTTTCGATCTTGTTATTCAGACATAATTGCCATGGAAATGTTTCATAGGCTGTGACCAATCCTTCCCCATACTGCCTGAAATAAGACCTTTGAACAGATTCCATTTCAAAAAAGCATTATTATGAAATGTATTTCCACAGTGTAAGAGATAGCCTAGGTAGAATGCAATAGGCTTTCTCTGAGACACAGAAGCATATTGAGAATCAAATCCAAGGAGGTCAGGTTTAAACAAAATCTATTGGAGATTTTGGATTCAAATGCCAAGTGTGCAGTTTGAGTCACTAAACACAATGAGACACTCTTGAATCATACTGTATTCTTTTAACATAATGTTCATGTTGGAAGCCACATTTAGCGACTATTCCCCTACCACCTTCTGAGGTGGCCCCAATACTATTATTCCATCATGTGTAATTGGATGTATTTGATCCAATGGATCTGGCCGTGGATATAGAGGATGCTCAAACAACTACTGTATTCATTGCTGAAATGCAGTGTTCAGGTAAAACTGTGACTGTGTTATTTCATTACAATCCATGGTCAAATTGAAACTTTGAGCCAAAAAATAAGAAAAACTCCCCGTGACGGTAACAGGAAATGGTAACTTGGAACAAATCAGTTACGTTTGCAAACCCTGCATGAAGCTACTGTACCCGTATACCTGCGCTGAACCTCTGTGCAAAAGGATTAGAGAAACACATTGTGCCGCTCCAATATTCTATTTTTATCTCGCTGCTGCAGGCAAGAAGTTAATTACTGCAGTAATTGAAGTCAGCTGAGGATGAGTGACTTTTCTAAATGTTTTGGCAAGTTATTTTTCTTATTAGACAACCCAGCTGGTGGCCAGTATCAGTGTTTCCTGTACTCATCTCCCCCATGAGCCCCAACAAACCAGCTCGCCCTGTGGTGAGAGTGTGGTGCATTTCTATCAATACTTCCTCACAATCTACATTTCAGTCATCAAACTGGCTTCCTCACTTTATCTCCTGTCCCCCACCTCTACATACACAGGCTTGGTGAAAGAGCACCGTGCCACCTGCTCGTCTGTCACGGTAAGGACATAAGGACATAATGGAAAGACACAAAGAGAACAGCCATGAGACTATTGAGATCCGTGCCCTCTTATGACCTCTGACCTCTGCTGGCCACTCACCGCCTCCTCCTCCTCCCTCATGGCTGGCATGGTGCTGATGGACAGGTTGACGGCCGTGATGGTGACGAACAGCACAGAGAGGCAGGCGAAGATCTTCCCCGGCAGGCCCGAGTGGGGTCTCTCCACCATGTCCCTCAGCTTGACCATGCAGCGGCCCTGCCAAGACTCCGCGGCCGGGTCCGGGTCCCGTCGCCCGCTGTCCGTATCCAGCAGGTCCTCCTCCTCCTCCTCTTCCTCCTCCCGCTCCATCTCCTCACACTCCTCCGCCCTCTGGAGCAGACGGCGGCGGCAGCACCACTCCAGGCTCTCCTCCGGCAAGCCCCAGTACAGAAGCTCCTCCCTGAAGGAGAGGGCGCACATCTCCCTGAGGGAGCGTAGCTTCCCCGCCCGCAGGAAGGTGAGGATGGTGCGGAAGGCGCAGGGGCTGCGGTCGAAGAAGAACTCGTTGTGCGCCACGTCGTAGTCGTCGCAGACGCGCATGATCTCGTCGAAGCTGCTACAGAGACGGAGCTGGCCCAGTCGGGACAGGGGGAAGTCCTCCAAGGTGGTCCAGGGCAGCTGGTAGCGCGACCCGCCCACGTTTATGATGACGTGGAGCTTCCGGGCACCAGACAGAGAGGTCTCGGCATGAGCGGAGGCCTCGGGGACGAGCCGCGCCCGCTTGTAGAAGGCCCCCTTGAGGGCCTCCTTCTCCTGGAGGGGTGGGGGGTTGAGGGAGGTGTCGGAGGGGCAGCTCAGGGTGCTGTAGTCATAGTCAGAGCCGTCTCCCGCCAGCAGGGTCATGTTCACAGCCCTTCCTTTCTTGTCTGTCCCCACCTGCGCTCACATCCCTGTGGTGGGCCTCATGCCGGGACTCCCTCACCTTCCACAGCAAAGCACAGAACAAACACACACACACACACACATAAACATGATATCATAACATCATATTCAAGTGGGGTTTTTTGCAACCTGTATACATTCAAGACAACAGAAACTTTGTCTGCAAACCCCTCATCAAGTGTAACTGTTATAGAACTGAGTGATGAGCTTTCCTAATGGAGATTGCCGTTACAAAACAGCAAAAACCCCAAACAAAATGAGTCGATTCCAGAAGCCTCTCTAACTGTAACTATTGCAACTAGGCTACTACTGGTATAACTAGTCTACCTGGTACCTGTAACTACTACTATAACTACTGGCCTATTCTTCCTTTAACCCTAAATGCGTTATGAAATCTAATGGATAAAGAATGATACATAATAAGACAGAGTGAGACAGAATGACAAAGAATGAGACAGAATGAGACAGAATGAGAGAATGAGACAGAATGATACAACATTTTACAGAAGCTAATCGATATTTTTGACGTATGGGTTTTAAACATGCTTTCACTGTGACTTTCGTTCCTATGCAAAGTGAATTCATCAGTTATCCACTTGGACAATGCTTTCCAGAGTGGTGATTATCAAAGTCACATTAATAACTCAACACATGCACACATTATGACATAGCTATATGGAAAAAGAGAAGGAGATGTTTCAAGCCAAAAGGGAGATACCATTAACGCACACTCTACTTGGATGCTGGATGGTGCCCTTAGCGCAGGGAGCGCGAAAAGGGGGTGGGGCAAACACAACACCCCGGGCCCACAGCACTTGAGAATAAAAAAACAAACATTTGTTTTGTGTTGCAGAGGTGCAAACCGATCACAGGTGAAAAGGGTGACAAACATGCAAACCCATACATACACAGATCAAACAAATGACCTATTTTGGATTAAAAACGGCTATTTTCACCTAAAGGTGACAAGTCTGCACCCCTGGTGTTGACACCCCCTTAGTAGCGCCTATCTGAGATGCTCGCGAGCAGTAACCGAAAGTGCTAGCTGCTGTAGTAGTGGGAGTAGTCCCACCTTCTGTGAATAAAGTGTTGAAAAGCAAACAATACAATTCAGGTGCATTGATGCGTAAAGAGGAAAGGCAGAGGAAAAATCTGGTGGCCTCGTGTGTTCCCCTGACAAATTTATTTTCCACTACTCAACCCTCCAAGGGAAGCAAGGGAATTAGCGAGGACAAGGAGAACACGGCGGCTAGCAACGTGCTGGTAGCTGTGGAACACAATGCAGATTTGGATGAGATAGATGAAGAAGATACACAGATTATGAAAATGTTGTCGATGAGCCATTGGATGAAAACATAATTGGTAAGTTGTTTCATATTCATTATTTGTGATAGGCTTGTGCTGGCTATCTGGCTACCTTTTTCAAAAATGTTGCTGTAGACTGTGCTGACTGCTGTATCTTCTTAGCCTAATATTATTATTGTGACACATTGCTTGAACACCTAGTTTGTTGTGTAGGTGTGGCTTGAATGTGTAGGCTATATGGCTGTGTGGTTAGACATCCAACAACATAATTGAATGTTAAACTATGTATTAATACAACAAAACATTTTTTTGTCTGCTATCCTTGGTTGCCTGCTAGTTTAGTCTGTCATATTTTTCATCCTTTATCTGGCTGAGGTTTGAGCAAATTATTGGTAAAATTCATGGTGCCGACCATGGTGCTTAAATAGCCTATCAGCAGTTGCTTAAATATCAGCAGGACATAATTTATTGATAAATCCATGGCACTGTCAATGATGCTACGGCCTACGAGGCCCACTATGATGTCCCTGCCCCCTCTGCAATGAACTAAATAGCTCCACCCCTGTGTCCTCCAGATTGATGACTAACTATAGTGCCATCTTGTGGTAGGCTACAACATGTCCACTGTCTCCCCAATCAGCATGAGGATGACCTTACACATATGAGATAATCGCTCATGAAGATAAATGTCCATTAATGACGGAACCTTACCCGGTATTTATTATGGAGTGCACGGGAGCGTAGGTATTTGTACTTACAGGTAAGTACGGGGTACTTACTGGGTACTTACGGGGTACTTACCCGGTACTTATGGGGTACTTACCTGGTACTTACAGGTAACCTGTAAGTACTGGGTAAGTACCGTGTAAGTACACCGTACTTACTTGTAAGTACAGGGTAAGTACACCGTAAGTACCCCGTAAGTACCTGAACTTACCTGTAAGTACCGGGTAAGTACCCTGTACCGAATGTGGGGTTACCGAATGTGAGCTTGTAAGTGTTTCATGAGAGTGTTATCCTCTTTGGACACAAATAACTTTTTACATAAATTGCATTTTGCACCGTCGGTAGATTTACTGAAGTACCGTTTTGCCCTGTCTGCCTACTTCCTAGAGTGGCCTACTAGAACTGCTATTTCAAGAGCCATGCTCATATGTTCAGCATTTCATCTACAACCAAAGAGAAGTCTTTAAAGGTAAAAAAAAAAAAAAAAAGTCCCAATGATTGTCACACACCTGAGTGTGTGAAATTAGTTCTCTGCATTTGACCCATCCCCTGGGGGAGTGCTGACGTGCTCGGGAATCATTTGGTTATGTAGCCCCCAGCAGGGAGGAAATGGGTACCAATTTTATAGTCTTTGGTATGACTCGGCCGGGGATCGAACTCACAACCTCCCAGTCTCAGGGCGGACACTCTAACCACAAGGCCACTGAGCTGTTACATGATTGGTTCTCTGAGGACCTTGTGGCCTGTGTCCAAACTAATTAAATCAATTACAGTGATTAAGAGTAGTCAGGTTAGCAAGTCGTACATTACTGTCACAGCCTGCATGTGCCTACCCACCAATCACAGCAGAGGAAGAGGCCATGGGTTCTAAAACGGGGCTGCGAGTGAATCTCTGAATGGTTATTAGGCACCTGCGCTGTCAAGTCTTCCCCAGCCCATGATTACAGTCAACCCCCAGTTTTCCGCTTGTCAGACTAGAGGAAACCAGTCCAAACCTCCCTATAACCCTCTGCTCCTCACAGAGGCACCCGTGCTAATGAAAGCTTAGATCGGAGAGATTGCAGTTCATCGTTTGTCACGTCTGTGGAGTGAGAGGAGATAGAGTATACGTCATTATAGTCAAGTTATGATATAATCTTTTAGTATGATGATATCGTTTAGTGTATGATATTATGGTATTTTTGGTTAAGTTTAGTGTACAAATGTAGATGTACAAAGTGGCGTGGCTTGGAGCGCATTAGGCACTGGAAGACTCGCGGGTGGGGGGGGTGCCCCACCGTTGAAAAATGTTGCGCTAAAGTGCCCTGTTGAGTGGTGAAAACGAAAACTATTGGCTGCCCTTCACATGGGAAAACATAGCATGAAAATTCAATAACTCGTCTTAAGAAGTGCTCTGTTAGTGGATAAAATGTGCTGCAGTCCCCTATTGGTTCCCTTCCAATAGTTTAACTTGACATTCCCTATGGGGGCCCTTTCAAAGGTAAACAGTGCCATGATAAAGTGCCCTCTATGCTGCCACTACATGACAGTATCACAAACGGTGCACGGTGGGATTCAGTGCTATAAAGGGTTTCCCTACATGCGTGAGAATGTTGGAAGGTTTCCGATTGGATGCCCCTCCTGTGGAGAACATGTGATGCCATACAGTAGGTGCCCTTGCAATGGGATAAACCTGAGTTTCCCTACAGGTGCCTTTCTCGTGAGAGCTCATGAAGTAGCCTACCCTATTAGATGCCCTTCCAAGTGTGAGGCGGAAAAAAATGGGAAAAAATTGTTGAGTGCCCTTTGTGCCCCTTCATGCAATAAATGATGTTTATGTGCCCTCTAGAGAGAATTAAATAGCGTGTCTTAATGAGTGCCCCTCTAGTGGAGAAAATGAGATGCATAAGGTGCCTTTAGTCTAGGAGTGCTGCCAAATAGCCAGACCCTGCTTACTGTATCAACACATTGTATGGCCATTAGCAAATATTTTCTCTTTCAGTCATCCTTTAGGTTAGGTTAGAGTAAGTTAGGTTAAATGTATTTGAAAGTAAAAGACAAAATAAATTGTTGACCTCGATGAAACAATGACGTTTAAAATACTCATTCCCATTGTTAAAAACATACTATTCCATCCATGTAAGTTTTCAGTTTTAGACACACCCCCTCTCGAATGTTCAGATTTATCGCTTAGCCTATAGTATGTAATGTTAATCTTAATCAAGAGTATTTCACCGTACAGTACATGACACATCATAGCTTTTTGTGTGCTGATGGGGCCCCATGTTGTGCAGTAGGTTCCCTTTTTTTCTTGTTTTGGCCCTACCCTTCAAACAGCCTGAGGCTTGGATTACACTACTGCGTTTTTCGACGTTTTCCCTGAAAAAGACCTACATTTGCACCCAGCAATTACTTTTCCAAAGCCAAAACGAAGCTCGAACCCGGAGGCGGGTCGATACCAACGGAGCTACGCTTTGGTGCTCGAAATCCATTCTAGCTCTAATGTAATGTGCAGATCCGGAGACTTTTGAAAGAAACTATAGGAATAGGCCTACACTTTAACGCTGTGTTAACTTCACATTATAAAAATCAAACAGGTGATTTACCAGTTTGAGTACATAAAGTTAATATCAATGTGGAAATAAGAATAACACCATAAATGTAGGATGAACTTCAACTGTATTCAATGTTTAGAGGTTCCCCCAAAAAGTAGACACTTCAAATCATAATCCAAACAAGAGTAGAATAATATTCTCTTGTTCAAAGAAAAGTAACTGGCAAAAGTTAAAAAGCCTTTACTGACATACTGCATGCTGCAATCCTAGGCTCCCTAGCTCAGTTTGTGCTCCCAACCAAATAATGTAGCACCTTCAGCTTGATGCCCATTTATGCCTAACCACATGCTCAGTCTGTCTAAATCACCAGACTGTCTTTCTAATCTCTCATCTTCACTCTCTCCTGTCCCCTTCCTTCTCTCTCTTCTCTCCTTTCAACAACCTCTCTCCTCTCTCACTCTGTGCTACCGTCCTGCCCTCCCCTACCACCATCACTGCCTTTTTTACCTGCCTAAATAATACTAGGCTAGGCTATAGGCTTCACTAACATTGTCTTGCTTTTTCTGTTGCTTTGACTGGCACTCTATAGGTGGCTGGAGGAACATTAACGCAAGCTAGTGTCGTTAAACTTTCGATTCAGCCAGCCGAAAAGACAGTCGCTCAATCAGTCAGTCAGTCAATCAGTCAGTAAATCAGTCAGTCAGTCAGTCAGTCAGTCAGTCAGTCAGTCAGTCAGTCAGTCAGTCAGTCAGTCAGGGCAGCGCTTCTGACTCACATAGAGGCTCCACTTAGGCTCAAACATAGGCTACTGGGTGCATGTGTAGCTCCACCGTGTTTCTAAGCTGTATTTTTAGATAACTTTACATATCACATTTAGGCAAATGTTTTTACTTCTCTGATCAGACAACTGCATGAGGCACTTGCCAGAAGAGTTTACTGGCCCAGGAGAACTCAGTCTACTTTCTGTTCCTCTTCACATATTGTCGGATGTCCATCTGGAAAATGTAGGCTTTAGGCTATAGGATCCGCCAGTTGTCATCAGCGAATGATAAGACCAAATAGGCCAGAGATGGGCAGGAGCTGTCGGCACTTAAGTGGAACATTATCTAACTCTATGTCTACTTATCGATTACCAGCATAAATTTATTTTAAAAGGCTATGTAGCCTATAGAGTATTGAGGAGTAGGCTAGGTACCGACACATTTTAGTCCAATTCAAACACTGGTTAAACACTAGCCTATATTATTTTGTAATAGCTCGCTCGCTGAAGAAAGCATCCCTTGACGCGCTGCAAGTCTTTTGAGTTGACGACAGAAAGCAGCATTCACGGAGCGCTTGGCCCAGGCTCCTGTTGAAAATAAAAATGTGGGCACATCATCATGGTTTTGAAGTGCATTTAGGCAGAAATATTTAGAAAGTTTAAGATGTTTAATTTGACGTTTAATATATATAGCCTAATTATTAGTATTAATATTTTTTGTTTTTTACATTTTTTTCAAATGTATGGTGTGGCGGCAAAGATTTTGCCATGGCGCCACGTTTTGGCGTTGGTTGGATGGCTGCATTTTAAACTCACAACATTCTAGACTATGCTACTAGCCATGAAAAATGCACCCTTGATTGCTATAGTTCAAACTAGTAAATCACCTGTTTGATAAGCTCTTTAATGGTGGTGTGATATGCGTTTTGGGGTGTGTTAGTGTAATAAGAGATTTGAACAAATCTTTACGTGCAATTTTTGTGTGTAATCGTGAATCGTTTTGCCCGTTCGAAAACGTAGCCATAGACATCCATGCGAGTGTAATCCAGGCCTGAGTCCACCACTGTCATTAGGGCAGCATGAGCGCCAGACGAGGACACGTTAGAGAGAACATATGGAGAGACCAGTTGCCATTGAGGTGATCATCGTCGACCACTGAGAGACTGGAGCCATCTGGACGCAGAGGATTTTTGGGGAATTTTCCACACATTTTTTTAGAACGTTTGAACACCCGTTTATAACCTGAACAAAGTGAACTGAACTACAGAGAGAGAGAGAGCTGGTCCAGCTACCGGAGGAATCACGCCACACAGATGGATGCCTGCAGGAGCTGGCCAGACCTCATCTCAACTGTCCACCAGTGTGAGTGCATCTAATTACTCTCCCCTAGTCAGGGTAGTCAGGTACACGGTAGGAGTAGGTAGATACCAACTACCATTAGTTAGGGTACTAGTTAGCAGTGTATACCATTCTTCTACGTCTGAAATAAAGTAGAGTGAGCCATAGGCTAGTGGTGTAGTGTAACACCACTTTCACTCAACTGTTTTGACAAAAGATATATGGCTCTCAACAATAAGTGCCTTGTTGAGATGCTACAGTACCATCTCACCGACTTCTATAGTCCCAATGCCATGCAATACCTAATGATAATCCATAAATGCCATCACTTATTCACCCATTTCACCGTGCACTGCAAATATACTGTACCATTTAAAATAGATGAAACTCTTGAATAGATAAAGATTTCACGAGACATTCGTCATCCTTCATCCTTTTCTCAACAAGCATGACACACATACAGGACATATTTTCTCTTGACAGCGAAGACACGTTAGATACAAACAAATATGTCCCAGATATAAACTCCGCCATCTTTATTTTGTCTCTGAGACTTGAACAGGCGGTCTCGAAGCCTCCAGTCCTCCAGTCACGATAGCAAGCTTGTGATCTGTGTTTTCGTGGCGCTCTGTGATCTTAAACACGTCCTTGGGGATGAGAGTAACTCGGAGGGAAGTGAAACACGCTTTCTGAGCCGAGGGATGTGATTCTGCAGCAGATTGGTGCAGAGTCTGGCCTCTTTCTCTGCGCTGGGCTCAGCACCATCACAGTTCTTGCCAGAGGGCTTGTTCTCCAGATTGCCTGTGAGTTACTCACTGGATTCTGTGATGCTGTCTGCAATGCGCACAGCATGCGCTCCCCGCGGCTCCAGAGAAACAGACTCAAACCTCTCTCTGGAGCAACACCACCACGTTCAGTGTGTACACGTTAGAATGACTCATGCGACCCAGGAAGTCTGAGGAAGTAGCCGACAAAAAGATCCTTGACGGGTTGATGAACAGAGTGGGTCTAATTGGTGATAATTCTGAACACATTCTGAGCGAATCAATCTTCACACATATAGCGGAAGTCATTGGTTGTATCGGTTTGGAACTGTAGATAATCATTTCACTGTTAATTTAAATAATAACAAAAAGTAACATAAATCCTAGGCTTTCTTCTCTTATCCCTGAGACCACTCAGGCAACCGACTAGGGGTGGTCTCAGGGAAAATAGGCTGCATGTAACACTACCTACATACCTATCTACCACAGGCACAACTAGGGACCAGTTACCTATTCATACAATAATGTGCTGTGTCCTCCATCAATAAAGTGCAACACATGAAGAAATGCAAGATGGCACAGCAAAATGGAGTCTCTCCTGGGCTCTTTCATTCAGTGGTAATGACCCTTCAGACCGGTGACCAGCCAAAACAATCATCTTATACCATTCTCCCTCTGCTGCTCTCGTCTCTCATGGGTAACAGGGGTAAGAGGGGGGTGTTTCTAGAAATGGACTTGATACCAGCAGAACTACTGCTTTTCTCTTCCTCACCATATCCCTCTGCGTCTCTCTCCTTTCTCTCTCTCTCTGAAATCACCCTTGAAATGGGAAAATATGTAGCCGCCCTTACACTGTAAGACCTTTGCTTACACTTTGAGCTGCATCTTTTTGTATGAAAGGTGCTATACAAATAATGTTTTATTATTATCATTATTATTATTATTATTATTTATTTCAACAATCCGGTTGAAAGTGGGTGGAACTGAATAAATACTGAATAAATTGGGACATGAAACATCTCCAGGGCAGTAATACCCTGCTATCCATCAGCTGTGGTCCACTATTTAAATGTATGGTTTCTGACCTCTGTGTGTCAACCTGTAGCTGTTTTAAGTGACCTTTGTACAGTAATTTGTATTTTATATTGTTTATTGAATCCTACAGTATTTGTTGATCTGTGTCTGTTGTTTTTATGTAGGAACACATCACTATAAATGATGGAAACCTTGCCTTACGAGTTAAGTGCCTTACAAGTTCAAATAAAGGTTTGAAATAAAATGAAATTACAGTATGGGGGCGGCTGTAGCTCAGTTGGTAGAGCGGGTCATTCGAAGGGTCAGCGGTTCGAATCCCAGCTCCGACTGTCCACATGTCGAAGTGTCCTTGAGCAAGACACCTAACCCCAAATTGCTCCCAATGAGCAGGTTAGCACCTTGCATGGCAGCTGCCGCCATTGGTGTGTGAATGGGTGAATGAGAGGCCATTGTAAAGCGCTTTGAGTGCCGCTAAGGTGGAAAAGCGCTATATAAATGCAGTCCATTTACCATTTTATATATGGGCTTCAGTTTACCATACAGTGCATGCTATGCCACAGAGATAACAAACCTACTTCAGCGTCATGTATGTCTAGTGAATTGTTCCTTGACTACTTCCATTTTGTCACATAATTGTTCTTTGACGTTCCTAACTAAATGGTTTAAATGGTCATGGTAAATGGACTGCACTTATATAGCACTTTTCCACCTTAGCGGCACTCAAAGCGCTTTACATAACATTATATACACTATCACACAAAACAGCGCACGTCATGATTACATCTTCCTTGACATTTCTTTCTTGTTGTGCTGTGGGGAGCCTTATATGGAAATGTCCTTGACAGTCTATATCTTTCAGAAATCTGCTTCCAAGAATGCCAAGGCACCTACAGGAATCACACTTTCACCGTTTCCTCCACACACCCTAGTGTTCCTCCACACACACACACACACACACACACACACACACACACACACACACACACACACACACACACACACACACACACACACACTCATTCCCTAAGACTGCTCCAGAAAAGAGAATATTGTCAGTGCCATCAAATAAGTCATTACAAATTAATAAAGAATACAGATTCATGGATAGAACTTAAAAACATTCGGGCAATCTTCTAGTCTTAAATTGACCATATACTGTAATTTTCGTAAACTGTTTTGGCATTTCTTCAGCATTTGCATTTCTTTGCTTATATGTAATAGCTTGATTTCTCAGAAAGCCCTTGCACATAGCTTGTATTACAAAATCCTTATAAAGACTGGCCTCTTTGGAGGTAAACATTCTCTCTCAGAAACCTGTTAAAAGTGTCACTGGGTGAGAGGATGCTTACGGACACACTCCCATCCCCTTGAAGAGCTGCCTGCCTGTCTGTCGGCCTGCCTGCCTGCCTGCCTGTCTGTCGGCCTGCCTGCCTGCCTGCCTGTCTGTTGGCCTGCCTGCCTGTCTGTCGCCCTGCCTGCCTGCCTGCCTGACTGTCAGCCTGCCTGCCTGCCTGTCTGTCAGCCTGCCTGCCTGCCTGTCTGTTGGCCTGCCTGCCTGCCTGTCTGTCTGTCAGCCTGCCTGCCTGTCTGTCGGCCTGCCTGCCTGCCTGTCTGTCGGCCTGCCTGCCTGCCTGTCTGTCACCCCTCTGGACAGCGCGTTTGAAAGGATTTTATTATCAGACATCAGTAAAGGTCCCAGCGAGACGGGGTGGCAGGAGGTACAAAGAAGCACAGATCAAAAGGAGACAGGGGATGGTGCTGGACTGAAAATGAAAAAAACATCCACTCTTGACACCATTAATAGATAGTGTCAGCTACCTGAACACAAAGGGAAAAAACACTTTATTTGATGTATGGATTAAAATGATTAGGCAATTATCAAACACAGATACAAATCTTGTCTGTGCAGCACTGATGTCCCTATGGAAAACTAGATAGCAAAGACCAGAGTATTTCCTCTTAGTGAAGCTCAGTAAATTCAATTCACATTATGCAGCACTGGAAGGCTCGGGTCTGCTTATCGTCTGTGACTTAGATAATCTGGAAGGTTTTTTGTGTTTTGAATAGGCTACTGGTATGTTTCAGGTTAATATCTTCATAATTATATTTAAAAATCATATCTCATATTAATATATCATATCTCAATTATTTTAACATTTATTTTTTATTTTTTTACATCCTGTACAACCTCCGACCACTCCCAGCCCTGGGACAAACGTCAACATCATAATGTGATCATCATATGTGATTTTATGTTTCAAAAAAACAAATAGAAATTGGAATGTGTAGTGTTTCTCTCCGACAGCAATGATATTGAGGTTCTCAAAAAGAGAAAGTACTTGTGCTTCCTAATGACCGCTCTCTGCCCCTGGTAATGCTGGGGCTTGGCTTTGTGTTTTAATGCAGCATTTTTAGAATGGGATAATTTGAAACTAGCGTTACTACGACCTGCTTTGATGAGGTCTGACATCTCCATCAGCTGCACACTGTAAGACCACTGGGAATAGCAGATTATAATTAGAAACCTCCTGAGTGGGAGAGCCCTGTGTACAGTATGGAGACACATTAAGTCATCTCATTCAAACCCGAATAACCTTGTGGAAGGATGAAAATGATCTGTGATAAACCAAGTTCACTTGAATTGGGGGAATTTATGCAGACGTCTGGGGGCTATAATCACAATGACGGCTCTTTCATCTAATATTCACAACTGTACAGTGTTCTGATATCACCTATTATCCTAATTTCGTCCGTCGTCGTAATATTCGTCTGTGCAGGAATGGTTACAGGCTGTGTTTCTGCTGTAGTAAATGGGTGATCACATCAGAGTCAGGCCTCAACTAAACATGGCCAGTTTTTCCACACAAAGCTGTCTTTGCATTGCCATGGTGGTGCTGCAGAGAATAGAATACAGAAATACTAAATATAGTATAATTTCTATAGTATATATAAATTCCATCTGTTAATCTGTGTCTGGTCAGAACATGGTGGAGACTGTTACCATGGAGAGATCTTCAGTATGCAAATCACTGTCATCTGTCAAAGACGTGTTGTAGATGGGATGATATCACAGAAATAAATGAATGACCGGAGGCATGCAATCAAAGTGGACAGTGCGGAACACTATGTTCCACAAACAGTAGCTGCTGTAGCTACATTATTGCTGTATTGCATTCCCAAAGCTCAGATATTGCAGCAAGTTGCATTAATAACATGGGAGTCACACTGAAGCTGAATGTGTACTGGAAAGCATGCTACTGTAGATAGATCATTTCAAATTGTGATTTGTTTCAGCTATTACTGAATGAATGCTATCTAACATCATGCAAAGTGAGCAGGAATATAGTAACTGATCGATCGTGTAACTGTGAGTGTAACTGATGGACCTGATCCTTCTCCATGGTTCTTCATCTGTTTACACTAAGGTGAACTGAGAAGATTTCAAAACGTTACAATGATTGTTAGCACAACACACTTGTTGAGTGCTGGTGTAAACTGATACTGTACACTTGTACTACTGTCAACATTGCATGTCAGCTGAGTGATATGCTCAAAATACCATGGTTTCATAGAATAAAGAAAAGCAATACTCACTCAGTTTCTCAACCGCTGTGTATTTTAGATTGTCGAAGAAGCCAAAAGCTCTGGAACGGTCAAAAAAGTCGATGATGCTGCTGTTGCTACTGCCTCATACGGCAACTCTGCTCCAGCAGGGGACAGGCTGGCTTATGTGGAGTACTAGCAGGTTATTTGATGATCATGAGCAACAGGCTACAGTTCTCCCTCCTCCTCCTTTCCTCCACCCCTCCCTCACACATCAACAGCTCCGAGCTGTGACATCAGAGGTGGGATGTGTCATTATATGGAGAGCTTTTGAGAGAAATCCATAGCAACCAGCACTTAGCAAGGATAGGGTCCCCGCCTTAAAACAGGAACATTCTCTGGCTTTTAGACTCACACCGGTTGTTTACTTGTCCGTAAAGTTCTCTGGGTGAGCAGGGGTTTACTCTGGCTTGCTCATGCTCCACATAACATCTGACCATCAGTGTGTCCAAAATTACACAGCTGTTCTGTGATGATGAACTGGAAGGTAACTGTACAGTACCATATCAATAGCCAAACACCCAAGTCACACCCATTACTACTTGACAAATCTATCAATATTATTGTGTTATTGTCAAACAAGTCACACTCAACACTGTCACAACTATCAATATTATGTTGTTATTGTTGAAAAAGTCACACTCATCACGTCACAAATCTATCAATATTATTGTGTTATTGTTGAACATATCCTGTTCCTTAAATACTTTGTGTATTCCCAGATAGTGTGTAGGAAATATTAATTAAATTGCTCATTATCATTGTAATAATCATGTATATACTGTTGTGACAGCTTAGATTTAACATATAATTAGGAAATAATTACAGTATGCAAATATCCTCTACTGTTACTTTGTAATTAAAATGTAGCCTACAGTACTCAGGATTGTGGCTCAGAATAGGTCTTTGGTGGGTGGTGCGCACACAATTTTCTATATTCTTTGCTGTCTGACTGAGCTCACTTTTCACAATGGGAAATCGCCCGACATGACAGAAAACGGATATGAAGGCAAAATGTTTAAGATACTGATAACTGATCTATGTCCAAATAATGGACAATGCAAGAAAGAGGGATGGGCTGCACTTGAAACAAGCTATCAAACACATTTGGAGAGGATTTGCATTTATATTTTTATTCTCAATTTTTTGCATTTTGTCACTGGTGATTTTCCTTTGGCTCTGGGTAAAATCTCTTTGGGGGGCACCAAAACATCCTCTATGCAGGAAAAACCCTGTGACCAACTGTAGTGTAAGCCAAATCAATTGAACATGACTGTACATACAGTACTCTTAAACCAAGTCCTACAGCATGTTTGACTTAAAAGGGGTCTGGAGTCTGGACTATGTCAATAAGTAAATGTAAATGTAATTTTAGTTATGTAGCACCATTCATACAAATCAATGTAGCTCATTGAATGTAGTGTTTTCCATAGAGAGAGATGGATAAAAACATAAATCTAACAAAACAACCATACAGTATATCTTAAATCCTCGTCACACTGACTCACAGACATTGGTGACTGTGAAGAGTTTTGTATGCACAGCACGTTTGTCCATTCCCGGTCCTTATCTCAACACTCCAGGGCTGGTTCAGACAGGGCTGCCTGTGTCAGAGTCTATTTCCCCTCTATTGGGAAAAGTCAAGTCCAGTCAATTAGTTTCACTTCAATGAAAATTAATCTATCTATAAAGACAAAAATCTATGTCTGTGTGTCTCACTGATGTCGAGAATCGGGCGCCGTATGAAGTTGACATTCAGCAGATGTATTGCTCAGGACCCAAGGACGTGCAGCATGGCCTGTAAGATTGTTGGGATCAGGGGTTCTCGAGAAAGATGCACAAAATCCACCTGTTTCAATTAACCAGCTGTCTGCAATCTCACAAAGTATACTGGGAATTGGAGTCCTAATGTTGCACTGTTTGATTAAAAAAAAGGGGTAGCGAATGAATTGCCTCAAGTCCTTAAGTTTGCCGGATGTTTTGAAAATGCAGCAGTGGGTTGTCTTGAACTTCCACGTTCATCCTGCAATAAACTCCACTGTATGCTGATTGGCTCATTTCCTTCCGACGGCTCGACATGTCTGGAGCAGATTTCTCATAATTCCCAACAGCTTCTGACAACTCCAGACTAGAGCTGAAAATGCAGCCACACAAGCCAACATGGTTAAAACACCCAGGTTTGGGCATATTTCCACTTTAAGGATATATGGGCAATGCGAAGGGCAAAGACAAGTTTAAAAAAAAAATAAGGGTTAGGTTTACAAGGTTGTGGGTTGTTTTTGAACAAATTTACAGTTGCCCTCATATTGTACAACACATACAAAGAAAATGGACATTGGGAATATTTAATTATGTTCATATGAGACAAGTGAGCTCTGTTCCTTACATATCCACTCAAGAACATCTGTTTATCGTTTATTTCACAGATGGTGTTTTTCTCCTGTAAGTATGAAACAGATTATGTGCGCTATATTTTGCATGATATATTATATCCCAGCATTGTAAACTAGTTATCAAACCTTAACCATCATTTAGCTCCCTAATTGTTTTCCATTGTCATTCCACAGTTAACGAGGACAAGACAGACAAAAGCTTCTCTCCAAATTCAACACTCACACACTGTAATAGTCACTGATATGCAAAGTTGATTCAGGTCTCAGTTGTTTTGCCATTGTGGTGTGAAGGGACTCACAGCTTTAAAGGACTGTAATCCCCAGAAGGCACCTCTCTGAGATGACCGAGGTATTTCCTCTGCTGGATCGATTCAATCTGCTGTCGGTCATGAACCCACTGGGGGTTCACCACAGTAAATTAGTATAGATTAGATTAGATATATACATAATGGTCTTCAGACGCAAGCAGCATCTGAGTGATGGGATGTTCCATTTATCTGGCAGAGCGTAAACACACACGCGCGTGCGCGCACACACACACACACACACACACACACAAATACATACTCTGCACTTTGCGCATTGCAACCCGGGGCCGTCACTCTGCCAATGGACGCTGACTTTGCCTCCTGGCTCCCCAGATCCTCGGAACAACCATAAAAGCCATGAAATGGGCCTGAACTACAGCTCCCATAACCCCTCTGGACTGGGCTGGGAGCTGAATGATTGCGCCTGGGCTGATCCTGCACACCTGAGCAGAATGAACAAGAGCCAGACGAGCGTGGGAGAGGAGGGGAGAGGCATGTGAGACCTGTTTTTTTTCCCACCCAATGTCCACCCTTATGGACTCATAGGCTGCATTCCCAATCACATACTTCTACTTTTTGGTACCAGTACGTACTACAGCTGCCCCTAGAAAGTATGCACTTTGCACGCTGTATGCATCCAATTGGGACATACTTCATCAGTACTGACCCTTGATCTTCGTGTCACAGACCTTTTTATTGAGATGGATAACAGAGCGGTTCTAACCAATAGTGGGGTTCAATAAAGCTCTCTTAAGGAGCCAGGCAGCAGAGAGAGACCATCACTCCTTGTTCATCAGAGAGAGAGACCATCACTCCTTGTTCATCAGAGCAATAATGGCCTTGAATGGGAATAGGCTCTGCTAATTAGTATACAACACACAAGAGAGATGAACAGTCTCTCAGACAATTACTGCATGTTGCAGAACACTAAGTCTTACTATAGACATTCTTACTATAGACGAAACATATTCATACATTTTTTTTGCTCCAGAACATTGAGATATATTCTCTCAAACATGAAATATCTTTATTACAGAATATATGAATATATCCTTAATATAGTCAGTGATATTTATTTTTCTTTACCAACATAAATACATTTCTAAGAATTAAAGCTGCTTCGCAGCGATGAGGCGGGGCCAGGCAATTTCCGACAAGTTTAGGAGCAATAAGCGAGAGAATAGGACAACAAGAAAGTTGACATTCCAATGTTCATTTTGTACATTCGTATCGTAAAACATTTGTAAAACATTTTGATGCGTTGTAAGCTCGATTTTGATAATTCAACAATGGTCAATGAGTTTGTGAATTACAGTCTGAAGATCCAGTGTAGCAAGTTTGGTGTTAATTGATTGAAAAATGTTGGATGAGATATGTTTATACATTTTTACAGGTTTTGTTTGCTTTTCTTCATAATTGAACATTAACTTCAGCAGCTGTGTACTCAGTCAGTTGCCAATCAATCGATTTAGTCATTGTAATCCTCGGCGGGGGTTGGGTAGGGTTGCCAACAGCGATGTCTCCGATTCGTGGAGCTTGTGTTGGATTATGAGTAACGTAGTTTTCTCTGTATGAACTGTTGGTTTCAGAGGACAGAATTAAACATATTTTAAAAAATTCAATTTTTGAGATAAAATTCTAAAAAAAAATCATACTACATCTTGGATATGTGGCTAATGTTGTCACTTTTTATGAGGATGATCAGACATTGATTTGGCGAGAATTAATAGGAACTATATACAGAACTGTTAACAGTAAAACTTTTTGATGTGCTGTGGGCTCAATTTTTCATATTTCAAAAATCTGTGAGGATCGTTTGGTAAGGACAGTCTGAAGATACAGTAGATCAATTTTGGTGTCAATTGAACTAAAAATGTGGGAGGAGATAGGTTTGATAGGTTTTACAGTTTATGAAGAAATCAGTGATGGACTTCAAAATTCCTGCAAGGTCAAAGCGTATGAAAGTTTTGTCTCACTTGGGACTACATTCACGTGGTGGCTTTACAGTGATAGCACCTATGGCTGATTTGTTATGATTTTTTTAAGTTTTAAACTTTAGACTGTTGCTGTAGCGCCACCTTCAGGTTTATTGACCTACAATGCAGGTTGAGGACTTTGGGTATACTACTGGAGCTATGTGCAAATCTTGGTGATTTTTTGTCCACGGGAAGTTAGACTTCAGTGGAAGATGGAGAATAATAATAATAATCAAAATTCCTGCAAGGTCAGAGTGTATGAAAGTTTTGTCTCACTTGGGCCTACATTCACGTGGTGGTTTTACTGTGATGGCACCTATGGCTGATTTGTTATGATTTTTTAAAGTTTTAAACTTTAGACTGTTGCTGTAGCGCCACCTTCAGGTTTATTGACCTACAATGCAGGTTGAGGACTTTGGGTATAGGACTGGAGCTTTGTGCAAATTTTGGTGATTTTTTGTCCACGGGAAGTTAGACTTCAGTGGAAGATGGAGAATAATAATAATAATAATAATAATAATAATATAGGCAAATACAATAGGGTTCCGGCAGCTACGCTGCCTGGCCCCTAATAACCAAATGAGTATTGAGTGTATTGTATGGTGCTGTGATCAAATTATAAGGCCTCCAATCCAAGCGTCTGTAAATTAATTGAATGAGTGTAGGAGGGATACATGAGCCGGAACATCTTTGTCTACTCTCATTAACCGACCTAAAGTGTACAGTGCTCTCTGGCTTCAGGTGGAAAAGCAGTATAGAAACGTAGAGCTATGCTGATGTGTGCAATCCCTTACAAAGATACATCCACTGAATAGCACTCATACTGTATTGGAAGCCAATCTTCTAATAGAGCTATGAATATGAATGGCCTTTTGTCATTGCAGCAGCGTCTATTCCGTCAATACATGCTGCATATCCCTCTCAGAGCATGCGATGCTTTACTAGGCAAAGAGGAGAGGGGTACAGTTTCCAGCCATTGTGTTCCTCCCACATCTTGCTCTGAGTAGTTCCGCTGTGCTGTGAAGCTCCATACATGAAACCCAGCATGGAAACGTGTGGGAGGTGACTGTGACCTCATACTATTATGAGAGATCTCAGGTCTAAGATCCCTGCATTCTCAGTTGAGAACATAACGGTATTTTTGCCCCGTCTTTCTATTTTCATTTGTTTACCGGTGAATGTCCTGTTCTCTGCGGGTTGATGCGCTGCAGAAGGATTGTGATCAAGCCTTGTTATCAGTCCTGGACGGACGCCCCCTCCAGTTTCACCTGTATTTGCACAGACAAACAAAACAAATTCCAAAGTGGACAAACCAAAGGGATTTCACACTTCATGTGTGGAATTGGTCTTCCACACACTTTCACTCCCACCAATGTTCCATCTGGATGCTCCAAGATCTGCCTCTTTATTTCATTATAATAATCTGGACTTCAAGGGTCTTGATTGGCCACACAGTGAGACACACAACACGTGTGAGTGAGGGGCAACACAGAACACACACACACATAAACACACACACATACACACACAAACACACACGTTTTCAGTGGTCGCCAGTGGAAATTGTTCCCTGCATTTTTCCCATCCGAGCCATCCTCCTCCAGGGGCAGCCAGGAGCAGTGGGCAGTGGGTTTCATGGTGCCCGGTGACCAAGTGCTCAGTCCAAGTCCTGGTCAGTATTCCAGAAAGTGGGTTCTGTAAAATCTGAGTCTAACGCTTAAGGGAAAATGCTCGTTTTTGACAATCTGGACCTTATTTACGGCATATTATAAGACGTTTGACTGACCGAGATAACTTTGGTGTAATTTGGAGGCCTGTAGAAGAAATGTAAAATCCAGCGCCAAGTATATCCATGTAATGGCGGCGGACGGGACACTGAGAATGCAGCTTCTAAAAAATCTATTTTCTGCCGCGAAACGGTTGTTTTCATCAATCTGTCTTTATGAATCGCTAGTTGTGCTTACATAGAGCGTAGGCCTGTTGTGGTTTTTCACATGCCTCTGTAATATGATCTTTAGAAACGTCTTTAGAAACGAAATAGCTTCCTCACTTGTTCCAGCACACATGCGCACAGTGTGCTAGAGCAATGCTTGCACGCTGTGCGCATGCGTGCTGGAGCAAGTGGGGAAGCTATTTCGTTTCTAAAGATCAAGTCTGAGTTAATTTATGCTAAGATTGGAAATTCAGAGTTAGTAATCCGAGTTAGCTCTATCAACACTGAATAGGTACGGCTTGACTTCAGCGCGTGCATGAGAACTATAACAAGCCATCATCTGTAGAGCTCAGATTCACCATGGCAACTGATGAGAAAAATAGTTAGTGCTATTTCACCCCACTGGAAACTATGGGGTTTCCATGCCAGTAAGAGAGGTGTTCAAACTCAGTTACCATGGTCTCACCAAGCATGTGGCAAAAACTGACGCTGCACATTTGGTGGCAGATTAGATCATGCTCAGGGTGTTGCAGAATAAAAATGTAAATGCATACTCATTGTGCTGTGTGACATAATTTTAAAGATGTTTAAAAGTTTTAAATTAAGGTTCGGGCAGTTCTGCTGACAGACTCATGAATTTGTCATTTGTGTCCTCTACCTCCTTCTGCCTCATGCACACTTCCCCATCGTTTCATTTAGCTTAGCTATTAGCCTTTATGCTCAATTTGTCCTTAGAGGAATATCCCAGTATACTTTTACTTTGTTTACTTTGTTACAAACTAAAATGTGTTAGTTGTTAGTTAGTAATGTGTTAGTGAGAAAATGCTTTGTGCAGCTTCAAGCTAGATCAGGCCAACCTGTTCCTAATTTGTAACTGTTACTGTTTCTTCATCTTGTTCATCTGACCAGTCTTGTCTGATAATACATTTGTCTGCTAATCAGTCCCACCTGTGTTCGTTCAATCCAATCAATCCAGTCAATCAGTGAATCCATGCTCAGTCCAGAGTATGTAGGCCTACTAATAATGTTTCAATATCTGTGTGTTCTGTATGGCTCTATGTGCTACTAACCCTGCTCTGCCTTCCCTCTGCCTTCCCTCTCCCTAGTGCCTCTCTCTCTCCCTCCTATCTTCTAACCAGGTCCAGTGGATGCCCCACTGTCACCAGCAGACCTCCCGAAGTCCGATAGATACCCCTGTGTCTGCTGTGGATGATGTAGCATGTCCGTAGAATATTCTCTCTCCTATGATGCTTTTAGCCTCTCTCACTCTGAAATGTAATTTAATGCAATGTATTGCTTTATAAATGTTCTTAGCCGGTAGACAAACATACTCCTGGAGCTTGCTCGATCGCCTTGTTGAGAGGGGTCGGAAGAATTTTTACAGCTCACTTATCTGGCCCCTGGGTGATACTGTTTTTTTGCTTCCCTCTGGAATATGTAGAGAGTGGGTCGTATGCCCACCTCCCTTGTTCTCTGTAAAGCGCATTGTGTTGCCTCTGGGTATGAAATGCGCTATACAAATAAATCTTTGATTGATTGATTGATTGACTAATATGTTCATGCAGAATTCCTAAAGTGTAAATAGTTAGCTGACATTTATACTTTTTTTTTTAGGTCAAACTGCCAGACTCTCACTTGGCTCAAACAAGAACACGACTTTCCCTTGGTGTCTGGTTGTGAGTTCAAACCCTGGGTGATGCAGAATAAACATGCTAATGTGTACTCATGCATTTGTTTTGGATTTCAGACACATGATTTTTAAGTTATTAGTTATTATTAATGTTTTAAATAATTAGGGTCTGGGCAGAGACCAGGGGCGTATCTAGGATTCAAAAACATTAGGGGCTAAGGGAAAAGCATCAGGGGCTGAAGTTCAGAGCGGGTGAAACCTGCAGGAAAATATATTTTGGGGGCCCATTTGGGTTTGCCACCATGCACCAAAGACACATACACCATAAACAGTGTTTCCCACAGGATTTTGGGCAGCTATGGGGTGTGGACCTCCGACCCTCTAGGGGGTCCAGGGGCATGCCCCCCCGCGAGAATTTTTTTAACATTGTTAATTTAAATGCATCAATTTGGCACACTTTGAGAGCAAAATCAAGAAGCCATAGCAATTTAATCATCAGACCACATTTGGTTATGAAAGGGAATGGCAAAGAAGTAATCATACACAAAACGAGACGGGACGGGACTTTAATAAATAAAAATCAGTATTAAATAGCATCCAGTGTCGTGCCCAGTCTTTTTTTAATGAGAATACAGGTAACACGCTGACAAACAACTCAATGTGCCACATTTCCATCTACTGTACAAAAGACTATTTAATGCAACATACTGCGGGACATGAGCCCTTAAAAAATGTCAGTTCTGAAAAAGAAAAATCTGGGGGGAAAATGTGCCAGTGGAAGCTGGAATGACTGCAGTTGCTAAAAAGAACTAGCTGACCATCATCTAATAGAGAAGACTCAGAGATGGCAATCAATCTGAACGAGGCTTCCCCTCTGACACTAACAGCTACACACCAGGGAAGAGGGCCTGGACATCTCACTGGTCTAATTAATCTCCCACCCTCTGAGCACAGCTTATTTTTAATGACAAGTCAAAACTTTTGATAACCAGTGTCGTCTGGTGGGTCCTAGAACCGGGTAAGCCAGGACCAATGAAACGCGCGCACACCGCACACAATTTTTTGGGGGGTGCGCTTTCAAAGCATGCCCTGATGTGAGGTTTCACAGCACCAGAAGGGCGCTGAGCAGTGGCATTTTTATATGTAAAAAACATACAGGAAAACTACAGTAGCCTAGGCTAGATAGATAGATAAATACTTTATTAATCCCCTTGCTGAAATTCGGGTGTCTCGCCACTTTATCACAGGACATACATACATAACTACTGATGGCTACTGATATTTAGGCCAAAATAGTTAGGCCGAAACAAGCAAGCTTTTAGGTACACACTAAATAAACTACAAAGGCATTATATGACAACAATGGCCAAACACCACGAAGAGGAATGACAGAACGATAAAATACACCCCCTTATGGCACAGCACTCAATAGCCTAGGCCCTACTCCCCTAATCAGTGTTTAGGCTACTACACTTATTAGCCCACCGCTCCAGGAAGCAAAGTTCACGCTCTCGAGTGTTGATTAAATCTAGGCAAAGCAAAACGCACAGCCATAACAACTGGCAATTAATCACAAAAGACCTACCTTATATCATAACCCAAACTCGTTTAATCCACTTCATTTTGGAATCAACTTTTAACAAATACTTAAGATCTCCGTTTTCCATGTTCATTGATGCTGCCAGTAGCTAGATAGCTAAAGTGGGTAACGTGATTGACAGGCGATGTGAATGACGGGACAGTCATGACAAGTTTTGATTGGATATACCGTCCCAATGTTAATTCCAATGTAAGCACTTCGAGAACTGGCTTACTACTGTAGTGGATTTTAAAGGATTTACCAAGATTCGTTCAAAAGGTTAAGTCTGATTTATTGTGAAACACAATACTTGCGCAAGGACTTCCTGCAAAACACAGCAATGGTGGTTCAGTCAGAGAAGTGAAGTCAGCCTCTTCTAGCTGTGGCTTATGTACAGTCCAAACAAAGGTACAGTGTTTCCAGGATGTGATTGGCTACTGCATTGTACATGAATGGCAGGCGTGGCCAAGAGTAAAGACATGTGACATGAGAAAACAAAGAAAACAAAGGTCTGAATCAGGACGAGGAAGACTAAGGTGGGGCCCTTCTGACTTAAACAAAGAGATGAGGAAGAGCTATGCAGAGTGTGTTTACAATTACAAAGGGGGGAGAGTTGGTGTTTTACATTAGACTGAAACTGGGGTTTGCAGGGGACTTGGGGGGGAGGTGATAATTACCAGGACAAAGGTTTAAGGTGTTTGGATGTAAATTCCTGGACAATCCCTCATTTGTGCCTGAACAGGCACACAAAAATAAAATATAAAATCCAAACACAGTGTAAACAGTCAGCTATGCTATACATGTGGAAAGGAAATAATCTCTCCACTAGGTGGAGCAAAAAAAAAAAAAAATCTCTCTTTTTTTTTAATTATTTTCTCTCAACGTGCAAAATCACACACCAAAACCCCTTGCTTCAGAAATTTGACAGGAAACAAGATAAAAAAGATGACATGATTATATACTATTTATAGTCTAAGAGTGGACAACCATTCACCAAAAAACAAACTTGATTAAACAAGGCAAAAAAAAGATAAAATGGTTACCAGTGTAAGAGGGGCAAAAAACCTCTTGGTCAATTTAGAGGAAAAACCCAAACTTATTTATCAACTCATGTTTCAACCATTGCAACTCTTGTAAACAAATATGATATTTTCCAGATTATTTCAAAGTTCATTCACTCTTGTGAATAATTGCATGTGATGTCCTATGGAACATAGATTCCATGTGTGCGTCGCTGAATGTTTAATGTAGGTTCCAGTGTGTGCGATCAGAGGTGCAGTCCGATTGCTCATCAGAGGAGAATGTCATCTGGGGAATGCAAGGCGTCTTCTTCTTCTAGATCGCAACTTCAATGTCGCGTTGCTTGAAATCAGTTATGTTCAATGTTAGTGTGTGCAGGTGTGTGTGCGTGTGTGGTGCATCTTGTGAGGAGGTGACCAGCAAGGTCATTTTTCCTCCGATTCCTCGTCAGAGGAGAGGACAGTGTGATGGCCCATGGTTTTGGCCTCTGAGCCCTCTGGTTCAGCTGCATTCTGATCTCCTGGTGTTTGCGATCCCCTGGTGGACCGTCCTCTGCTGCTTGGACCCGTCGGCAATGCTTGCATGGATCCACGAAGTCCTCTCAGATCGCTGTCTGCGTGGTGAGTAGAAACTGGTACGTCCCGAGCCACCTCGGCGAGTTCCAGCTCCTTCGTCTGTGGTCGTGGACCAGGATCCAATCCCCAGGAGAGATGTGATGCAGGAACCCCTCCTTAGCCTCAGGAAATGGCGGTCCTCACTCTGTTGGAGACATCTGTTAACATCCTCCGCCACCCCTGTTTTTTGAAACATGATCTGGCCCGTGGGCTAGTTTGAAAGCATAATGAAAACATGAACGAGGTATTACAGGTTTGTCATTAGGCCCTAGATACAGGTTAGTTTGGTGGTGGAAATGTGCACTTATTCCTTCATTTCTTTTTCTCCGCAGGTGGAGCAGATGCTTGTAGGTCAGTAATGTCTGCCGGGGACAGTGGAGGAATCTTGTCAGAGTCTGTGGATGGTACAGAGAGCATAGAAAGCACAGGGGAGGAAGCAGAGACAGCCGCAGCTTTTGCAGCGAGCTCTCGGAGGGTGAGGAGAGAGTCCCTGTCCTGGTTCAGCAGGGTGAAGGTGCGATGGGACACGGTGTCTGTGTGGACGCCACACAGTCAGGGCGCCAGCAGCACGTACAGGCTCTTGAACTGAACCCGGTCCATCCCTGTACTGCTCCACGTAGGGCCGGCCCGGGTCGTGCTGCTGGAGGGCTCACCTCGGCGCTCCCGCTCCCCCAGTACAGGCTGATGAAGTGCTCCGTCTGTGGATCCACAGATGAGAGAGACAAACAGAGACAAAACAGAAGAGCAAAAGGAGAGTCCTCTGGTCTGGTCTCCCTGTTCCCCCTGTTCCCCTCTTTGGTCAGGAACGGTTATTCAAAATCTGTTGGAGATTCTCAGAAACATGGTTAAGCGCAAGCTCCTGCTTTGGGGAAAAAATGTTGTTATTCAGTCAGGAAACTTAAACAGGGTGACTGTTCAAGTGTCATTTAGAGCCAGTCTGCAGTAGCCTATAGTGACATCAAGGGCAGTGTTAGAATGACTTCAACACGCCCAGTCCCCAGTCATGATCAAGGCAATTGGATTTGGCTCTAGCAGTTCTCTTGCGATTTTATGAAAATAAAATAACCATATTCTCGTCTCAACAAAACAACACCCCCTAAGGGTGAAAGCAAAAATTTCCTGAAGTCAGGATAAAAATAGATATGGGTCAAAGAAAATGACACTAAAATGAACTGGCTTCATTTACAATTAACTAATCAAAAAACTCCATCAAAGCTTCATTTGTAGAGCTAAAATTTGTATATCTAAAACCCTCCCTCTTCTGCATTTGAGGACAGAGTATTTGGGCACTGCTCCTGTTTCATACTTATCTGTCGCTCACAGTGAGTTGGTGACATGGCGTTGGTCTGCATCTCACGAACCCCAGATCGCCCATCTGTAGGGAAACAGGCCAGTAACCTCCGGTGTACGTGCCCGTCTCCTGGTTCGGCATTCACCCATCACTCCCGGAACGACAGTTGTCTGTAAAAAACCACTCAGAAAAAACACTCAGGCCCGATGAATGTGCCTCAAACTATAAACATGAGATATTTAACATACTCATTTAAAATATATATAAATTGGGTTATGAGATGCTGCATTCAGATTAAGACACTGGCAACCCTTATCTATTCCCCCCACTATTATGCACAAACCTTATGTTTTAAGCTACATATCAGAAAGAGAGACAAAACAAACAACAGTTAAACAGACCAACAGCAGGTTCCAATGTCCCCAGGAAGGCATGATCCAGGCTCCTCAAAGACCTGCCGCCCAGGGTCCATAGCACCTGAAAATTAAGACTCAAAACACAGACTGGGTTCAATAGCAGAGGAGAAGGCCTAGAGCCAACTCCTCAAAACACATTATCATTATATGAATGAAAATTCATACAGTAGAATGCATAACACGAACAGCTTATGGCCATTCATTGACTATTGAAACAACTCCTGAATCAAACACACATTCAAAACCCTGTCAGACTTTTGAGTTCTCCACTATTACCTAAAAGATCTGCTCAGAAACATTAACAGCAACTTAAGACTCAAAGGCTCTACATCTATTTCATCCTGCCACCATTATCTTAAAAAAAAAAAAATCTCTCAATCTTGGCTAGTTAAAATCTCCCTTATGGGTTGTTCAAGGGAACTCCAGCAGGTGGCGCTCGACCCCAAAATCGGAGGCTCTTCCTTCCGGCCCTGTTCGGACAAATACCTCGTAGAAAGAAGGGGCGTGGCTAATGGCGCAACAAGTCGAGGGGGGAATCTAATTTTAAATCAGAGTTAGTCTGCTGGGGAAATGGCGGAGAGACTGTTTGCTGAACCTCATTATCTTTCCTTCCTGACCTAAAAACCCGCTCTCGTGCTACTCTCTCCCAAATCTTAAAAACAGACCAGTCTACAGAATTAACAGGCTTTTCCCTTAACCTAATCATCTCAACCACCTCTAGCTGAGCCCGAATCTTAGCTAAAAATGTAACACTAAAATGTCAGATGTGGATGTAAGAAATCGAAAATGCTTTAGCACATAACGAAATTCTGCCAACAAACGCTCGCAGAAATATGCTTCAGTGCAACAATCACATCAGGCTAGACGTTTGCAGTAGAATTCTTTACATCCTCTAGCATATCTTAATAACTAGTGTTACAGGGACACCTAGTGGTGATCCCAAAATGTTGCATGTATGACCCGGAAGTTGTCTTTGGCAGCGCGGGGAAATTTAAAGAAACAAATCCCTAATAACTACGACGCAGCCTAACCCCAAAACAGCAATGAAAGGAAACCTTATGGTTAACTCACGGCGGTAAAGCACACATTAAGACACATTAAATTCGCTTAGTACTCACCTAGTCAGCGAGGTGCTTTGTTCTCTTCTGGCTCAATGGCAGAACACCGCGAGAGTTTTCCTGCGTCTCCTAGGCAACCAGTTAGCTAGCCTACTGGGAATCTAGCAGAATTTTTAACAGTGTAAAAATGTACAAAACAATACTTTACCTGGATCCATGGCGCGCATAACAAACAATAATCAAGAGCCGAGGCTCAAACAGTGAACACATAAGACGAACAAGACGAAAACAAAGGCCCACGTTACAAACAACAAGCATGCTCGGCTGCACTAGCAATTTGGTCCAGGCTAAACCTTCCGTTTAGATCCTACCAAATTGTACAGCCACTTGGTGAAAACTAACGCTCGTTAGGTTTACCAAGTCACCCGGGAACAAAGGGACAACGTTTCTCCAAGAAACGCGGATTGGAAACACCAATCACTCCCGTAGCTACCATCTTGTTGGTAATCGTTCTTCAACGAACATCAACAATCACTTCGAAGCTAGTTGGCAATCGTGCTAACACGAACATCAACAACGGGGCTTAAGCTAGTTGGTATCGTTCTTGAAACGAAACATCAACAATGAGGCTTAAGCTAGTTGGTATCGTTCTTGAAACGAAACATCAACCATGCTCTTCCTACCCTCGGTAGGACTAAATACCCACGCTGGGGTTCCTGTTTTCAAACAATCCAGACCAACAAGCTGAACCAAATCAAGGCAAATACAACTCAAAACCATAAGAGGGTTCGTTTAAACGTACCTGTGCGCTTCAAGAATCCAGTGTAAGAACTGAGGAAATAATCTCGGCTGGCGCTCTGGCGCAAGAGAGAAAATTGATTTTCCAACGCCCACTATGGACCCGACACGTCTGCCGATCAGTTCTATCCACTGGAATCCCGAAGCAAACGCAGGCAGTGATCCCATCCCCGTCGCCAAACTGTAGTGGATTTTAAAGGATTTACCAAGATTCGTTCAAAAGGTTAAGTCTGATTTATTGTGAAACACAATACTTGCGCAAGGACTTCCTGCAAAACACAGCAATGGTGGTTCAGTCAGAGAAGTGAAGTCAGCCTCTTCTAGCTGTGGCTTATGTACAGTCCAAACAAAGGTACAGTGTTTCCAGGATGTGATTGGCTACTGCATTGTACATGAATGGCAGGCGTGGCCAAGAGTAAAGACATGTGACATGAGAAAACAAAGAAAACAAAGGTCTGAATCAGGACGAGGAAGACTAAGGTGGGGCCCTTCTGACTTAAACAAAGAGATGAGGAAGAGCTATGCAGAGTGTGTTTACAATTACAAAGGGGGGAGAGTTGGTGTTTTACATTAGACTGAAACTGGGGTTTGCAGGGGACTTGGGGGGGAGGTGATAATTACCAGGACAAAGGTTTAAGGTGTTTGGATGTAAATTCCTGGACACTACACTTGATACAGCTCTGGCGCGTCGAGGCAAGTTCAGGCAACCTTTCTCTCCCGCTTTGGAATCTGTCTCGTGACACGCAGTGACTTTGCACGCATATACTGGACTCGCGGTGGTGACGGACGGAGGGGGCGGGGGCTGTAGTTAAAACATACGACCGACACGTGAGAGTTGTGACTGTCTGACTCGATTTTGGAGTGGAATTTGATTTGCGTATTGCGTCCATTTCTTTATTAAAATATGTACTTTTTGCTGGGAACTGGGGGTCAAAAAACGTCCGGGGCTAGATGAAAAACATTCGGGTCTCGAGCCCCGGAAGCCCACGGCTCCCGACGCCAATGGCAGAGACCCTCGTGTATTTGTCCTTTGTCCCCTCCCTCTTCCTCCTCAAAATGCTGGGCCCGATCCAGTGATGCGCAGCGGCTGTAATGTTTGTTTGAAACCTTTTATTTGTAAAATCCTGAGTTTAAGTTTACTTAAGAGCCAACTCCAAGCCTACTTCTCCTACCTGTTTCCCTGGTCTCTGTGCATGCCATTGCCATAGGCTCTGTGCACCAGCTCCACTACTTCCTGAAAGTCACTTGGCAGCTTTATTTCCTGTCCTATATGATTGGATTAAGTGATTAATCAGGTGTGCGGCAGACCCAGCGCACACCTGATTAATTACTTAATCCAATCATATAGGACAGGAAATAAAGATGCCAAGTGACTTTCAGGAAGTAGTGGAGCTGGTGCACAGATCCTTTAGTGAGTGTTTGTGGACTTCCCTGTCCCCTGGGTTGTCACAGTAGAGTGAGTAGAGAACAAAGCAAACAGCCTTGTGGGGATCCAGTACTGATGGTCCTGGGCTCCGAGACAAGCTTGTCCAGCTGCACACACTATCGACATGGTCCCTTATTAAAGAAGCGTTGGATTACTGAGGGGGAATGGCTCTATGCTGGGCCTGTATGCACATGGTCTCTTATCATCACAGGAACACATGTGCTGCTGTCTGTGGCAGCTGAGGTGCTCTGTCAGTCAGAGGAAAAGCATTGATCTCCTATTGAGGGACAAGAGAGGAATGGTTTGCTTCCTGTGTTTTCCATTTGAAATCTTGCTTGAGTAAAATGTGGACAATGTACTATCAATATATCTATATATATATATATATATATATATATATATGTATATATACAATCTGTTTCCTGGGCTTTGCCCTGTTTAAAGAATCAATCAGAAATAATTGTATGAGAGCCTTCACACAAAACCATACATTGAGTATAAGACATGTTTTAGTCCAGTACAGTATGTTCTCAAAATAAACAGTTCACATGTCTGCAACTGAAGTGTCACATTTTCCCAAAGTGATTTTTACACTTTGAGAGGATGTCACATTGATCGATGGTGGTCTATTGGAGGGAGGTGGTCTATTGATCGATCTATTTATCTATAGGAGAGGAGGAAAGAGCCACCCCCGCAGCCTCATCGTCATCAGCAGGGAGGAAGTGGAGAGGGTGAGCCACTTCAAATTCCTAGGGATGCAGACCTCTGCGCTTGTACCTAGGACTGGAATGAGGAACTGATAAGTACAGATAAGATATTATATTGGCAAGCAATGGTAAGAATCCCAATGTACTGTACCTGTACATGTACTTGTTATGCATGGCAAATAGAATAGAATAGAAAGTTGATCTAAAACTGACATTTTGGCTCCTGCGCCCAAGTCCAAATGAATGGGGGTGAATGGGCGCCTTGTTTGGGAGGCAGGTTTGGCACCCCTCTCGGGTCGGAGACAGCAGGGGAAGGTTTGGTGCACTCGGGGGTCTACCCCCACACACCCCTGTCCAAACCCTGTGTCTCTAGCGCCCCCCCACACGGCAAGCTAGCTTCATTCAAAGATTTGTTTTGGTTTTGTGCATGCGCACATGCATGGGAGGACATGTTTGGAATTGCTGCGTTCGTTACGTTGATACCTCTCTGCCAGTCCAAACTGTGTGTCTCTGTGACCTTTCCACGTGATGATACGGCTGTTTCAACCCTGTGTTGGCGCTGTCTTGTGGCTAGGTGAAGTACATGGTCGACCAACGTACCCCTGTGTTGGTTTTTGGTGTTTTCTTGTTGATGTTTCTTTGTTGGACTGCACTATGTTTTTTGAGTTCAATAAAAGTGCAGCATCACACACGCTAAAACCACAATCTTGTCTGATCTTCTTCCAATGCAGAATTCACTCCAACATGGGATTGAGGCGGCGATGAACACAGGTTTATTGTACAATTCCAGCATACAGAGGTTAACAGATACTTTCTCTCTGTCTGTCCCTCGCTGCCTTCCTGCCACGTCAAATGCCTGCCAAAATCTTCTTCAAGGCTAGAATGCGCTCCTTAAATACTGTTTTTCTCATACTAATATTGGTATCAGCTAGGGTTCTGATGAATGGTGCCAAGGGGCACAGGGTGACCCTTACTTCTATTCACAGTGTGCGAGAGGCCCAATCAATAACAATCAATATGCGTCATAAGATCTTGTAGGCGCCACCATATACTGTATTAGCATCCCCCCCCCCCTACATTCGACCATCAATTAATTTACTCTCTGCAGGGAGCTATCTGATCTCCCTACCAGTGGATGACTACCCAGCAGCATAGATGATTACATGTTACAGTATATTTCTCTTAAAACTCCCTGTGATTCTAAGTGAACAAACAGAATCATACTGATTATGAAAAGTAACCAGCCTCAAAACATGCATAGAACACTTACATTAAATATGGAAAATTACAAACTAAAGGCAGGCATGTAGTTATTCAGGATTGCATATTCACTAAAGCAAAGCAAAATCAGAACTTTATTATCATCTCATGTCTGAACCTAGTATTCAAACATACACTTATTAAGCATTACTGCAACTTCTCCTTAAAACAATTACAAAGAAAAACTCATAATACAGAATCAAGAATAAAAGGAAAAGAAGAATACATAAAAAAATAAACAGAACTTGAAGTAAAAATAATGTAAAACAAAGTGAGCGATAATAGCAAAAGGGCCGGTAGCGTGCATAATATACATATTTAGATGGCACTAAGTAAGTAAGATATAGCACCTTTCACAAACACAGTCGCAAAGTGTTTCACAGAATTTCATTAATTAATTAAACAGGGACCTACAGGGAACCATTTTCTTCAGTAGAGATGGAGACAGTTGGCATGGTAATGAGTAACTGAGGCTTCAGTTTCACTGACACACCTGTTATTGTTGGATTGGCTTATGGATCCCTTCCATAGGTTATGACATGAGGAAGTAGGCGTGGGAGAGGTGATTTTTATATTCAGCACAATGTTGTTAATTATGTTGTTGCCATGGACAAGAGACTGGTCTCCCCCTCCCTTCCTCTCCCGAGACCATGTTGCAGTTTGACCCTGCTACTCTCTGTTTCTTCCAACATGCTAATATTAGTACACTGCTACAGTATGCTGTTCCAACTCCGCCTCCACTTTAGCATATCATTACACCACATCAAATATATTTGCATACCGTATGCCAGTATTAATGTTCTTGCATTTCAAGAAATCCATTGATCTTATCATGTTGTTTGCTACAGAGTGGTTGTCAACTGCAAGTTATAGTAGGTAGGTGTTAATAAACATGTAAACCGTAAGTGATGGCCAGAGCTACTGTAGATGTTAGTAGGGTTGCAAAGTGGTGGAAAATGTCCAGTACATTTCTGGAAACTGGAAGTTTAGCAGGATTTTTTGCTACTATTCGATTTCTTGCCATGATACTTATCTTGAATAGCCTACATCTGTAGGCAGGGAGAGGCAGACGAGCCGGTCGACAGACAATGGGCGGACAAGACACGATAGCAGGTCGTTTGTGCTTATTTCTAGACTGGCGCTTGCTCACGGTAGTTTCGGTAAGCCCGTGGTGGCTTCGGCCAATCCCCGCTCTCTGCTCCGATGATGCAGAGCACGGACCCTTGGCTAGCTGGCCGGTGTAGATGGCTATAGCGTGGCAATGGACAAGGTGTCTGCGACAGCCTGCACCCCCCCAGTGTGTAGCTCTTCTCCTTGGGGTCAGGCACGGATGCTTCCTAGCCGAACCCCAGGCAGAGGAAACGGGCAAAAGGATGGGGGCGATGTGGGGTTCGAGCAGCGGGGAGCCAGTCGTGCCAGCCGGGGCGCCCCAAGGGACGCTGGTGAGCCGCTGGCTAGTCATCTTCTTTCTTCTCACTCTTTGCGAGATGAAAGTTTCTAGGAGCAGTTATTCAGGCTCGGCCCACTTTAATAGTGGTGCACCAGACCTGTTTGGTTGCAGGTGCGTGTATGTTTTTTTCTTCAGTCAATGTAGCTAGCTATGATTGGTTAAGCCAATAAGGAGATTGCCCTGTGGGGCGGAGCTCCACAAAATAGAACATGCCTTTCTAATCTGTCGCCAAGAAGGCTACATTCCTCCTTCAGCAGTTTCTGCCACATGCTTGATGAAACCATGGTAAGTTGGTAAATGAGTTTGAATACCTCTTTCTGGAATGGAAAACCCAGAGTTTACAGTGGGGCGATTTAGCACAAGCTAATTATTTTGTTGTCATTGGCTGCCATGGGGAATCATGGTATCTGAGCATTGATTTGATTTTCTTCTTTGTCGTTTGGGTAAGGTTTTGTTCGTCCTCTCCCCCCAGGCTCAGGGCTGAAGAAGAAGAAGAAACTCTACTGATGATGGCTTGTTATAGTTCTCACACACGTGCTTAACTCAAGCTGTACCTAGTCAGTGTTGATAGAGCTAACTCAGATCAGCCGGGATCCACTTTTCTTTAACTCAAAATTCAGAATTTTCCAATCTCAACATAAACTAGGGCTGCGAGCAGCATTGAGCGGGCCCTCGCACCCCACGCATGTCGGGGTGCGGCGCCATTAAAGGCTGTGCTATTTTGGTGTCCTGTACTGAGAGAACCTTCCATTCACCAGTAGGTGGCGCTCTAACCGTGACTCAATACCGATGCATAAATGTGTTCAGGACGGTACCTTGATGAAGTGTGAGAAATGTTGTGTAAATCGGACAATGTATGTAGGAGTTATGATGACTTCCTGCTTGACCTGTAGGCGGCGCTATAAGTATGACTCAATACTGACTTACTGATGTGTTCAGGACGTGACCTTCATCAACCCTGAGCAATTTGAAGTAAATCGGATAACGTATGTAGGAGTTATGAGTACTTCCTGTTTCACCAATAGGTGGCGCTGTAAGTGTGACTCAATACCGACGCATAGATGTGTTCAGAGGGTGACCTTCATGAAGCGTCAGCAATTTGGTGCAAATCGGATGATGTATGCAGGAGTTATGAGGACTTCCTGTTTCACCAATAGGTGGCGCTATAAGTATGACGCAATACTGACACATAGATGTGTTCAGGACAGAACCTTCATGAAGCGTGAGATATATCGGACGAATTGGATAATGTATGGAGGAGTTATGAGGACTTCCTGTTTCACCAGTAGGTGGCGCTGTAAGTGTAACTCAATACCGACGCATAGATGTGTTCAGAAGGTGACCTTCATGAAGCGTCAGCAATTTGGTGCAAATCGGATGATGTATGCAGGAGTTATGAGGACTTCCTGTTTCACCAATAGGTGGCGCTATAAGTATGAAGCAATACTGACACATAGATGTGTTCAGGACAGAACCGTCATGAAGCGTGAGATAAATCGGACAAATCGGATAATGTATGGAGGAGTTATGAGGACTTCCTGTTTCACCAATAGGTGGCGCTATAAGTATGACGCAATACTGACACATAGATGTGTTCAGGACAGGACCGTCATGAAGCGTGAGATATATCGGACAAATTGGATAATGTATGGATGAGTTATGAGGACTTCCTGTTTCACCAATAGGTGGCGCTATAAGTATGACGCAATACTGACACATAGATGTGTTCAGGACAGGACCGTCATGAAGCGTGAGATATATCGGACAAATTGGATAATGTATGGAGGAGTTATGAGGACTTCGTGTTTTATGGCGAAATGTCAAACTTTAGCGGGGCGCCACGGCAAGGGTGTGTGGTGAAAACTCAATTTTTTTGATAACTTTTGATCACAAAGGTCTTAAGATGAAGCCGACCCGATATGAAGTTGATCGGATGAAATCTCTAGGAGGAGTTCGTCGAAGTACGAGGCATGGAAATGGTCAAAACAAGGACAAAATGGCACATTAAAAGGAAAATGGCGGACTTCCTGTTGCATGTTGGGTATAGCTCCAAGAGACATTTTAGTGTGGCTCGATAAAATACATATGCCCACCGAATTTCGTTCGCCTACATCAAACTGAAAGGTGGGGCTCGCCATTTTAAACTTTCCAGGGGGCGCTCTTGAGCCGTTTTGCCACGCCCATTTCCGTCACCCATGAATTATCAAATTTTTCACCGGGACTGACGTATCTGCAAAGTTTCATCCGTTTTCATCGATGTTTAGGCCGCCAAAAAGGCATTTGTTTTGGAAGAAGGAGAAGAAGGAGAATAATCCTTCGAAATACAATAGGGCCTCGCACCGCCAGTGTGCTCGGGCCCTAATTATTAACTCACACTGAACCCACTTTCTGGAATACCCACACTAAAAAATGCTGGGTTATTTTATTAACCCAAATGCTGGGTTGAGCCTGTTGGGTCATTTTTGGGGGTTATTTGTACGGTGCTGGGTAGTTTTTGTGCAACCCAGCCCGCTGTGTTAGTGGCTGGGTCATTCTGTGGCAGAAGCTGTCCTCTGTGCTGCCATCTTGATTACTGGGCTTAAAAATGCATGTGGATTTAGTGTACGTATTAGCTAAATCTATGCATGGAATTATTATTTTTTTGCAGATGCCTTAGTTACAAACAGATTGAGCTAGTTTTATGTTTATATGTTTGGTAATTTTATTCAGTTTCGGGACATTCCGCGAAGTCTAGCCAAACTCAGGCTGCAGCTATAGTGGTTAGTGCTTCCTAGATTTTTATTATTTTTTCCAAAACTGAATAGCCTAACTACAGTACCAGATATATAGCACTAAACACACAACTTCCAGGCTGTGGCTAGCTCAATCTTGTTGTAAGCAGTGTGCTGAAATAAAATACTTTAACTAGCAGCGCCCAGTAATGTTGTTTTTTTTCATTAGAGGGGTGCAGCACCAAGACTGTCAGTTACTGCCAAGGACGCGTTATTATGAATCCCACGGCAGTTCTTGGCAAGATGAATGGTAATGAGGGTGTGTCTTGCCAAGAACTGCCTTGGGATTCATAATTCACTTTATTCATGCAGCTGCCATATTGGTCAAGTCTTATGTAACTGGTGGGACATGCTCTCAACACCCCAGCAGAGTAAAGACTTGTTTGACTCCTTCCTTCACTGCACTGAGGAAAAGCACAGAAGTTATGACCATCATTAATCATGTGCCATGTACCATCATGTGCAAAGTTATTCACAACATAGACACTCTCTTTCACACCATCATATTACTGTACAATTTCTGTGTAAATTCCTTCTTGGGCTTGATGTGTGCATGATGATTAGGCCTTCTGCTGCCAACTAAGATGGATATTTTTTCTCTCTCTAATAAAGAAAGGATCTGACACAATATGGATCTTTGAGGCAGAGACAATTTGGGACAGTGATTATGAAAATGAGAAGAAAGCATCAAGTTAAGATAAAACGTCACTCTCTGGTTTGCTAAAGCATTGCACTATGCACATACAATGAGGCCCTCAGATCTCCCCAGAAAATGTAAGAAATCATTCATCATCTGTTAGAGTGTGAACAGTTGATTGTTTCCGTTGATTTTCAATTGCAGTAATTACAGGCTTGGAAAAAGTGATTAAAACAAGATAAGGAGGTGTGTAATTAGGGTTCCCACTCCATGCAGCCTCATCAGCGCCCTTGACTACATCACTGGAGCACCATTAAGGTTGGGGAGGCAGTTCAGTTGAGAAGTGTCTTGTGGGTTTTGCTACAGGTGTCATTAACTTATTTCAGTGGTTGCTGATTCAGGGTCAAATTCCCCTTTTACAACTGTGGACGGATTGTCTTTTTTTTCTCGGTGCGTTAGACCGCCAATGCTGTCCACTACTGTACATTAGACAGCCCATACCATCCACTACATTAGACAGAGCCAAGTCCACAAGCAGACCTTGTTTTACTCAAGTCAGCCAAGAAATCACGAAGAGTCAATCAATTTGATGCCACTTTTCCTGTTCAACTCACAGCACAGGACTGGTTGATTGATTTTATTATGGATTTAGCAGACAGTAAAAATCCAAGGGATAATATGAAGGAGGTGAATGGCCACTTGGCCAGCCCAGCCGCGTGATTGTGATCCACACCAAAATATAATGGACCAGCGTCACAAAGGCAGGATGCAGTAAAAAAAAAAAAATCATTAAAACGAATTAATTGATTTCTCCCCGCTAACCCTCTTAATTAATTGATTAATTAATTTTGTCATTGCCTTAACGAACCTGATTGACCTCATGGAAGTTGATGAGCAAATTTGCTTGGCCCAAAAGGCTCAAAAGGAGCAGTTAATAAGAGAGCACAGACACACAGAGAGCACACAGAATGCATTTTCGTGGCTCTCTGTGCGTGCGAGCAGGACATGGTTACTTGGGATTGCTGCATTCATTAGGTTGAGAGCTTTAGTCGAAACCCCACGTCCCTGTGACCTTCTGTGTTGATTAACACCATCCTCCCGGCCACACTGGAGCACGGACTCTCCCTGCTACGAGCGCCTGACTCCACACGCAGGTGGATCACGGACTTCCTGTCCAACAGCACACAGCGCGTGAAGTTGGGGAAGAACATCTCTGACCCAGAGTCCACCAATACCGGCTCCCCACAAGGCTGTGTTCTTTCCCCCCCTACTATTCTCACTGAACACGAACAGCTACACCTCCAGCCATCATTCTGTGAAGCTCTTGAAGTTTGCGGACGACACCAGCCTCATAGGACTCATCTCCAAGGGGGACGATTGAACAGCTGCTGACCTGGTGCGGCCCGGAACAACCTGGAGCTTAACGCTCTAAAGACAGTGGAAATGGTGCTTGACTTCAGAAAGAACTCAGCCCCCCCTCCCCCCACCCCCCCAGAGCAGGAGAGGATGTACTTTCTGCAGCAGCTGAATAAATTCAACCTGCCACAGACCATGATGCGCTTGGCGGAGAGGGTGATCGGCTGCTCCCACCCGGGCTATGGCCTCCTCACACCGCCCCCCTCTGGCAGGAGGCTGCGGTCGTTAAAGACTAAAACTGCTCGACACAGGAACAGTTTTTTCCCCCACGGCCATCAGCCTTATCAACATGGCTCCCCTCTGACTCTCTCCCCCGCCCCCTGCAACTTTTGCACTAAACTGACTCTGGGCTGACTCTTTGTAGTCCAATTGCACTACTACTTTTTGCACGATATTTGTACTACTGCTCTTTACGAGCCCTGTCATACACTGTCCTGTCCTGTCCTTGCACTTGTCCATTGTTGTTTTGTTGTAACCACCACAGTGTCTGAAAAAATCCCTATGTAATGTATGTAAAAGTACAATGGCAATAAACATATTCTGATTCTGATTCTGATAAAGCACAATTAACAAATTGAAAGCATGAACAGGTTGTTTTATGAGAAAATACGGATGGCGTGAAGCAGGGGAAAGAGGTAATGGATCTGAGACAAAGCATTCGATTATTCCAATCAAATGGTGCTTTATATTGAAATGACCTGCGGCCGACTTTTTTGAAAATTCTTGGGACGAAGAAAAAGGGATATTGCGTATGTCAGAGAATATGCAGCTCAACATGGAATCAACTACTGTTTCAAATAGGAAGGACACAAAGTAAACACATTTGAGCCCAGTGAAGTTGCCTTCGAGCTTTAGGTTGCAACCAATTAACAGTGAGTTCTATATGGACACCTCAGAACAAATCTCCACAGAGAATTATATGCAACATTAATGGGCTGAAGATATGTTTCACGGATGTTCTGGTAGACAATGTCAGCATAATCTACGTATAATAGGTAAAAATCAACTGCAAAATTATTCTTTTTCTTGGATACGGAATTATTCGGATATACCCCTAGTACAGTACACATTGTATGAAGAGTTTCACAAACATAAATGGACACAAGACAGCTTCCACATGGTTCGCCATAATCATGGTACAGAGTAATGAGATTGTCAAGTCTCATTCCCTCCAGGTTAAAGTGGTCATCAGCTTTGAAGTGCCTCTAATGCCTGAGCAAGCTCATTATAGCAGCTGGAACAATAGTCTCTCGCTGATATAGACGCCCACCACTCTGCCACACCGTTCACTTCTATGCTTAGTCCCCTGAATTGTTGCTTTTACATCATCTAAGGCTTCTATATTCTGCTGCTGTCCACTTTAGGCATGTGAATGGGCTAGCAGCCCATGATACTATGATGAACTAGAAATGGTACTCGGAGAGCACGGGCCTCCACCCATGAATGCATGTCGTGGCTGAATGCATGTTGTGGCTGTATGCTGTATGCCTGTATGCTGTATGCGTGCACAGTTTCGTGAAAACCGGTCTAGTTTTTGCGTAATCCTGTTCCAAAATGTCCAGCCGTGCTTGGGCGGCTCATGGACCCACCCAGTGATTTGATTACTTTGTGCCTGCGGCCATCAGACTCTATAACAGTGCCTGAGTGTTTCTGTGTTCCTGAGTGCTGTGAATGTATGTATGTATGTATGTATGTATGTATGTATGTATGTATGTATGTATGTATGTATGTATGTGTGTGTGTGTGTGTGTGTGTGTGTGTGTGTGTGTGTGTGTGTATGTATGTGTGTGTGAATTTATGTATGTATGTATGTATGTATGTATGTATGTATGTATGTTTGTATGTATGTATGTATGTATGTATGTATGTGTGTGTGTGTGTGTGTGTGTGTGTGTGTGTGTGTGTGTGTATGTATGCGTGTGTGTGTGTGTATGTATGTGTGTGTGTGTGTGTGTGTGTGTGTGTGTGTGTGTGTGTGTGTGTGTGTGTGTGTATGTGTGTATGTATGTATGTGTGTGTGAATGTATGTATGTATGTATGTATGTAAGTATGTATATGTATGCAGTGGCATGCAGACATTTTGGGGGGCAGGTGCTCAGTGAAAAATGGGCCTTATTATAGTAGTGTGAGTGTGTAAGTGTTAATTATCTAGCCTATTGTAAGCCTAAGGTTACTACATAATTACTACATAATACTAAATCTGGCAACACTAGGGCTATGTGTTGTGGACTTAATGGGTTAGTTCCCATTTTCCCCATTTAGGCTATGCATTTTCAGCAATGCTTTTGTGATTTATTTTCAGCTGTTCGCACTCGTCTATGACGACACTGTTGACACCATGTATCCGTGACATGTCCGCCTCGTGACAACACTAGTTTTTGGGGGGTGGTAGGCCCCCCCTGAAAAAAATCCTAGGGGAAACACTGCATATGTTTATACAGATTGTATGTCTGTATCCAACATCTAGGCATATATATATATTCTGCTGTACCTTTCCCACTGCAACTGTACCTTTTTCACTGCTGAAACCCCAAACTTCCCCCACGGGGATTAATCAAGTATATCTTACCTTATATCTTGGTGGCCTTCACAGCTACCAATACCAGGACTTAGCTCGACACATTTTTCAATGCTCTTTGCTTATTCAATAGTGAGTAATATTTGAGTCTGACTTTTTGTTCAGCATCTCATAGAGATCCAATGGATTCTGAAGCTCACCTTGTCACTGAACATAGAAATTAACTTTGCTGTCAGGCTTTTCTGAGTAATTTCATGTCACATTTTTTAATCCAGAGAGGAAAGGCACAGTACTGAGAAGGTAAAAAAGTAAGTTATCTATTCTGGTACCTGTGTAACCATGGGAAGGATTCCCTAAGCCTAAGCTCTCTCAAGATGGGCTCTACTGTAAATGTGCCCACACTGCCCAGATAGCAAGCGGATCTGGACCATATACAGGCCAGATCTGGCCCTTGTGGCTTAGTTCCGGCCCATATATGGCCCAGATCCGCTTGCTATCTGGGTGCCTGCTCGTCTTGGCAGAGACTGTCGGATAGTGTCAAATAAGATATAATGCCATGGATAGTGTACAGGACTGCTGTATGGATCGTAGCCTGCTTTCTACTGCCTCCAAAATGAAAAGCCAATATTTCAGTGTTCATCTTACAGGCGTTATTCTTGGAGAAATCAATATGGGGAACAGCTTCAAAGCGATAGGAAGCATTTCCTGGCTCTGAAAATGAGAGTTTGTGGTGTTTTTGAACGGTTTTCTCTATGCATCTATTGATCCATTGCGAGTGTTAGCGGTGACAGGTCATATCTCGAGTGCAATGTTTGTCAAAACTTTGATATAGGCCGTTGTATATGATCGTAAATAACCTTATAACATGGCTTATATTGCTAAATACTGGACCTATCCTTTAATACTAGCCATGTTGCATGTGGTTGCATTACAGGACCTACGTGATACACTGTTGTGTTTGCGCTGATTGGCTGAGCATTTTGATTGGTGATTGGTGATTGGCCTTTTAACCTCATTGGCTGGAGAAATTTGTAAACCGGGTTTTGGCCGTAAATGCACGTGGAGTGGTCAGAAAATGAATGCATATGGTCCACAAATAAATGAAAGGTTTGTAAGTTTAAAATGTTTGTGAGCCAATAATTGATTTGTGAAATAGAACAATATTTGTAAATCTCACTTTTACTATTTGGAAATCTCACTTTAACTATTTGTGAATCACAAAAATATATTTATGAACCAATAATTTATTTGTAAATCACAAAAATATATTTGTATACAGTAGATCGATTGTATGTAATTTTTTTTTGTCAGAACATCAACGGACACCAGTGACCACTCAGTGAGTTTCCTGTCTTTGAAAATGAGAGTTCATGGTGTTTTTGAGGGATTTTGTCTATGCACCCACCTATGGATCAATTGAGTGTGTTAGCAGCGACGGGCTGTATCTCGAGAGTGCACCGGTTGACGAAACTTTAACATCAGCCGTTGTATATGATCGTAAATAACCTTATAACACGGCTTATAATGCTACATTCTGAACCTGTCCTATAAGTACAGTATGTTTACAGTATGCCTATTGCACAGAAACATTACTCAACTTTCCAGTAATCCTTTGACGGACTGTATTTCTTCTATTGGAAGCCTATGAATAACCACAATAGATGCAACAACAGTATTCCACAAGTTGATGACTCCCTCTACTGGGTATGTTCAGAACTGGTAGAGATGTCCGTCTAAGGTCCTCCCATGGTCCTTCCCTCCTGCTACACTAGTAGTCGCTATGGTACCGGTGGTGAACATGCTACTCTCCTCTGGACTGAACATAGTCAGTCAGTGGTGTGTCCAGTCAGACCAACAGAGTTTATGGTCTATTCATCTGCATATGCAGGTCCCTGTAGTCTACTGTACGCATAGTGTGTTCCAAATTCAGATTTTACACTAAGTAAACCCTCGTCAGATGATTGGGAATGGAAACCTGTGGACCTACAGTAAGATATCTTCAGTTCATTTCATATTCCTGCCGTATTCATCGTATTAATCACATGAAGCCTGGCTTCCTCCCTGTCAAGGTTGTTCTTTTGCAGCTACATGTCTGCCTGTTAGCCCAGCACACTGACTCACATCTCTGACGGATAAATGATGTTGAACTTTTTGCTGGAATAGCTCAATGCAGGACAAGCTCAACCTTACTCTACAAGCCATCAGTGTTGGTCAACAACACTCATATCTGTATAGAAGGAAACGTTGGCCCCCGTACGGTGAGTGTAAAGGCGGATACGTGACCATTGTAGAGAAAACTTGGATAGCACTGCACATCCTTTATAGGCCTTGAACAAATAAGGACATTTCAGCATACTGCATGGGCATAATTCAGTAAGCCGCTGTCAGAAATTACATAATATACATAGTATTACATCCAAATTCCAAATTTGTATAGATGTTTTTTGTTCTGTTTAAATTCACACATTCAATTTGTATGCAGTCTGATCTTGTTACACCATTGAGCAAAAAGGGCCCATTAGTCACCCTCTGCATATCTGGAAGAGGGGGGTGAAAATGCTTCTTCTGGGCTGCAGCCCACGTGCTGTGATGATGTCATCATCACTGACTTCCTGAACACAGGGTTCATTCACAGAGTCCGCCTCCCTCCCCCAAACAAGCTGTCGCCTAGCAACACGGCTTCACAACCTCTAAGATCCCTTGTTGTTATTTGTTTGAGAGTGGTAGGGCTGTGGTGTGTGTGTGTGTGTGTGTGTGTGTGTGTGTGTGTGTGTGTGTGTGTGTGTGTGTGTGTGTGTGTGTGTGTGAAAGACAGAGTGAGAAAGTGAAAGAGTCAGAGAGAGTTGGAAGGAAAGAGGGGGAGAATAGATGTAGGATGTCATTGGGTTCAACACTAATAGAGGAGTATTTACATGGTGTGTGTGTGTGTGTGTGTGTGTGTGTGTGTGTGTGTGTGTGTGTGTGTGTGTGTGTGTGTGTGTGTGTGTGTGTGTGTGTGAGAGAGAGAGAGAGAGAGAACAGAGTGGGGGTTTAGTGGGAGCCGATGAGTCACTAGCTGCTGGGGTGGGCTCTGCTGATGGTGCTTTTCCCTTCACAACAGAGACACCAGTTTGAGCAGAGACACCAGTGTGAGGGTAACCATACTGTACATTTGGGCATGCCCAGGGCGGGATTACAACCCGGGGCTCCTTTTTGCTCCTTTGAGGAGTCAGTTTCACCCACTACTCCACGTTTCACTTGGTCCAAACTCACTCCACACCACTGGACATCCAGGTCACGGCACCAATGTAACCCATGTTTTTCGGCTTGCCCGGGGCCAGATTAGGGTGGGTCTCCCGCTTGGGAGGCAGACACTGATACTTGCGCCAGTAGGGACATTCCTCTTGGAGGGACTGTCAGCGATCCTTTGATGAGTGAGTTTCACCAGCTACTCCACGTTTCACTCAGTTACATGAGCAGAGACACCAGTTTGAACAGAGACACCAGTTTGAACAGAGAGACCAGTGTGAGCAGCAATCCAATGTTGATCTCCCTGCCAACCACTGACAGAGAATGACAACACTCCAATTCTCTTTCTCTCTTTCACAAATACAAACCCATTTTGCATTTAGGCTACTTGCAATAAGGAACAAGCAAACCCACCAATGTACAGTATCATTCATATCTAAATGATGTAACACCTGAACAGACTAAATTTTCCCAAACTTAACTGCAATAACATCCGAACCAATTTCTTTATGACCACTGCCACAGTCTACCCAGATAGCAAGCGGATATGGGCCATATGTGGGCCGGAACTAAGCCACAAGGGCCAGATCTGGCCTGTATATGGCCCAGATCCACTTGCTATCTGGGTATTCTAGCAGACATACTATATATTTGCTAGTGTCAAATTGGTGAATTCAAATAATTAGACACAAATACATCAGTATTTTATGACTATGATTTATTACTATTTTAAAGATACATGTTTTGCCTCTGGAAACATAGAAATGAACTGAAACTGTTATACAGAAACATACATACAGTGTATGTACTTATTATCGCAATAGAACAGTCAGAAGAGAGTTTACATAGTACACAGTATATTAACAAGCAAAATAATATCAAAATAAAGTGTGGTGAAAATGAGCAATGAATGATAAAGAAGATTTTGAATTTGCTTAATTTTGTAGCACATTTTAAACTCCAATCGAACCCATTTTGACCAACAATTGTGTGAATATTGTGTAATTCTTCAATTACATCACACATTCAGCTTACTCTACAATCTAACCCTATCAAACACATTCAACTTTGTTTTATATCAATTCATGACATGCCACGTTTCTATGGATGAAAATTGCTTTTTATATATATATCATACACATTAGACAAACAATAAAAGCCAGAAAACAACTGATGCAGTTCATAAAACAATAATTTTCCACTATACTCCATGACTTGAAATTCTAAAACAAGGACATTTATACACTTTAAAGCAGTCTTATATTTACAGTAAGGGGAAAACCTACTCATACAGTATACATTCAGGGTATTCCAAACAAACAGTATGCTGTACATTGAGAATGGCTCAACAGTATAGTAAGAAACGATCCACCAATATCATGTTTTATTGTACAACAAACTAATATAAAATCTGTCTTTGTATGAAATGGGCCAATACCAAATATCTAACAGTTTCAGTCTCATGTATAAAATTATTTTATACTTTATACTCAATGTAACATCTGCCTCTAAATAAAATATGTCTACATATTTACTTTGTGCTTTTACATGTTTGGATGTAAATCCAAACACATACATGACACTGAAAATCCATCTAGGATAGAAATGTGAAATTATCTTGTAAATGTAAGGCACACTACCTACAGAAAGGTAAGAATACTTGGTTATTAAAAAGGCACACAATCATAAGATCTGCATATATTGCCGTTGTGGCTGAACTCAAAACTAGATTAATCACAAACAACGCATAGCCATATAGATAGATTGTCCATACATAGATGTACTCTGCTCTCTGTGTAACAAAACTGACAGATTCTGATAAATGTAATAAGAGAATACAAATAAAATAGACATTTACAAGCAAGCAAGACAATCTCTAAGACCTGAGTGTAGTAAAGGCATTCTATAGGTGTACAACACTCAAGCACAATTAGCCTACTAGCTAAGACAGCCTGTATTTTCAATACACAGTTCCTCAGTAATCCTACCCTCTTAAAGGCTTATCATACCACTTTGTGAAATATGTAAACCTTTAAGGGCTAATATTCAGTTATTAATGAAGAAAGGTGCAATATTCCGTTTTTCTGAGTAATTAGAAATTATTTCTCAGGCCCAAACAAGCCTTCTTTGGTACACCAGCTAATAAAAATAAAGATAGATATTCAAATAAACATTCATCACATGAAAATAATAACATATGCAACAATTCTCCTTATAAACAGTGCATATAAGAATAGTAGGTGAATCTACAATCATGTATTTGTTTATCAACAAGGTACACCTAAAATGAGATGATCAAAGTACTAGCTCCAAAAATACTATGTACTATAAAAACGTCCCAACAGGCAACACACACAGTACTGCATCACCTTGTAATGTGAACATGATGTGAGCAAGTTGGACAGTCCTGAAGTATCACCGTGTTAACAAATTTTAAACTTTATGAGTTAAACTGACTGGAAATAGTCGTTGTATTTGGAGAGCTACTGTAGTTGATTTTGGTTTTGAGGTTTGAATATCAAGTGGATTGCTTGAACCACGACTGCCTCTGGCTAATTATACCACTCTATTCACCATATATATCTAAGGCCCAGTCTTGTGAGATCTCCTGAATGTTGTGAGGTGAGTCTGAGGTGGAACACGAGGAGAAGGACGTCTTCTCTAACTTGCTGACTGAGAGACTGTCTTTGAAGTAGAGCCACCGGCCTCTGGTGCCGACCTCACCATGGACACATGGAGGGTTGGGGTCACCTCCTACTGTAGCTATGTGGAAGCTGATGTGACTTCCTGCTGCAGAGCTTCCTCTATGTCTGCCCTCTGGCGTGGACACCGGTCAGATCCTTCCTTATGATCTCATTCACTGTAAGACACAAAGACACATGGGGGCTGTTAGTCAAACATATAGCCACAGTAAGCATAGTTTCACCACTGCCTTTGACACATGTTCATACAATACCACGGTGCTAGTAAGCAAGTTAACACCAAGTAAAACAAAAACAAGTCTCTTTTCTATCTATCTATCTATCTATCTATCTATCTATCTATCTATCTATCTATCTATCTATCTATCTATCTATCTATCTATCTATCTGTCTGTCTGTCTGTCTGTCTGTCTGTCTGTCTGTCTGTCTGTCTGTATCTATCTATCTATCTATCTATCTATCTATCTATCTATCTATCTATCTATCTATCTATCTATCTATCTATCTATCTATCTATCATTTCAGACCTCTGTGTGCAAGTGTAGGCTACTGGAGATACACAAAGTCCCACAGGTGTTGCACTGGTACATAGTGGCCACTAGGGGGCGGAGCACTACTCAGTCTGCTACTCCTTTGTTGGCCATCACTTCCTGTTGTTCTGCTGACAGAGGTGACGGGGGCATAAGCGGAAACTTTCACCGCTTTAAAGGTCTAAAAATAGACGCAAGGTGTGGTGGGGGTCACACACGTCATGTACTGTATACTGTAGGGAAAACACATTTCACATATATGTGATGAGGTCCGAGAGAAGCACAGATATCTCATCTCTGGGACCTGCAGGCCGACGACGAGTTCAAATCAGCTGCTGAGACCGGACTAGCACTGTATAGAGCAGCACTGAGACTGTATAGAGCAGCACCGAGACTGTATAGAGCAGCACTGAGACTGTATAGAGCAGCAGTGAGACTGTATAGAGCAGCACTGAGACTGTATAGAGCAGCACTGAGACTGTATAGAGCAGCATTGAGACTGTATAGAGCAGCACTGAGACTGTATAGAGCAGCACTGAGGCTATAGAGCAGCACTGAGACTGTATAGAGCAGCATTGAGACTGTATAGAGCAGCACTGAGGCTATAGAGCAGCACTGAGACTGTATAGAGCATCACTGAGACTATAGAGCAGCACTGAGACTGTATAGAGCAGTACTGAGACTGTATAGAGCATCACTGAGACTATAGAGCAGCACTGAGACTATATAGAGCAGTACTGAGACTGTATAGAGCAGTACTGAGTAGAGCTCAGACTGCTAGAGTAGATGGCGGCATAAACAGAAGGGAATGAATATGACCTGAGCACCCTGGACAGGATGGCTGCTATTGTCTGTGTCTGTGATCGCCACACTCATCCACACTAACAACAGGCAGAGCATGGAAGAAGCAGGGAAGAATGCCTGGTATGTATAACATGCCGTCTGTCCTGATAGACCACATCCTCCAGGTACAGGCGTTCGGCCCTTCCCACAGACTCACAGGCTGCCCAGCCCTGGAAGCCCAGTATGTGTGTGTGCATGTGTGTGTGTGTGTGTGTGTGTGTGTGCGCGCGTAGTGACGCTATGACATAAGAGCCAGGAGCACATGGCGCTGGAAGGACTTGAGGAGCACAAGGATAATGCCTGACACAGTGATGAACAGCCGTGCGTCATATAGATCAATATGGCTCTGGGGCCACATCATTCATCGCACTGTAGATCTCTATGATGTACTTTGCCCACTGGGATTTCTCTAAAATGCGATCATCGCTACGTTCGCGATTGTGTAAACGGACCACGTAGAGGCGTTAGGTTTTTCTAATTTAATAGTGCGACTTCATAAAGCGCACCGATATTAGGCAGATCTTTGCACTTCAAAAATGACAGTGAACTGAGTAAATCCTAGCATGCGTTTTAGAGCTGCACTCGGTATTGACCCGGCTTTTAGAGGCTCCAATTAAAGCTCTGACCTACATCGTGGGACAAGTGAAAGGCTACAACTATTAACACGTAAGTGAAGTGAAAACAGACACCAACCCCCACGCTCCATCCCTGAGCTACCAATGTAACTCTTTTGCATGATGCAGACCGCCGGGATGCCAGACAACTGTCATTACGACTGCAACTCCACTGAAGAGTGTTCTTTCTCGAGCTCATTTGGACGGAGATAAAAGAGATAATGTCGATGTATTCCCCCCCCCCCCCCGTGTGTGTGTGAACCCCAGCCTGCTAAGAGGGGGCGGTGTTTCGGGAGCTCCGGCTAGCGAGGTCACCCCCTCTCCGGCTCTCTCTCCGCCTGATCGTTAACAGATGTGGGGGGAGAAAAACAAACGCCACCCCGGCGGCGTCCGCGCCGAGCAAACCGTTATGGGGGCGGAGACTGCGACCGAGCGGCGTGATCCCGCCCGTGGGTGCCGGCGGTCGGACCGGGCGCTCCGCTGTCGTCACGACAAGCCCCGACGTTCCTTGTTTATTTTAGTCTCTGGCGGAATTCCCTCTGACATCCAACGGCCGGAGAGAAGCCTTCACCCCCCACCCCCCCACCCACCCCCGGCCGCGCCACACGGTTTTCCTGAGCATAAAACGGACTCAGAGAGGCCAGAGCAGCAGCTCCGCAGCGGGAGACCATACAGTAGGGCTTTACTGCGCCTCATGAAGGGTTGGCACAGAGCGGCCGTTTGAGGCTGGGCCCAGGGAACACTCAGGCTGGACCGTACAATAGGTGAGTGTCTGGCTCCTGGGTCCTGAACCAATGGGCTGCTCTGTTTACAGACGGGGGGGGGGGGGGGAGGGGGAGACGTACACACACAGTACAGTAGCTGACTCAGTCACTGCACACTGGTAACAGTGTGTGTGTGTGTGTGTGTGTGAGAGAGAGAGAGAGGGAGAGAGAGAGAGAAAGAGATAGAGACAGTGTGTGTGTGCCTGCGAGGTGTGGGCTGGGAGGATTCTGCTAACTGCATGAAGTGAATAAACTCAAAATTAATAAACTCAAAGAGAGAGAAAGTAGCCATACAGTAGGGGGACGACAGCTACAGACACAACACTGTACCTTAATGCCAGATAACCTGGAAGTCCAAATTCCCTATTCTTGAGTATAACGGCCATGGCAAACGTGTAATTCCAAGTGCAATCAATTCAAGTCAAACCCGATTCATTAATTCCGATGTGTCATGTTCGTTCACTGCATCAGTGTGGGTAATATGGTCATTGTCGTGTTTGATCTAGGGAGCTTTAAAAGTGGAACGTCAGTGAGGTGAGACTAATGCTTTACCGAGCCAGGCTGTCACTGTGTGCTTTATCACCGTCTCAATCTGGCCATCGACCTGCTGTTCGCCTGCCTCTGGGCTTAATTCCGGTCCTAAAGTCACCACAGCAGTGGTTCTCAACCTCCCCGGTCCCAGGGGACCGTAGGAGAGGGTCCCTCCTTCACCTGAGTCTGTCTTACGTCATCGTGTTTGGAGCCAATAAAAGAGTTCTGGGAGCATTAATCCAGTGTGTGGATCTTTTCAACCTTCAAGTTATTCTACATATTGATCCAGCAACTGGCCTAAAACAGGATCGGATGTGCGCACATTTACTATTTTTCATCTACGTCAATAACAGGTAACCGAGGGACCGTGTAGCAACAGAGGCCAGTGCTCCGCAGACACTTGAGAGAGCTGGGGTTGTTCTACTGGGTGTCCATGGGAAGATGAACTGTTGACACTGTCTTTGAGTAGGAGGTTCACACCTTGTTTGGGTTTAGTCATAATGAGACATGAGACAGACTTTCGTCAACTTTCGTCTAACATCCATTACCCAGGTGACCCAGTAGAATCAGTACCAGGATGAGACACAGCCATAGCAGCCGGATGTCAGAACCCTCTCTTGAAATGAGCAGAGTGAAAGATGCATCTGGATGACTCATTACAATAAACTTATTCCTGCGGAGGCAATCTTTTAGGGGTTCAGTGTGGGCATAACCACACCTAGACACCTCTGCAAAGACAATGGGACTTTCTGCATTCCCTGTGTCTTCCGGTGCTTTTTCACTTGAAAAGGCTTTGAAGGGGGCGCTCCCTCACATCCTCTCTGAGAAGCTGCAGTACCTAGATACTTTGGGTGGGTGGAGTGGGTAGAGTAGATAATTCCCTGCTTACTGTCTGACACTTTGCTTATACACATTGCACCCGGTCTCAGAGATGGCTAGCATTTCAGATTCAGGCCGTCAACAGAGTTAGGTACAGTAGGAGAGCGCTAATGAAAGTGAAACGCTACTGTCGTGCACAAAAGCACTGCGGCACCGCCTGGTCGCCTGCTCTGTAGCTCGTACACGGTCGCAGCTATTGCGAATGTTTTTTTTTTGCGCCGTCTTTGTGGAACAACCTCCAAAATATTTGCATGTGCTAGTGCCTCTTGAGCTGACCAAGGACCTTTTTTGCCAATACATGTGTTTTATATTATTGTGCTAATTGATTTTATTTTGTTAATTACACTTATCCGTAAAGGAAACCCTGCTCTTTGTGTGACGCGTCAAAATAAAGGTTGTCAACTAATGATTATGTAGATGAAGTCTTTGTTAAATCAAATTCTTGGATTTCTTGGATTAAAGAAGCCAAACGACCCAGTATTTGAAAATACCCCAATCTGTGTCTTCCTGAGGTTTCCAGGCAGAGTCTGATCTGTTACTGTGCTACCAGACACACACAAGGGAAGCCCCCAGATCAACCCCCTCGTAAAGGGGAAGATGAAACACACATCAGCTCAGTGAGACTCTGCCATTAACTCTGTTCATCCTCTAACACCAGAAGGCTGTTGCTGTTTACTGAGGGAAATCCTACTGGGCCGTCCAAAAAAACAAATTCCATGACTGCCCCCTTTTTTTCTTTCTTGGTTTCATTTTTTCCATTAAGCACACACTCAGCCCCTTCCCTTTTCCTACAGTCTCCCGCCCGCCTGCTATCTCCCAGATCTGCCTGGCTTTCTGGACGAGAGCAGCTGCAAATAGGAATTTGTTGTGCCAGATTGGCAGAATCCCGGGGATGGAAAAAAGCTAATCCTCTGGTGGGTTCCCCCACAGAATTGAGGGGCACAAGGCCAAGAGGAAACCCCAGCCAAGTACAACAAACGAAGAGCCTTTCCCCACCTCTCCCAGGCAGCGCGTTCCACTGTTTGACAATGGTTGCCATGGAAGTTGTTTTTCACATCATAACAGTGTCAACATATCCAGGAGGTCAGAGAAGGCTGATGGGGTTTTTTTTCTCCCGTTTTTTTTTTTCTCTTTCTCAGAAAGAGAAAAAATGGGTATTTCCTGGTGCGACGCAGTACCTGAGAAGCCCCCGACTGGGAGGGAATAGAGAAGTGGTCTCTGCTTGACAACCCCTGACCTGACCTCGCTGGTTCTCGCCCCAGACCTCACTGATAACACAATCGCGGCTGCCGCTAGTGATTAAACAATATCTACTGTAGCTTAGCGGTTACAAAATAAGGAAGAGTAGCTCGCATGGCTGACTGCTGGATGTGAACTGACATAATTCTCTCAGAAGGTAGTGGGGTTGACAGGGGTACGTATAAACACATGACTCATACGCCGTGTTATTTCCACCTCGAGCGGAACACAACTACACCTCCTGGCAAGGAGCATTCAAACAGGGTAAGCTTGTCCTACAGCCATGGTTCACCAAGAGGATGTGACAGGGAGATGGAGGAGACTATATCCTAGAATTGTCCCTGAATAAATAAATACATCGGCTTGTCATTCACTGTCAGCTTTAATCATTAGTGCTTGGTGAAGAATGGCAGTTTGTGGTGAATTACCAAAAGTGTGGAAGGTTGTTTGTGAATACATAACAGAATATGTGAAAATTGTATAGATACTACGTCCACATGCACCATTCAGGAGAAGTCCCACTCACTCGGAATACAAAAGCATGAACTTACACTCACCGTCATCAAGGTAGGCCTGGTCCAGGTTCTCCTCCTTCACAGTGACCCGCCCGGTCAGGCCTGCCCGCTGCTCCTCTCCAGACGGGCCTCTCTGGGCCTCCATCTGCCCGGTACCGGGACCCGGACCCGGGGGAGACCGGCCCTTGTGCCCCTTCTGCACATAGGCCTGCTGCTGGATCACGGTGGGGTAGTGCTGGGCCTGGGGGGGGGTGGGGGAGTGGGCGTGGGGGGCCGCCGCCTGCGCTGGGTAGCCGTCGCAGTAGATGACGTGGTCGGCCGGGTCTCCCCCCCGGAGAAGGTGTTGGTTGGTGGGGGAGAACTGGATGATGGAGGGGTGCTGGCCCCCGGGGTGCTGGTGCTGCTGGGGCCCCAGAGGGGCGGGCTGGGCCGAGGAGCCCGTGTGGACCAGGACGGAGCGGTGCGAGTCGGGGGTCATCCCCCCGGACTGCTGGTAGTGCCCGGGGCTGCTGCTCAGGCCTTTGCCCCCGCGGGAGTAGATGATGGCTGGACTCTGCTGCTGGAAGTGCAGGTCTGGGCTGGGCGTGGCCAGGCCGGGGCGCCCGTGGGCGGGGCCCTGCTGGTAGGACGCCAGGCTGGACACCAGGCTGGCGTCCGGGTGGAGGACGGCCCGGGGGCTGTGGTAGTAGGACTGGGGGGACATACCCAAGATCTGGGGCATGGAGAAGCCCATGTGACCTGCCTCATAGTCATCCAGGGGCTCTGACTTAATGGATGGGACTGCAAGAGAGACAGACATGGACAGAGACAAACGTGATGAGTGCCATGTTATTATTATAACTAACTATAAGAGAACTAAGAGAATTGGTCTCTCTGCCTGCTTTTAAAGCTCTAATAAGCTCAAAGATATAAATGATTCGGTTGATGCATGTCAATGTCCATAGGTATTTGAATGTGTACATTCTGTAACCTTGAATGCATTTATTTTATGTTTCATTCTTGTTTTTTTCTTGTTTTTCTTGTTGTTTTAGTCTGTAACTCAGAATTACAGACTCAAACTCAAAATTCATGCTGCTATTTTGGCCACATCTCCCTTGTAAATGAAATCATTGATCTCATTGAGACTAAACTGGTAAAATAAAGGTTAAAAAAAATCACACACACACACACATATATATATGTATATATATATATATATTCCTTTATTTTATTATATAAATAATGTTGTTATTATTATTATTATTATTATTATTCAAGAGGCAGTGGGGCATAACAGTGCATAAGAGTCATTCTCAGTTCTACTGGACATTGATCTCCAGGCGGAGGAGCTGGACCTGCTGTGGACGACGGCCCCCTACCTGCCAGGGGGGTGAAGGTGAAGTGCTGGGGCTGGCTGCGCTTCCTCTTGCCATTGATCACATAGAAGTTCACCTTGACCGAGTGACAGATGGACGGGTCCCGATACGAGGGGACCTCCACAAACAGCATACTCTGTAACGGGACACACGGTCGTCAGCACATCCTCATCCGCCTCATTATTTCAAGTCTAACAAACGGGATCTATTTGACTAAATCAATGGGTCTTGTGTCTGGGATTCTGGGATTCTGGGACTGTCCGTTGCTAGTGTGTTCGATGGTCTCTACAGATGGACTTACAGGCTGGCTTTTGTCTTTGTCAACCGTTGCCTCCATCTCCCAGATCTGCTGCCCATCTACAAAGAGAGAGAGAGAGGGGGGGGGGGGGTACATGAGATCAGTTCTGAATATTAATCATTCAGTCAGGTAGGATTGGTTCGTCTAAAAATGGTTTGGTTATATAATATAATGTCGGATATTATGCACATTGGAATTCGAACCAATTAGAGGAACTCAGATTCATAAACATTGAACGATTGTGGCGCCATTGTCTTTCTGGCCCGGTGAGCGTGGGAGGTGAGTCAGTTGTCTTGTCTGTTGTCTGAGAGCTGGAAGCAGCACAGTCAGACTGCATGCCATATGACTGAACCTGCAACAGCAGGAGCACGAAGATCATATCTCCACTAAAACCACTTCCTCTTACACCACCCAGCTTACCTGCAGAGAGAGCTGTCTGGAGAGGCTCTCACTCGCAAACCCACACACACACACACGCACACACACACATACATACACACACACTCACCTACAGACACACACAGACACAAAACACAAGCACCCACGCACACGTACCCACCCAACCACTCATCCACCCACACACACACACACAGACAAACTCCCACTCATCAACCATCTTCAAATTGATATGAAAAATCTATTTCTCTAAAAAATCGAGCAAATCACTGAAACATTGACAGCATTTCTGAGAAAAACAACTGCTATAGAAAAGAGGATATAAGCAGTGATTGATAAGCGCCAGCCTGCTGATAAGAACGTGCCAAGTGAGCATGGTGAAACTGGGAGGAAACATTGTGTCCAACAGATGAATGCATAAGGAATCTCAGATATTGTTACTTTTGGGAATTCACACGCGTGAAGAATTAGTTCACAAGCAAGTGTGACATTGTCTGAACATGTTTAATCTCAAACCACAAGCACTACGCTAGTGATTTAGCTTTCGCTAACCATTCCAATTCATTATTAAACAGGAGTTAATGTCACAATGATTTCATATTACATAATGTACTGTATAAGTATTATTGATCACCTTTTAATATACCACTATTAGAGGAAACTGCTCAGGGAAGATATTTTCTACTGTTATGTGGGAACCCCCGAGTCAAACTGCAGATTAAACCCATCTGGCTGAAATGAGTCAGCAGGAGAAAGGGGGATTCCATACGTCTTGCCAAGAGTCTCTTTTTTTCTCTCTCCCTACTTTTATGATCATCTTGCTCCGTTTCACTAGCGACAGGTGATGACTGCTGCTCTCTTGGCCTGTTGGTTTGTTTATGTTTTGCTCAGCACTACTCTATGGGATACCCCCCCCCGGTCTCCCCCCTGTCTCCCTCTCTCTGTTCAGTCATTAGGTGTGGAGGTGGAGGGAGAGAGAGAGAGAGAGCGGGGGAAAGATGGAGAGAGAGAGAGGGAGGGAGAGTATGAGTCCAGGCTCAGCGTTGCCAGGGGGGACTCTCACCCGGTCCAGCTAGCGAGCCCGGGGAGCCCCGGCCGGCGGCCAGCAGCAGCTGGCTCCCATCTTGAGTATTTCACAGTCCTGCTCCTTCACAACTCGGTGTCATATGGAGAAACTCTCTCCAAAACAATGAACGGCAGTCCCTCCTCGTGGATATCTTTTTTCCGTCTTCGGAGCGTTGCCATTACTGCGATGTGTCGTAACGCGGCAGCAGCAGCAGCAGGGAAGCCCGGGTGAAAAAAAAGCCAAGCAAACGCAAAGTCCAAGAGCTCAAGCAGCCCCTAGAGAGACCACGTCTTATAGCCTTCTCCTCTGTGTCTCTCTCTCTCTCTCTCTCTTAGACAGCAGTGGATACAGTGAGTCATGGTCATATTCTAGCAGACAGAGCATCTTAACACCACCGACTGTCACATACGGACCACAAATCACTATTAACAGGCACAAATCAAAACCATACGATGAGTATATGTTATGTATATTAAAAGAAACTGTATGGTAAATGGTGCTACATTGCAACTTAAAACTAATGCAACCTTATTAACCTTGAATAAAAGTCAATCAGTATGAAGTATATCAACCAACAGTAACAGAATGCCCAATTTGTTCTTCTCCAGTAAATAGTCCCTCTCACCACATGTAAAGAACTTTGTTTTGAAAGGGTTAAAAAAATTAAAGATTTAAACATAAAGAGGCAAATGGACCGGTGATTCCCCGCCTAGCAACAGAAACAGAGGAAATCCTCATCTTCACTGTCAGTCCAGTGTTTGACTGTGAAGTCAGGTAAACGGACTGTGATGAGCGGTTCTCGAGAAAACGTATTTTCTATCGTCAAGCAGGCTTGTGCAAAGTGTATAAAAGCTCATATTATTCATTTGAGATACTAGTGCAAAGTGGCTGTTCAAAATGCACCATTATGTGCTTGCCGTGGTTGTTCTGTATTATATTATACATTATAGGAAGTTCACAGTAAACATGTTGTCCCCCACCCATAATGCATGCTCCTTTGTGGCAATGATGGAGTGGAAACATGGAATTTGTTTGTGTATGAATATGATACACTAACCTATAAAAATCATAAGAATGAATATGACACACTAGCCTATGAGAATTATATGAATGAATATGATACATTACCCTATGAGAATCATATGAATTAATATGATATATTAGCCTATGAGAATCATATGAATTAATATGATATATTAGCCTATAAGAATCATATGAATGAATATCATACACTAACATATGAGAATCATATGAATGAATGATACACTAACCTATGGGAATCATATGAATGAATATGATACACTAACCTATGAGAATCATTTTACTGAAAAACAGCATAGTTTCAGTGTTCAAAGCTAAATGGGCAAAACAACGTCTAGCGAGGACCACTGGACGTGAGCTTTAACCATTCATGTGGAAGATGACAAGACAACCGGTCAGACAAGCCAATGCAGGTATCCATGCACACATGCAAATAGTCACCCTTGCACATTTATCATGGACATCAATGAAGCAAACTAGTGGAACCATTTCACAAACTAAGCTTGAGCATGTGGACCCATTGCTATGATATCAGACCCTACTGGGTAACACACACAGACCCTATTGGGCATCTCTGACCAAGACCAAACTCTTGATGGTTGGATATGATCTATTATAGACAATCCCTAGTCCACTCTAATGTATCCAATACAAAATACCTAAACCAGAACAAACAAATCTATTCTGTGAAATACAAGGGCTTTAACAACAATAATTGTACCCACAATGCACCTAACCTCTACACTAACCAATGAGTGCAACCAGTGCTAACATTTTGAACATGGATTATGTTGGAAAGTAGAAGGACCCCTGGGTAGAATGGACTATACCTGTACTGAGACTCAAAGCATACTTGTGGAGTGTAAAAATGTATTGGCAATGGGAAAAATGAAGTGTGGCTAGCACTCCTAGAGGTGGGCTCTGGTACATCTCATAGGATGAACGAACGACCGATCAAACAAATGGACAGATGAATGGACGAGCGCCATTTTAAGAGCCCCGCCCTCCTATTTCTTTATTGTTCCGGTGGGGAACAATAAAGTCCCTAGTACTGTTGTCCTTCTGTAAACCTCTGAATAAGGACGGCCCATTTTTCAACGGCATGCAAATGTGAGAGCGTCGGATGAGGAAGAGTCACCGGGCTGGTCTTTATCACTCCTCCTACTCACTAGCACTGAGTCAAAGTAACTTTTGTCACTAACAAAAGGTATGACTATAACCTGAAATAATATAGGATTAAATCACAATGATGGAATTGACCCTCCTTCACTGTGCTGTGATGAATGGAACAGACGAAAGAAAACAAACATTTAGATCCTCTGCATCAGGGTAAGAGTCGTATTCAATCGAGTTCAGAAAGATGGCTGGGCGAGCCCAACAAGATGGCTGACCAGATACGTAGAGGAGAGAGGATGACCAGACAGGTAGAGAGAGGTTGACCAGACACGTAGAGGGGAGAGGCTGACCAGACAGGTAGAGGAGAGAGGCTGACCAGACAGGTAGAGAGAGGCTGACCAGACAGGTACAGGAGAGAGGCTGACCAGACAGGTAGAGGAAAGAGGCTGACCAGACAGGTAGAGGAGAGAGGCTGACCAGACAGGTAGAGAGAGGCTGACCAGACAGGTACAGGAGAGAGGCTGACCAGACAGGTAGAGGAAAGAGGCTGACCAGACAGGTAGAGAGAGGCTGACCAGACAGGTACAGGAGAGAGGCTGACCAGACAGGTAGAAGAGAGAGGCTGACCAGACAGGTAGAGGAGAGAGGCTGACCAGACAGGTAGAGAGAGGCTGACCAGACAGGTAGAGGAGAGAGGCTGACCAGACAGGTAGAGGAGAGAGGCTGACCAGACACGTAGAGGGGAGAGGCTGACCAGACAGGTAGAGGAGAGAGGCTGACCAGACAGGTAGAGAGAGGCTGACCAGACAGGTACAGGAGAGAGGCTGACCAGACAGGTAGAGGAGAGAGGCTGACCACACACATAGAGGCAGATAGAGGTCAGGAGAGAGATTCCTTCACAGTTTCTGGTCACAGTGGTGCTATTCAGCACACACACAGAGCCAGGGGGGTGATGACACATGAGTAAAGGGCAAAGGAAAGTGAGGCTGAGGATTGGGCCTTATCTGGGGGATCATGCAAATGCCTCGTAGGTAAACTACAGCAGCTGCAGCTAGACAGCCACCCAGATAGCAAGCGGATCTGGGCCATATACAGGCCAGATCTGGCCCTTGTGGCTTAGTTCCGGCCCATATATGGCCCAGAATTATTACACATCCGCTTGCTATCTGGGCAGCTAGCTAGACATGATGGCCATCAGAGGGTGGCAACCTGAGACCAGTGGGACTCTGACTGTGAAGCCATGGAAACAGCCGAGGACAATAACACTCACTGGCTACAACCGATTAACACGGCAATCAGAGCTGGGACTTGTGGGAAAACGGACGGTTTACTTCCAACAGATCTTTCAAGAATGCTTGGAGAACTTGTCATAAACCAAGCAAGATTTCATGCTTAACAAAGGAGAAGGGAGCCCAGGTGCTCAATGGAGACTGAACCAGTATTAGCCTATTAAAGGTGCTCTGAACCAAGGGGGAAAATGATACTGTAGGTGGAAAAAAGTACAGTAGGTAGCTCCCGGCACTCACAGAGGGATATAGATAAAAACCCTTTATTAATAATACAAATTTACAATCCATGTATTTATAAAGGCATTTTATCTATCTCCCTCCGTGAGTGTCTGGACCTACCTACTTTTTTCACCTAAGATTTCATGCTTGTTAAGGCATGTATACTTGGCATCACACAAGTGTGATTTCTTACTTTAGGTTTAGCACCAGAGAGTTTCAGTGGCACAACCCCCGTCCAACTCACCATGGGTTTTCTCCATGAAGATGACCTTGGAGTCGGAGCTGAAGTTCTGACCAGTCAGGATCATCTGCTGGCCGCCCAGCACGGAGCTGCCGTCCATGTCCTGCTTCTCCACCATGGGCAGCTCGTGGGCCGACCGTTGGGCTGGGAGAGAAACAGAGCAGCCATTACACACATTACAGATGCTCTGGCAGGCGGACATCCCAGACAGCAAGCGGATCTGGGCCATATACAGGCCAGATCTGGCCCTTGTGTGGCTTAGTTCCGGCCCGTATATGGCCCAGAATTATTACACATCCGCTTGCTATCTGGGATGGCTGAGTATGGTTGGGGGTACAGTACCAACCTAATCACTGACCGATACAGTCTCAGAATTTGCATTCCACACTGTTCCTATTTGCCCTTTCCTAACTGTCTCTGGAATTCAAAGGAACTCCACAGGAATACTTTCATTCCCTGGAAAGCCTGTTAAGATTCCGAGGAAAAAACGACTGGCAAAATAAGCGTCCATGTGAGCCAATGTGCCAGAGACACTTTCAAGACTACATTTCGCCTTCCTATTGACACACTTTCTTCTCTCTCCCTGCCTCTCTCTCTGTCACATACTGTAAAATACAAACCCACACAGACACACATCGGGGTTGGCGTGCATTCTGTTTCAATCTGCTTCTGTTTCATCAGTGAAGTATTTAAACAGAAAAGACAATTCCATAATAGTATTTGATTAATGATCATAGTAAGTTATCACTGACCCATACAATCTCATTATTTGTTTTTTTTTCCGTCCAATTGTTGTCCAGCTCCAAACTACTGTACAGCATGTGGGAATACTGTATATACACTTCTGGTAACAGAAACATAGACAAACCTATTTGGCAAATATGACCTTATTAATCATGCTGTTTGGCCTAAGGAGACAGGTTTCAACTAAAGTTAACTGCAGTAGCCAATGTGGTTCTAATACGGCATAGATGTGTCCGAGTGAAATCAATATGAGCCAGTGGGATGTTGGCCACAGCAGGAGGCTGGTCTGAATGTTTGATAAACTACATGATAAACCTGTATATTTGATAAACTACATTAGCCTGTAGGTTTGATAAACTGCAAGATAAACCTGTATGTTTGATAAACTACATGATAAACCTGTATATTTGATAAACTACATGATAAACCTGTATAATTGATAAAGTACATGATAAACCTGTATATTTGATAAAGTACATGATAAGCCTGTATGTTTAATAAAATGCTTGATAAGCCTTTTCGGCCTTATTAAAGATAGACATGCAGCGCTGGACGTACTGGAAACTTCCACTACCGAGCCAGGAGGAGGGGGGGGGGGGCGTCGTCGACCCCTCCAGCCCTGGCAGAGTTATGCTATGGAGCTCACTGTTAGTTTGGCAGCAGGGAGGCCAACTACCTCTCAACAGCTCACATACAGATGGTAGAATCATCCGGGTGGCTAACGACCTCCGCCAGCATCTCAAAGGGATCATGCTAAACATGTCCGCTAACTTCCTCCAGCTTACCAGCTCCGCCGCTGAAACCCATAGCCAGCGATGCACGCGAGGTGTCGACAGACGAGCGCGACTTTCGGACGGGTTTATGTGGCCGACTACGCCGCGAGTCAACACGGAGGTCTCGTCTCACACATCACCGACGCGGTCTGACCTTTGGACAGGTTTACCGTACTGTAGCCTACTGTATGTGGCCTACTGCACTGTGAATCATCTCACACATCACTGGCGCAGTCTTCTGCCTCTGTGACTGATGTACAGAAAGGCCGCTAGTACGACAACGCTAACGCCTGATTGGCTCTCACTGGTGCAAGCTTCTAGGAGCATGACTGTTTTTTGTTGTTGTTGTTTGTTGTTTTTTTTAATCTGACAACACTGTGTTGACCCTACGGGGGTAGATACTGTAGCAACAGAGAGATGGAGAGTGAAAGGAAGTTCATAACCAATGAACTTAGCCATCCCTGAACATATGTCATGTAATTTCTCATTGTTTACCAGTCAATCATTCATGGTGAGATAAAGGCCCGGCCATCTTGTGTAAGTTTAGATCCTATCAGGTGCTGTAATAACTCTGTACACAGAAACGGATACACACACACGCACACACGCACGCACGCATGTACACACACTGTCCCACACACGCAAACCAGAAGCAAACGTAATGATAAAGAGGTCTTTGTTTGAACTATCAGCTCCGCTACTCCCAGCTCGTTTGAAAGACTTGTTTCATTTTGGCCGTGTTTACTCGGCGCGTGTGAGTGTTCAGTCTGGTTAACATCACTCCAGTGAAAACATCCCATGGCCCACCTCAGGAGGAAACATACATGGAAATGTACTGCTCTGAAGAAACCCCCCCCCCCCCCCCACCACCACCACACTCTGGCTATGAGAGGACATACCTGTAGACATAACTTAACGCATGTTTATGAAGCTAGGAGTTGTAGTTTTTCGGGATCAAATGATTCACTTACAGCACTCGACCGGGTGAGAGGCCACCTGGAGAGAGACGTGTTGACCGCCGGGCTGGGGTATGTGGACACGGAACACCAGGCGCACACGCGTGTTCTTCCTCCCGATGTCCGTCTCTCCCTTCCTGAGCTCGATGTCGGCGTTCCTGAGTTTCAGGATCCCGGCACAGTCGATTCTGCGAGAAACGGATCAAGAGAGAATAACGAACGTGTGAAACTCGGCATCCGGGAACGATGGCCTGCCGACGTAGTGTGGTTCTGAGGTAGGGGCGTGGGGGTCTCACATGGCTTTCATGTTGTTCTTGGGCTCCAGGGGGATCTCCAGGACCTTGGTGCCGTTGATGATCTTCTCGTAGCTGGTGGTGGTGACCGTCTTGCCGGTGATGCGGTGGACCTGGTAGAAGGCGTGCGGCTTCAGGATGCGCTCGTCCGCCGTGCCGATGAAGATCTGCAGTCCCAGGGGCTCCTTGCCCCGATAGCCATGCAGCTGAAATACGCACGCGCGCACACACACACACACACACACACACACACACACACACACACAGCAGGTCAAGTCAAATGTACAGCAGTATGAACTGATATGATGCTGCTATATGCCATATACAGTAAATATAGATATGATAATGAGGTTATTTTTGAATGAAGGCGGTGATGTCACACTGACATTTTATTTTGTGTCAGACCATTTCTATCCTGCCTGACCCCTGCCCCCTGCTGAGGTACCCCTGCCCCCTGTCAGGGCTGGTCCACTGCTGAGGTCCCCATGCCCCCTGCTGAGGTACCCCTGCCCCCTGTCAGGGCTGGTCCACTGCTGAGGTCCCCATGCCCCCTGCTGAGGTACCCCTGCCCCCTGTCAGGGCTGACCCTCTGCTGAGGTACCCATGCCCCCGTCAGGGCAGGCCCACTGCTGAGGTACCCGTGCCCCCTGCTGAGGTCCCCATGCCCCCTGCTGAGGTACCCCTGCCCCCATCAGGGCTGAACCCCTGCTGAGGTCCCCGTGCCCCCTGCTGAGGTACCCCTGCCCCCTGTCAGGGCTGAACCCCTGCTGAGGTCCCTGTGCCCCCTGTCAGGGCTGGCCCACTACTGAGGTCCCCATGCCCCCTGTCAGGGCTGGCCCACTACTGAGGTCCCTTAGCAGACTAGACTCAGACTCACAGCTGCAAACAGAAGTATCTCCCTCGACCTTGAACAGCAGCCAGGAGCCAACAGAGAGAGAGCTGCCTAGGAGGCCGCCGCTACCACACCGTTCCTATTTGTCCTTCCTAACTGTCTCTGGAATTCAAAGGAACTCCACAGGAATACTTTCATTCACTGGAAAGCCTGTTAAGATTCCGAGGAAAAAACGACTGGCAAAATAAGCGTCCATGTGAGCCAATGTGCCAGAGACACTTTCAAGACTACGTTTCACCTTCCTATTGATACACTATCTTCTCTCTCTCTGTCACATACTGTAAAATACAAACCCACACAGACACATCAGGGTTGGCGAGCATTCTGTTTCAATCTGTGTCATCAGCTAAGTATTTAAACTGAAAAGACAATTCCATAATTGTACTTGACTACTGATCATAAGAAGTTATTAAATGTTATTTAATACTGTCCGTTTGCAGAAGTTTGTATACTGTTAGTTCCTCTAATCAAATCATTGTCAATCATCATCACACCAACTGTTATGCAAGCCGTATGTGTGTGTGTGTGTGTGTGTGTGTGCGCGTGCATGTGCAAGCGTGTGTTGTGTGTGTGTGTGTGCAAACGAGCAGAAGTGAGTGAGATGAGTTTGGGAGGAGGCAGCCAGAGAGACAGGCAGCCAGAGAAGCAGGCGTGGGGGGGGGGGGGGCAGAGAGAGAGAAACACAACTCTAACTGGACAGAAAACTGTGGGAGGCCATACAGTGTGTGAGTTTGTTGTGTTCACTGAAGTAGCATTTGAGTATTCAGTTGTAGTATTCGAGCTTTGAGGTTCTTTTACTTCACACTACTTTCCAGCCTTGACAGCTGTCCGCCGTAGCCAAAAAACTATGGCAACATGAACGAGGCTGTTCCAACCAGGTAGCTGACAGTACGAGTGAAACAGAGGAAGTCTACTGCAAACACTCAGCGGGCCCTGAGAGAGGCCGGTTGTCATGGCAGCAGCAGTGAGTGAGTCAGAGACAGAGTCGGGTAGGAAAAGTAAAGTGGAGGGTAGGGTCTGTGCTGCTGTGGCCAGACAGCCCAGAGGGCCACGTGATTGGCTAGCTACTCCGGGCAGGACTGACTTCAGCCCAGCGCCAGAAAATGGAAAGTGAGAAATACTTCACCTCCGCCAGGACCTGACAATCACCAACAAGGAAGCTTTCAAGACGTTGCCACGGAAACTCAAAATATGAAGTGAAACTTACGCTTAAGCATTTACGCCCAACTGTAGACACACAAATCACTAATTCTGCTGTCGGTTGACTGTTTGATTTACTTTTTGATCTTCATCTTTGTTAGAATCGTCCTCATCAAAGAAAGCTCACTGTTGCGACGAGTGACTCTCTTCTACTACCACTGGTGTCTCTGAGGCCACCAGCTTAACAAAAAGCTGTTTGTGTGGGTTAAACCATGAGGCAATGAAGGCAACACAGCGTACCGAGTATTTTTAGACACCAGCACTCGGGTGGTTACACTCATTCATGACAGAGTAACGTTGCTGTTTGTGATGTCTAATTCAGACACAGTTTGGGATTGCTATGTTGTTCCAATAGCTGTCACGAGTCTGAAGGTTGAATTGAGGATACGACTGCCATGTGTTAAGTGTTAGCAGTGCACTTTTCAACTCATTTCAAGTGTTGGAGGGTGTGGGGAAGAATGGGGCGCTGGTATGACATACTCCGTAACAAAGAGTCATTTTCATACCTCTGGCCCCAGGCAATGACAGCACTAGCTACATAATAACTAGGAAATACCATTACCACTTCAACCCTCCCATGTAGGGCTGCCCTGCCACTGAGGCGGTTGAGTGATTTATGTGATGAATATCTTCACCTGATAATGACAGACTAGTCTCGCATAGCCAGACCTGTCTCCACACTTTATTTGCGCTGTACCAGCACTGGAGAAAGGTCTGGCTGCACTCATTACCATTCAGAGATGGGGGGAAAAAACACTATTTCTTTAAACCAATCACAATCATCTTGTGTAAGCCAATCACGATCGCTAGCTCGGAGGTTGTTGTCGTTTCATGTAGTGAAGGGGGCTTTGAAAACGGTGACACGTTTCCGCGCAAGATAGCAGAGGAGGAGGAGTCTGGATTGAATCTGGATAATCTCCCGGCCCAATCAGGAGAATCTCCCGTCGAAACTGATTGGGGCAGGGAGATTCTCCCGCCTCCTAACGACAAGGCTTATCTCCAAAACCTACATCCGGAGAGTTAGACTAATGACAGGCTAATGTCATCCTCCATACCTGCTGCGGAGGCTTCAGCTCAATGGGCCGACATGGTCTTTAAACCAAGAAAGTGATGCCGCACACTCTGGCTTCTTAGATGCAAAAAATGATTTAATGAGACATAAAAAATACCTTTTTCTCATTAAATCAATTTTTGCATCTAAGAAGCGGGCAGCATAATTTTCTTTGTTCAATTGTCTTCTGCCACTGCCAGAACCTCACCACAATAGGTGTGCGTTCCCTCTGCTTCATTATCCGACATGGTCTTTAACCATGGGTTCGATACCCCTGTCGGTGGCATACAGCACGCACTGTACCTGGATGACAGGGTGGCCTCCGGTGGGGGCTTTGACCGCCCCCCTGCTGCCCTCGGTCTCGTAGTGGGCCCGGTGGTGGGGCTTGGGCTGCACCTCGATGTGAAGCTCATACTGGTCGGTATGGCTGGGGACGGGCCACTCCAACGGGGGGAGGGACGCCATGGGGATGCTGGGTAAAAAACAAAAACACAATCACTTCCTGATTAATATAGATTTGTTTTGTAACACTCATCCAATAACATAAGGAATACATTTCAATTCTTGTTGGGGGGGGGGTGTTCTGGGGGCCCTGTGAGTCAGGGTGTGATGACCAATCACCTGCAGAGGCTGGGAACCAGCTGCTTGGGCCAGATAGGAGGGATGACGAAGAAGGGCTCGGACCCGGGTTTGGTCTTGATGTCCTGCTCACAGGAGACCAGGTAGTTGAGCTCGCCGTGGTTCTCTGGGTAGAGGGCGTACGCCTGGTTGGTCTTCACTATCTTCGTGGGCACGAAGCCGGGCTGGCTGCCGGCGAAGCCGTTCATGGCCTCGGCCAGGCTGTTGGGGGCGCCGTAGTGGGCGCCGTGCTCCTCGGCGCCCCCGTGGGGGGAGGGGCTGCGGGAGCGGTGCCCGGCGACGAGCCCCGGGTTCCGGTACATGTCGTAGGTGCGCTTGCCCTGCGGGGAGGCGGAGCGGGAGCCGGGCCTGGGGGAGGGAGAGCGCGGCCCGAGGGCGCCGCCGCCGCTGCCGTCCTCCGCTAGGCTGCGCGGGGAGGTGCCCGGGGAGGTGCGGGGCGAGCCGGTGTGGATGTTCTGGAAGCGGGGGCAGAGGTCGCCGGCTGTCTGGCCGCTGCTAGGGGACACGCAGGGGGACGCCCAGGGGGAGTAGTTCTCAGAGTGCCAGCTGGTGGAGGAGTTGCTGCTGGCGGGACTCAGGCACTGGGGCTCGCGGTACGCCTGGTTCTCATGGCCCGGCACGGTCAAGGTGGGTCTGGGACTGGTGTTCAGGGGGTGGTTCTGGTGGGGGTCCCGGCCATGGCCGCTGTAGTGCTCCCGCGAGGGCGTGATCTCGATGCGGGGGCTCAGGGCCAGACCCCCCGGCCGGGGCTGCTCCAGGTAGCTCCTGACCTCCAGGTGCTCGTACCCGAGGAGGGCGGGGTCACTGTAGGAGGGGCTGCACGACTTGATGGCGTAGGGAGACGCCTCGTCCAGAGGATAGGCCTGGCCGGACGCGGGACTGAGGACTTTGTGAGAGGAGAGATTTGGCTCATCTGTTGAAGGACAGATACAACAAGGATGATAGATGATCAGTAAAACACATACAAAGAATAACTAAATATATTCTACACAACTTCCTGATATCCTGGTCAAATATTATCCCCTTTAAAATCTAATTATAAAAATATATTGATAGATACACTGGGTTTACCCAGAGATGTTTTACAACACAGATGTGCTATGACAACGACCTGGTGTGTGGCCATATCATGGTTTTGCCCAAAGCTATTATTTCATAATATCCTAAAATAAACAATATCTATTTTGTTTCATGCGTTCATTACACATCTTCCGACTTGAACAACCCCGTGTCATTTTTCAAAGGAACTTCCTGACAATTTACTCGTTCGTTGACGCATTTGAACCCGTCTGCAAATGTGGCATACAGTATATTAGACAAATAGAGAATGGTTGATCTGATAGCCAGTATAGGCCATCACCAAGTGAGAACTGAATGCATCGGTGGCGCAACTCTCCTGACTAGTCAACAAGTCATCGGACAAACCTTGATCTCCGCCGGCAAAGTCGCTGCAAGGCGTTTCAAACAGGTCATTGAAGTCAAACTCATCTTGGCAGTTCACTTGACTCAGTTCCTCCTCCAATTCTTTTTCGTAAAACGAGGTCATCTGTCTTACTTTCCAAAGTTTTCAGTACAGTTGTGATGTTAGAGTAGCATATATTTTTCTTTAGAGTAATTCGCTCTAGCCTACTACTTGTATACTAATGCCATGCGATGTGAAAGGCGCTGCAGAGAGAAAGCAGATGTGGATGGAGGTAATTGACTTGCTTAACTCGGCCGACTGCTCTTGATGCATCAGTAAACTGCAAACTGAATGGTGAAAACAGCAGCTTCCTGTTTCAACTGAACCACATTGAGAGATAAAGGCGGGTCTATTTTCATACATAGACTAGTAAATAAATGGGGACTATAGGTGTCAAACGCGGTGTGATCACGCCTCCCTATGATCGCTGGAAGAACAACTGCAGGTGCAGCTTCAAAGTGATGCATTGCATAAGTGGACTTAGTCTTCTAACAGTTGATGTGCTGCTGCCCCCGGGTGTTTGACATGAAGCAGTTGCCTATGGACGCAGGATATCTCCCTTGATAAACAATACAAGCTATTCAGATGCCATGAAAACGTGATAGCATTCAGCCATGAGTAATGATGTCATTAATGAATTACGAAACATAGGCAGATCACAGAGGCTATGGCTGAGTGAATAAATGAACCAACGTGTCAGATAAACCAACGTATTATACGTGTAATATCATCCAAAAAGCACCACTAAACCTGTGGTAGACTCACTGCAAAAGCTATTGGCCTTAAATTTAATCTGCTGCCCTGGTGGAAATGAAGGCCTGTGCGCCAGTTTGAGGGAACCCTGAGAACAGCTTAGCCTAGCCCACTCATGAAACATAAAAAGTCCTCTGTTCCAGTAGGCTAGAAATTGAACCTCCCGGGGTGCCATGCTTAGTCAGCAAGCACACCAAAAGGTTCTGGCCTGGAACAGATGTTGACATGAAAGTTCATAGAACTTAATTAATCAAATATGTTTTCCCCTCATAACATTGTAATGGCATTGGCAGCCCATACCACGAATATCTGACGGTTTTGGAGAGCACGAGTGTTAGCCAGCATATTGTAAATAGAACAAAATATGTTCTACAATAACTGAAGAAAACCTGTCAAAATGAAGTGCGCCTTTGCTATCCAGGTGTTGGATATGATCTGAAATGTTTTATTTTTTTAATGGAGAAGTTGAGTATAAAATAAAAAATCATGATCCCAAGCTCGACGCCAGTTCAGTAACAATAATCCACACCTTGGCTCCGTCTTTCAGGTCTGGACCGCTACCTCAGAAAACAGACCCCCAAATGCGCGCACAATTCCAAAGGCTAGTCTACAATATACTGTAGCCTGCGGACTATAGCCTACCTAGAGACATCAATACTCATGTTCCATGTACCATTCATAATAAGCGTTTGTAAAATGTAGACCGCAAACACGATTCAACACAAGCTGACGCAAACTAGTATCTCGCTTCACGCGCTAGACTAGTATTTCCAATCGCATTCCATAACGCATCCACATACCGTTCTATCTGCCGCTGCGCACCAGCGTGTCCAAGTAGTCTAACTAAAGAACATGAGCAATAGCCCAGTTTAAAGTGTCTGGACAAAACTAGGCTACTTGAAACGTTACACAAAATAGATATAAATGTATAGAGGACTAGCAGGCAACTTCGTTAAAAATCAAATGGGTTGATTACCAGATCATCACAACACTTCAGCACGCGCAGCTTCCATACCTTGATCCATCGACCTCATGGTGTGGTACTGTGCCAGTCTCCAAGATTCTCTAAACATTTGGAGGACAAAATGGAAAAAATGGAAAAAATGATAAGATGAAAAGAATTATTCTTCACTACAGCTCATAGCAGTTGAAGCTCTTGTGTAGGCTAAAAGCGATATGAAATAAAAGCGACACTCCTTAAAAAGTATGGAGCTAAAATAGTCCAGCTAGCAAGGATAATGGAATGAACGTCTTTTCCTAGCGTTTAGGATTACTTGACTATCGAGAGCGGCTTCCTTCCCCGCTCTGGGTGTTTATAATGGTCCAATGCTGTAAAATAACGGGATTCCCTCTATGTTTCCTCCTGTTTGTGCGCTTTGCCATGGAAACCTGGAGCCGCTCCATCTCGGAGACTCAGGGCTTTCCTGCAAAGCCCACACTCAGGAATCCATGACGTCTCCGGCTGCTGCGCCAAGGCATTTCTGCGGCTTCTCTCAGACAGTAGCACACAAGAACTTCATTGTGGGGATGAAAAAATTACTGTAGGACAGGGGCTGAAATGTTTGATACTTTATACTGTACGTAAAATCATGGCTTAACAGTTAAAAACTCAGTTTTAATCAACAGCAGTCTGCCAATAATGTTTCGATTTAAGAGAAGTAGACTTATTTTTCAGACGTCTTAAATAGCCAGAGGAATGATCCTGGAACGGGCAACATGTCTTTCTAAACATGGAATATGTCTGAGGAGGATTTCCAGAGCCTATCAATTTTCTAATGGAACTTTGCCTGTAGACTATATGACTTCATATGAGGCAAATATACCAAATGACTGGAAAAAAAATTATAGATCACTGATGGATTGACCCTACACGGGGACCAGATTTCCTTTGGAATTAGAAGTTGCATAAGGTAGCCTGCATTAGCTATAAAAACATAACTGTTCTGGATCAATCATGTGAAGTTATAACATGCTCAATTATGTTTGTCTCAATGTCTGGTTTGAAAACGTTTAGTTATTCAGTGATCTCCAGACTCTGGTTTGAAAGCGTTTTGTCATTCAGTGATCTCTGTGTGGGTTCTATATTCATTCTGTAGCCTATACACTCGTACACTGTAACAAATTGATATTTTGTATGCAGAAAATGCCAGAAAATCAGTAACCTACTGTAAACATTATCAACTACTACTAGGTTTGAAATGTACCCTGTATCTCCAGAAAGGTTTGTGGGATTGTATTTCCATGGTCTTTGTTTGTGGTCAAAGCTTCACAAACATTAGGATGATGAAAAACACTTCTCTTGATTTATTATACACCACTGCATATTCACATCAGAACAGATTCCTGTTTGCTGTTGAGGGAATGTGTGGTGTGAGCCAGCAACTCAACACGTGCTTATAGTTCTCATGCCTACTGTTGTCTCCTTCAGTCCCTCCACACAGCTGAACATGTTGTGAACATCAACCTATTTTTCCTACAACAGTAGGTTCTTCATCAACCTTTTTGCCAGTAAACTACTGTTAATTTTCCTCTATAATTTCTAACAGTGCCTTGTCTGAGAGTTGGGCCTGGTATTTAATACAGGTCTCCTGCATCACAACCTGAATACCATTATACCAAGATGAGCCCTTGATTTGGGACTTAGTCTCAGCAACCTGCATCACAAATATAAAAGTTTCCAAAACCACCTCCGTGACATGGCATCCTGCCCATGTCTAGGCTTAGCTTAGTGGGCTAAGATTTGTGAGTGCAGGAGATGGCTCTTAAACGATGCTCCATGGACCTTTACTGCATCTGTCACCTAATCAAGGTCACCCAGATGCATTTAATCCTGGGAAGGTCTGTTAAAGTCAGTGGCATCCGGTAACCCAAACTAATAAATGTTTCAAGAAAGCCTAATTCAGCACATAAACAGCTCTGTACTGCCCAGTAGAGGAAGCTGTGGAATGGGCCATCCAGAGGAGCCAAGGTAAACCAGACAGTACCATGCTCACTGCCAGGTCCATTCAAGACTATATAGGGTCTTAAAAGTTACATTCTCAGTGGCTTGTAGGCTACTGTTCATCACATCAAGTGGCAAGCAAATTAAATCACATATTACCGTTTTAATCACCCACTCAATCCCAGGAGGCCTGACTCGTGTTGAGTATACCTTTACTCATATTCACCTATTGAGTTGATTAAGACTATCCCTACAAACACAGTAGGCTATGTAAACTATTGGCTTTATTGTTTAAATAGTCTAGTCACCATTTACATGAAATCCTTCACAAGCTCTTCAGGGGGCAATCTTGGAACATTTGAGAAAGTTGTATAGCCTACTAAAGCATCTTGATTACCATGTGGTATAAGTTCTGCACTGCTTCAGTGACTGATGCAGTGATGACATTAGTGACGTACATGAACGCCCGAGCCCTTCATAGGAAAATCTGTGTACCATAAGTCCACCAGTCAGGGGTCTGGTTTGAATCCTGACACGGATTGGTACGGGTGAGAGTCTCCGTCTAACTATGGGATGAACAAGGTGACTGCAATGAGACCGTTAACCACAGCACTCACCCACATAGCCTGCGTCCTGTCTACCAGATGTAAATTCCTTCATTGTTACGGAACTCTTCTGCGAGGCAAATTATGAATGAGTAAATGAACACAGCACAGGTTTGCGAAAGGAAAACTGTGCCTGTCCAGACGGCCAAGTTTGCACTTCCGTTTTTTGCTAAAGGAGTCCACTTTTTCCAAGTTCATGCCGTATTTTCCATCACTGTAAAACAGCTCATTTAGGCAGCGTTGTCTGGGTTAGAGCATTAGCCCATTTTAGTTTTCCAAATGCAACATGTGTGTTGGAGTTTTTAAACCAGGCAGTGGAATTTCGATATGGAAATGACACACTATATCATGTCTCACGGAAAACCTCCAAGGAAACTCGGGGGGCAAAGGGAATCATGGACATTTGTCTCCGTTTTTACCTGTCCTATCACCAGACATTTTCCCCTTAACTTGGTCTTTCTTCCTCCCTGAGCTAGACTTCTTTCACAAGGCCAGTTCACTCACTAATACTATGCGTTTCTGTAGGCTATATCTGTTTCAGTGATAAGTCACAGACATGGTAACTCCAAATGCATGGTAACTTGACATAATAGATATTCAAGAGACCCCATCACAACTCATCCCCTCTCACTAACACATGACCTGCCACCCACGTACCCATACTGTACGTGTACCCCAGACAGCAATCCGATCAGGGCCATATACAGGCCAGATCTCGCACTTGTGGCTTAGTTCGGCCCATATATGGCCCAGATCCGCTTGCTATCTGGGACGTCTCTGCATCTGCCTCCTCATCATGTCCTCTGGTCCTCTGTCTGCGACCCAGGTTCTTGAAGAGGACCCCAGAGAAACCCAGCATGGAACCTTTAAGACTCATGTAACAATTAATCAGCAATAACTGATCAGTTCATCCTCGTATGCAGACCTGATCTGCGTGTTGTGATAAGGTCTGTGTTCTCACTCAGCAGGATCTTCCCAGACTACTGATCCTGAAATGTGGATTGCAACCGTAGGTAGATTATTTTAAGGGACTCCATGGTGTTTTGATGCTCATCTAACTATCAATAAAGATTCAACGGACTACACACTAAGCCTAGCCGATCAAAAGAGTTGAAATAGATATTTTATTCATACATTTTAGTGACTGAGCATCACATAGGCCCTCACATAGCTTACAAAATGTGACCCATAGTTCTGATCACTGGACATATTCTTCATTAGACTGAATAGTGTATCAGTCAGAACACTGCTGAAACTAAACTATATTCTTGAAGAACTATCCTGCTATTGCGTAATAAGGAATCCTATTTCTCTTGTACCACAAGTTGCCATCCCATGGAAAACAGTTCATTTTGTTCCAGCTAAAAACGAATATGTTCCGTTAGTATGGAAACTACATACATCCTCATTGTCAGAAACAATCCTGTTATGTAATAAGATTCTGATCGATATTCTAGTGTTTGTATAAGGAATTTCAGTGTCTTAAGTCCAGTGGAAAGTAGTGGAATAGCTCATGGATTTTCCCCTGTTGAGCACAATGTTATGAAACCTGTGATAGTTATTTTAGACTTGTCTAGTCCAAAGATTTACCAAGATACGTTCAAAAGGTTGAGTCTGGTTTATTGAATGAAAACATTACGAGCGCAAGGACTTCCTGACAAACGCAGCAAAGGTGGTTCAGTCAGAGAAGTGAGGTCAGTCACTTCTGGCTGTGGCTTATGTACAGTCCAAAACAAAGGTACAGTGTTTCTAGGATGATGTGATTGGCTACTGCATTGTACATGAATGGCAGGCGTGGCCAAGAGTAAAGACATGTGACATGAGAAAAAGGCAGTAGTTTCTAAGAGGGACAAAGGAACAAAAGGATGGTTATTCTGGAGCAGACAGATGGCCTTCTGGAAGCCATTTTGTATGTTAGCACAGACAAAGGTTTAAGGTGTGGTTTAAGGTGTTTGGATGTAAATTCCTGGACAATCCCTCATTTGTGCCTGAACAGGCACACAAAAATAAAATATAAAATCCAAACACAGTGTAAACAGTCAGCTATGCTATACATGTGGAAAGGAAATAATCTCTCCACTAGGTGGAAACTTTAATTATTTTCTCTCAACGTGCAAAATCACACACCAAAACCCCTTGCTTCAGAAATTTGACAGGAAACAAGATAAAAAAAAATGACATGATTATATACTATTTATAGTCTAAGAGTGGACAACCATTCACCAAAAAACAAACTTGATTTAACAAGGCAAAAAAAAGATAAAATGGTTACCAGTGTAAGAGGGGCAAAAAACCTCTTGGTCAATTTAGAGGAAAAACCCAAACTTATTTATCAACTCATGTTTCAACCATTGCAATTCTTGTAAACAAATATGATATGTTTCAGATTATTTCAAAGTTCATTCACTCTTGTGAGGAGGTGACCGGCAAGGTCAGTCTCCGATTGCTCATCAGAGGAGAGGAGAGTGTGGCGGTGACTGTCAAGGTCACTCTTGTTCACAGTGTATCCCAACAGTCATTTAGGTGGCACTTCTCTTTTGGGCAATAGAATGTCATTTGGGGAATGCAAGGCGTCTTCTCTTCTAGATCGCAACTTCGATGTCACGTTGCTTGAAATCAGTTATGTTCAATGTTAGTGTGTGCAGGTGTGTGTGTGCGTGTGTGGTGCATCTTGTGAGGAGGTGACCAGCAAGGTCATTTTTCCTCCGATTCCTCGTCAGAGGAGAGGACAGTGTGATGGCCCATGGTTTTGGCCTCTGAGCCCTCTGGTTCAGCTGCATTCTGATCTCCTGGTGTTTGCGATCCCCTGGTGGACCGTTCTCTGCTGCTTGGACCCGTCGGCAATGCTTGCATGGGTCCAACGAAGTCCTCTCAGATCGCTGTCTGCGTGGTGAGTAGAAACTGGTACGTCCCGAGCCACCTCGGCGAGTTCCAGCTCCTTCGTCTGTGGTCGTGGACCAGGACCCAATCCCCAGGAGAGATGTGATGCAGGAACCCCTCCTTAGCCTCAGGAAATGGCGGTCCTCACTCTGTTGGAGACATCTGTTAACATCCTCCACCACCCCTGTTTTTGAAACATGATCTGGCCCGTGGGCTAGTTTGAAAGCATAATGAAAACATGAACGAGGTAGTACAGGTTTGTCATTAGGCCCTAGATACAGGTTAGTTTGGTGGTGGAAATGTGCACTTAGTCCTTCATTTCTTTTTCTCCGCAGGTGGAGCAGATGCTTGTAGGTCAGAAATGTAGGCTCTTGAACTGAACCCGGTCCATCCCTGTACTGCTCCACGTAGGGCCGGCCCGGGTCGTGCTGCTGGAGGGCTCACCTCGGCGCTCCCGCCTCCAGCACAGGCTGATGAAGTGCTCCGTCTGTGGATCCACAGATGAGAGACACAAACAGAGACAAAACAGAGCAAAAGAGAGTCCTCTGGTCTGGTCTCCCTGTTCCCTTCTTTGGTCAGGAACGGTTATTCAACAGTCTGTAGGAGATACTCAGAAACATGGTTAAGCGCAAGCTCCTGCTTTGGGGAAAAAATTTTGTTATTCTGTCAGGAAAACTTAAACAGGGTGACTGTTTAAGTGTCATTTAGAGCCAGTCTGCAGTAGCCTACAGTGACATCAGGGGCAGTGTTAGAATGACTTCAACACGCTTAGTCCCCAGTCATGATCAAGGCAATTGGATTTGGCTCTAGCAGTTCTCTTGCGATTTTATGAAAATAAAATACGCTATATTCTCGTCTCAACAAAACAACACCCCCTAAGGGTGAAAGCAAAAATTTCCTGAAGTCAGGATAAAAGTAGAGATGGGTCAAAGAAAATGACACTAAAATGAACTGGCTTCATTTACAATTAACTAATCAAAAACGCCATCAAGCTTCATTTGTATAGCTAAAATTTGTATATCTAAAACCTCCCTCTTCTGCATTTGAGGACAGAGTATTTGGGCCCTGCTCCTGTTTCATACTTATCTGTCGCTCACAGTGAGTTGGTGACATGGCGTTGGTCTGCATCTCACGAAACCCAGATCGCCCATCTGTAGGGAAACAGGCCAGTAACCTCCGGTGTCCTGTGCCCGTCTCCTGGTTCGGCATTCACCCATCACTCCCGGAACGACAGTTGTCTGTAAAAAACCACTCAGAAAAAACACTCAGGCCCGATGAATGTGCCTCAAACTATAAACATGAGATATTTAACATAACCATTTAAAAAATATAATTGGGTTATGAGATGCTGCATTCAGATTAAGACACTAGCAACCCTTATCTATTCCCCCCACTATTATGCACAAACCTTATGTCTTAAGCTACATATCAGAAAGAGAGACAAAACAAACAGTTAAACAGACCAACAGCAGGTTCCAAGCAGTCCCCAGGAAGGCATGATCCAGGCTCCTCAAAGACCTGCCGCCCAGGGTCCATAGCACCTGAAAATTAAAACTCAAAACACAGACTGGGTTCAATAGCAGAGGAGAAGGCCTAATGCCAGCTCCTCAAAAAACACATTATCATTATATGAATGAAAATTCATACAGTAGAAATGCATAAAACGAACAGCTTATGGCCATTCATTGACTATTGAAACAAAACTCCTGAATCAAACACCTATTCAACCCTGTCAGACTTTTGAGTTCGCTCTACATCTATTTTATCCTGTTTATTTCGCTTTAGTCTTTAAAACTCTCTATCTTGGCTAGTTTAAAATCACCCTTATGGGTTGTTCAAGGGAAGTCCAGCAGGTGGCGCTCGACTTCAAAATCGGAGGCTCTTCCTTCCGGACCTGTTCGGACAAATACCTCGTAGAAAGAAGGGGCGTGGCTAATGGCGCAACAAGTCGAGGGGGGGAATCTAATTTTAAATCAGAGTTATTCTGCTGGGGAAAATGGTGGAGAGACTGTTTGCTGAATCTCCTTATCTTTCCTTCCTGACCTAAAAAAAAAACTCTCTCGTTCTACTCTCCCAAATCTTAAAAACAGACCAGTCTAGAGAATCAACAGGCTTTTCCCTTAACCCTCTAGCTGAGCCCGAATCTTAGAATTTAACACTAAAATGTCAGATGTGGATGTAAGAAATCGAAAATGCTTTAGCACATAACGAAATTCTGCCAACAAACGCTCGCAGAGTAATGCTTCAGCGCAACAATCTTCTCAGGCTAGACGTTTGCAGTAGAATATTTACATCCTCTAGCATATCTTAATAACTAGTGTTACAGGGACACCTAGTGGTGATCCCAAAATGTTGCATGTATGACCCGGATGTGGTCTTTGGTTGTGCGCGGGGAAATTTAAAGAAACAAATCCCAAATAATCACGACGCAGCCTAAGAAAGGAAACCTTATGGTTAACTCACGGCGGGAAAGAATACAATTTCGAAGAAACAAACATTAAGACACATTAAAATTCGCTTAGTACTCACCCAGTCAGGAATCTCTTTGTTCTCCCTCTGGCTCAAGGCGGATCACCGGGAGTTGTTTTCCTTATCTCCTAGGCAACCAGCTAGCTAGCCTACTGGGAATCTAGCAGAAATGTAACAGTCTAAAAAGGGTACAAAACAATACTTTACCTGGATCCATGGCGCGCGTAACAAACATACAATCAAGAGCCGAGGCTCAAAAATGCAATCAAAAATCCCACTGAGCCGGCGAAAAATAGCGCTTAGACAAACATAAAGACAACACAACCCCGTTCGGGGACAAAAACAGACACTCCGGAGGTTAGCTGGTAATCGCACTCACTGCGAACTTCAACCCATTTGGAAATCGCACTCACTGCGAACTTCAACTCATTTGGAAATCGCACTCACTGCGAACTTCAAACCTGTGGGAATCGCACTATCTGCGAACTTCACTCTGTGGAAATCGCACTATCTGCGAACTTCAACCCAAAACGTTATCCTAGAAGTGCACTCTCACTTCTTAACTACAGCCGAGCCGACAAACAATCTAAACTGTAGTCTACATCAACTGTAAGGGAGCGAGTCCCAAACCCAAAATTGCACCTCTTCTGAAGAGAACCCCCGGTAGCCTAAACAAGGACGAAGTCAAAACGACAATACGATATAAATATGTATATTGCTGTCCACATCTCCTTGGATAGTTACTTACTTAATACCCACGCTGGGGTTTCCTGTTTTCAACCAATCCAGACCAACACAACTGAACCAAATCAAGGCAAATACAACTCAGAACCACAAGAGGGTTCGTTTAAACGTACCTGTGAGCCTCAGGAATCCAGTGGCAGAACTGAGGAAATAATCTCGGCTAGCGCTCTGGCGCAAGAGAGAAAATTGATTTTCCAAGCCCATATGGACCGACACGTCTGTCGATCAGTCCTATCCACTGGAATCCCGGCAACACGCAGGTAGTCCTCCCAGATCATCCGCGTCGCCAAAACTGTGATCGTATTTTAGACTTGTCTAGTCCAAAGATTTACCAAGATACGTTCAAAAGGTTGAGTCTGGTTTATTGAATGAAATCAAATACTTGCGCAAGGGCTTCCTGAACAACGCAAACAAAGGTGGTTTGTCAGAGAAGTGAAGTCAGTCACTTCTGGCCTGGCTTATATTCATTCAGAACACAGGTAAGTCTTTCTAGGATTTCATTGGCTGAGTTGTCTATGCGTCATCGTGAGGGGACGGATATCACACAGTGAAAGGAAGGAATGTGGGATGAAACTCGCTTTGAATAGAGACAAAGGTCTGAGTCAGGGCAGGAAGGTGGCCTTTCTGACTTGGACAAAAGAGCGAGGCAGAGCTATGCAGAGTGTGTTTACAATATCAACAGGGGGGAGAGTTGGTGTTTTACATTAGACTGAAACTGGGGTTTTGCAGGGGACTTGGGGGGAGGTGATAAATTACAAAGACAAAGGCTAAGGTGTTTGGATGTAAATTCCTGGACAAACCCCATGAAACAATATCCACACAACCCCAAATAGACAGTGTGTGACCGCGTTTCAGATTCAAAACCATAAGTTCCATAGGTTTGACATCCCTTTTTGGGCCACTCATATGCACAGCAAATACACAGTGTGTATGTGTGGTAGTTAATAGGAGCAGAAACGAACCTTTCACTTTCACAAAACTGGGGGAAATATGTGTGACCGTGTTTGTCAGCCCCTAGCCTCGACAACACAGGTAAACTCCACCTAATACATCACCTCTGCTCCAGCAGGTATACTATCAGTACAGTATGAGTACTGTGAGAAGTCCTACTGAGAGTACAGTATCATGTGTCACTTTTGGACTGCTTGACATGCTGTGATGCTATGATGATGATGTGTCAGTAGAATCACAAGGTGTGGAATGACTTCCGTGGACCTTCCTTAGCAGCAGTAGGTGCTAAGACTTATCAAAGCATTTCAGTCTTACCAAGATATAAATTGTTTGTATACACAGAGCCAAATAGAATATTGACTGGAAAGCTGTTATGATGTGTATCAATTACTACAGGTAGAAAATATAGTCTAATTGGGTCTTTACATTTCCAATGTACGTCCTCATCTCAGCCAAAACATAAATTATATAGTTAGAAATATTGATAAGGCAAATTGACAGTTGTTGAAGACGTGTTAATTGGTCTCACAGTCAAATGGCCATGGGTTAATTGGTCTCACAGTAATTGACCTCAGTCACAAAACTACTCTAGCATTCTTTGTCTCTCTCAAGGAAAGTATCTTAACCACAGACAGTTTATGTGGCTGGCTGGCCTGAAAGAACAATATGGATTCCACATGTTTCCTCAACATAATTTGGATTAACTAACCACTCAAGCAGACTACATGATAAATGTTTGTGGTGTGTATTCTGTTGCACATCAGAGAACCTATTGCTGTTCCACAGGGCGCAACTGGTGAATCTTTCCTCAGTGGAAATAGTTGTAGTAATGGTCGCCCTAAACACTATATGAACTTTGCAATATTGTTCAAAGCAAGGCAAAAATATTATTGGTAGGTTATGTGAGAGTAATGTACATTTGTATGTTTCTAAGCATAACTAGATTAGATAGTTTTAATGGTAATGATTTGTACACTGAGCAAGGACTCTTTTCCAACTATTGGATGGTAGATTTGGCAGCGGTCCAATCAGGCGCTCTGCTGAACGCTTGAAGCTCAGAGGAAAGACCTCAAATGTTAAGGTTAGGAGGCAGTTTTGTTGACTCTGGGATGGAATTTCAGTTTTCATGGGACTGATTAAGTTAAATGGTTTATTTTAATGGTGTAACCTACGCATTTGAGCTACGGAACAAGAAAAAAAGGTTGGATGGGAAGCCAAACTTTAATATGTACATACAGTAGTGTGGTGCTTCACTCCCTTATTTTTTGTTCAAAGAGTTTGAGCAAAAAAAAAACATTTTTGAGGGATTCCATATACATTTCTAAATATTTCTAACTATACTGTATCTGTAGGTCACTATAAAGTTTCAACCAGAATAGCTCTTTACACCAATTTAAGACAGTATTTATTTTATGAATGACTTAATCTAATAGTAATATCAATCAACATCAGCATTGTTGATACCATCTGAAGCAAGTGAGTTCAGACACCCAGGGTAAATGTTGGGAATTGAGTGGAAGCTCTGGCAGTGTTCAGGGGCTGGGACTCCCTCCGCTGGTGAAAGTGTGTTAGGGTTCCTGTCAGCACAGCTCATCAAAAGGAAACCTGAGCAAACATTCAAGTGACAGTACATTTAATGTGACAGTATTGAGTGATTGTGGGTTCCAATTAAGGCCTGAAGACCAACAATTTCAGAAAGGAAGAGTCCAACTAGAAATGAAAATTTATTTTATTATCACCACTGATATTCACATCAACACAATGTTCCCTTTTGTTCTGCTATTCCGAGTGAAATTATACCAACATAATGACAAAGGTTAATATATAAAACACGTTGTTCACAATTATGCAAGTCATAATATAAATATGAATAAGTCAAATAAAATACAGTGCAGCTTTAACAGAATGTACGGTTTTAAACCAAAGTCCACACAACACACAACAACAAATGTCGTTGTCAACGCAAAAAAATGCTGTGCAAAAAAGCATATCAAATACAAAGGTTTCAATGAAACTTCAACCAAAACAAAGTAGCTAAAACATTGAATGATTATGTATGGCACCCTGTACTAAGTATTTGATACAAATGATTCACTGGGTCACAAATCTGAACAGGATTCTTGATAATGGCTCTCATAGGGAAAACAAAAGAAAATAGGGACATAAATATACTGTAATTATTGACTCTATTTTCTATATGGTACTATGATTGATTAAATGTATGAGGCGTAGTGAGTGAGGAGCTGTGTGCTTGTTGGGTGACAGACTGTGTGTTGGTCAGCAGACGTGTCTGTGAGGTTGGTGGCAGCGTTGAGGACTGAAGGGACGAGGGGACGAGTGAGTGGGCAGCAGGACAGTGGTCAGAGCATTTTCAGTTATGGCTTCAGGTCACTACTAGAGTGAGTCATGCATTGCTAGATTGTGGCCAATGTTGGCGTCAGACGTGGCCGCATAAGGGGGCACACATTCCCTGACCGGCGCGTGGCTCGTCAAAAGACCTAGTGGAAGGGATCGGCTACAAATAGCCGATACCCGTTAGTGGGTGAATATTGACCATGCTCTTCAGACACAAACAACTTTACCGCGTCATAACCAAATGACAAGGACAACCGTTACATCCGAGACAGTGAGTCATGCTAAGTAAACAACCACACCCCCTCCACTGGCTGGGTTAAGTGACGCAAAAATAAACACACACACACACGTACAGTACACGCGCACACACACAGACCTGTGTTCACACAGAGCCTGATCACGACACTATTTCTTGTTTGAAACTCATCCCAAGCAAAAGACCCATGATAGTCCTGAGGAAACCTTCAATAGCAGTCTGCAGATCAACATGTTGTTGTGAAAAAAGGGTTTCCTACAGTAATGTAACTCTAAATTCAAGGTATTACAAAGTTATTAAGAAGATCTAATCCCAATGTGTTTTGCACTAAGCCAATATAGTAAGTTAGGATGTTATGCTTCATTCAGCACTCAGAACAGTAATCCATCTACAATTCAGAAAGAGAAGCAAGTCATGTTTACTCAGGATTCATGTTTCAATCCAATTTTACCAGTCATCATTTCTGTTTTAGAAATAAAACTTGCATATGTTGCACAACTTTCTTAATCATTAGTGAGTCACTTCATGATGAGGAGCCACAAATAGCCCTGTGTGAGTTCTCTATGGCACCCCATTGCATTCCTCTGTTGGAATTCACAGGTTTCTATGTTCGTAACCATAACAGAGGACGCACCTCTTGTTTCCAAACCAATGATATCCACTCCAAGCACACAGAACAACCATCAACACGAAGACTGTCAACACATACTCATCAGCCCTGCTTCAAACACATGAAACAAAGGACAAATATTGGACGTTCTCTCTTCTCAAAACAACTGTACCCGACGATGTCATTCCAGTTTGCACCGTTGCAAAGAAATGAAAAGGGGGAGGGCAGGACTTCTGTCACGGGGTCAAAGTGCAGGCTCTGTTAGTCAGGGGAGGGGAGAGAAGGGGAGGCTGGGGGCAGGAGGTCCCGGGGCTCAGCGGCGAGGCCGGAGGTCGGGGGGGGGGCGTGGCGGTGGGCGTGGCCTCCTCCCGGGGCTCTCTAGGAGGTGAGCTTGGAGTAGTTGGGCGGGGAGAAGCGCCTCCGCAGGTACTTGAGGATGTAGAGCGGCAGACAGCTGACCAGCGTGATGACCGTCACCTTCCACAGGAACGACACCGTGGTGATGAAATGCACATCTGAGACAGAGGGAACAGACTGGTCAACAACACACACAGTACATCAGAGAGTACCTCACACAGCAAGAAAGAAAGAATGAAAGAAAGAAAGAATGAAAGAATGAAAGAATGAAAGAATGAAAGAATGAAAGAAAGAAAGAAAGAAAGAAAGAAAGAAAGAAAGAAAGAAAGAAAGAAAGAAAGAAAGAAAGAAAAAGAAAAAAAGAAATGTGTCTGTGTGTGCCGACTGTTCTTTAAAAAAAGAGGAAAGATGAAGCGCTCCAAAATGGGTACTTGAGACCGCATGCAGGTCATAACGGTCCACATTGCAGGCTGAGAATGGAACTCCACACCCCTCATAAAGGCCTGAAATAGGACGGCTCTGTGTGCCCGATGGATTTGTCACGCTCCTCCAGCACATTTCCGACATATTGTGACGTGCCCATTCTCTTTTTTCTTCCATTGGTAGTTCATGTTACTACTCCAAAAACGGAAAGTTATGCAATTATATCAGCATCCCATAATGCATCTGTGTATCTCGGGTCTCAACATCCACTCACTCTTGTTCAACGTTCCTCAACGGTAAAAGCCCGCGGTGTACTCGCTGTTTAACAACACGTACGCGTAGACGGGCGCGGATTTTGCGGAACGTTAATTTCTGAGCATCTGCACAGCCAACCGACACTCCAAAAGGAAGGCAGGAGACGCGTTAACACACGTTAACACACTTAACAATACTCACTCCTGTATAATGTCACTCGACAATATCATTTCAGCTGAGGGTGATTTTTATGCTGGTAGAGCCACACACTGTTCTCATGACAAACAGGGAGACCGGAGCAGGAAACTAACATCCAGCTTTGGCATTTCCTCTTCAATACTCTGGCATGCCGGTGGCTACGCCAGTCCTGAACAGATTTGTCACTTGAGTCACCTTTAGCCTTCCTAATGGCCGTACATAGCAGGGCTAACTGGACACCAGAGGCAAGGTATGAATGGATGGTGCCTGGTCATCACTGAATGCTGACGTAAAACTTCAAGGTCAGGGAGAGCTCAGGATGGTCAATCTATCATCGAGGGCCGTCCAGTGAATTAGTGGACGCGTTATTTGGCCCGTTGGTATCAAAAACACTGACGGCTCAACGTCCGGCCGTAAAAGAGCCACCAGATGTCAGTGTGTGTGTGTTTGTGTGTATTTGTGTATGTATCGATGTGTGCATGTATATGTTTGTGTGTATGTTGGTGTGTGTGCATGTATGTAAATGTGTATGTGTGTGTATGTGTTGGTGTGTGCATGTATGTGTGTTTGTGTGCATGTTGGTGTGTGCATGTATGTCAATGTGTGTGTGTGTGTGTGTGTGTATTTGTGTATATGTCGGTGTGTGCATGTATGTGTTTGTGTGTGTAGGTGTGTGCATGTAGGTAAATATGTAAGTAAATGTGTGTGTGTGTGTTTGGGCATGTGTCGGTGCGTGCGAGTACGTGCGCGTGCGTTTACCCACCGATGAACTCGTGCAGGAAGACGAGCGAGGCGATGTAGGACGCCAGGCTGAGGAGCTCGGCCACGATCATGAGCCAGTGCCACGTCTGGATGGTCAGCGCCACCATCAGCAGCTCGGTCAGGATGAGGGAGGTGAAGGAGATGGCCACGCTGTGGACGAACTCCGACTCGAACAGCAGCAGGGCCCCATACATGATGATACTGCCTGAGGAAAACACACGAGGGGCACGGCGCCGTCAGCGACGAACGTCACGTGAAAGTCCGGTCTACGAGAGACCGTGTCGGTATCGCTGAAACATCTGGATTAGTGACTCTTTAGGACTCGACCTTGACTCTGGTTATGTTATACTACACTTTGCTGCTGTCAGCGCAAACAATACAATGAAGAATGTGTATGCGGCAGAAATAGATCTATATCTTTTGGATTTAAAAAAGTAAAGGGGTTCATGTCCGGTCCTCCGCTAGGGTTTCCCCTGACAGGAAGGGGACATTTCTGACACGCTTCCATCACATCTCTCATGTTGATAGTGTGACCCTAGAAGCAGGACACAGCGCTTCCTGGTATTGAGGATGTAATTAATACCAGCCAATCCTACTGTACATGAAATACCTCATAGTTATAAAATGTAGCTACGGAAAAAAAAACGCATTACACTTGAACGTATTGCTTTTCGGAATAGAGCGAAGCAGTCAGGAAAACACGAGGATACTGTGGTGGATCGATACCAAACTGAAACAGGCCTACTCGAGCGTAAAGGCTGAACAGACATCAGAGAATCCGCTCCAAACCGGATTGTTCTCCAGACTGAGTCTGTTTTGACAGAGAAGGCTTTTGGAGTGGGCGGCAGACAAACAGTTACGGGGTGTAGCTCGCTCTACAGGCCTCAGGCGCCGCCTTCGCAACACAAATGTACCATGTTGGAAAACCCCCCCGGGTCATATAACATCACAACCACTACAGAGACGAACCCTGGCAGCAGGCAAGGCCAAAGAGTGTGGGTTGCTAGGGCGCATTAGGGCAGTATACTGTAGCTTCTAGTACCTTTGTTGGGGCAGCTTAAAGAACGAGATATTTCCCTAACAACGAACCAGTGGAAACTCCTAAATAGTGGTCACATAGTGTCACAGAGACTTTGTGATGGCGAATATATATGATATATTCTACAACGGAGAGTTTGGATACTTGATTCTGATTGGCTAGCGGCCGTTAAATACTCTGTAACCCACGGCTGCGACCACATAACAATTAGTACTAATGCGCCGTCAATCTCATTGACGAGGCTATTGATAAGATCAAGCCGTGGTATGCTTTGCGTAGCAACCACTCACAGCAACCTCGCTTTTTTATTAATTACACCCGTGTTTACCTACTGTAGGTATCCTATTACAAAAACTCACTCATCAGTCCGACTCCAACAATTCCACACCCCTACCAGCAAAAAGGAGTGCTCTGGAGAACTGTTTTAATAACTGCACGATAGCTGGAAATGTTCAAATAAACGTGAACCACCACCCGGATTATGCATGTGTACAGTAGGCTTACATGAACAAGGCCTCCCAAAATAGGCTAGATAGCGTCTGTTGTGGCAACCATTTAATTCAGAACTATAGCCTATCGCAGAAGATAATGTAAATACTAAAATGATGAGAAGGATCGGCAAATAAATGACTAAATGTTACTACTGTGTGAATATATATATATATATATATATATATATATATATATATGTAGTAACCGTTGTACCTCAGTCAGTTTGGAGCGTATTCCTGTCAACAGTCGATCTGTAACTGGATCTTGGTTTATGTTCTTACCTTGGTAGATACTTATCAGGACCTATATCAGATCCTGGTTTATGTTCTTACCTTGGTAGATACTTATTAAGACCCATATCAGAAAAGTCTTAAAGGAAAGCGGTCGACCCTGAGAGGAGAAATAAGAATATCAATCAAAAATCCACAACGCCACCAATGATGAAGTTTAATGGCAACTGTACACATACTGTATGTCTACGTATCTGTTCATCTCATCGATGCAATTCTGCATCTACATCCATACAGACATATCACCTTGAGGAGATCCTTGTATAACTCGGGGTACAGCATAGCAACTTCTGACTTCACATCTTTATCCAGAACCAGGGAGAACACGGGGAACATGGTGTAAATAGTGGAGTAGCTGGAGTAGAGAAACATGACAGTCAGGCTCCAATAACCCCGGATTTACAGCCATGGAAATCAGAGATACACTAGACAACTAGGATGTCATCCCTGACATAAATTCGCAGAGTTTTCCATGAAGGGATTTTAGATTTGTGTATGATGTTTTATGTGAGGTCAAACATTCTGATGACTCAGCAGAGTTAATATCACAATTTTACATCAACAACAATACTTCAATACATATGAAATGTCAGTGAGACACGGTCACTACATAGGTCAAATGCCATTGTGATAAGTCACTTCTATTCAGAGGGAGAGGGTCAGAGAGAGAGAGAGAGAGAGAGAAAGAGGAAGGGAGAGGGGGCGAGAAAGAGAGAGGGTGTGGGAGAGGGCACGAGAGAGAGAAAGAGAGAGGGAGAGAGAGGGCGAGAAAGAGAGCGAGGGTGAGAGAGAGGGTGAGAGAGAGAGAGAGGGGGCGAGAAAGAGAGAGGGTGAGGGAGAGGGCACGAGAGAGAGAGAAAGAGAGAGACGGAGAGAGAGGGTGCGAGAGAGAGAGAGGGCGAGAGAGAAAGAGAGAGCGATAGAGGAAGAGCGAGAGAGAGGAGAGAGAGAGAGACCTACCCTATGATGAGGAATCCTTGGTAGAGGGGGACGGAGGCAAAGTAGAAGACGGAGGAGAAGACAGCCTGAGGGAGAGATGGAATACTGGATGTAATATGCATCATCAGCGTTCATCTCACAGGAGAGCAAACTGAGACTGAGACTGACCCTCTGTGCTTCCCGTCTCAGATAAGGACATTTACTGTTACATACTTTTTACAACGTCTCACCGGTCCCGTTGAATCTATTGTAGTCGAGTGTGCGCCTGCTGTAGCTAGCGCAATACTGAGGCCATCAGAGAAAATATAGTCTCTTTGTGTCAGGTTCATGTAAGACAGGCCAGGAATAGGCCCTCAAGTCCAAAATAGTGAACCCAACCTTTAAATTATATATATATATATATTTTATTATTATTATTATTTTTTTTATTTTTTTTATTTTTTTTTATTTTTTTTATATAATTAAAAGTTGTAACCTTTTGAGTGACACATCACTTTCACCTAGAAATAGGTAAACTGTCTGATGACACATCACACAAGTTGGGAGTAAGAAACCAGTGAAACAATAACAGTCGTATCAGTGTCATACTACCGAAGAGCCACAGGTGTCACAGTCACCACACTGACTAATGTGACCATGCTCCTGCAGTGAGTGAGCGGAGGTGTAGCAGACTCAGCGCTGGGCTGCCTGGCCGGCCGTGCCAGACGGAGCACTGTGGTTGTGGGTAGTGTAAATGGGACATGTGGTTTAAGGCCTGGTGAGTCACAGACTTACCCACTGGTCTGGGACTAGGGCTGGGTCTGGGGTTGGAGCTGGGACTAAGACCGGGGCTTGGGCTAGAGCTGGGGCTGGGGCTAGGGCTGGGGCTGGGGCTGGGGCATGGGGCTGGGGCATGGGGCTGGGGCTAGGGCTGGGGCTAGGGCTGGTGCTGGGACTATGGCAAGGGCTGTGGCTAGGGCTAGAGCTGGGGCTGGGGCTAGGGCTAGGGCTGGGGCTGGGGCTGGGGCTGGGGCTGGGGCTGGGGCTGGAGGTTTAGGGTCAATATCAGGAGCTTTTAGAATAAAGCGTGAATAATAAGATATCTACAGGCTACAAATAAATAATTAACAAGCACACAGGTTTGCACCACACTACAAACAACTAATAGTAGTTAATATAGGCTAAGTAAAACAGAGTAAAATGGAATAAAACATTTTTTTTCCTCTGGCAAAGGAAGTCTATTTCCAGCATCTGAGAACATAGCCTGTTCTGACCCACAACCCCAAAACGTGTTCTGAAGTAGAAGTTGAATGAAACTTTTCATGATGGGACAGCGAGATAAAGGAAAGAGGTGATATAATTTGATGAGCGCCAACCATCCCAACTGACAAGATTCCGCACGGCCTTATTAAGCACAGTCATCTCCCTTGAATAGCCTAGATTGCCAAAGTGCTAATTGAAAGATTGTTCCGTGTTGTGACCTGTTGCGGATGAAAGTATATAGGGACATTACAGTTAGTAATTTACATTAGTCGCCTTTATCCAAAGCAACTTTAATAGTTGCATTTAACATAGGTAGCCTAGTGATTGGGGTTGGGTCTAGGGCTGGGGTTGGGGCTGGGACCGGAGCTAGGGCTGGGTGCTGAGATAGAATGTCCTTATCAGACTCAGCAATCAACACCCACCCAAACTCCACCCCCCTCCCCCCAAACTCCACCCCCCTCCACCAACACCCACCCAAACTCCACCTACACGCTCTCCCTAACCATGGGTACCCTGGCTCCAGTCAAGCCTGCACCACTCCCTAGATAACCCTGGCATGACCTGCCAATCCACCGCCCACCTGGACCCCCGGACCCACCCACCTGGACCCCCGGACCCACCCACCTGGACCCCCGGACCCGCCCACCTGGACCCCCGACCCGCCCACCTGGACCCCCGGACCGGCCTACCTGCATGGTGCTGATGCACAGGCTTCTATGGATGACGAACTGGCTCAGGGCGGCAGACCTCTTGTAGCTGTTCCTCCCATGCACCATGAGCAGTCGGCCTAAGTGCTTGAACTGAGTCACGGAGAAGTCTGCAGCCAGAGACGCCTGCTTGCCTTCCTGTCGAGAGCATGGCGGGGGGGGACAAGCCTTAGTAACCAGCAACACGTGTGTGTGGGCTATGATGAATACTGGACGTCCAGGTGCTTTTACGTTTATTGAGAACAATCAGCTGGGAGCTGAAAGGTCAAACTGGCACTGACTACAGTTCACCGTTTCTGCCACACTGTGATCTTACATCCTACAATAGTACAAGTCTGTCTGTCTGTCTGCCTGTCTGTCTGCCTGTCTGTCTGCCTGTCTGCCTGTCTGTCTGTCTGTCTGTCTGTCTGTCTGTCTGTCTGTCTGTCTGTCTGTCTGTCTGTCCTTCTGAAACTACACATGAGCATTGATCATTGGCATAGGCAGGGACTGACTCACCTTCTTAAAATAATGGCCTAAGTCATATTTTTAAGTTTTTCCAAAAAACACACAAAAAAAACAAAATGGCCTCAAGGGACCATGGGTCAACATAAATGCATAGGTTGACACAGGCCATTATACTACCGGGGTAGGAACAGTGTGATCTTTTCAATTGAGGATGTGGTCAATTTTACCCGAGGTGACCAGCATCATGAGATGACTCAGGCCAAAAAAATTGCTTTCCTCAAAAAATGACTTCGGCCATTAGGAGCATTTGCAAGCATTTTTGGCCAAGTCTTCACGGAGTTAAGTCTGCACAGAATTAAGACTGCACGGAGTTAAATCTGCACGGAGTTAAGTCTCTGCAGAGTTGTGCAAGCGCATCCCCAGAAGTAAACAAACAGCTCTTTATACATCCATGATCCCCTGACTCATCGCTGGGAGTCTGTGCGTTCCCGTGTATACGGACTAGTCAATATGTGTTTGAAGTTAGTCGATGACAGATTTGGCCCCGTCTGTGCTCAGCGGGTCGGTTCCAGGCTGTCAATGAGGTATGACATCTGCATGGGAGAGCTGTCAGCGTCAACATCTACACTGGAACACAATACCGTTCTGTCACTGTCACTTCCTCCTCTCCAAGACCGATATGCTTTCACACACGGTTCTTGAGAGGAATCATCTGTGTGTGTGTGTGTGTGTGTACCAGTGCTCCTGGACTGCACCGTGTGTGTGTGTGAGACAGATGGTCGCGCAGCAGCTGGAGCAGCGCTACAGGAAACACAGGGACGACAGAGGGGGGGTGAGACGGAGGGAGGGACTCTTACTTTGCCCTCCACTCCCACGCCACAGTCCGCTTCCTGGATCATGCTGACATCGTTTCCTCCGTCCCCTAAGAGAAACCAAAAACAGCCGTGGATGTGTCACTAAAATGTCTGTGACTCAACAGAGACACTTTGTTGGGAATGTCTATGTGTGTGTGTGTGTGTGTTTGATGCTCTCAACCTGACCTACCGAAGCACACGAAAACAAGGGTCAACAAAGAGTTATTGACATGCAGCGTACTCAGATTAACGTTAATGCATAATCGCCTGTACCCTTCACGCCTGTACCCTTCAATGGACATCAGTTGGCCGGTATGTGACTCGTGGTCAGCTGAAGGCCGGGGGGGGGTTTCGGCGTAGCTCACCTACGGCGCAGGTCAGTTTTCCTGTGCGTTCCTGCAGGAGACGGACTATCTGGGCCTTCTGAGTGGGGGCGCAGCGGCAGCAGACCACGGCCGGACACTGGCAGGCCAGCTCCATGAACTCGTACTCGTAGAACTTCAGACACACCTGCGAGACCGCAAAGAAGCAGCAGGGAGGATGAGAAACCGAGGAGTGACGACCACCGAGACCTACGCAGCGCCGGGGGAACTTCCATTATCGCGGATGAGACTCTCTGATAGCGCAGTTAGACTACTGCTGAATACCACAGACCCCACTTAGAGGGGGGGGGGAGAGAGGGAGAAAGAGAGAGAGACAGATTACCTCCAGTGAGTCTCCTGATATCACTAGCGCACAGTCGTGTTTCCTTCTGAAGGCGTTGAGCTCGAGGTGGGCCTCTCCGCGAGTTGTTACCTACACACACACACACACACACACACACACACACACACACACACACACACACACACACACACACACACACACACACACACACACACACACACACACACACACACACACACACACACACACACACACACACACACACACACACACACACACACACCCTAACCATTAGAGCCACAGTCAGTCTTACCAGATAACAATCAAACCCGCAGTGATAACATAAGTAGCTTTTCTTCATGCAACTGCCATCAACACTCTAGATTACAATCCAGATTCCACAATAACCGATCAACCGCCAACTCCCAGCGAGTGAGCATGAAGCCACAGCCATAAACTGCTGCACATTTCATATACGTAGCAAATCTAAAGGGCCACTCGGGCGTTTTGTTGACGTTTGTAGATGATTGAGTGAAGAATGAAGTCTGGTTATGCTCCAGATTTGTCGAAAAACAGTCCCCTAAAACTGAGTCAAAAGTCAAAACGCACAGATGACCCTGGCAGACATCAATCTGTCAAAACATGTTATGCTCTGGTTATGGATCTCCTTCTGCCATTGGCTTTTCAGATGTCAATCCTGACGCCATGTGTGTCCATCAGGAAGCCTGCCCAGATGCCCATGCCGTCGGGCCAGGGAGACAGGGGTCTGTTTTCATGCTGTGCCAGCCATTGTTATCCTCTTCCAGTAACCTCTGTTGTACGCAAGCTGTAACCTTCCTAGAGCAGCCTCTCCTCTCGCTCTGGAACGCGGCCAGAGGGGAAGTCGAGCGACTATCAAAGCAATTGTGCAGTTTAGAGAAACAAACCTGTAAAACAAATTAGGAAGTGGGCTCTGTTTTGTGTTCCCGGAGGGAGCCGTTCAGCTCTCTCTCTCTCACTCTCTCTCCTCTGTTTCAGAGAGACCACTCTTTCTGAGAGAGACCTGCGAGCAGGCTCTGGTGGAAGGTGATTTATTGAACTCTGGATCCTGATCTCTGGACTGCTCAGAGACAGGGCTGTATGCTTGTCAGAGACAGAGCTGTATGCTTGTCAGAGACAGGGCTGTATGTTTGTCATAGACAGGGTTGTATGTTTGTCATAAACAGGGTTGTATGTTTGTCATAGACAGGGCTGTATGCTTGTCATAGACAGGGCTGTATGCTTGTCATAGACAGGGCTGTATGTTTGTCAGAGACAGGGCTGTATGTTTGTCATAGACAGGGCTGTATGTTTGTCATAGACAGGGCTGTATGCTTGTCAGAGACAGGGATGTATGTTTGTCATAGACAGGGCTGTATGCTTGTCATAGACAGGGCTGTATGTTTGTCATAGACAGGGCTGTATGCTTGTAATAGACAGGTATGTATGCTTGTCAGAGACAGGGCTGTATGTTTGTCATAGACAGGGATGTATGCTTGTCATAGACGGGGCTGTATGCTTGTCATAGACAGGGTTGTATGTTTGTCATAGACAGGGCTGTATGCTTGTCATAGACAGGGCTGTATGTTTGTCATAGACAGGGCTGTATGCTTGTCATAGACAGGGCTGTATGCTTGTCATAGACAGGGCTGTATGTTTGTCATAGACAGGGCTGTATGTTTGTCATAGACAGGGTTGTATGTTTGTCATAGACAGGGCTGTATGTTTGTCATAGACAGGGTTGTATGTTTGTCTTAGACAGGGTTGTATGTTTGTCATAAACAGGGTTGTATGTTTGTCATAGACAGGGTTGTATGTTTGTCATAGACAGGGCTGTATGCTTGTCAGAGACAGGGATGTATGTTTGTCATAAACAGGGTTGTATGTTTGTCATAGACAGGGCTGTATGCTTGTCAGAGACAGGGATGTATGTTTGTCATAAACAGGGTTGTATGTTTGTCATAGACAGGGTTGTATGTTTGTCTTAGACAGGGTTGTATGTTTGTCATAAACAGGGTTGTATGTTTGTCATAGACAGGGTTGTATGTTTGTCATAGACAGGGCTGTATGCTTGTCAGAGACAGGATTGTATGCTTGTCAGAGACAGGGCTGTATGCTTGTCATAGACAGGGTTGTATGTTTGTCATAAACAGGGTTGTATGTTTGTCATAGACAGGGTTGTATGTTTGTATGTTTGTCATAGACAGGGCTGTATGCTTGTCATAGACAGGGTTGTATGTTTGTCATAAACAGGGTTGTATGTTTGTCATAAACAGGGTTGTATGTTTGTCATAGACAGGGCTGTATGCTTGTGAGAGACGGGGCTCTATGTTTGTCAGAGACAGGGTTGTATGCTTGTGAGAGACGGGGCTGTGGGACTGGTGAAGTACTGCTATGGGCCTTGGCCATTCAGAGGATGGCTCTCATTGGTCGGCCAGGGGCTGGAAACTGCAGATGAACCCTTGGACTGGGAACAACCCCGTGTACCGGGCCCATCTGCTCTGAGCCGTACTCTGAGCACTCAACGCAGGCCGGCAGCGGGACACGCCGCGTTTCCTGTCCGGGACTCACAGGTCTGAAGATGTGGATGTCCTGGTTACGGGTCACCAGGTGGGCGTTCTTGGCGGTGCAGGTGGCCGTCTCAAGCTTGTCTCCAGTCAGCATCCACACCTACATACAACATCACAGAACTTTATGCAATGATTAAATATATACTGCTTATATATATATATATATATATATATATATATATATATATATATGTTAAATGAAATTGAGGTTGAGGTCTGTGCATGTTTTTTAAATAATGTTGTTTAGTGATGATGTTTTGGTATTTATTTGATCAGTTTGCATGTGTAAATGTATATCTTTGTATTTATTTTACTGACGTATGTTGGTTTCGTTTGTGCTTTGTTTTGTAACGAGGGGGGTATTCCAGAAAGCGGGTTAAGTGAAAACTTTGCTAACTGAGTTTTCACCAACTCTCTTTCTGGAATTCCCCCCAGAAGACCATTGAAAATTATATATAATAATATATTATACTGATATACAATACTTTGTCTAACCAGCACATGATTGTCAAACCTACAAATAGAATATAGTGTAGGTTTGTCAACGTCTTTATTGTACAAAGCCCTATCAAAATGGCGTCCATGCTTGGCATCAGCTGCTGTGCTGTGGCCGTCTGCCCTCTGACCTTGATGCCCGCGTTGCGCAGGATCTCCAGGGTGGGCCTGACGTCGGCCTGCAGCTGGTCCTCCACCCCGGTCAGACACAGCAGCTCCATCTCCATCTCCAGACTCTCAATCACCGTGGCAACCTTCAGCGAGCGGTCGTGGACGCTCAGCTTGGCCTGGACATAGCGAGCCTGGGGGCAGAGGGCATGCTGGGATGTGGCACGTCCACTAGACGCAGTAGGAGAAGCTTAGAAAAGCACACACAGGGGAATGGCGTGTGTAGGAACGTGGAGACTGGTGAATGGGACCCAGGCAGAAGGAGGAGCCGTCACATGTGGAGATACAGTGTGAGAGTCGGTTTCTGTGAATGGACAATGCTCTTCCAAGTCCAGCTCTGCATAGTAAAGTATGGCTGTATGGCTAGTTTAATTTAAGGGTCAGACTCGACAAACTTATCCACTGTGACACGTCTGGGATGGACAGATGCCCAACGGCCATTATCACCGGGGAACGCCCATCTCCAACTCGGAGAGCAATTTGCGAGTGAGATAAAGAGAAAACAATCTGGGTGACTCACACAGGAAGACAAACTCGGTGACTCACTGAGTGACTCACCACCGCCCACACGTTCACATAGCACAGGCCTGGTGCTGCAGGGGAGACACTGGCCTGCCCTGTCCTGAGAACGGGCGTGTGTGTGTGTGTGTGTGCGTGTGTGTGTGTGCGTGTGTGTGTGTGTACAAGGGGAATCCTAGCAACAAACACACTTTGACATTTAAGAACAATGATAGTATCTGTATCTGTAGAAACTATTTGGCTGAATCGTTCACTGTTTTCGCCAGCAGGCAGGTAGGAGGAACATTTAGGACGAAAAACACCTGGCGTGTGTGTGAGGCGGCCATTCCCTCTGGACAGTGTGTGAGAAGAGCATTCCCTCAGGAGTGACTCACAGATTCATTAAGCAGATCCTCTAGCGGAACTTCTGTTTTGATCATGTTTTGACCAGCACTGTCAGTACTAACAAAGGCCCACTCAAACAACATGGCCGCCAGCGGGCTCCGGGAGCGTAGCTGCGGCTTCTCTCCTGCACTCTGCTTCACTAACGCGTCTGCCAAAACAGCTACCGAACACACAGAAACCTCAATGTTAACTGGCGAGTCCGGAGTCCATTCCTCCACCAGGCAACCTTGTCTTCCTGTTAGGGTCGGGGGTTAGTGGAGCCAGATGAGGACAGTAAGTTTGCCCCACCTCAAAGTCCTGGTACTGCTCCTCAGTGAGGGACTTCTTGGAGACCACCAGGACCCTCAGGCCTTCCCTGGCCATGTTCCCACACTGCGACCGGGGCGGAGAGAGCAGAGCAGAACAGAAATAGACTCAAAAGAAAAGAGGCAAACTCATTACGGTGGAAAGAACGCTGGAAAGAAGGAAAGCGTACCTCTTCCTCCAGCCAATCGTTGTACTGTACAATGCCTGCCATCACCACATCTGCCCCCTTCATGTAAAAGGTGATCTCTCCCGTAGACTCATCCTGGAGAGCAGGACATTTAACCATGATTACATTAATTCAACAAAAAATATTAACAAACAAGGATAATATTGTAGATTCTCTGCCCCTGGGAGAAGGTGTACACGCCATGTGAATTTATAACAGGCCATGACAGAAGGGGCTGATTATTTTAGTGTTCATAAAAGGTCAAAAGTGTTTTCAAGCTCGGGCTTCCTGAACCAGTTCTACTAGATCCAGCCAGGCCAAGAACAATAGTTAATTATCTCCATCTGACTTAGTCATCGAGTTCATAGCAGGGTAAAGCCTTTCTCAGATACGTCTTAGTCTTGCCTATTATATTCACAAATGTAAATATTGTATGTTTATGCTGAACAAAGGTTCCTTACAGGGCTGGTAATAACAGTTCAATAGTTCATAACAGCTGTAATCCAAGTTACAAACCTTCTACCTCTTCAAGAAGACATAAAACAATTTCATGAGGTTTATTATCCATCCATAATGTCAGCACCCACCCAAACTTTGATGTTATCACCAGGATCTCATGTCAGGACTCACCCGGACAATGACCCCCATCCTTTTGCTCTCATAGGTGAAGGGAAACATCTGCAAGATGGTGAAGTTCAGGATTTGTCCACTGGGGGTCCTCAGCTGCATGGAGGACTGGTCTCTTCCCACCAGGGTCAGACCCACACTCTCCGTCCACTGCACCAGTGACACCTAGCACCGCACAACAGAAGAGACAGGACAAAGACAGGCTGGAGAGTCTCTACTATCTACTAGAGATATATCTACTATTTAGTGTCAACTCACATCTTGGGTACATTGACATATCATTTTTATGTGTGCAGTGTGCACTTATGGTCGATATAAGTTCAAGCAGATACGTTTAATTTTATGTTAGAAATTGGAACATCTTCAGCATTTCACAACACGGTGAGATCTGGTCAAGGACACACAGAATATGATGAAAAGACACATTAGTGTTGAGAGGCACCTCAAAGAGCACATTGTTCTCCTTCAGTCCTAATCAATGTCTCCAGCATTTTCACTCAAGAGTATTGATTGGAAAAATAGGATGACAACCATTTAAAAAAAAAAAAACTCTTGGCAGAGGCATATTTATTTTCGTTTTTCTTTCTCTTCTGGAGGCCACATGGATTGAACTCAGCAGATGACATCCATTAATGTTTTGTTGAGAGGGGTCGGGTGGGTGGGGGGTCATTTCTGAACGTAGTTGACTGCACAATAACGTCCAAACCCGGGACCGAAGAGAAAGATCACAAACACATCTTCCTCCTGTCCTCTCTAACGTCCCTCTAGTGACAGCATGTCAGTGCGCCCGAATAAGACGGGAAGCCCCGTGTGGACGGACGGACGGACGGACGGACGGGGGGGGGGGGGGCAGACATCGGGCCAAACCTCCAACTAACAGTGTTTATTTCCTGCTCATGTCCGGTCCGTGGCCATGTTTGGCTGTTCCCTGCGCAGGTCAAGGCTAAGCAGAGCTCTGACTGTCTTGCGTGTGTCGTCCAGTCGGGGGAGAGTGAGGAGAGGTCTGGGGTAGAGACACAGTCTTGGGTAGAGTCACAGTCTGGGGTAGAGTCACAGTCTGGGGTAGAGTCACAGTCTGGGGTAGAGTGAGGAACAGTCTGGGGTAGAGTCACAGTCTGGGGTAGAGACACAGTCTGGGGTAGAGACACAGTCTGGGGTAGAGTCACAGTCTGGGGTAGAGTGAGGAACAGTCTGGGGTAGAGTCACAGTCTGGGGTAGAGTCACAGTCTGGGGTAGAGTCACAGTCTGGGGTAGAGTGAGGAACAGTCTGGGGTAGAGTCACAGTCTGGGGTAGAGTCACAGTCTGGGGTAGAGTCACAGTCTGGGGTAGAGTGAGGAACAGTCTTGGGGTAGAGACACAGTCTGGGGTAGAGACACAGTCTGGGGTAGAGTCACAGTCTGGGGTAGAGTCACAGTCTGGGGTAGAGTCACAGTCTGGGGTAGAGTGAGGAGCAGTCTGGGGTAGAGTCAGTCTGGGGTAGAGTCACAGTCTGGGGTAGAGACACAGTCTGGGGTAGAGTCACAGTCTGGGGTAGAGACACAGTCTGGGGTAGAGTCACAGTCTGGGGTAGAGACACAGTCTGGGGTAGAGTCACAGTCACAGTCTGGGGTAGAGTCACAGTCTGGGGTAGAGTCACAGTCTGGGGTAGAGTCACAGTCTGGGGTAGAGTCACAGTCTGGGGTAGAGACACAGTCTGGGGTAGAGACACAGTCTGGGGTAGAGACACAGTCTGAGGTAGAGACACAGTCTGGGGTAGAGTCACAGTCTGGGGTAGAGACACAGTCTGAGGTAGAGACACAGTCTGAGGTAGAGACACAGTCTGGGGTAGAGTCACAGTCACAGTCTGAGGTAGAGTCACAGTCTGGGGTAGAGACACAGTCTGAGGTAGAGACACAGTCTGAGGTAGAGACACAGTCTGAGGTAGAGACACAGTCTGGGGTAGAGTCACAGTCTGGGGTAGAGACACAGTCTGAGGTAGAGACACAGTCTGAGGTAGAGACACAGTCTGAGGTAGAGACACAGTCTGGGGTAGAGTCACAGTCTGGGGTAGAGACACAGTCTGGGGTAGAGTCACAGTCTGGGGTAGAGACACAGTCTGGGGTTTAGTCACTGGTGACTAAAAGTCCCTACATAGCAACAGCACCACCACTAATGGTAATGTATGTGTGTGTGTGTGTGTGTGTGTGTGTGTGTGTGTGTGTGTGTGTGTGTGTGTGTGTGTGCGCGCGCATGTGTGTGAGAGAGAGAGAGAGAGAGAGAGAGGGGGAGAGAGAGAGAGAAAGAGAGAGAAAGAGAGAGAGAGAAAGAAAGAGAGAGAGAGAGAGAGAGAGAGAAGGAGAGAGAGAGAGAGAAGGAGAGAGAGAGAGAGAAAGAGAGAGAGAGAGAGAGAGAGAGAGATATTTGCCACATGCAAAGACTATGAGTCACAGCCACATTTTGGGTGATTTGTTGAAAGAGAAATGGTTGAAAAAGCAACGGTTGAAAAAACTAATAACTCTTGTTTGGATCACTATGGAAACATGCAATAGTGTTATGACTTGGCATTGTGTTGAGGGGAGTATAATACAATAGACGGGCTAATCCCCTGCCTTTCAGACTACTGTGTATACATTTCTCTGTGGATAATGCCGTAGTTGCCATACCCACCAGCAGGGTGCGCTGTTTCTCCAACAACAAACCCTGGATCACCAGGGACCTAAAGAGGACCTACTGAATGACAAAAATCCAAGTGGTTATGATATGGTCCAGTCATAGAAGTATCCAGGAGTGCACCTGGATGACAGGCTGGAACGGGCCGGAAACCCAGAGGCCATATTCAAGAACTCTCTACTTCCTGAGGAGACTCAGGCCTTCGATGTGTGTAGAACCATGTTAAACATGTTCTACCAGTCTGCTGTAGCAGCGGAGAACTACTGGAGGTTTCTTCAAGCCACCATCAGACTGCTCAATGCTGATTGGCTGGACACTATGGACCTGAGTCAACCTGGAGGGTTCTAAGGCCCTTTGGACAGGACACTCACCAACATACTCCATCTACCTGCCTGGATATGACATACTTACTAACATACTTCATTGCTTGAATCGCCATTTTAATGTAGGCCTACCCTATAGAAAAATCAATCAATCAATCAGTCAATCAATCAGTCGATCAATCAGTCGATCAATCAGTCGATCAATCAATCTATCTATCTATCTATTTTCATGAGTAAATACGATAATAAGAGATAAGTAACTCAAAATACAGTGAGATCCGAGTAACTTGCTTTCACCGGACACACCACCAATGTCTGTCTGTACAGATCTGTAACAACATGCTTCAATCTGGCTCTTCCCTCAAATTGCTCTGACACAAACATGTCTGCTCTGACACAAACAGGTCTGCTCTGACAGCCTGACAGACGAAACCACGGACCACGAAAAACCACGTAGGCAACCGTCGCTCGTACTGTGTGACCACAGACACTAGCAGCCAAAACTATAGCTATATTTAGACTTCCTGAGATGCAATAGGAAAGTAAACTGAATTTGAGCTTTAGATCATATCAAGCAGATACAAAACACCTATTGTAAAAAACAGAAGCACTCCACCAAGAGAGGAAATGGCCACAAATGAATGTGAAGCTTTTGCCATTGTTATTTCTAAGGAATTATATTTCACGGGTGTGCCAAAAACATACAATGCATCCATTGCATGAAATAGGATATACACATGGCTAATCAGCTCAGAGCAGCAGATGTGGCCACATCAGAATCAGCTCTATCAAGGATGGAAACTAAGAGGGGATAAGTGCGTCGGACTGGGGAGCACATTAAGGAAATCCCTATTTATACCACAGGAAATGGATCAAGTTGGATTCCACAGCCCTCCTCCTGGAGATCAAAGGATTCATACTGATCAAGGACATGAGTGTGGAATGCCATTTGTCTCTTCAAGGTTGCCTTCAAAGGTGGCAAGCTGTGCGGAGGCAGCAATAAGGGTCCTAACTAGAAAACCAAGAACTCGCCACCTGTCGCTCTACAGTATATTATGTTCTTCTAGTCACTGTATTTATCGTACAAAAAGCTGTAGAAATGGACTCATGAGTCAGTCTCTTAACGCTGCACTCAACTAGAGACTGAAGACATTCGTCCAGGTTTCTTCGCTAAAAGTGGGTGTTAACAATTTGAGAGATTGAAAATAACCTGCATTGCAGAACCAATGGCAATATCTTCAGGACGGCCTTTCCTAATGGGACGGTGAATGTTTTGTTTTGTTTTGCTTCTCCAATCCTGTTTGTTTGAGGACATAATTTCTAGTAAGGCGGGTCTTTCACACTATTGGAGATGAAGGCAGTGGTTTTGATTGGTAGCGTCGGTTTTCGACGCTGTCCTAGCGATCATTTTCAATGGAGACGTCTCCAGACTTTTGGAGGTGGAGATCTCCAAAGTTTGGTATTGCGAGACTAAGGGACAGCCGTCTTCGTCAAAGAGTTGCCTCTAACTTGGTACAACTAAGTATCTAGGACCGAAATACACATCCTTCGGCCTTCACAGAACACTAATAGTTATCACGATGTGGGCTATCCGTGTTGAGCTGTACCAGCAGCTGTGTTGAGCTGTGCCAACTGCGGACCAGGGGTCAACCCCAGATGCGCGTCCCTCGGCAGTGCGAGGGGGGCGGGGTGGCTACCTCGTCCGGGCTGGCGGCCTGGTAGACCCTGCAGGTGTCCTCGTAGTGTTGCTCCGCCTCCGCCTGGTCCGTCACGCCGTTGGCCTCGTACACCGGCGTCACGTTGTGCACCAGGGCGATGGCCTTCACCGCCTCGTGTACACGGCTGATGATGGTCTTGCGGACTTTAGTGGCTGCCTGCGCCCTGGAGGTCGGGAGGTCATGGGCAGACTGAGGACGACGATAATAAGAAAACGCTGTGAAAAGGACAATACTCAGGGAAGAGATCAATAAGTATTTTTCTATAAGGAATTCAAGCAATGGTCACTGCAACAACTGAGCTCAACTGCTGTCGGGAATAGTTTGAAAACGTAAATCACAGTCCAAACATTTATGAAATATACCTCAAAAGTTCTTGTTTGGTCAAACCTTCCTTACTGTCACCAGACATTTGTCATATCGATGTAGCGTATGTATGTTTATTTTGTTGCTGAAAATAACACTTACCGTTTATTTCGCAGAGGTACCAGTCCAGTTCCGAGCTACGGAACACGTGAAACCTTTTTGGCACATCCTTGAGTCTTAACAATATCACCCGGGAGGGGGGTTGCATGTAAACATAACCAGATGTGTGAAGAAATATGCTCAATTAGCTTTTGCGTCTTGGTCTTGCTATTTTTAGGGTTGCTGTGTTTCCCAGGGTTAATGGAGGCATCATTAAAGGGGTCAACTGTGCACTGGGCTGGAACCTAATCCTGTTTCCTGCTTCACTAACCTCTGGTGTCAAAGGGACAAAGACTGTCATCTGAGGTCAGGAAGCATTCGACCAAACAATAATCACAAACTGATACGTTCCTTAAACAAAGCGTCCATGACTGGGGCTTTTCTCTTGCTTTTTCCCTCATTATTCAGCGTTTCCATGTCCTCGTCAGTGAGAGGTGGAGAGCAGACGAACCGGACTGTTCCTTACCTGTGTGTATGCGCTGAACACATGACTCTGCACCTCGTCCATGGTGTCCATCCCATAGGCCACCGTTCCAAGATGGAGGCGCCTGAACACCATCTCATTCTGGGTCAGGGTCCCTGTGAGAAATATTTATTTAATCAAATATTCCATTTTCTATGTAAATTTGTCATCGGAATAGACCATGCTTTATGTGGTACTGTAAATTACAACAGTGTGCTACAGTACCACATGCAACATATGTTAACGTGTGTCCGTACCTCACTGTTTCAAATGACACAGTGGCCTTCGTGTCCTCCCGGTCGGTTTAAAAGCAGTATCTGCAGTATATCAGGACGGCCTTGGAGGCCCAACACATACATTAGCCTGACCTTTGCCCTTCACACCCTGCTTCCCTAACCACGGTCTGTGTGGGAAAATGGACGATCATTTTATTAGGCATGAGAGTCATAAATCTCGAGAGCTTGAGGCCAACTCCGGAGGATGTGGACTGCTGAAGGTGTGTGACTGTGATGGTGTGTAGAGATGGGAGCTTTCATCTTGATTTAAAGATCCAATAAGTGGCATGGCTCCGAGAGTAGCACACAGCCCAAAGCCCCAGGGACAGGCTGGAGCTAGCACGGTCCTACTGGACACGACCTCAGCAAATCTCCAGCTATCATCTCTCCAGCACATTAGAACAAGGCAGGATGGTCTCACCAGGCTAACCGAAACATAAACAATGTACATTTTACCCTACTGCCTTTGCAAGAAAAAAACGGAACACAGACAAAACACACAACAAAAAACAGAAAACAAACGTCTGTATTCACACTTCACAGTTGACCAGTTCTCACTCAGCTCTCAACTCTTGTGTGATCTGACTTTATGAGAGGGGTCTCCCCGTTTGACATGGAGGACGTGTGTGTACCGGTCTGCCTCACCTGTCTTGTCAGTTAGCAGGTAGGATATGCGTCCCAGCTGTTCAGGGATGGTGCTGGCTCGCACCACCGTTCCTGGGATCTTGGAGTCCTTCCTGATCATCCAGCTGAACACCATCTTGCCCATGTCCAGGTTCACACGCAAGCTGGACACATTAATAACATTTTAATCATGAGAGCCAAGAAAAGCTATTTTGGGATTTTATTTTTAATTTTTTTTAAGTAATAATTAGCAAATGTGTATTTATGTACTTACACTAAGTCACACTCTCCTTAGATGGACTTTAATAGAGCTTTAATAGTTTATTGAAAGTCATTGAGAGAGTGTGTGTTTAAGTGAGAGGGTGAGTGTGTGTTTAAGTGAGAGGGTGACAGTGTGTTTAAGTGAGAGAGAGAGAGAGAGAGAGAGAGAGAGAGAGAGAGAGAGAAAGAGAGAGTGTGTTTAAGTGAGAGAGTGAATGTGTTTAAGTGAGAGTGACTAAGAGGTTTTCTGATGACTCTCTGTTCTGTGCTATTGTTGTCGTTATTGTTCTTAAAGCTATTCTCAGTGCCAAGACACATTTGGTCAGACTCCTCGGAATAGACAACAGACCAGGTGCAAACAGTCAAATAGGCTCTAAAGCAAACATTGTATAAGGGCGTAAAACTAAAGAACTATGTATAGGATCCACCGTGACTATAAAGCTAGCACAAACTCAATGCTATTTTGTCTGATCCGACTACACTGCGCTAGGGTGTATGTCTGTGACCGACCCAGGTTCCTGTCTGCTGTTGTGCTCAATAAACCTTGAGTCTGATCTGCAATCCTGTCCGGCATACTACTTCCTCTCCTCGGCCATTGAATCTTCAATACCAAATCTCCATCATATATCAGAGAGTGTGTGTTTAAGTGAGAGGGGGAGAGTGTGTGATTAAGTGAGAGTGTGTGTTTAAGTGAGAGAGTGTGTATGTTTAAGTGAGAGTGAGTGTTTAAGTGAGTGTGCGTTTAAGTGAGAGAGTGAGAGTGCGTCTTTAAGTGAGAGGGTGAGATTAAGTGAGAGTGTGTGTTTAAGTGAGAGAGAGTGTGTATGTTTAAGTGAGAGTGAGTGTTTAAGTGAGTGTGCATTTAAGTGAGAGAGTGAGAGTGTGTGTTTAAGTGAGAGAGTGAGAATGTGTGTTTAAGTGAGAGTGTGTGCTTAAGTGAGAGAGTGAGAGTGTGTGTTTAAGTGAGAGGTTGGGAGTGTGTGTTTAATGCCGGGTGCAGACTACAGGATTTTAAGCTCGATTTTAGCTCCGATTCACCCCTCCCGACAATCGGGGGGGCGTTCCCGAATCAAGGCTTGTCGGAACCGATTATCTGCCCAAATACTCCTCACCTCATCTTAACGTTCCCGACTGATCGGAGTCTCCCCGATTTTGAATCGTAAATATCAAACATGTTTGATATTTAACTTTGGGACAGCGATGGAATGCTGAGCGGAAACCCACAATAGCCAATGACATTGCATTTCCCTGGTATGAATCGGCACTCTGAAATCGTGTAGTGTGCGGTCCTGCGTCTTGACTGAATCGTGGAGTGTGCGTTCTTACGATTCAAATATTTAAAAAACGGTTGAGATGATCGTTATGTCTGTGCCTCCCACGTTTATAAAATCGGTTAAGATTTGAAAATCCTCTAGTCTGCACCCGGCATAAGCGAGAGAGCGAGTGTGTGTTTAAGTGAGAGGGTGAGAGTGTGTGTTTAAGCGAGAGAGCGAGAGTGTGTGTTTAAGCGAGAAAGCGAGCGTGTGTGTTTTAAGTGAGACAGTGAGAGTGTTTGTTTAAGTGACTGTGTGTTTAAGTGAGAGAGTGAGAGTGTGTGTTTTAAGCGAGAGAGCGAGAGTGTGTGTTTAAGTGAGAGAGTGAGAGTGTGTGTTTAAGTGAGTGTGTGTTTAAGTGAGAGAGTGCATCTGACACCCACCTGATGGGGACGATGTTGGAGAAGAGCAGCAGGAAGCGGAAGATCTGGAGATACCAGAGGCCTGCGAAGTGCTGCAGGGCCACCATGACCAGAGAGACCACCACCAACGCCACAAACAGGATCTTGGTCAGACAGTTCACCTCCAGGTCAAACAAACCCACCTGTGAAGAGAGAGATCATAAAGGACAACATATCTATATATAAACTGTCAGCACAATGTCACATCATGGCCGATAAATTAACAGAATTCTTTCAACAGTCATGCAGGATCTACTGTAAATGACATGAACGTTGATTTACTAAGATCCTAAATAAAGTGGCTAAATTGCGTATTCATTCGAACAAATTACACATCGTAGGTCATCTGCATAAAATAGATACTTAACCTCCCTTTCCCTTCAAGTCCTGGGGCTTGGGACTTTTCTAAGAGTTCAGATAACTGGTCAATGTATATATTAAAAGTGCTGGGGATAGTTTACAAGCTTGATGAACTCCACGGCATTGATTAAAAAATTCAGTTCTTTTCTGTCCATCTTTACAGCACACATGTTTTCTGAATACTAAATCATATATCTTGCCCCCAATACCTTTTTGGAGCAACTGGTATAAAATACCATTGTGCCAGATTGAGCAGAAAGCGAAAGCTTTCTTAAAATCAACAAAGCAAGCATATCTTTTTCCTTTATTTGTTTGATGTTTGATGTTTTTGAATGAGTGTGTGGAGGGTAAACATGTGATCTGTGGTTCTATGTCTGGGTATACATTGATTTCAACCATGCAGAGCTTGAAGGGGAACATGTCCCTACTGTACGACATAGCGCTCAGACCACGGATGAACCAGTGGAGATCCCAGCGGTGATAGAACCATAAGTTAGGATGACCCAAGGGCAAGGAAATGCAGAGTTGTGAGAAGTTTGAGCCTGGCTTGTACTGCGCAGCTCATTCTTGTGACTGGCTCTAAATCATCGGGCATTTCATCCGAAAGCTCTAAAACCGCATTGCTGTACAGGCGATATGTTTGAATTATTTATGTTTCTGACATTTCAAAAGCACTAACAGGTGTGTACAAAAAACCAATGTGTTCTTTGATTTTGCCGACATCTCCTTCTCACTAAAATGAGAGCAGTCATCTTAATCCCACTTTTTCTCACACTATTATGCACACGCCCATAAAAATGCCCCAGCATGCACTTCAAAAATGCACATATGGACAAGATGCGCATCTGGCATTTGAGAGACACAATCCTCTGTTTACCCCGTTAGTACATCACCGCAGATAAACAGATACTTTATTGATCCCAAGGAGGAAATTGTTGAATTGGATTTTTTTATGCACATGGTAACAGTTTTTCACATGGTTTTACAAAAGCAGACCTTTAGTAGATCAGCCCTCTAGCGCATGACTTTATCCGGTGAATGTACCACCTTCAGGTCTTTATCTGTGGTTAGTACTAGGACCTACCTTGTGTCTGGGGTTGTGTTTATCTGTGGTTAGTACTAGGACCTACCTTGTGTCTGGGGTTGTGTTTATCTGTGGTTAGTACTAGGACCTACCTTGTGTCTGGGGTTGTGTTTATCTGTGGTTAGTACTAGGACCTACCTTGTGTCTGGGGTTGTGTTTATCTGTGGTTAGTACTAGGACCTACCTTGTGTCTGGGGTTGTGTTTATCTGTGGTTAGTACTAGGACCTACCTTGTGTCTGGGGTTGGAGGTGTTCATCACGCTGCGTAGCTCCTTGCCAGTGTAGATCACCACTCCTATCACCGTCCCTAGTGAGAGAAAACTCAGGTCACCTCGCTGTCTAACCACAAACCTTAGTGAATGGTAGGAGTTCATACACACAGGTCACCTCGCTGTCTAACCACAAACCTTAGTGAATGGTAGGAGTTCATACACACAGGTCACCTCGCTGTCTAACCACGAACCTTAGTGCATGGTAGGAGTTCATACACACAGGTCATGTCGCTGTCTAGCCATGAACCTTACACATGGTAAGAGTTTATAGACTTGATCTGAGAGGATGTAGGACAGTAGGTACATTTACTTAACGACCACCATGTCACACAAGTCAGACTTTGGAGGGTCAACTTCTTTAGGGAGACATGTACTGTTTTTAATGATGTGTGGTGGAGAGGGAGGGTTGCTCCTGGCTACTTCCTGGTAATTAGCTGTGCTTCAGTGGAGAAGGAGGGTTGGACCTAGCTACTGCCTGGTAATTATCTGTGCTTCAGTGGAGAAGGAGGGTTGGTCCTGGCTACTTCCTGTTTATTAGCTGTGCTTCGGTGGAGAGGGAGGGCTGGTCCTGGCTACTTCCTGGTTATTAGCTGTGCTACAGAGGAGAAGGCGAGAGCCAGAACGATGTTTACCAGAAGCGATGACGGTGCTGGCCCACAGGGTGTTCTCAATACTGAGGCTCTCGTTGACAGGAGGGTCTCCGTCCTCCTGTAGGAAACACACACACGCACAATGAGCTGATCGTTAGTCTTGTGAAACAGCAAGTTATGTTGAGAGAATCATACAGGCCTTAGTATTTTAAAAGTAATGTGAAAGAAAAGTGTCCAAGTAAGTTAACACTCACCCTGGTGAAAGTGCCAATGAAGTTGTGGATGTCGATGTTTGGTTCCTCCGCGTACACATACGACCTAATCTGGAGCAGGTCCTGGAGAGAGATTACAGTAGGGATTAGGAGGAGCAATTTATGAATTAGAACAACCAGGATGCCCTGATACCATGACGCTTGATTTTGAAAATGGTTTTAATCAATATTTTATAGTGATCAAATAAGAAAACAGTTATATACAGTAAGCTATATTTAGTATTACATTTGTACATTGTACCAGCACCAGTACATTGTACCCTCATGGCTACAGTGTCCACAGGTTCCATGTGTCCCACAGTGGGGATCTAGAGCTGACGGCACTGTTCCACGTTCTCTGTGTTCTCACGCTGTGTTCTAGAGGGAGGGTCTGTGTTCTAGAATGAGGGTCTGTGTTCTAGAGGGAGGGGGGGCGTGAGCGAGCGCGGCCGTCCGGAACACTCACGCCAGCGGTGGGCAGCCTCTGGGTGCACCCCACCGGGAGGCGCAGTTTCCAGTCCGTCTCCCCGTCAAGCTGGTCCGTGCGCAGGAAACACGACCCTGGGGGGGAAGGCGAGTTACAACCACAACTGCTCCATCTGGCACAGACGCACACATTCGCCTCTAGGGGGCGGTACTGGATAGGCTTGAACATTGCGCAGGACAGCATAGATCCATGAATTTCAGCATAGATCCACGAATTTCACCGTTGTATCCCCTGCTATACAACTAATGCTGTGTTTGTCAATTAATTTGCTTCTCTAAAACGGTCACATGCATTACATTGTTTCATTGTGTTGTTTGGAACTTTGTAAAAGTAGTGGAGATGAACTGGGAAGTAGAGGCATGTAGCCTGCTGGCCCCTCCCCCCTGGCCAGCCCGCTGCTCAGCACCCTGGGCCCTGGCTCTTCATAATTGACCTAATGGCCTCCACATGGAAGAGAGATAGCAAACACTCTTTCCAGTAAAACAAAGCTGTCGCTTCCCTTCCCCCACGGCAAAGCCCAGCCCAGCATGCATCTGGCTTGTGGTACTCCTCCGAATGGTCAAATAGGACAGTGTAGTTGTACTCTTCTACCATCTTGCTTCACTACAGATAGAATGCGCATCAAAATCTTCCCACAGGGGACGCTAACCTTTTTTAGGCTGTCCTAAGTGACAGATTATTTTCTACAGAGACAGATAACCTTTAGGCGGTCCTGACTCATGTATTCTACAGGGCTTGTTGGCTTTGCATGTGATTCATTGCGTTTGTCGTCACTTGAACAAAACTTCAATCGCACATTTGTTTATTCAGATGTAGTCCCCACGTTTGTGCCTTGGTCTCCAGTTTTATCTTTGCATTTTATACTTTCTTTCTATTCTGCTTTGCATGTCTTCATTTTCCTTAACAAAAATATCCAGAGCGTATCTGGGAGGGTTGAAAAGTAAGTCCGTGCGTCTTCTCCGACCACACCCGTCATCACCATGACACATGCTCCTAATGTCAGAGCAGCCCCCGCTAAACCACTTTTGAACCACTACTGGACCCAATTACAATTTAGACATTGCTGGACTTCCTGTCCTTGGTCAGGGCTAATCCCTCCAGCTCAGCACCAACGGCCGGGCGGTTGTAGCGGTGAGGATGAAGGACCAGCAGATGTTTACCATTTCTCTCCGAGGTCCTTAGAAAGATCATGTCAGCAGGAACACGCTGGTTCTAAGAAGAAAAGACCAACAGAACAACATGAGTTCAAAATGCATCCCGCCCCTCGGACTGTAGAAGAGGCTTTAATGTGTCACGTGATATGACCTGCATTCCCAAACACTATAATAATGTGTCACATTATCTGCATTCCCAATCACTATAATAAACCCTCCTGCAAATCATTCTGGCCTGGCGCTAAGTGGGCCTCTGACCGGCCTTTCCACTCTGCCTGACCCAGTCGCTCCACTGGGAGCCCCTCTCAGAGTTACTGGAAGATTCATTTCCAGTACTGTATATCTTGACAGAAGTCAAACATTGAGCTGACTGGGCATGGATTATTTTAAGTGGTCGCTTGTCAAGCAAAGATTTACTGTTACATCAAAAAAAATTTTTTTTCGAGTTTTTCGTTTAGTTTTCTCTTTTCAACTGTTCATTTTAGCTTGATGACGAATTAAGTACCTAAATAAATGAACATTTTGTGAGTTAAACTGAATTAAATAAAGTTTTTTATTTATTTCACTCATAGAAATGTGAGTTGAATGTGTGGAGTAACATGTGTGACCTTTCCTTGCTGGGCTGAACTGTGTGATTCAGAGAAGTGCCCAGTTGGTAACCGAGGACAGGACTCAGTTCTCATATTTCAAAAAGAGAATCCACTCTTTCTACAGGAAGAAAACTTCAGAATGCTTAAAATTATTTGGATAACCTTAACCATTACAATTTACAGGGTAGTGGCATTCAAGATAAAGACAGTATCTACAGAGAATGTCACTAAATTTGGATTTGTGATCCAATTAAGTGCATTTAAAGTTTGTGTCAGTTATGTATGCACTGAGTTTGACAGACTGAAGCTAAGCATTGATCACAAGATTACAAAATCTTTACTAACTCCTTTCACCTCAGTCACCAGTCTAGCACAAGAGATTAACAAGCCACTCATGATTCTTTGTCATATAAACGGCAACTTGACAATGCTGTTAAGTACTGGGCTTATTCACAGATGCAGATGCAGGCAACATTCACAGACCAACACAAACCTTCTCCACGATTATAAGGTCCCCAACTTGAATACCGCTGCTTTTAACCTTCACCGGGCCTTTGAAAGAGAAACCATGCCTTCAATCAATATTCAAGATGCATATTTTTATCTAACACATTTTAAATAAATCCATAGGATTATTTTAACATTTACAGCACATGGCTGTCTGAAAATAGTTGTCTGTTAAAAACACAAATCTATATGTATTGTTGGATTGGCAAATGAGGATAAAGAATACATATAACTTCTATCTAAAGTTCTATGGTGATGCCATCCTTGTTTTATTGAGGAATGCATCAGGGCTGCATAAACAAGTGAAAAGCTGAAGCATCCATTTAAAAAGGTTCCCATAGTTGTGACAGGATTTATGGCCAGGAGACAAACTGGTACTATAAACATCTTTCAGAAACACTGTTAAAAACCCCTTTCCTCATACTCCTTTGTTTCATGGGCAGACAGTCCACGTCACACCACTATTCACCTCACTATTCATCCATCTCCCCTGGAGTAACAAAGCCAATGACCAGCTGTTGTTCTAGATGTCCCTCCACTCAGTTTGGGAGAGTAATTTTCCATGAAGATCTGAAAGAATGTTGGGGGGGAGTTGAGCCTTTTCTCTCATTCCGTTTGGAATGAACAGGCAAAATTGTTTGGAGTGGGTCGGCGACCCCTGACCTTTGGAGTGACCTCTGGCTTTTGCATATGTAAGGCATTAAAGCACATTAATATTGCTATGCATTACGTTCACAGGGCTTCAAAAAGTGGTCTGCTCCACTACGACAATAAAAGTGTAGGGATGTTGATTTACATACACATCTGAAGAGAAGTGGCAGCTTAACATAAAAATCGAAATAAGCTTCAGACATACTCTGAGAAAAACACTGGGCTTCTCTAGTCTGTCATGAATAAGAAGATGAATAAGATGTATTTAAGATAACAGACTTCAAAATAAGAGTCACGGTGGAGGACGAGACTATATTTTGTTCTAGTAATAAGTTATTACTCCCGAGCATAGTAATCAATCCGCAGATCCCTCCCATGTCGTGAGGCGTGCACTGGGGCCGCTATCATGGAAGCAACCATTCATTGTGTTTATGGGTAAAACAAGCTGCCAGATCAAAGGGGTGAAGTGATGGAAACCACAAGAGGTCTCCAGGTTTTTATTGCTGGTAGCACTTTATTCCAAACCCTCTTATGTACACTTTTACATCTCTGTTTTGAATTAAGCAGCACTCTATAACCACGGCCCTATCAGCTTTAACAGGGAAAGCCTCACAATTGAAAAAATAAACTCTTCAACTGCGAGGCATTAAAGTTGAGTCATAAGTATAATTTGCATTGTAAGCAGAGTTTCCATTGTAAGAGTAGTTTAAGCGGCTGAACTCACCTCTTGTTGAGAGCTTACTGTAAATCTGGGAGTTCACCTCTTTGTCTCGAAGAAAACATCTAATCTCCTCAACCGCATCTCTCATGATGGTAACAATCAGAACGATTCCCTAGAATAACCGCCAATATGATCATTAATGTCATTAACTCATGTCATTATCATCTCAGAATAACACATACTATCATGCATTAGATGGCATAACACTATATCATTTCACGATAAAACAATATTCTGATATTCATTAACTTTGGCATTTATTGGTCAAAATGCGCTCACCAAGGGGACCCAGTAGGTGTAGAGGGCCCCGAGTCTGAGCTCGTTGACAAACTGAGAGCAGGCCAGGAGCAGGAAGTACAGGTTGAAGAAATACTTGAACTGATTAAACAGCACCTGAGACACAAAACACAAAGCAACGTGAGCAGAGCGAGCCACGCCTCCTCAGACTGGCAGCCATGTTTCACGCATGTGGTTCGAAATAAAGAATTCTGGGAACTGAACGCAGAGAAGGAGACTTCAGCGGGTAATCGGAAAGAAGTGATCGGAAATAAATAATCTCCAACTCAAACACGATAGGATATTAGTAACTCGTCTTCACAAGCTTTTCCTGTGCCGCAGCCAATCACAGTTGAGTATAGATTTAGCACTTCTGCGACACCTCTACTGGGTTTCATTGACACCGATGTGCCAGGTGACAAAGGAATGCTTGTGTTCTGTCGTCACTACTGTACATGCCAACCTCTCCACAGCAGGTCAACAGCAGAGCACACACACACCCAACAAGAAGAACATGTTGATTTGAGACTTTGACTGCATACAGCCTCTCTACAGCAAATAAAAAAAACATAATTTGCAACGCAAAAAGGTCTCCGGTCTTGGCTTTTGTTTTTAAAAACAAATCTCAGCTACTTTTAATATAAATGGAATATGGAGCATCTTGGCAAAAACAAAACTATCTGACACTACACCAACAAACACAGAAGTACACACTGAAGAATAACTATCGTCCGACGAGAACACTGAAGGTTAACTGATAGAGTTTTACAACAGGAGAATTGAATGATGGACACTGTCCAGTAGGGCTGGGTATCGATTAGAATTTCAAGAATAGATTTGATTCCGATTCACAAGGTTCAGAATTGATTATCACGATTCAATTAGATTCGATTCAATATTGTTTTGGTTAGTGTTACTACAACCTGTTTGTTTTTTTGCTGTAACCTTAATTACATGATTGCAAAGTTATGCAACACATCAGTACTAGGGCTGAGTATCGATACTGATTTCCAAAAATGAATGAATGAATCATTGAATGAATGAATGAATGAATGAACTATTCATTCCTTCATTTATTCATTAAATAAAAGATCGATTTTGGGATTCATGAATCGATACCGAATCATTTGATTCAGAATCGATTCAGAATCATTTGATTCAGAATCGATTCTGAATCGATTATTTTTTTTTTTTTAACCCAGCCCTAGTGTCCAGCCAGCACACTGGCCCTCTGCTAGCGTCGGCCCGGCGGTCGGGTAATGAGCTCGCTGACCCGGACACTCACCCCGGGGAGGAAGGTGAAGAAGTTGTACTTCTGGTTGTTGATGACGTTCCTGGGGTACCTGTGCTCCCGCTTCTCCGGGTGGCCCAGCCACACGGTCCGGGGTCGCAGGTCACCCATGCCGCAGCACCTCGACCACGGGCAGCACCTGACACACACACACACACACACACACACACACACACACACACACACACAGAGAGAAGGGACCAGAGCTTAACATTAAATCAACGTTCAGTTCTAAACACTGGACAGAATATGTTGTTTTCTCCGACGGCGGGCATGCTGCTCGAGTCTGTGAATGTGTCTATGATTCACTATTCACAATACAGTACCCATGGCTGGGTCCACTGACGACTGAAAGAGATGGGAATGATTAGGCCTCACTGGTTAAATATTAACGTCTACCTCTACTACAAGCATGTTACCCCATCCCTTCTCAAACAATGACACTACTGCGTCTAAACTAATGGCCAATGCCCTGATATGATCTGGACTTTGTCAGATTGCATGTTATTCAGATATGTAGGGTTAGAGTACATACATTGTCTTTGCATCTGAAGGGAACTGTAACGGTGTATCCCATCTCTCCACCACCTCATCCTCACTATCCCACCTGATCTGGTGGTTGCTTTAGCAGCTACTGGAGCCAAGTTTCATATTGGTTGTGGATGCATTTGGCTGTGTAGGAGTTTGGTTGTGGATGAGTTTGGTTGTGGATGAGTTTGGTTGATGATGAGTTTGGTTGTGGATGAATTTGGTTGATGATGAGTTTGGTTGTGGATGAGTTTGGTTGTGTATGAATTTGGTTGATGATGAGTTTGGTTGTGTATGAGTTTGGTTGATGATGAATTTGGTTGATGATGAGTTTGGTTGTGGATGAATTTGGTTGATGGTGAGTTTGGTTGTGGATGAGTTTGGTTGATGATGAGTTTGGTTGTGGATGTGTTTGGTTGTGGATGTGTTTGGTTGTGGATGAGTTTGGTTGTGGATGAGTTTGGTTGTGGATGAGTTTGGTTGTGGATGAGTTTGGTAGGCTTGTATCCAAAGAGTTGTTTGGAGGAGGGCTCTGTTTTTAATTTAGTAATTTAGTTTTAGTTAATTTAGTGGACGGCTGGAGCGAGGGGATGATGTAACTGGTCGACCTGACGATGACATCACACAGACTCTCTAATTGATTCCGTTGTTCTGCGTTTGATGATTTTGTACAGCCTAGGCATAACTGTATATTAATGCATTTAAGATTCCCCCAGAGGCCATTGCTGCAAATGAGAACATGTTCTCTGTCAATGCACCTTGTTAAATAAAGGTTAAATAAAAAAATAGCATATACCTGTATTCTCACCACCTACTCTGTTTAATGGTTTCAGATTGTTTGATCCTGTGGTAACCAGCCTGTTAGAATGTTAAAGGATATTTTCTTCTCCACTTGTTTTGTAAGGGATCATGTTTCATTATTCTAAAGATATTCAACAGTATGTACTAAATTGAGACAGAGAGTGACAAACTGTATAAATATCTAACTTGAACACTTAGGGCCTATTCAACTCTCATTCTTACTCTATGTAAACTAGTGAAACGGAGTCCCTGTGAGTCCTGAGTAGGTACAGTAGCTGTATTAGTTGTTGGTTAAACTCACTCCCCCAGTTTAAATACCATCCAACCGCTCTGATGAGGAGCTAGCTTTTCATCGGCGCAGCTGGATAAAATAGTGTTCGCAACGCGGGAACCCAGGTTCAAATCCATTCCTGGGCAAAAAAAATACACAATGCAGAAACATGCCGGTCTCATCTATATAACAGTCACATCTATATCACGGTCACATCTATATCACGGTCTCATCTATATCACGGTCACATCTATATCACGGTCTCATCTATATCACGGTCACATCTATATCACGGTCTCATCTATATCACGGTCACATCTATATCACGGCCACATCTATATCACGGTCACATCTATATCACGGTCACATCTATATCACGTTGTTTCACTTGAAGATGAGGTGTAATTTAAACAACGCATCTAGCTTTCATGATTTGGTGTTTGGTGTTCAAAGTAGACTGGGTGAATACAGAGCTTGACGTTCAAGACATGCAGGATAATTGAGTTACATTACATCACAGTCATTTAACAGACGCTTTTATCCAAAGCAAGTTAGCCTGAGAAATGTCAGATACAACTTAAGCTCACTTACGGGGTAGGAATGCAGGCACTTTATGCAATTTATTAATTTAGTGATACTATAATAGTCCAATCTGGTCCGATCATCTGATGTAGATCTACACACCACTGCTGGATCTTAGAGACACTGGAAAACATTATACAGTAAGTAGTCCCAATATCCTAAATGAGACATCATTCCTGAGCACATAACAGCCTATGCATAAAACATATGCATAAAAACGGTCTGACAAAACCGATCCATAGACGACACCATATCCACAACACTCCACACCGTCCTCACCCACCTGAAGAACAGGACTACCTATATGAGGAATGAGGACGCTGTTCGTTGACTACGGTTCAGTATTCAACACCAGTCACCCCCCAGACTGAACACCAGGCTCTGGGACCTGAGGCTGAACCCCAGCCTGTGCAGCTGGATCCTGGACTTCTTGCCGGGCCGATGAGGATGGGCCCCAACACCTCAGCCCCTCAACACAGGAGACCTCCCCTACCCACCCCTCAACACAGAAGACCTCCCCTCTTCACCCCTCAACACAGGAGACTCCCCCACCACCCCTTAACACAGGAGACCTCCCCTCCCCACCCCTCAACACAGGAGCCCCCCTCACCCCTTAACACAGGAGACCTCCCCTCAACACAGGAGCCCCCCCCCACCCCTTAACACAGGAGACCTTCCCTCAACACAGGAGACCCCCCACCACCCCGCCCCTCAACAGAGGAGCCCCCCCCACCCCAGGGCTGCATCCTGAGCCCTCTCCTCCCCTCTCCTCCCTGAACACCCACCCCTGCGTAGCCACGCCCTGCTCCACCAGGGTGCTCACTGACGACACGGTGGTAATAAGCCTGATTACTGACAACGATGAGGCCTAAAGGTGAGAGGTCAACACCCTGACACAGTGGTGCCAGGAGAACAACCTCTCCCTCAACATCAACAAGGAGCTGATGGACTACAGGAAGAGAGGCTGGACCCCATCACCATCAGTGGGTCCACTATAGAGTCACTCGGTTCCTCGGTGTCCATATCACCTAACCTGGGTCACCTAACAGTGACCATGTGGTGAAAAAGGCACAGCAACGCCTCTTTCACCTCAGACGACTGAAAAGGTTTCTTCTACAGAGGTGCAACCGGGAGCCTCCTGACTGGGAACATCACAGTGTGGTCTGGGAACTGCTCTGCCCTCAACCCCAAAGCGCTGCAGAGGGTAGCGCCCAAGGAACCAGGATGTGAGCTTCCCTCCATCCAGGACCTATACGGTCGGAGAGCCACGCTATCTATCTATCTATCTATCTATCTATCTATCACCATCGTTCAAACTGATGTTGCTACAAGGCCACAACCCAAGCATTTTACTCTCTTATATTGGAAGGACAACAATAAAGAGATCATGAATCTTGAAATGACATTCCCTATTTGACGGGAGAGGAGGGCAAAATATACCCATTTGTGATTCATAACAGCATTTTGCCAAACAGTAGGCCTATTGCTGATAAATACGAATAGGCCCAGTGCTGTATTTACAGTATGCATGATTATGCCACTGTCACTCCCTCAGTATGCGGCCTGCCGTCGCTTGAGGCAAAATGACACAAAGAATAGACAATGGCTAAACTTGAATTTGAGACAGCTTATGTAGCCTAAACGTGTTTCGTCGAGCTATTTACTAGAACTGGTCTGCTCTGCAAAACAAATATTGGCTAGGCTGCTAATTAGGCTACACTTGCTCTAACAGCACCCGGAAAAAGGATGGACCATTACCTCACTATGCGATAATGAATGAGTAGCCTATATCTGTTCGACATTTCGCATAGCCTACAATTTCATTGGCCAAGGCCGCCAATTAATTTAACCGAATTCGTCAGCATTTGTAACAATATATAGGCTTGAAGAGACAAACATGTCGGCTACTGCCCCGTACATTGGTAAACACGCCTTGTTATATGGAGCAATGACAGCATTTCATCAGACTATACGACGGTAATGAGAGTATTTTTTTTTATCGCCCTTACCCATTCTTGTTTTTATTGTCGTGTCTTTTTTTGTGTCTCACTGGTTGCAAAGGAATATTGTCCGTCATCCCTGCGGCCCCAGTTGACGCTCGGCGAAAGATCCACCTCGCAGTGAGTTCTGGGCGGAGGCTGGATGTGTCAGCGGCTGTTCAGGCGAGCTTGGCTCCTGGCCACTGTTCCTCAGCATTGCTGCTGCCTGCTGCCATTCATAATAGAAGTGGTAGCCTACAGCACAAGTAGTAACCTACAACTGAGAACCCTGTTTAAAGTGATTTTAAAAATAAAAAATAAAAATAAAAAATTTAAAATAAGAGATAATATCAAAAGAACTTCAATAATGTTTTGATTTAGAATTTTTATGGTAATCAAGGTCTGACATCTTTACAAAAGAGGCTGCCTGATTAGGGGCCAACAGACCATACACCTGCAACATCCAAGGCCCTCTAACCTATTTTTGAGATTCCTTTCGGAGGAAATGTTGACACACCTCATCCTCCTTCAACCTCAACAGGAGAGCCCCCCAGGGCTGTATACTGTCACCACTACTGTACTCCCTGTACACACACGATTATGTAGCCACCTTTGACTCCAATTCCATTGGTATGTTTGCTGTGATCTCCTGCTCTCCACTAATGGTGAGAAGGCCTATCTGGAGGAGGTGAGGCTCCTGACCCAGTAGCGCCTGAATAAGAACCTCCATCTGAAGGTCACCAAGACAAAGGAGATGAGGTGGACTTTGGGAGGAAGCAGGAGAGGAACTACACCCCTCTAATCATCAGCGGGACCCCTGTAGAGAGAGTGGACAGTTTTAAGTACCTTGGTGTCCAGATCACCAACGACCTGATATGGTCAACACATATAGACACTGTGGTGAGGAAAGCACGCCAGAGACTGAACCACCTCAGACAACTGAGGAAATTCAGAGCGTCCCACCAGATTCAACAGAGCTTCTACTCATGCATGATTGAGAGCATCCTGACTGGGAATATCTCCACCTGGTACGGGAACAGCAGCTCTCAGGATCGCAAGGCCCTACAGAGAGAAGTACGGTCAGCTGAACGTACCTTATGAGGGCCACTTTCTCACCTTGATGATCTAGACCAAGAGATGCAAGGCCAACAGGATCCTGAAGAACCCCAGCCACCCAGGCAATGGACTGTTCTGTCTGTTTCAGTCAGGAAGAAGGTACCGCACACACATGGCGGGCACAGACAGACAGAAAGGCTTCTTTCCACAGGCCATCCAGCACCTGAATGACAGTGTATAATATAATGTCACTACATCTAGTGTACATAATGTCAGTAGTATATTGAGTGTATATGTCACCATATACTGTATGTATAATGCATATGACAGATTACAATACCCCCCATATTATTTATAGCTATAGAATGTACATAACACACCTATGGCTTTATTTCTATACCCCCCCTCCCCATGATTATAGGTACATAGTTCATCCATGGCTGTATTTGTATAGTTTTGTGTCATTGTATTTTTTTTTTTTAGAACACATCACGGAGCCGTCAATAATATTTTACTGTACATTGTACACTGTACTACACATGACAAATGAAATCTGAATCTGAATCTAGTCGTCGAATCCAAAGACTACAGGCAGTTTGTATTCTGTGATAGATGCAAAGGAGTCATCCCTCACACTCAAGTTGGTTGTAGAATTTAACCAGACAGCATGCTGGTCATAGTTGAGAATGCACATCAAGTTGGTGGTAGGGCCATGGTAGAAATCGCCCTGTTTCCATTCATTCTACCTCCACCATATACACCAAAATAGCTGCTTTGTATATGAAAAGAAGAAGATCAATTTGGTTAAGAATGCAAATAGACGAGTCCGCAGTGAGTAACCATTCCAATAAAGTAATCTGGAGGAGACAGGATGGAAATGGGCCCTATGCAAATTAAAATAAAGCAGCTACAACCGACCCTTCATGAGGTAAACCATATACAAAGCCTCATGCTACAAGAGAATCCAATAGATAACATGTCAGTGGTAGGAAAACAACTGAGATAATCCATGTACTTAGGACAGAATCTTCTTCTCTATAATGACACATTTGGTAGTCTACGTGTGACAGAATTATCTTGAGAACTGGCCAATGTATGAAGTTAGCATTCGGTATTCGCCATGGAGGGTGCTGGAAAAACATGAAGCTGACACACTTGTTGGTCTTGACTCACACGACTGTGTGGTTCTCTGATAAGAGGTTTGTGTCTCAAGTGCCCTAGCTATTCTCAGCACAAGAACATATACATGCCTTAGTTGGTTATGGTCAGGCGTCTGGAGGAGGAGATCAAGTGTACATCCATAAGAAGCACATTGCCCACTGATGTATAAGGTCATATTTGGAGAGAACCCTAGCCACTGGACTGAAACTATGTATAGGTACAGACCACCGACTATAAAGGTGGGACAAACTGAATACCATGTTGTCTGATCAAGGAATGTTGAATGCCAAAGCGTTTCTGTGTGACTAACCTGGATCCCTATGCTGTTATACTGAATAAATGTTGAATTTGATCTACAATTCAGTTCCAGAGATCCAAGATCTACTTTCCTCTCAGCTCATTGACTCTTCAATACCTTACCAGAATCATCAGATATTATTCTCTGTATCGAGTCGCCCGACACACTTCCTGAGATCAGGTTGAACGTTATAAAAAAGTCTGCATTTATCCCATTTTCCTTTTGGGTTGTAGTGTACACAGGAGGTGATGATTTGAATGGTGAATGTGATCTGATTTAGTTGATTTATCTGTCCCTGGTGTTGAGTTAGCTTGGCATCACCAGACCCAGTTGATCTGTGGAGAGAATCAGAAAGTGAGCTCCCTCGTCAAGCTTCCACCCTTACTTTGCCCACTCTGGGTTCGAACCCTGGTCTTCTGACTGAGTGAGTTGAGCCAATTCAACTCGGTTACACGATAGCTCACGTGATAAGAAGGCGATGCCAGACTAGTTGTGAGTAATGCTTTCTATAGACGATGCGAAGCCCTGCAGTTGGCTGTATGGGTCATGGATTTAATTAATGATATTTAATAAACAGAACAACCAAGACAGGCAGATTATGGAAGGGGGGAAGCAACTGTCATAGCAAGTGCATTTGGAACAGGCATAAATCTTATCTACAGTAGGCCCATCTTGATGTCAAGTTGGCATGGAGCGGTTTTCAGAGCCTAGTCTAATTTATTTACAAAATGTAACCTCCGGTGTCCCAAGTGTGTGCCTGTGTGTGTTAGTGTGGCATTTCTTGAAGGGGGTGGGGTGTGTGTGTGTGTTATACTTGGCTTTTAAACAAGTCACTATATCTGTCTCAACTCTCTTAAAGGGGCCACACCATCAAAACTGCAGATACACTGTAGATAAAATACACAGAACCCACCACAATGGGCCCCTAGGTACTGGGCTCTAGTAACTTGAAGAGGTTCTGCAGGGGTTGGCAGAAATACTAAGGACAAAGATGGAAAAGTCACCCTGATTTTTATTTCAAAAGACCAGAATGTAACATTAGATGAAAACAAATGAGAAAAACACAGAACATTTACACTGTAAACAAGCCCACAGGCTCAACATTATCTGGACTTGGTTTGCTGGTATTAGGAAAGGCACAACTTGGTAAATGCATATTGATGGGGAATGTACAGCAAGAGAGTTAATCGGAGCATTCTGAGTTGTGTAAAGTGTCCAGTGATACATTCATGACTATACAACTCAGCAGGTTTGGAGAATGAAAGCATCGCGTTGAGATTAGGGGGTGGATGGAAAAAAAATAATCTAAATGAGGTAGAGATCTGCCCCCCCACCCCCACAAAAAACAAAACACTCATGATACACAATATAAATAACAAAAAAGCTATGACAGTTGATATTCATCAGAGATAATATCAAGAACTCAAACAGTGTAACTTCACATGGAATTCCATGTTTAGTTAAAATTGAGAGAAATTGAGTGAAATTCTGCAGTCAGCGTTTTCAGATCCACAAAGAAACTACGAGAGAAAGATGTGCGCCCTCAAATCAAAACTATGGTAAACACAGAGGTGATGGGTTTGAAATGTAACCGTAATCATATCTTAGAAAAACATGAGAATATAAAGTGCAGGTATGATTGAGAGCATTGAGCATTCCATAGCCTTCAGAATAGAGCAAACCAAATGATTCAAGCTCTACCATTGTAGGGAAATAACATAGCAGATCGTTGTATATTGGAATGAACAAAAGGAAACGATGCAATGCTACACAATGTAGTATCACTGTAACACAGACAAATGACCTTCATTACAATCTTGTGGTGCTTAAAAGACAAAACCAAAAAAATAAAAATATAAAAAAAACACAAATGGCAATGCTTTTCATTCAAGCTAACGTTAGGCACTTGGTATGAGCTTTTTGGTTTAAAGAGGACAAACTATTACCATGCCTCAGTATCCATCAAATATCTTCAGAAGTCAAAATGTAAAACTGAGCAAGTAATCCAAGCCTGAATGAATTCAACTAACGGACTGGACACCTTGCAGTCGAATTCCTCTGAGCATCTCAAGAGTCAATCAAGGGATGAAAAGTTCCCCTCCAAAGTAACATACAAACTTGATGACCACTACAGAACTATACAATTTTATAAAATCTATGGCGCACAAGAGAAAGTAGTCATGTAGAAGAAAAAGGATAAACCACACACACTATTGTTGATCATGAGCACTTAAACAATGTCAAACAATGTCAATAATATCAGTCACTGAAGGATGTTGACAAGCACTAGAAAAGCAGTATGCCTCATCAGGAAGACTACCTGAGTGAAGGCTGATTCAAGTAAGCTATACATTCAACTTCTGGATACAAGACTAAAAAAAAAGAAGTCACAGAAAAATACCCGCATATATTAGAAAACAAACAAAAACAGTAAATACACCTACAGTAGTTATATCAAGTCCATATCATGTTCAACTAAAAATAACACTTGTCTAAGGAATGAATTGTTCAAATCAGGGAGAGGAGAGCTGCATTATAAAAGTTAATGAACGTTCCAGCTAGACTTTTCAAAACCCGAAAAATGTTCAATAAGGGTTACTACATCTCCAAGTGCTGTAAAGCACAGATTGATTGTACCCGTCAATGAGCCGAAGGTGAGCAATATGGGTGCTACTACGAACATTTAAACCTGCCAGTTTCAGTGATGAAATTGCGGAAAAAAACATATTTAACTGCCTTCGTGTTTCACGACTAATTCACTGCGATTTTTCCCTCCTCCATGAAATGGGGGAACTGGGATTTCGGGACACTCTCTGAACCGCTCTTCTCAATCTCCGCCATGGAGGCTGGCAGGCCGGAGTGGGAACAATCCAGCTTCATGAGGCCTCCGGTGGAGCCGACCAGAGGCCCGGCAGCCAGGCTGCCTGGGAGGGGGATGCCCCCGTTCTGGATAACAGAGATCTCGTTAGTCTTCATGGACAGGCCGTTGGTAAGCGCAGCAGCGTACTGATTCCACAGAGACTGGTCAAAGTTCATGGCCGGTGGACCAAGTTCCTTAGGAGGTGGCATCATATCTGGCATCATGCTAGACTCTGAGCCCATGGCCATGAGGGCCATGGGGTTGTCCAAGGATAGGCGCTGGCCACGCCTAGAGGAGTTGTTCCACATGTGAGTTCCGACATGGACCTGGAAGAGTAAAACACCCATGTTACTCATCCGGTCCAGAGAAAGTGTGGCTGTTTACCTTCTGTAAAGCATGTACTAGATAACCTTCTGTGGAGCATGGACTAGTAACCTGTCAAACCATCCTGATGTCACAAGCTCACTTGTTTCAGCTCACTGATCAGTCTGGCCAATCTCCTAGTGTTTCGCTTCAGTATTTTTCATGGACTGCCCAATCAGTGTGCTTTGATGTGCTATAGAGCTGGTCTAGCTATGTGATTGACAATTATCGATAGCAGACAAAAGGCTTATGTTATGTGATGTTGTTCTTATAGATCAGAGGTTGATCCAATCATCTGTTTACAGATGTCGTTGCTCTAAATCAAATCACACTGCCATGCCAGGGAGTGAAGGATACAGAGTACTTGTGTTTATCTAGAAGAGCGTGTCTTACCTTCAGGTTACCCTTGGTGGTGAAAGCCCTGCCGCAGATGGTGCAAGCGAAGGGCTTCTCTCCCGTGTGCGTGCGCTCGTGGATCTGCAGTGCGCTGGCTGAGGAGAAGTTCTTGCCACAGGCGTTACACAGGTGCTGCTTGGTGGACCTGCGGGCGGCGCTGGAGGACGCCGCCATCCCTGCACCCTGACTGGAGCTGGAGGAGGCCATCCCTAGACCCTGGGACATCGGCGAGCTAAAGAGGCCATGGGCACCGAGAGGGTTCTCTGAGGGAATCTGCATCTCCAGACTGGTTAGACTGGGGACCATCCTCATGAAAGGCATATGGCTGGGAGCTAAACGGACAGAAAAAACACAAAGAGAATGATTAGCACAGAACAGCTGTGTCACTAGTCATATTTCAATAGATCACATACGTAGAATGAAATGAAATTATAGACAAACTTACCACCATACTCTCCATTGGAGAAGAGCAGGCCAGGTTCTTCTTTGATTGCTTTAGGTTCTTCTTTGATTGCTTTTGGGATGAAGCTGCTAGGTGCCGTCAGGTCCAGGGCCCCACCGGACTCATTAGCCTCCTGGGAGCCACTGTCGGAATCTGGTTTGGTTCCGTTGCGGGCAGAATCTTCAGGAATGGCCGACTCAGGAGACTTGGACTGGCTGCTGCCGACGTAGCTGTTGACCGGGGACGAGGAGTGAAAGGACACGGAGTCGGAGACAGCAGGACTGCGGCCGTTCTGGTACTCCTGCTCCCTCGGGGCCGTGGGGGACCCTCTGGTCGCCCCGTCGCTCTCAGAGGCCGTGCTGCTCTGGCGCTGCAGGTTGAGGGCTGAGGTGAGGTTCTTCATGTGGTTCTCAAGGGCCGCGATGCTGGAGAAGATGGGGGGCGGAGCCTGGCGCTGCTGCTCCTCGGAGGCGGACTGGGGGAGGCGGTCCAAGGGGTCACTCGGTTTCTCCTGGGAGTCCAGCTCTGCGTCTTCATCTTCCATGCCCTCATTGAAGCTACCGGCATCCATCAACTTCTCGTCAGGCAGGGAGGAGTCCATGGCCTCAGCAGCCTCGTACTGGTCGTCTGGCAGGGGGGTGTTGGGGATCTGTCCGCCCATGTGCATGCGGATATGCTGCTGCAGCACCACGGCGTTGGTGTACTTCTTCTGGCAGATGGGGCATGAGTGTTGCATCTTGAGAGGCGTGTTGGCCCGATGGACGCCATAATGGGCCTTGAGGTTGCCCTTGGTGGAGAAGGCCCGGCCGCAGATCTTGCACTTGTAGGGCCGCTCGCCCGTGTGGGTGCGGTAATGCATCTTGAGGGAGCTCTGGCAGCTGAGCACTCTGTGGCAGATGACGCACTCGTTAGGGTCGTTGGTCCTCTTCTCCAGTCCGTCCACCATCTGCTGCAGCTTGGCGGTCCCGGAGCTGTGGTCCCCCAACGGGTCTCCCCCGTTCATGTGCTGCAGTCCACCCAGCAGGTCTTTAGATTCCTGGTTCTGATCCAATCCCATCTCATGGCCGAACACGTTGGAGGAAATTGATGCTCCATCGCTACCCGATGACGAGGGCCTCTGGGAGAACGGGTCGCCTCCAAAGCCCTCGAACGAGGACTTGAAGCTCTGCAGCGGAGATGGGTGGAAACCCTGCGCTGGGAGGCCGATCGCCGGCTTCACGTCCACCATGTTGGATTCTTCGATGGGCATGGACATGCCGTAGGGGATGCCACTGCTGGTGGGCACGTGGTCCAGGTGCTCGGGCACGGGGTGAGGGTTCATGCGAATGTGCGGGTACTTCTCCTTGTGTCTCTGGAAATGCACCTTCAGGTTTCCTTTGGTGGTGAAGCGGTTTCCGCAGATGTTGCATTTGAAAGGCCTCTCCCCGGTGTGAGAACGCAGGTGGATCTGGAGGGCGCTGTCGTTCCCAAAGGTTTTGCCGCAGTACTTGCACTTGTGCTTGTACATGGGATCGCCGCCAGACCCATTCTTGGTTTCGTACAGCATGTTGGAAATCTTACTCTTCGCTTTTTTAGACGGATCCATCCCTGTGGAGAGGCCGGTGAACGATCCCGAGAAGGCCAAGGCCCCTGGGGACTGGGGTAGTAAGGCTGGTAGCCGACCGGCCAACTCTGGGAGTCCCTTACACAGATCTGATTTGGAGGCCATTGACCCCAGACCAGAAGGCAGATCGGGCTGAGGTAGTTTCCCCTTTTTCATGGTCTCCAACGACAGGCTCTGACTGCCTGTCCTTTTGCCTATCAGGGCCGCGGCGGCCGACAGCTGCTGAGAGAGGTGAGCGCCCAGAGCCTTAAGAGGGTCCACTGCCGCCCCCATGGCCGAGTGGAGACTCTGGGGAGCCATCATGGCCACCTGGATTCGGATCTGTTCAGTCAGCTGAATCTGCTGGAGCTGCTGCTGCTGGAGACTCACCAGCTGCTCCAGGATCAGAGGGATGGCCTGGACCACATCCTGAGCAGGGGGGGGCGTGCGGTTTGACGAGTGCTGAGTGACGGCCACTTTGGTGGCAGGCATGGATTCTAGGGTCACGTTTGAATCTTGCAGCTTTGGCGAGGGCTTGTAATTCATTTCAGGACTAGCAGACATGGCCTGTGCTTGTTTGGAGGAGGAGTCCTCGCCGTTTGATTTGGGGCCCTCTTCATCTGTCCGCTCCATGGACTCCGTGTTGGCGTTTGATAGAGAGTTCCTGCCGGGTAGGTCGTCATCATGGTCGCTCTGGGGGCCATCGGGGGAGTCTTGGGAGAAATCTTCTCGAACTTCGTTCCCATCGCTGTCTTTCATGATGACCACCTGCTGACTTTTAGTGCAATTTTTCTGATGTTTGAGAAATTCAGTCTCATCGAAGCATTCAGTGCAGCATTTGCTGCAGACCCTCGTCTCGTCCATTCTGAACCTCTTCGTCTCTGTCCCGTCCTCTTCGATTTGACCATCCTGTAGAAGCCCTGAAAAACAGAGAATATGAGAATGCAACTCAAAATTAAATTACCAAATAAGACATAACAATTTCTATATATTATATATTTCTATAATTTCTAATATTTACAATTGTCAAGGATTGTGCTTCATACAAGTAAAACTATGTAAGGAGTGTTTGGCCATTTATACATTTACAATTATATATTAGTCAATACAGGGTTATGTGGGCTACAAAGGCCAGCAGATGGCACTGTTGTTCATAAACGTCAACAGGGGCACCTAAGGTCTCCAGAACAGCAAGTCGATGACCATTCTAAACAACCCTTTTTTTCGTGATATTAGTTTTAGGACACAACATATATATATGCATGTATGCAACTATGATGCATGCTAAAGGTTGTGCCTGCATCACAGTAGCTTATGGATGACCCCTACATAAATGACCCACCATGCAAACTGGAATAGCCTACTTGTGAGGTAGCCTAGGCTATTCCAGTGTTACACCGCGTAAGACAACACCACGTATACAATGCAAATGGGCTCCCCTTTTCCAGTCAAAAATGGCAGGACTTTGTCACTGTAGATCCTAAGAATGTGACCTTCAAATTCGCACTTCAGCGTAGGCTAGAGCAATTGCCTGATCTCACATCATTTATATGCATAGACAATGGCGTCACTTTTAGTCACTCATTTTTAGAACATGCGAAACCGGAATAAAAGCCTCAATCGGGCATTTTAATTTGTCTGAGCACTATGGCCATTTCACAACCGATCTCATTGTCAAATGCTAATGCGCTCTCTGAAAGGAGGGTAGACCACCTGTTTGCACTCTTTCAATGAAACTGTTGGGACTTGTTAATTGCGCACTAGGCAACGGGAGTGGGGTGAAAAAGTTGCAAATGGCAATTGTATTGCCGTTCAGCTATGAATGAGATAATCTCGCAGTCGGTAGCGTAATGAGAACAGTCCTATGGCGAAAGGAACACAAACAAGCAACGCTTCCCAGTTTAGCCTAGAGAAAAGTAGCCAAGCCAAGGCTCTTCCAGTGGACTACAATGTGAAATTCAGAGACAGACTGAGTTAAGCATAAGTGGTTCGGTTAATGAAAATAAAATTATCAATATGAAAAAGGACAAGTGGACATTGCCCTGCACCTACCCTGCCTGCACCACACCTCTACTCCAGCATGCAACGCAGGTTTGGCCGCTTGGTGGCGGAATTGAATCGGATCACCTAGTAGGCTAATAGTTCATGACACGAGGCGAAACTACTGAGGGGTTCAAACTTTTTAGAATAAGATAGCCTACGTTTATACAATAAAAATACAACTAACATGCGGTATATTGCTGATATTATGATCCAAGACCTCAGCCACGTCATGCCTCCTACAATTGGCTTTAAACGTGATAAAATTGGAATAAAGCGATGTCCAGTATTATGGCTTGCATATGGCAACACCAAACGCACCCCCAACCCTTCTCTGCGAAACTACCAACTCTCCATCCCCCACCTCTCCACATATCTGCGAAAGGAAACAGTCATGCATTAAACTGGCGGATTTATTGCCTTTAGGTCGGTTTACTCCCGAGTCACATTTCATACGAATTCTGTCTAAAACTGCACGAAAGGCTATAGCCTACCTAAATATTTCCTACTTCAATCCAAATGACAAATCATTAATGTATGGTTAAAAACAAAATAAGATAAAACAAGATATGCCCACTGAATGAGATACCTTGTTCTGAAAATCAAAACGTATTTACAGCAAACCACACATGCAATCAATTGTAGTAATCAGATGTAGACAATATGCCACTGTTTAAATCCAAATGTACTCAGAAATTTTGATAGGCCTTTTTTACTACAGGCAAATTATTCAAACGTGTAATGAAACGTACACAATCAAATGATATTAAGGATATCCAATACATGTTAAGGAAACGTTGCCCTAGGCTCCGGGACACGATAGAAATGACCATGTTAGTGTTGCCAAATAGGCGCCTGTAACAAACCCAACAGGTAGGATATGCTAGGCTACTACGGAATACGGATCGACTGATGTTTGAGGAAAGTTCAACCGAATTAAAAGTAGCCCAATTTTGGCTCAATATCTGGTTCGCAATTAAATAAAAGCAGTAGGCGAACTGGTCAAATCGAAGAGTCAATCATTTCATTAGTGATTTGTTTGTTTCCGATATAGCCTACACTTGAAATGCCATCTAACACAGGCCTATTGACCCCGTGACAAAAAAGCAAGAACAAATGTATTTAGGCAAATAATTTGTCAGCGTTTAATGTTGCTCATCCAACAACTCGTAGTCTACTACATTCTTGCGACAGCATGGCCAATTTCAAGGGTCATCATTCAGGTCATAAGTGCGACGAAACTATGTTGCCTATAACTTTCCAATAAAATGCGGATAACTTGCAATACTGTATAAATGTAGCCCAACACTGCGTTCCAGTGTTCGCGAGAAGTTTAATCAACTAAACTCACCATTTTCTGACGAACCGGGCTCATCGGAATTAATATGCTGTGGTTTGGCTTGCTTGCGCCTCGACATGGTGCAACCATCGGGAGCAAATAGTAACACAATTTTCTTCCCTTCTTTACAAATTCTTTGGGTTGGAAAATTAGCCCTCGAGTAGAAATGCGCATGTCAAAGTAATTATTATTATCAATAATGCATTGCGATTTATCATGGCCCTCTGACAGCTGATTGGCTCCAGTCCAAGTGCTTACACGTTATTCAAATAGGTCGTATTGATGAGAAAAGCAGAGCGCCGGGAGGGGGCGGGAGGTGCGACGCTAGTGGACAGGAGCGCTGGAGGGAGGGATGGAGGGAGGGAGGGAGGAGAGGAACAGCTCAGCCCCGCACCGCTGACCTTATGAAAATACAGTCACCTGAAAAAAACATTGTTAAAAACTCCTCTCTTAATGCTTACACAGGAATTTGATATGTAATCACGTATCATAGGCTACTCAATGCACCAGGGAATTTGATGTTATTTGTCCCCTTGTTTTGATTTGCACACGCATATAGGATAATTTGGACGATCTAAATACATTGATTGTTACAGGCTATACAGGTTATACAGGCTATACTCAAGCATTAGTTAAGATACAGTATTTGTTTTTATTCTGCTGAAAATGTATCCATGGGTGTGGTGAGGTGTCTCCATCTCCAGTCAGATGACTCATTTCTAATAGCAGCGAAGGGCACCGCTGGTAACGATAATAGAGGAATAATATAGAAATGTGTTTGTTGACTTTCTAAATCAGAAATCAGAAATATATAGAAATGTACTTGAAGAAAGAAAGAAAAAACATCAGTGTGTCTAAGGATACTTCAGACAATACCCTCTGTCTGACCAGGGGCATATTTGACCCTGAGGATGACAATCACACAATTGTCTTTCAGCAACACCAGGGTCAAAATCCTGACAATGCTGTAAAAACACCATGTTTGCTGAACTTTGCTGCATCAGTTGTTGTTGTTTGTGGTGGCGGTGTTGTTTATTGGGCTTGATAAACATATTCATACTGTCATTGGATACATCTTACAATGTGTTGTTTGTGGACAAATGTGCTGATGCTGTGTCAATATGACAATGTGTGTGTGTGTGTGTGTGTGTGTGTGTGTGTGTGTGTTAGGCCTGTGCATTATAGGTATGGCTGTTTTGAGCCCAGTCAGATGGAGGATATCCAGATAACTCAAGTTCCAGAAGTATCTTTAAAACCGTACACATTGTCAAAGTGGACCATGTGATTCTGCTAAATGCCCAGAGTGAGAAAGAATGCTCTCACTTCAGAAGACCACCAAACAATCCTCTTTCAATGTGACAAGACAAATCATCAAGTTGGAGTAAAATGTCTTAAAAGTTTTTTAAATCTTTTAAGGACTCTGTCCCATTCAAATAAGCTTAGGTTTCATATAACGGGAATAACTCCATGTGAGGAGTCCACATTATAGACATCTTTGGCCGAAGCAGGCTGAATTTAGATCCAAGTCAATTTCAATGAGCTAGGTGAAAGACAATATCATTCAACACTTGAATACATTTGTGAATTTAGTAGTTTAGTTGTTTCAGAAACTGGCAATAGAAAGGAAGTGTAAAATGCGTCCTCTAATGAGACAAAGAAAAAGCAATATATTTAGAAAAACAAATGCTTTTTACTAAAGACTGAGTGGAGGTGAAAAGCGGGGGGAGTGTTGTCTAGACGCTTTATGGCCCCAATAAGAAACTATGCTTGAATGCACTGTTTCTGCTGTTCAAACTAAACCATCCAAACTGTGTGCACTGGTATCATAAATCAGCAGCAGTAAGAACCAGAAGGATATCACCTACAGAGCTTCCTATAATGGACAGATGTGACAGGGGTTATGACAGTACTCTAAGAAGAGCACGATTTCTGACATTCGACTGCCTTCGGTTGAGTAGGTACAGTAGTTGATTTCTGTATAGCCCATTGTAAATGTATTGTATTGGTCCACATCAGTTGAGTCATTCCTCAAAAGAAATGACTGTTAGAGCGTTGCTGTTGTCCTCTGGACACGAATGAAGCATAACAGCAGTGTATTAGAAAACCCTGACCTGGACCTGATCTGTCTTTTGTGTGTATGTGCTCATATGCCAGCACTGTGAGAGCTCATCAGAGGATAGCATCCCTGCTACTGACCTTCAGACCAGCAAACTGACAATCAATGGACATTTTCCTTCCTTCAATACCTTTTCTATTCCACATGTAGAGAAAAACAGAAAAACAAAGATGACAAAAGAGTTATTGTGGTCTAAACTGTATGAGCTTATGCATGTCATTCAACAACTGCACTATGATATCCAGAAGAGGTCTGCTTCACTTCCTTGGGAGAGAGACAGGGAGACGTGTGAAGTTTCTCAGATGTCTCCACTTCCAGCAGGATATTAGCAGCCCCTGACAATGGGCAGCAGCACAAGGCCTCGTCATGGACAAACAATAACAGCCTCACACTTGGTGAGGAATTGTAAATTGAACATGTGTTTTTTTAGGACTCAGTAAAACATGAAAGACATAGAGTGGACTGGCTGTAGGCTGAGATATTTCACATCAGCATGCTTATTTTTTATTAAATGTATCTTCCGGTTATGACTCTGTAATCACACCGATGCACTGATGGAGATAGATGCAGATCCAGAATAGGGAAGATGATTGTTGTTGTTTTCGTTTTATGTTTGTTTGCGACTTTTGGAAATACTTAAAACTCTGTTGTGATGACCCTCTTGAGTGGGCAATGTTATGATGTTATTCTGCCTTGTGCCAGACAGAAGAAGGTCAAAGGAAAACAAGATGCACAAGCAGCATATAGAGGACAGTGGCCAGAAAGAGAGGCTGAATGCTCCCAAAACAACATCTCTAGTTTGATATTTGATCAACTTATGATTAAACAATACAAACAATGAGAGAGAAATTAAATACATTTCAAATGGTGATACCCAAGATGATGGTTGATCAGTGTGAACCAAATAAACAGCATGCTTCCTTCCATGTGTTGATATACATTATGTTTTGGAATTCATCTTAATGTTTTCTTTGTATGTGCTTGAACAGTATAGTGCTAGCGCTGGAGGTATTTGAGGTATTTCAGAAGTCTCAGAAGTTGTAGTCGTCTCGTTGAGAGTCCATAATGCTGCACTCAATCACACACGTTGACCAGTGACCAGTGAGTGCAGAAAGTTGCCCACCAAATTTATTAGCACGGAGAAACCTGAAGAAAAGGGTGTTCTCTTGAGGAGTGACCTCGGTTGAAACACTGAGACACATGGAGTCTGAAGCCATAGTTTAAGTGTATCCCCAGATCTGTTCTCTCCATAGTAACCGCCATCCTCAGTTGCCTGCTGTGATATGTTCTTCCTTCAAGCCTTAAGACCATTAAGCAACCTTAAGACCATTAAGCAGCCTTAAGACCATTAAGCAACCTTAAGCAACAGTTTTCATGTAACAACGGATTCAAATGAATGGGCAGTATCGAGAAAAGACAACATAGAATGAGGCAGTTACGTGTTTTTAGTTGCAACCACCCGAAACAGTATGCTCTTCTTTATAAACAGTGCAGCTTGTTGTCGGCCATTACTCTGTTCTAGTGTGAAGGGTGTTCTAATACTAAAAGGTGTTCTAATGCTGAAAGGTTCTGTCATTTTGAGTTCCACTTGTTGGTATTTTTTGTTCTCTTGTGATTGTACAACCGCCCAGGCCCAGTGCCAAGCAGCACAACCAAAGGCACAATGTTAGGTTGTTTTCATTATTGATCAGTAAACATCCATTGAAATGCTTTCCTTTCACATACACATTTGGTTCTTTTGTTGTCAATGTCCGACAATAATGGATATAGAGGCAAAAGGCATTTGGACATATTCCATACTGAAGCTCTGATGCTGTTTTTTTGTGTTAAGTCAATAGTCATTGTTTTGAATGTTTGGAATGTGACCCAAAATGATGATGTTATGCTGTGTGGATGGATTTATTAAAGCAGATTTACAGGGGAAAGGGAAGAGTATTTTTTTCATTTCACACCAGATCTTCAGTCATCTCAAACATGTGGAACTTAAAATAGAATTTAACTCAATTAATTTTGTAGAGAAAGGTTTTAACACCTGGGTGAAAATACAAAGTCCCAGGAGTTCCACACAGGAAGCATACATTACACAGGCTGTAGTAGAAATGGGAGTCTTCAAAGATAACAAGATGACTGCTTATTTGTCTCACACCATTGAGTGGGAGATGGGGGTTGGGCTGGAGGACATTATGTGCCACAGCATTCCACAAACAACCCTGCAACATCAGGAGCTTTTTGTCAGGAGCTGTTGTGTGTTTGAGAAAAAAGGCTTACAAACATGTTTCAATTGCCTGATTTCGAGGCCTGTTTTAATACATATTCAGTCTCTCATTTGCAAGGGTGTGGCAAACAAAAATTGTGATATGTTATCTAACCATTTCTAGTGTTTGTATCCACTTTTCTGTGTGTGTGGTGTATGTGTGTGTGTGTGTGTGTGTGTGTGTGTGTGTGTGTGTGTGCGTGTGTGAATGTGTTTCTGTGACAGAGGGGACAGGGGTAGAGGGTAGGTGGGTAGGGGGGTGGGAGATCGGGAGCCCACACATGGCTGTAATTTAATGGAGAATTGCCCAATGGTTCCTGTTCAGAGGTAAACACACTAATAGTCAGGCTTTTGTTATTGCATGACTATGACAACCGCTTCCATCAACAAACAATAAAGTGTTAGGGGAACAAGGACTCACTGTATGGAGAGACCCCTACTGTTTCCACTTTTCACCCCCAGTTGCTTGCTTACTGACCAGAGATTATTTATGAGGCAGAGCACAAATACAGCATGAGCCGACTCAAGTATCAGAGCAGCTCTGGGTTTTGATTTAGTTAAACCCAGTAGTTTGCTAATTTTTGCCATGAAAAGAAACATTGTATACATCCAGTGCTCCCGTGTAAAAATAAATAAATACATAAAATCTATATATAGTGCAACTATAATACATTAATAAAGGCAGTGTTTTTGCTTTTCCGCTTTCGTGCCATTGGCTGGCGTGGTGTTGGAGATTGAAAAAAAAAAAAGGGTCAAAGAAACGGAGCCTCGGTAAACACACAGAGCCAGGCAGTCACTGTCAAGCTGTGATTCAACAGGGGGGCCAATCCTCCAAATCTCAGATGCAATCTGAGGCAGGGCCATAAAGGTTTACAGGGTGGGAAGTGCTAGGGGAAGGGGCTCAGGAGATGAGGCCTGTCCCACTGCTAATGAACCCCTAGTAGTACCACTCCTGTTTTTCTCTACATTGATTGAGCATACGCTCTATTACACATAGAGCTGCAGCATTATATATAATATATATCATTATTTATATATATTATATATAATAATATATATATTATATTATATATATATATATATAATAATATGATATATTTTACTCACTATAAAGCATATCAAAAACTCTTCTACTCTTTAGGATACAGAATATAAATCTCTCATTTGATCATACAGGTCTACACTCCAACCCGCAAGATTGAGATACGGATGTATTAAGTAATCTTTTATGTTTTGAGTATAGTGCTGCTTTGGCCACAATGTGTATGAGGAGTTTATCTGATCTTACTGTTGAAGTCAAATTCTGGTTCTGACACAGGTGAAGCAGAAGCAGAAGCAGCAACAGTAGTACTTAAACGGATCACAGCATACAGTACACATTACACAACACAATACAAGCTGCCTTTCTGAGTTAAAATTTGGTTCAATTTCTCAGTTTGTTGGCAATTGGAGTATTGGAGATTCCTTAAAAGATCAATGTAATGAACAATGTCTGTAAGCCTCACATTTGACCGCCCAAATGCACACTGTGTCTGTGTTGCTAACTGTATTGGGTTATACCCCTGTTTGTTCCTAGGGGGATTTGAGGGAATATATCTAAAGCTGATTGGTTTATGAGATGTGAAGCACAGGAGCACAAGTGCTCCCTTGTGCTAATATGTTCACATTGTGCATAGATTGATTGGATTTTGTGGAAATTGCAGCCAGATGGCGATGCTACTAGGTTTTGTTGAAGTGAGATGTATAATATATAATACGAAATAATTAATAATTAATCATGAAGATATTTTATAGAGGACTAATGAAGAAAAAAACATTTAGAAAGGATTGATTCTACTCATCTACTTACACCATAACCTCAAACTAAGTGCTATTTCATGTGTGCATGTTTAGATGGCGTCAACCTACTTTGGTGGTCTCCTCACATCACGCAAAACAGAAAACAAAACATTGTCCAACTGTTATTGTAATACCAGCAGTTCATAGAACAGGAAGTGACTGGTGGACCATATAAATGGAGTTCAGTGATTAACAAACGCATAGTTTGCTGGAAACACAATCCAAATGTCAACATAATACATTAGTGTTCATTCAAAGAGATTGAGAATATTTTGTTTTAGGGGGTTGTTATTGCTATAGAGGCAAACATGCAACACATTTCTAATCTTTCTCTTGTCTCATATAATTACCAAATACCCACTTTCCTTTCATCTAATTGTCTCTAATACTTACAGTATGTAAGTAGCACCACCAAGTTAATCTTCCAGTTTGCTGAGATTGTGTGAAATATTTTCTTCGAGGAAGTGTTCACTGATTTAATTTACTTAAAATTTGTTTGACAATCGATGATAGAGCACCATGAACAGTCACATTGTTTTGTGAAGTGATTGATCCGGACCCCACTCTCAGCTCTGTGTGTCAGAAACAAACTCATGTTGAATACTAAAATAGAGTCCACAGTATCAATGGTTACTACCGCGTCAGCATTTTGTTTCCCTATGACTTCTCACCTTGAATTGCTTTCAGCTACAAAGCCCTTTTAGGTGCTATTTCATGCCTTTGTTGTTTGGCGTAAGCTGTACATGGACAAAATATAACACCACACAAGAACTCTAGTACGAATACGAAGTACTAGTTCAAATCAAGATTTATTTAGTGAGGTTTAATGAAGAACAACAGTGAATATCAAATGGATTTGGAGTAGATTCAGTGAGTTGAATAGAGAGGAGGAGAGGAGAGGGAAATAGAGCATAAGGCACTTGACAATGAGCGTGGCCATTATTCTTCTGCTGGAGATCCCACAGCCACCTGGCGGGGTAGTCTGATTTAACACAGTCCTTCAGGCATTCACCCACTCAGCGCAACAAGTACAGCTCTCTAAGCACTGAATAGAAACAGCCACATATCCACAATTAAGCACTGAAAATGTTATGGTGACCTAACATCCTCACTAAAATTGTAGTCATGGCAAAGTGTGTGGTGAGTATCTACTCTAGCAACAGGTTGTTAAAATCAACTTTAGTGGCTTGTTGAGGCACTGTGAGACTTTTCCCTCTAGTCCTGAGTTGTTTGTTTGTTATTTAGTCAGTTCAAGCACTGATCACCATTAGCATGCACCCTGCGTGGGGACATGGATAAAGGTGTCTTATTGTTGCCATAGCAACCACCTAAAATGCTCCTCTACTGAACAATGGTCAGATGGGACATGGGGGGGGAGCCCCCCCCCTCCCCCCCCCCCAAACCCCATACACATCTGCTGGTCTCCATTCAGAATTATGGGACGTTCTGCTCATTATTTCCTGTCCTTTGAAAATGGACAGGCTGAGAAAATGTGAATGAAATTAGGAATTCTGCCAACATCTGTCTGAGAATATGCAATGTGTGTGATACTCAATATCAGTACAATCACTGAAGATAATTTGGAACAGCGAGCAACAGTGAACAACCATGTTTGGTCTCAATGTTCCGAAATGAGATAGAAAGAGACAGAGAGACCGAGCAAAGTCTGGTCAAAGAATGAGGTACAGAACGGCTGTAACATCAATGGAGACAGAGCTGTATTTTTGTTCAATTATACAAGGTACAAAGAGATCAGAAATCAACATTTCCCTAAAACCATTGCCCCCTTTTTAATATATCTGTGAGAATAATAAAAATGTAAAAATGCTCCCTGCCACCACCTGAGGGGACAAATATCAAAAACATTTTATTCTTTCTATTCTTCCTTATCTATTGAAAAAAACAAGTTATACTGTAACATTTTATTTCAGTTATCACAGTCATGTCATTTTGATTCTAGAAAATATATTTTTTCGTATTATTCTTGTCAATGCTTTGGCATTGGCCTTACAAATCTGTTTTGTCATGCCAATAAAGCTCCTGGAATTGAATTGAATTGAGAGAACGAGGGAGAGAGAAAGACAGAGCAAGAGAGAGAGAGAGGTAGAGAGAGAAAGAGAGAGAGAGACAGAGAGAGAAAAAGAAAGAGAAAGAGAGAGGGAGAGAGAGATAGACAGAGAGAGAGAGAGATGGGGTTAGCGGTGTTTGTAAGAAACCCGCAACAACATCAAAATGAAGTGTAGGTTTGAAAATTTGAAAACACTTTAGAAGGATTTCAAACTCAAGAGCTAGTTTCGAACAAAAGGTTCCCCCCAGTTAAAGTACCACCACCATAACCATATAAAGGCCATAAATGTCATCAGAGCTTAGAAACCAGATAGGCATGTAGGAGTAGTCTGCCTACTCTCACCTTGGCCTCCCATTTATGCTCTACTGAACCAATTAACTTTGAGATTGTACCCCCCTGGTCATACTTCTCATTGTATTGTAGCAGTTTTGTATATCTATAGCCCTCTCATACGTCAATATGTTTTATTGTGTGTTCTCATGTCACCATAATAATTTATAGCATCATATAGTTTTGTATTGTACATGTATTGAGTCATATCATATATGTGAGTAAAACCCCACCACCAGCTCTCATTTTAAAGTGTAAATCGTTTTTTTTGTACGGCTCTTTATACATCAAGATGGAGGATATAAGACGAATTTGTGAGAGAGCGCAGCGTAGCGGTCATAACGTCATGGAGACCTCAAGGCCTTGGCTTTGTCTCCCTCCTCAGCTGGACACCAGGTCGAGAGAGGTTGAGAAATACAGTGTTTCAAAGACAAAGTACAAGCAGGCATGAAAGAAAGAACCTATAGGTGTCCATTGTCCTTTGACTCCTCAAAGACATCAGTCTCGCAGCTAGTCAGAGAAGAATGGGACTGGAGGCGTCTGTAGCTGTTCTCTAAGCCACCACGCACATACAATGGTCCACGCTCCTGTTGCTGTCTTACATGAAAGAGCAAGGATTTAGGGAGGGCGGGGGGGGGGGGGGGGGGGGGGGGGGGCATCAATGGCAAGGATTTTGATAGGATATCTGCTTTAACAAGTGTGAATTCACAATAGCAGCGACCACGTAGTGTAACATCTAGAAATGCACAACAGCCTCACAACCTCAATGTTACACCAATGACCTCACAACCTCAATGTTACACCAACAACCTCACAACCTCAATGTTACACTATGCACCACATGTTATGAACGTCCAGATGCATCATAAACTGATTTTTATGCTTTATTTTTTCTCAAAAACAAAAAAGTACAAAGTGGTCAGAGAAATAAGGTGCTTCTTGCTCCAGTAAGAGACCCCCCCCCCCCCCCGACCGACCGACTGACCGATTGACCGACCGACCGACTGACCGTATGTTAGAAAGTTAGATATCACCCCTCTAGAAGGTCAACATTGATCAGAATAGGATGTGCGTTTATCAGCTGTCATTATGTTCGCTCTCTTTGTGGAAGATGATGACAAAGAACCCATATCCTACGTGAACCCATATATGACAGTACTCTCTGATACCCTCATATTGATCAAGCATTTCAACCTACACACACACACACACACACACGCGCACACACACACACACACACGGGGACAGAACCGGAGAAGGAAGGAGGGGCAGTGGAGGATCTAAACCCCTGCATCCATATTGATTCAACAAATTTGCCACAAATCATTTTACAAATGCCCAGTGGGGGGTTATAGAGCCTGCTGGACATGCCCCATTCATGCGCCCTGCTCCCCCGCTGGCCTGGAGACCCCCCCCCCCCCCCCCCCTGGGCTGGTTTACGCGCACTGACAGCCGCTGGTCCTGTGGCCATCTGCACGCTGGACTGACCAGGGCTAAAGGGCCATTGTGTCCCCAAAACTAAGGAGATTTAACAGCGCCCAAAAAAAACACTTGCTGCTGGTGAGGGACCACACAGATACGCTCCCTCGCACTACTCCTATCTATTTAGAGGACGCACAAACCACACACTGACCTCACTTTGATCTATTATTTATTTATTTATTTATTTATTTATTTATTTATTTATTTATTTATTTATTTATTTATTTATTTATTTATTTATTTATTTATTTATTTATTTATTTATTTATTTATTTATTTATTTATTTATTTATTTATTTATTTATTTATTTATTTATTTATTTATTTATTTATTTATTTATTTATTTATTTATTTATTTATTTGTATTTTATTAAGATTTTTATTTACACATATATATACATATATACACACATATATAATATATATATATATATATATATAGAGAGAGAGAGAGAGAGAGAGAGAGAGAGAGAGAGAGAGAGAGAGAGAGAGTGAGTGAGAGACAAATATAGACCATCATAATATGAGGGTCCCGATGGGGGCTGAACCCCCCCCCCCCCCCCCCCCCATCCCCCGCTGCCATACCTCTCTTTGTGAATGGGAGTAGGTGGAGACTGCCAGGCAGTGTGTGTGTGTGTGTGTGTGTGTGTGTGTGGTAAGTTCTCAAGGAGCCGTGTGTGCACACGTGTGTGTGTGTGTGTACATGTGTTAAGTCTGAAGGGTAGCCCCACAGGGAAAGGCAAACAGGAAGACTGAACAGTATGACCTTCCCCTACACACACACACACACACACACACACACACACACACACGTGCGCACTCTGCCAGCATACACACTCTGATCTGATTGTTTACATGCAGCATATTCTTAGAAAAGACCAATTACATTCTTTACTGCACTTTGCACAGGGGTCCTCATCACATTCATGCCACCGAGAATCTCTTCCGTTTCCCCCCCACAAACGATGACCGTCCCCATTCATGTTTTCTGACCATCTCTAGATTCTCATAACGGATCTCTAGATTCACAGTCCAGCTTCCGCAGGACTTCCCATAGCGCTTGTTTGGACTTCATCGGGGGGCCGCCCCCCGCCCCCCCCCCCCCTCTCATAACCTCAAACACATGGTCAGCGAGCTTCTATTATTTTAACTGCTTCCAGTGACTTCAGATCCTTCTCGACCTCAGAGTGCAATCAGGAGCAGGAGTGGTCACATTAAAAGTCCAGGCCGGGGACAGCTTCGGTTACCACGGTGGGGCGGTGAAAAGCAGGAAGTAAAAACGTAATGACCGCCACGCGAGCCTCACAACAGAACAGATCCCTCGCTTTACTCCATCCCTTCTGGGGCTAGTGACTCATCAGATGTGTTCACGTCTCCATAGTTTCACAAACAAACACCAGCGCGTGTTCATGGCTTCCTTCATAAACGAGTTGACGTGAGGAGGAGGAGGATGACTGGGGATGAAGGTGGGCTGGTGTGGAGGGGACCTCCTGGGGAATGTTTACATCAGCTGTTGGAGTAGAAACAGCTTCCTGCTCGGACGGACGGCTGTCCACCACTACGGCTACCCAGAGGGGGCTGCCCCATGGTCATAAACACACACACACACACACACGCACTCACACACACACACACACACACACACACACACACACACACGCACACACACGCACACACACACACGCACTCACACACACACACACACGCACACACAGACACACGCACACACACACACAATCATCCACACACACACATACACACACATACACCAACCAACCCTCCACATTCCTTCTCTCTCACTCACTCCTGCTCTGTGAGGTTTATAGATTGTGCTCGGGAGTGATTGGTCAGACAGACAGCTAATCCAACCATGGCTCATAGACACGCCACATGAGTAATGAGTGAATAAAATGATGTATAGTTATAGTTATAGTGATCCACAACTATTCCCCTCCCCAAACATGCAAATGATTTGTGCTCATCCCAGACCTCAGAGGACTGTCTCATCAGGTTCTGGCTGGTGTTTACAAAATGTTTTTACACCACCCATAAATGGGGGGGGGGTCTTTGCATGTGGGGGAAGAGAGTCGTATTCCTCCATAACAAACCTGGACTATGGTGTGTAGATGATTTACTATGTCAGCCTAGAAGCGTGATATAATGAGAACGAAACTATTGATATTGTAAATATTGAAACTACAGAAACTATTGAACTACTGATAAAATTCTACAGACGAAATGTGTTCTTTGTTATGGGTTGTTCTGATATACAAGTTATGATACCGCCATAATGGTTTATGACAGGAGAAAACAGTGCTTTGTGTTTACTAGGGGAGCGGGCGTGGAGGCCTCTCTACTCCCTGTCTGCAGTTCCATTTCCCTGCCGAGTGGGAAATTACCGAGCGTTTGTCCGCACAATGAGATAAATATACTACTCTACTCTTGCCTGCAGATTTTTGTCATAAAAACCCCTTTGATAGTTTAGCCATCTGGCCAGAGTCTCCATAAAAGAGGCCCAAATAAGGTCAAAGGTCAGCCCCCCCTGGGTCAGGGGCCCTGGAAGGTAGTTATAGTGGACTTTACTAAAGTTGTCAGCTCAGATCCCCTTGACAAATTAAAGCACATTCTTCTCTTTTTAACAAGTATTCCATTACAGTTGTCGCCATGGCTGAAGGGAAATGTTCATTCTCTGTGAAGACAGCAAAGCAGTCAGTGGCAAACAGACTCTGTCTTCTGATGCTCTCCTCAACCACAACCGTTGCTCAATGCCACTGTATTATCATTGTGTGTCCAGTGTTTTAAATGTCTGATCACCATAGCAGGCTGTTCATATTGGTATGAGTAGGCCTACGGCCTCAAAGGACATTCAATCAACACATAGTACATTAAAGGTGCAATGACAGATTGTCATTAACCCTGACCTCACTGTGTCCGTCCCAATAAGACAGGTTGAAAGGATGGGCACTTATCACTAGACACCATTAGGGTAGCTGCCTCCAAAGGTCCATGATGGAATCTGCTTGAAAACAAAACGTTTAGAGGAGAAATATGTAACCCATAACACTAAATATTAATTTGTTCATGTAGTTTTTTCACTTTGGGTCTGTTGGAAAATAGGTATCAGTCAGTTATAAAACATCTGACTGTGTCTCACAGATTAACTTCACAGATTTCAAAGACAAAACTATAGTGGCGGAATCTGGTGCAGTGAATGTATGGGAAACCAGCTGGAGTTAGAGATGATCTATACCCTCACCATACCAGCTGGAGTTATAGATTATCTATACCCTCACCATACCAGCTGGAGTTAGAGAAGGTCTATACCCTCACCATACCAGCTGGAGTTAGAGATGATCTATACCCTCACCATACCAGCTGGAGTTAGAGATGATCTATACCCTCACCATACCAGCTGGAGTTAGAGATGGTCTATACCCTCACCATACCAGCTGGAGTTAGAGAAGGTCTATACCCTCACCATACCAGCTGGAGTTAGAGAAGGTCTATACCCTCACCATACCAGCTGGAGTTAGAGATGGTCTATACCCTCACCATACCAGCTTTAGTTAGAGATGGTCTATACCCTCACCATACCAGCTAGAGTTATAGATGGTCTATACCCTCACCATACCAGTTGGAGTTAGAGATGATCTATACCCTCACCATACCAGCTGGAGTTAGAGAAGGTCTATACCCTCACCATACCAGCTGGAGTTAGAGATGGTCTATACCCTCACCATACCAGCTGGAGTTATAGATGGTCTATACCCTCACCATACCAGTTGGAGTTAGAGATGATCTATACCCTCACCATACCAGCTGGAGTTAGAGATGATCTATACCCTCACCATACCAGCTGGAGTTAGAGATGATCTATACCCTCACCATACCAGCTGGAGTTAGAGCTGATCTATACCCTCACCATACCAGCTGGAGTTAGAGCTGATCTATACCCTCACCATACCAGCTGGAGTTATAGATGGTCTATATCCTCACCATACCAGCTGGAGTTAGAGAAGGTCTATACCCTCACCATACCAGCTGGAGTTATAGATGATCTATACCCTCACCATACCAGCTAGAGTTAGAGATGATCTATACCCTCACCATACCAGCTGGAGTTAGAGAAGGTCTATACCCTCACCATACCAGCTGGAGTTATAGATGATCTATACCCTCACCATACCAGCTGGAGTTAGAGATGATCTATACCCTCACCATACCAGCTGGAGTTAGAGATGGTCTATACCCTCACCATACCAGCTGGAGTTAGAGATGGTCTATACACTCACCATACCAGCTGGAGTTAGAGCTGATCTATACCCTCACCATACCAGCTGGAGTTAGAGACATGGTCTATATACTCACCACACCAGCTGGAGTTAGACAGATGAGGGAAGCTGCATTTCTCTCGATAGCCTCACCATCATTTTCTTTCAGCCTTTCGAACATAAGAGGGTGTTTTGTTCCACACCACACACTTTCAAAAAGCCATCTACAAAGTAAAACAAATGCTGGACATATGACAGCCCCTATAACTCCGCGAGAAGGATCCCCCAAAAGACAAGTGTTTTCCCAACACACAGCTGGTCAGCTGGAAATGTGTCTTGTGCTTATTGTCTCACTCTTTAAAAAGGTGGCAAAGTCCCAGCTCCATGCTCCACTCACTTCCGACAAGGGTGGCGGAGGATGATACATGCTAACAAGTGTCCAATTTCAGGGGAAATGGTGTGAGAATAGCAGGGCGATCAGCTTCATTAAACACCAGCAGCGAGGAGCCGGAGCGCTCAGGGCGTCTCAGTATGGCCATACTGCCCAGAGCACAGGTGGGCTGTGAGAAACTTGAGGACTCAAGTGTCAATCCTATTGTCAGGGTATAATGACCTATTTTAATGTAATTACATCAAGCTCTGTACGAGGATATGTTCTTCTATTAACTATATGAAAGAATGCGTACAATATCCACTTTTTCTTTTCAAGGTGTGATATATGACAGTCATATACTGTAGTCACCATGGAGTATAAAATCATTTTTCAATTTTCTTCTATAGCTGGCAGTTTTGTAGCACATTTTACAATTACATTCGTTTTTTAATCAATAAAAAACTATTTGAGTGAATCATTCCTCTCAAGAACCATTTTCAAAGGGTGGTTGGAAAAGGTTTGGGGAGCACATGCCTTGTATGCACTTAATTGTCCTCGCTCGGTTTCCTTACAAATGAACTGATGATGAACGGGCAATGAATCAAATTCCACCTGGCAAAGAATGCTACTTCTCCAGTTTCTCATAATCAGCATGACTATGAAGGGGGTCAAAAAACAAACAAACACTTTTCTTCTCACAGACCTTTGCCTGAGGGACGGAGGAGGGGCTTCATCCCAACACAGGCCGTTATTAATCTTTCCCTAATTGTTGGTTTCTATATTTAAAAGACCAACTGCTGTATTTTTCATCATTAGCCCATGTTTATGGAGTCTGAGAACAGACCGGTAACCACTCAATGACAGAGAAGTCACCCCAAACATCAAGGACACGTGTTATGGGAGAATAGATCTAGTGAATGTACCAGGAGTATCACACCATCTGCACCACTTACACACAACTATGTGAAAATGAAGTTACCGTATACTGTTGAGCTGGACTTGGCATACCGATCAACATGTATTTACTTGTTGTTGGTATCTTCCCTGTGTGTTTGCTTTAGTGATAGGACATTTCTTTCGTCATATCACTGATGTGTACAACTCACTTCAACTTTTTTACTAGGCATAGCCTACAGTAATATTCTCCACTTCCTGTGCCAGGAGGAGAGAAGGGTACGGCGTGCCTTGAATGCGAACAACACAGCTTGCGTCCCACATGTTGCGTAGTGATGGAATCCTCTTTGGAAAAGGAATGCATCATGGGGGAATAACTGCACTGCCTCCACTCTGGCCAGTTAAGAAGTCCTGGGATGGTTTGGGATCTCTCCGCACCACCCCTCCTCCAATGGCTTTGGCCTCGGAGGAGGAGGGGCTGTTTGACTTGGGAGAGCTGATTTGAGAAGGGGGTGGGGGCATCAACATAAAAAGGCCAATCTGTTTTTTTTTCCCTCCTGTGTCTTCCCCTGGGTCAGATATCCTGGCTGTTGGTCAAACAATGTTGTAAACAGTGTCTGCTTAGTTAGTGACACTAACTAAATGGGATATGGACCTTCAATTTGCAAGTTCCATACCATTGATTCCCTGTGTGCAGTTCAGTTCAAACAGAAGTTTGGATTGACTCCTGTTATGCCTCCAGAGGCATCTGGGACTTGTGGTGAGCTGTTTTCCCTCAGATCACTCTCTTGGCTGGCAGGGTTATGGAGGGCAGTGGATGGTTGTCAGGTTGGAGAGGAAGATTTTCTCCTCTATAAAGAGGAGACCCTAGGGCCACAGGGGTGACACACACACACACACACACACGCACACACGGACACACACACACACACACACACACACACACACACACACACACACACACACACACACACACACACACACACACACACACACACACACACACACACACACACACACACACACCTTCCATTAGGCTCTTCCAGTGTACTCTGATGCTGTGCTGTGCTGGATATTCAGTTCCCCTGGTAATACTTTAATGCTAAAATCTTCTGTTGACCATTGGTTTAGTTTGATGGTGAAGAATGGGTTAGCGAGTAGAACAGGTTTCCAGAAGCTGGGCTCCAGTTACAGGTGAGGGAAAGAAATGCTGCTTCTCTACCTCTGTGTAGGTATGCCCTTTATGACAGGCATACATGATCAAATCCTTTGTACCAGGAAGCATGGGTTCAATAGCTTAGCAGCAGCACCCCTGCTGGCCATTCAGATACACTGCAGGCACAGGTGAGAGGCATGGAGCAGATATTCACCATCACAGACTTCATGGACGTTTGGATACATTAGTTTGAATCAAAGATAGAGAGCAAACAGACACATCATGCAACAACAACAACAACAACAACAAAGAACAATAAACATGCACTTCAAAAACAACATGCAGTTAGACAGATCAACAGTAGCTTACAATTTAGACCAGGTGTAGTCAACAGCAGCAGAGTCCCCTGATAAAGTCTACAGTAAGATGCTGTCGGCACTATGAAGACACCGTCTCCACGTGAAGCACACGTCTGTCTCCCCTGCCCCAGCCTGGGGTATCACAGACCTGTGATCCCACTGAGTCAGTCCTGCGCTGGCCACTCCTCCCCCGCTGAGGGGCTAATTAAAACAATTTCAAGGACAAAGGAGGGACTCCATTGTATCACACGGCCAGCAATGCAACGGATATGGTGCCAGAGGGACACAGTTGTCAAGGATTAGCGCCCCTCCAGAGGCACAGATGGATTTATCAGCCTCCCACCACCGATGAGAGCCAGAGAGGGACAGCCACCTCAGATGTGCTGGGGGCCGGGGATATGCCTGACAGAAATACTGGAATTGGGACCGATTTCTCTAAACTTATGACTGATGGGATCTGGAATAATGGAGTGCCATAGTATTTAAATATGTTGATTACTGTTCTGAATTATTTTCTCCCAAATGGCGATATATATATACTATATACTAAATGTGTGTGTATATATATATATATATAGAGAGAGAGAGAGAGAGAGAGGAGAGAAAGAGAGAGATAGTGAGAGAGATACACATTTATTTATATTATAAATTAGATTAAATATTATATTTATGTCATATGCATGTATTTATGTCACACATATTTACACATATATATTAGTTGTGTTCAGTTCAGTTGTGTTCAAAACACAATTCAGTTGTCTTCAAAGAGTTTTAACTGGCAATGAGCAGAAACTCCAAACAACTGCTGGGCTTTATTGATGGTTCATTTTCACATTCCTGAGTTGCACAAAGACCATCCCCCCTTCCCCCCCAAAAAAGAAAGAAAGATCTGCTGGTGACAAATCTTCCACTGACTTCCTCTCTGTCCTTTCAACTCAGGCAATGAACTAATAAACTGGATTTTTCATCTCCTGACTCCCAGCCACCATCCCATAATATGTCCTCTGCTCATTCAGGAGCAACCCCCGTCAACCCCGGCACATTCTAGAACCAAATGACCTCATTAAGACCTGACTAATAGTCTAAATAAGGGAGTGTCTCCAGTCTAACAAAACCTGAGAGTGCTGAAAAACTGAGTTCACTGAGTTTAGTTCACAAATGAGTGAATCCAGGTGTTAAAAGAAAAAACAACAGAAGATTATTTAAACAATCAAATACATTTTAATATAATTACAGTGTATCTTCACTCTATACTTCACTTGTGAGTTTTTGATAAGTAACTAAAACGTTTTTGACAATATAGTATTTCAAAATAGACTATAATTGGTCTCATGTTTTTCTCCAGGGTTTTTAGTGATTCCCACATAGTGGTCAGTACAGGCTAAAATTCATGGGTATTAACAGGTTGATTCACATAAAAAGGATACATATAATTACAATATAGCTCTATTCTTCTAATATTAAATGCAACAATACTAGTCTTCAAACTGCATTCAACAGAGAGCAAAAGAACTAGAACATCTAACAAGAACATCTTTGCACATTCGATGAGGCTGCCCTCTCAATGGATTCTACCATCAAACCACAAACTAAGCAACAGGTAATGAATATAATATATTCCCTTAAATAATAGTATATTACATGTATTTTTCAGCAGGTGACCACTTTGCCTTTAGACTGAGAGTAAGCCAGTGCATTAATCTGGGCAGGAACTCTGCTGGCTGAGGTGTTGACACTGAACATCTCATCCATGCTTTTAAGGCATTGTTGTTATCTGTGGGGCCGGCCATAGGCCTACTTATCTAACAAAAAGGAACTGTATGTGAGCAGAAACAATAGACATGATTGACTGCATTCCCCAATCGGTGTAGGGTTACGGAAGGCTCTATTTAATAGATGATATATCTGTCTAAGGGCTCCCCAAAGTTCTGCATTTGATTTTTATCTTTGTCTTTAATAATCTTTGATTATTTTTATTTGTCAGGTAGGTAGCTTGAAAACAGTATTAATAACTCTTTATTTTCAAACTCCTGACCTGTGAGGCAAATAATAATAGTAGCATAGTATATATAGGCCTATATAAAGTTTTAATAACATTTATGTTAAAAACATGTAAAAAGTCTAAGAACATTACATAATGGTATAGTTCATAATATCACAACTTTGATTAAGAGCACAGACATACAAATCCCCCACTGCATTTTAAAAAGCCACAATAATGCTATTTGTTTAACAAAGAGAATGTTAATCTCTGGGCCAGCAACGTGTGCATGGATGGCATGCATCTGAAATGACCTGGGGGTGACTCTGCTCTCAGGAATTTCCATGCCAATCAGCTACAGGGAACTTAATGTCGGAACAATGAAAGGAAAACTTTAATTTTCAATACAAATACAAATACTACTACTACTTCTACTACTACTACTACTACTACTACTACTTCTCCTACTACTACTACTACTACTACTACTACTACTACAGTACTACTACTACTACTACTACTACTACCACTACTACTACTACTACTACTACTACTACTACTACTACTGCTAATAATAATAATAATAATAATAATAATAATAATAATAATAATAATAGGTATAACAATAATAATAGCAATAATGACAATACTAGTCATAACAGTGTGATAATGATATTATTGATAACAATACTATTTATTGTTATATTTCTAAGAGATTTGTAGATCTAAAAGTAAAGTCAAACCTAATCAGACCACCAACAGATGAATAGTTGGGGATGAGATCACATATGCTAATGAAGCAGATGTCTGGTGTCCTCAACACATTCCAGACAGCCTATAAAAACAACATGTCTGTCTTCCCCCAGACCACGATTTCTGACTATCTGCAGGAGCTCATCCAGCAGGTATGAAGAGCTAAATCTCTATGGTCGTCCACCATAGCGGTTCGCAGGGGTACTGTAGCTGATAAGTGTTTCTCAGTGGTCATTCTCCTCTCCAGCACTGCCCCCACAAGTCCAGTCATTAACCCCTCAGGCCCAGGCAGAGCCTCCTTTATCAGGGAGCTCTCTGTGTTTGGTCAAGGTGTAGGTTGGCTCTTTCTGGAACTTTCCATGACACGAGGTTTCAGTCATGTCTCTGTGTCCACTGTGCCCTGTACCCAGAGTCTCCCATCAGCCATTGTGTTCTCTGCACAGGCATTTATGATGTCACGGCAAACATCAGCTTTGTCCCCCAAATGACGGATCTGAAAGAGTTCATGCCCTGTCAGGGTCAGACAAACAGTAAGTATGGATATGGCTTAAATCATGTGGAGGGGTGGGTGAACATTCCCATGAAACAAAATACTTTGGAAAGAGGAGGGACTACCATTACATTTTGCTATGGCAACAATGATTATTGGTACTTTGTAGCATATTCCATAACATACTAGTCTCCTCAACAAAACATATTAGTCTCCTCAACAATACTCCTTGAGTCCCCTATCAACCCAGCGTCTGGTTCTCTCTCCTCTCAGCACCTTCCAAGGAACAGCATGTTAGATCACATAGAAAACAAGAGGATTTCCTGGGTCTAAATTCAGAGCAGTAAAACAACAGTGCTCAGTTGGCCATGATAGACACCAACAGACACCCATTTGGCTCATCTTTTAGGTGAAACAGCAGCTATGCAATATAAAGATTCAATAAAATCCTGGACCGTTTCTACAAGGCGAGGCCCCCCCCCCCCTCTGGAAGTGAAGGGTCTATACAGATGAAAATGCTCTCAAAAGAGCCCTACTGATATCCATGGTCCAAAACAGAGAACAAAAGACTTGAGCCATTAAGGTGCCCCATAAATATGCATAATAAGGGAAGCCAATGCAGTCCTATCCTTTCAAATTTCAATCTTTATTCAGTCATGAATTGCTGACATCCTACAGATCCACCATGGGTGCTGCTGTCAGCTCGCATAAAGATGCCCTCTTTATGACGCACAAATGTGCCTTCAAAGCAGGTAATTAAACCGACTTAAAACTGAACAGACACACTCACGGAGAAAGAGAGGGAGAAGCCAAGCGAGAGAGCAGAAGACAATAGCCTTTATGTGTAAAGATCAGATTTCCATCATGTTTATTTTCTTAGGATAAGGCATGTTTGAGCAAAGAAAATATTTTCTTTGCTCGCGGCCATCTGCTGAATGCAATGGAATCTTTTGTATGGTCAATGTTAATTTGTTTTATTGTGCAATAGGTTTAATTGTGAGAATGCCTAACCAAATTGGAAAGCTTGAATGATGAGTAAAAACGAGAATCCTGTGAACAGAGACAACATTCAGCAGGGAGAACCCTGATCCATACAATCCAAGCGATGGTGGTCTTTTGTTATCAGCAGTCATAAGCAAATACAGTGTTGGAAAGGTTGTATGTGACTTCTTTATCTGGCTGTTTTAGAAAGGCTGGAGTCACACTGAAAACAAAGGTCTAAGCAGACAACACTGTGCCTCCAAACTTCGAGAGCACAGACAGAATACACAAAGCAACATGCTGACATGCAAAAATGATCTTAGCTCTTCACAGAACAAAGCATAAAACAAGACTAATAGCATATCTGTACAAAATGATTATTAAACTGATAAAGACAAGGCAAAGTAAACTAAAAGCCATATGCATTGAAACTGATAATGCAGCCTGCAGACCTAGTCTAAATGGATGACTTGGCTCTTCTTAAGTCAACACATGGACATGTATGTCATATGTATTCCATATCAATGCAAAAAGTGCATGAAAGTCCAAAGCATAATGTGCAGCCATTCATTTGTTTGTGGGAAACATTCAGCAACAATAAAACAATGGCCAAACTTCTTTGTCACTGCATCACAATGGGTTGTTTTATTCACAGCTGACACAATATCACATTCAGTGGTCTTTACAAAACAGTGAAGCCCCAGTCATTATAAACACCATGGCTGTGCTTGAGCGTAGCAGATACTGTAGCATTCCTTTGTCCACTACAGGACTTGTATGTCCTTCAGCCTCTAGTCTCAAGCTTTCTCCATTGGCTAAAGATTATACTTATTTGTCGACCCCCCTGAGGACTAGTTTTTAACCAGTGCTTTCAATCCTAAAGAAACAACAAAAGAGTCTGTCAATGTAATGCTTCCTGACAAGCCAGGATGGACCAAAACAATAAAAACATCTCCCTCAAATAGTGACATTTCAAAAGATTTCCGAAATATGTTGAAAGTTCTTTCAGATCTTGAGTTACAAATAAGTTAGCAAAGTAGTCAATACTGACTTTATCTGCGGTAGAATCCTGAAATAATTGATTTTCTTTCTGCATGTTACAAGTAACAAACCTCCAAGATTTGTTAAAATGTGAAAATGTTTTTAAGCAGACACCAGAACCTCAGAGAGAACTCCAACTCAGGAAACGTTGGGTATCACATATAGGAAAGTGTTAAAGGTGACAGTCTGTTCCATTGTTTGTCACTTCTCATAATTCCAATGTGTCATACTTGTATGTAAATGACAGGGTGCTTAGTGCTGACTAGACCAACATGATCAATCACCAAGATCTCTATTGTTGCAGAGCAACAAATGGCACCAAAACTCCCCCAGTACTCTGATACTAAACTAAAACTGTCCAGCTGATAACAAACAATAGAATAGATGATGAGATAATGTTAAAGCTATTAGAGATCAAATAATGCGATGAACTCCACTGTCTCTCCACTGCAATGGTCTCAAGATGTCATGCAAAACAATCCTTAAAAGAATACAATTAACTTGTCTTTCAGGTACTTAACAGTCGATTTTTAATTAAATATGTCTGTCTTCTGTATTCCCATCATACAGAAAACAGGAATTGAAGGCAGCGCAAGATAAAAGCCAAGAAATCAAAACTCATTTAAAATGTCAATAATGTCAAGGCACAAAGATGCCAACATTGGAAAACAAATCCATAACACTGGGCTAAAGAGTTAATTTCATTAAGTCATTCAATGCCAGTAACTGATGGGACAGCAAATTGTGTACAAACAAATTAAATGTCATAAGTTTACGTCATCTAAACATAAACAGAACAGAATGCAACAAACACACTGGACCTAAAGGAACAAGTAGAAAATACACAAAGATAGAGGTGAAGCAAAATGCAAAGTTCCCACATGCTGTCTAAGAGATTTATATCCTTATTACTGACAAGGGTGAGATTAGCCATAAGACCATATTCATTAAGTTTTATGATTATGGACCTTTGACATTTTCACACTATTAAAAGTGCCTGCCACTACTGTTCAAGTGACAGAAGAATCCTCAGCATTTCCTGTCATTCTCTCACCATCACTTGGCCCTATCTGGCACTGTTTATGTCCAGAAGGAATGCATCACAAAATACAATTTCTTTAAGCAGCTGTGAGTGGAAATTGCTTTTTTGGGGAGACATTTATGAGCCCATTCAAAGGCTGACATCTCTAACACAGGAAGGAAGGAAGTGAGAAGTACCATACAGTAAGTATCAAGAGGTCCGCTTCAACTTCCTGCAACCTTTCTAACAAAGGACACAGATCAGAGCACCTTCATTCAAAACACAATTTAAGGATTATATGATAGAGCTCAGTGGACCACCTTTTATACACACTCGCTCAATGTATGCGTGTTTGTGCTGGTACAACCTCTTTTCACGATATCAATGACATGATTTAAAAGATCAATATAGTAATTTGATTTATATAATATATAAAAGATCAATATAGTAATTTGATTTATATAATATATCAAATATTGGTGAAAACGTATCCCCAGCTGTGGGACCAGGGTTCTTTAGTAGCCTGTAGTGAGAGCTCCTAACCCAGCTATGATGTCATGTGTAGAGGGGGCAGAGAGGGGCAGCAGGCTGCCCTCCTCCAAGGTGCTGGGGATTAGGCTGTGGCAGTCTGGGTGATAATAGATCAAAGAGATGCACTAGAGAGCACTTCTTGCTTTTCCCACATAGCAGTCATTTTAATGCATAATGGCATTTGGCTCAGCAATTATAGCTCAGCCGGTGGAGTTTGGAAATTAAATATCACTGAAACGCACACACACAGTGACTCAAATGAGACCATTAACCATTCAAAGGGGCGACCAAACAATAGAATAAAGCAAAAGTTGTCTTGGATTCTAATTTGACCAGACTGAAACGAAGTTATCACATGGCAAAAACGGATGCAAAGCATGAGAAACAGATCAATTGTTTTGTGTGTGGGGGTGATAACATTTGGAAACTTACTGACACCTAGAGACAGCAAAGGGATATTACACCAAAGGGATTTATTGTGTTCTCTCTGCCTGAATATAAAAGGATTATCTGTATGAAATAGATGTATACCAAATACATAATTCTGTGTTAAGAACCAAAGTTCTACCACCTCAGTGCCTTTCTGTCACATCAGACTAGAAAGACCAGGAGCCCAGCTATTCTAAACTGTTGTTTGTAACCAATTTTACATCATTAAAGTATTAATACTCTTTAATAGATTGACAAAGTGCCACAGCGTATCTTCTCTGAATCTTTCTTGAGCTTTACTACTGGCAGAGCATCATTCGGCTATAGGATTTTCAAGATTGTTGCCAACAAGGGGTTGAAGCTGTTAGCACTGAAGGAAAAAATCAATGGTCAACAGTCCCTAGAACTTTCCAGATCAGACCAAGGTCTAAAAGCTGCATGTCACAACCGCCAACAAGGATCACAACCTCTCAATGAAAAATAGAATTTGCCCCATGTGCATCAAGAAAATAAATACCATGATATGGTCAATCATGAAGCCTGCAGTATTAGATAGCTCACTATTCATGAAACTGTTATTTTGAAACTAGGTCACCACTAACACATTGTCCTTCATCTTGAGGGTACAAGCAAAATCTTCCATTAATGAGATGTCCCCATCCCAGCAGCCCAGCAGATGCAGAGCTGATGAATTGCACTTGCAATTGCTCTTGCACTTTGCCTTCAGCACTAGATTATGCTCTTAGTCACTTGTTTTAGAAAGAAGATGCACTTGTGAGTTCTGGCAAGTAGTAGTACATTGGCTCTTCCTACGTTAAATGCAATTATTGTTAGTCGCTTTGGATAAAAGCGTCTGCTAAATGACTGTAATGTAATGTAATGTAATGAATGGTGAGGTACAATGAAGAGTTCGGATGTGTACCTCGGTCTTCACAAGTAGCCTAACCTCAATCATGCTTAAAATGTTTAATTGTGAATTATCAAAATTCTTCAAAAGGTTAATCTTTCTTTGTACATTGAACCATAACCAAGAAGATTCCGGGCTAAATGCATGTGATCCCATGACTCTACACTGCCATCTCATGGACACATCAGGAAGTGAGTGAGAGTTCATGACAACTGGAATAGATGGGTCGGAAAAAAGATATGCTTGTACTGTACTAGTTTAAATAAAACAAATAAAGCTTTGATTGAAATACTAGTGTGTGTGTTGGCAATGCAGTAGGCCTACTTGAGCAAGACTTAGTCTTCAAGACTCATCTAAATATCCATCTACCAGAAACTGAAACACATTTCCTTTCATTCCAAAAACCGAAACAAACGCATTGAAAACTGAAGAAACAACTCAGTTTCAACACTTGAACCAACTATTGATCTGACCGTAGATAGGATTTAGCTTTAAAGCTAGGCTCAGTACCAATTTGGATATCCCAAGAAAATGTGATGGCAACAATGCCAGTGAAGTTCCAGAAGTACTGTGAATGAAATTCAAGTCTCACCAAAGTGTTTTGTTTTCCTACTTGACTGTTGTTCTAACTTTGTAGTTCGTTCTCATAGATCAGTCTGTTAAAACTACAAATTCTTCCTGTGTGACATCACTTCCCTGTCCTCTTCATCCTGAAACTATGTCACTTCCTTTTTCACGTTATAACCTATCTACCTCGTCCTCAAGTGACTCACTCAGCCTGGATTCACTTCCTGTGCTTGAGACCGAATTTGCAAAATCGTAACAGAATAAAACTATTGTCTTTGTTTGAAACCAGCTTGACCGACCACTCAGCGTGTTCTTTGAAATCTAAACTAAACCAAGTAAGATTTTTCATTTACAGTACACTGTGTCATCAACTGCACAGAAATGAGAAGGGAGACCCCAACAGCTTTGACTATCTAATCAGAGACATTCTCTTCATACAAGAACTGAAACTCATTCAAGGTCCCATGTGGAGCCACAACATTAATCTCCAAGCTCTACACGGGATCCATGTTTGACCATGACGTCACTGGACTGCCAGGTGTTCTGGACTTGTTGGTGGAGTCTGGAGGTATCAGCATGGCAGACAAAGATTCCCCTATCAAAGGGACACTTTTAGAGGCAGGGACATCCCTAGAGACGGGGACATCCCTAGAGACAGGGACATCCCTCCCTTCTAGAGACAAGGACATCCCTCCCTTCTAGAGACAGGGACATCCCTAGAGACAGGGACATCCCTCCCTTCTAGAGGCAGGGACATCCCTAGAGACAGGGACATCCCTAGAGACAGGGACATCCCTCCCTTCTAGAGGCAGGGACATCCCTAGAGACAGGGACATCCCTAGAGACAGGGACATCCCTCCCTTCTAGAGACAGGGACATCCCTAGAGACAGGGACATCCCTAGAGACAGGGACATCCCTCCCTTCTAGAGACAAGGACATCCCTCCCTTCTAGAGACAGGGACATCCCTAGAGACAGGGACATCCCTCCCTTCTAGAGGCAGGGACATCCCTAGTCCTCCCTCCCTTCAACACAACTCCTCAGTTCAGCAAGGAGGATACTGAGCAAGCCCAAGATATCGCTCCACTGAGGATCATTTTGGAGACGGGAAAGACGCGTAAAGGAATACCGCGTCCGAGAGACCACAGCTCCACTCACTCTGCCAGTCCGCTCAGTATTCTGTTGAAAGTTCCTAAAACAAATACCGTACAAATACTGTACTCAAATACTGTACTGCATCTGTTATCATTCCCATCAGCTGCAGCCAGAGACTGGAACAATCTGCAAAAATAACACAAACTGGACAATCATATCCCCAAGTCAGTTTAGTAGACAAACATACTCCAGGAGCTTGCTCCATCGCCTTGTTGAGTGAATCCAGGGAAGAATTTTTACAGCTCACTTATCTGGCCCCTGGGTGATACTGTTTTTTTGCTTCCCTCTGGAATATGTAGAGAGTGGGTCGTATGCCCACCTCCCTTGTTCTCTGTAAAGTGCATTGTGCTGCCTCTGGGTATGAAATGCGCTATACAAATAAAGCTTTGATTGATTGATTGAGTTTTCAAGGACTCTCACTGATGCATGCAGCTGTTTCTCGAACCTGTAATATTCTATAACCCTTGTATGTGGGCTGCTTACTGTTGATCTATGCGCGCTTGCTGCTGCTCTTTTGCCGCCTGGTTGTCTGAATGCTTGTGTAAGCCACTCTTGTTCTGTTGTTTTATTGCCTGACGCTGTTGTTTGCGAGCTACTGGCCTACTGACGCTTGTGCGCTCGACTGCATGTCATTTATGTCACGCTTGTTGTGAATGTCAGTAACATTGTATGTAGTGTATGTAACTGGGTGTTTCTAAATGTGTGGATGTGTGCTGGAAATGCTGCTGTTTTTTGAGGCTTTGTCTTTTGCTAGGCCCCCATTATAAATAAGAATGTGTTCTTCATGGCTTGTCTGGTTAAATTAAAGGACAATGCTCGTTTTTGACAACCTGGACCTTATTTACGACATATTATAAGACGTTTGACTCACCAAGATCACTTTGGTGTAGTTCGGAGGCATGTAGAAGAAATTTAAAATCCAGCGCGAGCCAGTATATCCATGTAATGGTGGTGGTCGGGGCACTTAGAATGCAGTTTCTAAAAATCTATTTTCTGCCGCGAAACGGTTGTTTTCATCAATCTGTCTTGATGAATCGCTAGTTGTGCTTACATAGAGAGCCTAGGCCTGTTGTGGTATTTCACATGCCTCTGTAGTATGATCTTTAGAAACGTCTTTAGACACGAAATAGCTTCCTCACTTGCTCCAGCACACATGCGCACAGCGTGCTGGAGCAACGATTGCGCGCTGTGCGCATTAGAAGAAGATATGTCGTAAATAAGGTCCAGGTTGTCAAAAACTAGCATTGTCCTTTAGGTTAAATCAAATAAAACATAAACGGATCTCAACAGTGACATCCCAGTTTCGTCAGAACCTTTTCAGTACATTTTTGAGTTCAACAGACGGTCCACAACCAAAATGGATGTGGTTCCATCAGGATTTAAGGAACAGAGTATTGCAGAGTAAAGAGACCAGATATGGTTTAATGAGACCATTTCCTGGATAAGTCCAGAATCATAACCAGCAGTCATCATATTCACCTGATATGAAATGTACCATTGTGAAGTAATGAAATATGAGGTTAGTCTGATTCTGACTACGCTATAGCTGAACACATTTGCTTCATTGTCAAAATTGATCTTCTGTGAATTGGAACAAAATGTACAACGTAAAACAACCACAATGTGTTTTTTCCCCAAAGCAGTCTCTGTCATGAGGTTCTGAGTAGGAAAAAGATTTCAAAAGAACCGTGTCCTTATATTTGTTACTGACCTACAGAACACAGAACTTGGAACAGTTTGAGTTATCTAAAACTGTCCTTCCTTCCTTCTTCCAGAACATCTCAAATCTAACATGACTGGATAGGTGAAAGGATTTCCTCCTCAGTACAGCCGTGACCAGTCCTGTCATATCAGATCAGCCGTGAAGGACACGCGGTTTTTAGGGAAGCCAGGCGGGGTCCTAGTAATGGACCCGAGGCGTTCCTCAACACGAGAGCCGACGGCGAGTAACTCACACGGCCGCATACTCCACAGCGCGGATTTAGTGACCGTCTTTCGTGGTCGCGTTAATCATCCAGGAAGAACCTGTGACTCTGATAGGTGGATCGCGTCAGTGCGGTAGTCCCTCCATGGCGTGTGTGTCGGGGGAGAGCTGTTCCAGGCCGGCCTCCTGCAGCGGGGGGGCGGAGCCTATCAGCGGCAGACTGTGGATCACCACCCCTTGGCTGGGAACCAGCAGACCGCTGTCCTCACAGGAAGTGCCACTGTCCCCAGGCTCCACTGTCATGGGCGCCGTCTGCCCGGACAGCTCCCCGGGGGTGCCGGAGCACCCCGCCTCCGGAGGCGTCGCCGTAGCGGCGACCAATGGGGTGTTCCCCTCAGTCACCACGGTAACCTCTGTCCCGCCCTCTTGTATGAGGGCGCTGAGGCCCTCCAGGTCGGAGCAGGTGGTGATGAAGGTCTGGGTGGCGCTGCCGGGGTCTTGGGAGGTGATGGCGGTCTGGAGCAGGGCCTGGTGGAGCGGGTTGCTGTCCCCGGGGGAGAGCTGCGCCAGGAGGACCGTCTGGGGCTCCAGAGCGCCCTCTGCCGGGGACCCTAGGTGGTGCACGGGGGTCAGCAGGTTAACCTGCTGGATCATGGAGTTGACCACCACGTCCTGGCTCTCGGGGCTCAGCAGGACGGCGCCGGCCTTGGCGTGCTGGTGCACGTCCACGCCCGTCTGCAGGAAGGAGCTTTCCTGGCCTAGGGGGTGGGACACGATGATCTTGAGCTGGGCGCTGCTATAGGCCGCCATCGGGTCGACGGAGGGCAGGAGCAGCGGGCTGTCCTGCCTGCAGGGGGCGCCGGGGCTCGGGCAGGCGCCGCCGGCCGGGGCGGAGAGCTGCAGCGCGGGCTGCTGGCAGCCGCGGTGCTGCTTCCTGTGACTCCTCAGAGAGTCCTCCCTCACGAACGAGGCGTCGCACAGCTCACAGCGGAAGGCCCGCGCGGCATCCAGCTTGGCGCGATAGCGCGAGCTGGCGGGCTTGGGAGGGTCCTCGCCGCCGCCCTTGCCTCCTTTCCCGGCGCCGCTGCCGCCTTTCTCGGGCTTGTCCGAGTGGCTCTTCTTCCTGTGGATGACCAGGTTGCTGCGCTGCTTGGTGGCGAAGCCGCAGAAGTCGCATTTGAACGGACGCTCCTCCGAGTGGATCCTCTCGTGGACTTTGAGCGCCCCCTTGCTGGAGCAGGAGTAGCTGCACTCGGAGCACTGGACGGGCTGGGCGGGCTGGTGCTGGCGCGAGTGCTGCCTCAGGGCGCTCTTGTTCTGACACTGGAAGTCGCAGTCCAGGCAGTGGAAGACGTTGGCGCTGTGCTTGATCTGGACGTGGGACTTGAGGTTGCCCTTCATGGCGCAGCGGTACTCGCAGAAGTCGCACTTGTAGGGCTTCTCACCGGAGTGGATGCGGACGTGCCTCTTGAGGTCGGAGTTGATCTTGAACTTGGCTTCGCACTGTTGGCACTGGAATGGTGCGTCCCCTAGAACACAGGAATAAACATGCGTGAGGCTTCGCTCCGCCACATCAGTCGAGTTCAGTCGTTCTAGAATAGGATCTTTGTGGACGGTGAAGGGGGACAGCAGGAGAGAGCGGAGGCGTGCGTTAGACCCACCGGTGTGAGAGCGGAGGTGGACCGTGAGCTGGCTGGAGTTGCGGCTGGCGTAGGGGCAGATTTGGCACTTGAAGGGCCTCTCGTCGTAGTGGATCCGCAGATGTTTCTTCAGGCTGCTGCTGTCGGCCGCCGCGTACGAACAGTACGTGCACTTGTGTGGCTTCTCGCCCGTGTGCGAGCGGCTGTGCATGTTGAGCTTGTCCCTACGGCTGAAGCGCTTGTGGCACAGCTCGCACTCAAACGGCTTCTCACCTGAACACGCACGGCGGACGGAACGGTTCGAGAACAGGGCGTTTATTTGCCATGTGTAAACAGTACAGGTACATTGGAATTCCTGTCATCGATAGTCCTTACACTATCTTATCAGTTCGATGACGTCGACATAGCGACGCACAGATCAAGATACGGTGTTGAATGTCACGGCTGGCAATTAACGAACGCTTGCTGTATAAAAAAAACAAGCATTAAACTTACCAGTATGAGTTTTGAGATGCCGCTCCATGTCTTTTTGACCATACTGTGTCTTAAAGGTGCAGCCTGTAGATGAGGTATTATTATATATGACTCCATAAGTTCACAATAACACAGTTCCTTAACCAGTAGCAGGGAACACCGTTCCTGTAGCTGTCTCTCAGTGACAATGCAAACGAGACTAAAAATTCATGATTATAACCTATGGCAATTGATGATTATAACCTGTGGTAATTTGAGACCACTGTAGATACTGTAAAAACCTATTACATGAAAGGGAAGCTCAACATTGATCAGAATAAAGGGCTAATTAGCAAATACCAACCTGAGAAACAGCAGCTGCGTCTCTTTGAAGTAAGGGGTGGTTTCAATTTTTTGGAGGGTGTTTTCTGGGCTTTGGTCAGGATATTTTTAACACCTCTCATAACACATGTCTGGTATGTTTCTTCAAAAACAAACTCCGTGCTCGAATCTGGGAGAGAGAGGGCAAAACAATTGCTTACTGTTGACAATACATCCTCTAACAATGGACGACAGCACAGGCTATATATGATAGTATTAGAGAGCACAGAATGATGCGTCATACCGGTGGGCTATCCCCTGTCTTACCTGTGAGGCTGGCTGCTGTGTTGGGCGCTGAGATGTCACAAGAAGGGATGGTGCAGCCACTCTGCTTGTGGGCCAGAAACACTTCAAAGTTGTTGTACTGCTGCTTGCAGAAGCCACATATGTGAATATCTGGGCTAACTTCAACAAAAACATGACTCCCTCCTGGATATGTTAAGAAAAGAGGATAGAGGTCAATGTTAATAACCAGTTGAAATCAATGTATGACCTTTCCTCGCAATTGGCAGCATATGCACTGTCAACAGCCTTGGACACACAATCCTTTTCAGGCTACAAACTAACTGGTGGTCCTGTAGGCTATAGAAAACTTGAAACCAATCAAATTGCTTGTTGCTGTTATAGGATACAGTCATGTATTTGATAGACAGGGGCTCCGAGCTGCACATGAAGTTCTCACTCTAGCTTACCTTCGCTGTTAAATGAGGCCATTATGCTCGCTAATTTAGCTGGGCTTCTAATCACCTTGGGTCTTGGGAGGTAACCGACACGAGAGAGCAGCTAAATTCGATTCATCATCATTCAAAGTGTATAAATATAGCTATGAGGGACACAAACTCTTGAAACATTGTGTATGTTCTCTGTCTACCAACAGACAGTTGCCGACCGCTCTAGTTTGGAAACATTTTACGACAGGACGCCCAGTTTTCTGGCAATACCGTACTCTTCTTCTGGTGTAAAACCCTTGTTGGCCCGCAAGGGCGCCATCTGTGGCCAGGCAGTAGTAGGCCACTAGGCCTCAGAAAAGAATTGTGAGCAAGTTGATGCGGGATCCAGGCTCTAAAGGCAATTCTCAGAGTTGATATTTGTGGAACAGAGATAAAGTTTGTAGCAGCAAACGGTCGGCGGCAGGACCAGCATGACCAAGTTTTGCCAACATGACAGTTACCATGATTGAGGGACACACGGCTTCATTTTCATTGGCAGATCCTTAGCTGCCTGATCACACTGAAGAAAATAAGTTCCTTACGTTGACTGCATGACAGCACTGAATCCTACCCTGATGACACACACACACACACACACACACACACACACACACACACACACACACACACACACACACACACACACACACACACACACACACACACACATGCTTTTCCATGCACACCTGTATGACTGACTGGTTCATTACTGCTGCCCTTGACTGGTCTCTCTGAGAAGGTTTTACTGGGTTAACAGTTTGACAGACAGGTAACATTGTAACTGGGTTAACAGTTTGACAGACAGGTAACATTGTAACAGGGTTAACAGTTTGACAGACAGGTAACATTGTAACTGGGTTAACTGTTTGACAGACAGGTAACATTGTAACTGGGTTAACAGTTTGACAGACAGGTAACATTGTAACTGGGTTAACAGACAGACATGTAACATTGTAACTGGGTTAACTGTTTGACAGACAGGTAACATTGTAACTGGGTTAACAGTTTGACAGACAGGTAACATTGTAACTGGGTTAACAGTTTGACAGACAGGTAAGATTGTAACTGGGTTAACTGTTTGACAGGCCGGTAACATTGTAACTGGGTTAACAGTTTGACAGACAGGTAAGATTGTAACTGGGTTAACAGTTTGACAGACAGGTAACATTGTAACTGGGTTAACTGTTTGACAGGCAGGTAACATTGTAACTGGGTTAACAGTTTGACAGACAGGTAACATTGTAACTGGGTTAACAGTTTGACAGACAGGTAAGATTGTAACTGGGTTAACTGTTTGACAGACAGGTAACACTGTAACTGGGGTAACTATTTGACAGACAGGTAACATTGCAGGGTAAGCTAACTGTTTGACAGACAGGTAATCCTGTAACTGGGGTAACTATTTGACAAACAGGTAACATTTACCACTTTAATAAGGTGGTAGTTATGGTCTCGATTTCCCTGACACATCATGTTAGGGAAAATTAGGACAGTTAGAAGCAGCTTTGTTAAAGTTTGAAAATGCTGTTGGTTGGAAGAAAGTAAAATTTGGTTGAACGGAAAGCACACAAATTATTTGCATGCAAATCTTTTATAAATCATACAGTTAGATCAAAAAGCCAAATGTACACATGACAGACAAACTCATAAATTGAGTTATTATTGCTTCTTTTATTGATCAGAAAACAGCCTGGGACAGCCTGGAGTTACCAACCTTTTCTTTGCAAGCTCACTCCTTACTACTTTAACTCTCTAATAAACCCTGTTTTGAAATACTAAATGCTTAAAAAAAAAAGTATATTAAAACAATTGTGTTTGTTTCAGCTAAGGAGAAATTGTAAAAAAATAAATAATACAATAACAATACAAATATCAGCTGGATATTGAGCTCTGCTTATTCAAATAAAGTCTCTCTTTCTTTCTCTCTCTCTCTCTCTCTCTCTCTCTGTCTCTCTCTCTCTCT
>NC_140244.1:23793436-23810936 GCF_949987555.1 Borostomias antarcticus | reverse complement strand
CCAGTGTAGTTATGAGCCTCGGTAGGCAAGGTTCCTCAGAGGCTCAAGAATGTAGTAATACTGCACATCTGAGCTGAGGTGCAAATGAGCTACATCCATTCAGCGCTCCCACCGCCACCAGGATAACTGACCATCGCCTCCAATGGCGGGTGGAGGGAAGAATTAGAATCAGTCTGTGTGTGTGTACTGTGTGGTGTGTGTGGTAAGTCTGTGTGTGTGTGTACTGTGTGGTGTGTGTGGTAAGTCTGTGTGTGTGTACTGTGTGGTGTGTGTGGTAGGTCTGTGTGTGTACTGTGTGGTGTGTGTGGTAAGTCTGTGTGTGTGTGTACTGTGTGGTGTGTGTGGTATGTCTGTGTGTGTGTGTACTGTGTGGTGTGTGTGGTAAGTCTGTGTGTGTGTACTGTGTGGTGTGTGTGTACTGTGTGGTGTGTGTGCTAAGTCTGTGTGTGTGTGTGTACTGTGTGATGTGTGTGCTAAATCTGTGTGTGTGTGTGTACTGTGTGGTGTGTGTGGCGGCCGCCTGCGTTTGAATGTATGCCCCCCTGCCCCCCCCCCCCCCCAGGACGTAACGGCCGACCCCAGACACAGCGCCATTACGGGAGACGAGGCGGGGCTCCCCTGGCAGCGTCCGGGGCCGCCGGTTGCTAGGTGGAGAGACATTACCGCGGGCCTCCGCAATAATTTATCCTAAGAGCGCAGCGAGCCGTCATGTAGGCCTGACAGAGAGCTGCAGTAGTTTATCAGCCGGCCTGTAAATCAGCCATGTGTGGGTGCAGACGGCAACATTGTTTGATCTCTTTCAGACACTCTAATAATCTGCTCCCCCCTGATTGATACCTTCACACAACAAAGCACATTACACCAGCAAACCAGAGGAGCCATCAGAATGTGTGTGTGTGTGTGTGTGTGTGCGCGAGAATGCGTGTGTGTCTGCTGGTCATCAGTATGGCCAGTGGCCTGGGGAGGGAGAGGGAGGGGGAGGGAGGGGGAGGAATGAGTCTTCTGCAGAGACACAGGGTCGTTTGGAGTCTCTAAACCAATGACAGGCTAACGGGTTCACAAAAACGATCACTGGTTGAAGGGAGGGGCTGAGGAAAGAACAGCCAATCAGCGCAGCCAACCTCAACACAGGAAAACGCAGTGAACAGAGAGGCGAGAGACACTGGAACAGGTACAATTCTGAAATGGTGGGTTTTCCATGTTACAGACAGTACTAAGCAAACACATTTCTGTCATTCTGAAATTCACTCTCATATTTTGTTAACATGCAACTCATTGCATGCATATTCATTCTGAAATGATTTTTATTTTTTAAATAAAAAAACGAATAGTTGTATCTTTTATATTGAGTTCAATAAGCCACCTATTGTAATATCCATCCTTCATTAAAGCGACAAAACCACACGTCTTACACAAACTGCTTCTTTTACTTTCAGTCTTTGGTTGGACTGTGCACTCTGTCACAAATGTAACTGTTCAGCTGAGTGCTATATGCTCGGTAAAATGCTGAATTCTCTATTTCATTCATGGTCTCCTATCAAATCAAAGTGAAACGCATCCCTCCAGATTGCCTTGCAGCTCCTTGTTGATACGGCTCATATAGAATAGAGAGAAACGTCCCGTACAACAATACCCATACCATTAGGCTAGCTCTGTGCAGCTTCACGAATGTTATTGGTTTGAGTCTGACACAAAAACATATCCCTACCTCATCCCCTCGGTTAATACATGGCTTCCAATTATTCAGCTCCGAATTCAATAGTAATTTTCGGCGCAATGACATTTAGTGGTTTCAATCCAGCGAGTGATCTCAGGTTGGGGACAGTTTGAAAACAGCATGCTGGTGAGTCGATGGACAGACGCGGGAGGATGGTCTCAGGCCCGCGGTGCCTAGCTGGTCCTGCTGGGTGTTTGTTGATGAGGATAATTGTTACATGTACAGTTTAGTGGCACGGATTTACTGTGCATCTTTAACAAAAGATTTTGATTGTGATTCATAGTCGTAGCCTATGTGTTTTTCTGTTAACGGTCCGTGCTGTGGTATAGGCTACTGTATTCAGAACAATAAAAAAGGAAACCTCAATCAAATATTTTGTATTTATTTTTTATTTTAAAGGTTTTGATGGTCGGCGTTTGAATTCACCACCATTGGCAGTAGCATTACACTATAAAATGCAATGATTAGAGTTAGTAGGTATGCTTTGTGTGTAGCCCAGGCTTTATAATGAATGCTATGCAATGTGTGATCACTGAACCATGTACACAGCCCGCTCAATGCATCTGTGGAAATAAACAGCATCGAAATGGTTCTCATTAGCGCTGTTTTCATATTAAGTCCTTTAGACAAGGTAGACAAACTCAGCTCCTCCTGCCAGGGTCCTCTGGGACCAGTACTTCAATACCGCGGGCCAAATAACAAGGCTAGCCCACACCGACGCCATTACCCCCTCTATACTGACACCCTCCATGTGGATAACACACACACACATATGATTAAACACAGGCACTATCCTAGACAGAAAACCTTGGAGTGTCACAGGCCCATGGGGCCACGGGGGAACACGACATGTCTCTGTATCGCTGTCCTAGAATTGTAGCGTTTTCCTGTTTGTGAGATTCAATGTTTTGTGCTCTAGAGACCGCCCGCACAATAGGATGATGTAGTTTAGGGGAGTGGGAACAGGTGTGCTGGCTGGCTCAGACACCATGTGTTCCAGTTGCTTCATGTGCACCTGTTTCCACGGTCCACACTAATGTATGTTATGATGTGATCTATACAGGGCAATACGCATAACAGTGGGAGAGTTTCATCATACTGTAGTCCTTTACACTGTTACGCTTATATACACTACAATACAATATCCCTTTATATACACACTACACTATACTATCCCTTTATATATATATATACACACACTACAATACATTAACCCCTCTGTGAATAGTCATCCTATGATCGTGTGACAATCATATGGTGCCGCATGATGTCATCACACTGTCATTAGAAACCATCTCCCACATAATCATCACAGCTGGATGTCATTCATCTATAGATACAACAAGCTTGGATCCCATAGATATGAATTTAATAGTCTCCTCTCCTCCCTTCTCTTCTCCTCTCCCCCTCTCCTGTCCTCCTCTCCTCTCTCCCTCCCCTCCTCCTCCCCCTCTCCTCTCTTCTCCTCTACTGTCCTCTATCCTCTCCTCCTCTCCCCTCCTCCTCCCCCCTCCTCTCCTCTTCATCTGCTCTCCTGTCCTCCTCTCCTCCTCCTCTCTCTCCTCCTCTCCTGTCCTCCTCTCCTCTCTCCCTCCCCTCCTCCTCCCCCTCTCCTCTCTTCTCCTCTACTGTCCTCTATCCTCTCTTCCTCTCCCCTCCTCCTCCCCCCTCCTCTCCTCTTCATCTGCTCTCATGTCCTCCTCTCCTCCTCCCCTCTCTCCTCCTCTACTGTCCTCTATCCTCTCCTCCTCCTCCCCCCTCCTCTCCTCTTCATCTGCTCTCCTGTCCTCCTCTCCTCCTCCCCTCTCCTCCTCTCCTGTCCTCCTCTCCTCTCTCCCTCCCCTCCCCCTCTCCTCTCTTCTCCTCTACTGTCCTCTATCCTCTCCTCCTCCTCCCCCCTCCTCTCCTCTTCATCTCCTCTCCTGTCCTCTTCCTCTCCTCTCATCCTTGTCTGCGTGCAGCGTCTCCGCCGCCCACCTGAGTTGTGATCTGACAGGACACATCACACTGCTGGAGGCTACTCTAAATATCACCTTTCTTGTTATCTCCAAGACCTGTTTTTCCGGTAAATAGGGGAACATGTAATTCAATATACTGTCGGGCCATTTGCTTTCAGAGGACACTGTGGGTGACATGACTTAGTGTAGTGGGCCTGGAATGAACATAAAGATTAATAAGTAATGCTCAGATGACATTTTCCCTCCAGATCTATCTTTTTCAGATGAATTGGACTGATCCCAGTGGAACCGGTAATGTAACACGTAGTGTCCAGCCAGGAACACAAAGTACCTCACTTTTAGATCATTTACACATCTGTACTCCTATAGTTCAGATAGTGTAACATCACAACACAATCTAGCCAGGGGGTTCTGATAAGAGGGCCAGCGTTGAGGACATCATCACCCTGATTACAATTCAGATGCGTGATGCGGTAGTTCAAACACATGCATTGTTTGAAACTGTAGTTTCATCTAATTCTATGCTGTATGAACTAAATGATACTGTATATACTATTACTACATGACATACATTCAGTGCATGAACCTCTGGAACTTGTGCGATTGTTTCCAACTGCCTTGAGTTGGAAAATGTAGACGAATATCAAACAGCAAAGCTCGATCTCTGAGATGAAATGGCTTTTTTTTCCTTCTATAAACCTCCTCCCCCTGGCACTCTTTTTGTTATTTGTTGCTATGGTTTTGTTCTCGTAATATCATGGAATTGTTTCAATAATAGACAGGAGATAAAGTTATATTTCATTTTGTGGGATTAACTTTGCCTAGCACACATCTCAAGGTATTTGCGGTGTTTTGTTTTGTCTGTAAATTATTGAGAGGCTCAGATAGAGGAGGGGATGGCTGTGTGTGTTGTCTTTTCCAGTAATCTCAGTCACATGTTTAATTTGGTTTAGTACCCTGAAACATCACCTCCCCCACCTAACTGGGATGAGATGGTTGGCAGTGTAATTTCCCTGAAGGAATAGGATGCTGAATTGGAGAATAGTGAATGTAAAGATTTAAAGAGAAGGCTTATGAACAGATTTCTGCCCGGCGTGACTCTGGGTGTGGACTTAAGGTGTAGAACAATGAAGGCACACCCAGAACGCAGCGTGTCAAGAATGTTCTCACGTCAGTCATCCACATCCAAAATACCTCACTTATGATTCATCAGGCATTGAGGCTGGTATTTCATATTAATTGTCATCTAGATCCCTAGGACTGTTAGTAAGACTGCCTTGACTGTAATGTTTCTCAGAAATGCTAATGGACTTCAACAAGCACCTGAGCAAGGATAAAAGTGCCCTAATTCCTGCTCAAAAGGTCACAGAGATGAGTAATAGTGGTGTAAGCAGCTGAAAGCTATTCCCTGGTTAGATTTGACAAAGAGAGCCTGCCACTTTCCCCTTTAAAAATAGTGTTGGGTAATAAATGATCATTTGTGAAAGCATTAGCTACCAGCAGTGACTTTTTCCCTGACATAACTTTACTTCTGGCTGATTCAAATGCAGACGGTTGTCCCCAAAATATGTAAAATGAGTCTTTTATTCATGAGCCATTTAGACTTGTGAGACATATTTCATAATGCTTCACGCAGAAGGACCACAGCTGAACCGGTGACCCTGAGAAAGAGGCGTTTTGTTTTCAGTCGGCCATCTTTGTCTTTAGACCGATTAATGCACGATTCCCAGTTCCATGCCTATTGTCTTCATATCTGAAGGTACTCAGACATTGCACACGACCATCAGCAACAGTACAGGCACCTGTGTTAGCTATACAGATCAGGGGACGGATACACATAGACATCTCTGGACATCCCCTCCACTTTGTGCTGCATAATTGCACTAGCATGGCCGCCCTACACATCAGTCCTTCATGGGTCTAGTGGAGGTGCTACTGATGTAGATGCAGGGACTTGGAACGCGGATCAGAGTGACAGTTTCAGGTGGTGGAGTCTATTAATAGTTTACCTCTCAGCAACGGCGGTTTATCATTTTGGTGTCCGAGGGCTTCCTGCTTCAAAAAAGAGGGCGGGAGTTATGCATCTCAATCCAGACCATCATATTTCACCGTGCTGCGGATTGTAAATAAAGAACAGACAGTGACCTGGACTATTAGTTACACTGGAACCTTTGCGCTTTGTCTGGCCTGCCAGGCGGTCGTGTTTATCCTGCTGGATGCCAGAGGATCACCTTCACGTCTGGGGATTCAGAATGAGATGTAACCCCCCAGGGTCTGAGGTGAATAAAGAAACGGCCGGAAAGTAACAGCAAAAGTGAGACATTGTTTGGCACACGTTGGCGTCGTACACCTTGATACATGTACAGGTACAACACAAGCAGAGAAAGAGATAGGGAAGGTTCTATCTACCAGGGAACAAAACGACTTAGAAGTGACCATGGTGAGAAACCTGTGTCTCCAGACGGGAGGTCAGACTACGGGGTCAAGCCGCCTTACCGGGCTGCTCTCTTGCTTTGACCACTCAGACTAACCCCACGTCCCGCGAGCCGCGCCTCGCTGACAGAGTGCTGAGGTTGAGCGTAAATAGAAAACTCTCACTCTCTCACCTCCAGCCCCCCCAGTCTGTGGCGCTGTGTGGGGAGAGGAGCCCGACAGGCCCCCAGACATCCTGCTCTCTGGCTGCTGTTGTTACGCTGTAGATCAGCCTGGCTTTTTGATCTGAGACAAATAGAGAATTCGCACTGCGGGCGGCAGCCTCGGGGCATCAAGAGACGTACGCCACCCAGGATCAAATGCAAGATGATGCTAGAGGCTTTACTAGGGGGCCCAGCACGGATGTGTGAGGATCCCTGTTGTAATTGGTGGTTTTATTATTATTCTGCCATGGAAGTCTATGGAAGCACCTATAACCAACTGGTTGCTTTTTATGAAACTTTGCACAACGGTAGAGGATTATGTGAAAAGGCCATGGAACAAGTCTTGCATCGATTGGCCAAAGGGGGTGCTATAGCAGTCAATTGAAATTGCGAACTTTGACATATGTCATGCCCCTTTTGACTTATAGTCATAAAACCTATATAGAGGCACATATATGCCTCTCCTCACAAGGAACCCATAAGTTCCGGTTATGTACATTTTCCGCCATTTTGATATTTTTGAAAAATGCTTAAATCTCACACTCGGAATTTTCACCAATCTTTGTGAAACTCAGTGCACACAATCTACAGTCCAATATCTAATGTTCCATTTCGGGACAAATTTGAAAAGTAAAAAAAACAGAGAAACTATGAGCCAGTGAAGATTATGGAGCGTGGACATGGCGGATAAATACGGTCTGAATGGTTGGATGGAACACCACGGAACTTTGTATGCACATCACCACACATTTGGAGGCTAATCCTCCATTATTGGCGAAAACTAAATGGGGGCGCTAGAGAGCTAATTTCCAGTTTAGACCTAACCACCATGCTGATTTTTCAGAAACGTTGTACAGTGATGCATGGGCATGCTTAATGGTCACTTGAGAAAGATGAAAATGGCCACAGGTTGCTATAACAAGCTAAAAGGCTTAAAAGTGGCAAAAACGCAACCGATTGTTGTAGCGCCCCCTGTGGCCAAAGGAGGTTTATATTTCTTGTATGAGTAGGCCTAGGTCATGGTATGCTCTACAATTTAGTCTTTGGACATGAAATCGCCAGATTTAATTTTGCTGTTGATATACGTTTGTGCAAAGCCACCCTAATTGTTCTTTCATCGTATTTCATTGACATTTTCAGTGACCGCATAGCTCAAATTTGGCTACAGCGTGTTTCACTTTTTGCTTTTGATGGCCCTCTTCATTGCAGCTTGCAGCTATATTTGTCATTGTTATGAGATTATCTGTGTAAAATGTCAGGTCTTCGTTCCCATCGTCAGAGGACAGAGGATGTCTGACTGATCCACTGGAAGTCAAAGTGATTCATGTCAATTCTAAAGACAGGAAATGTTCATGCCCTGTTGATGAAGGCAATTCACACTGAGTATAAATGTAAACTTTTGAATCTCGAATGTTCTTCAAATCAGAAAAGTTACAGAAGAATGCATCAAATCACAAATGTTAGGACCGCATTCGGATTGGCGAGAGTCATTTGAAATTAACGATTTCTCTTCAAGACCACTCAGTCGGTAAACACCTGAAACCTCACATTGACTTTCCTCCACAGATTGCAACTCATCCATTTTTTGATTGTGTTCATTTTTACCTGCGCGGTCCCACAGGGCCGGCCGGCTGCAGCGGTGGTCGTTGTCATCCGTCTGCCGTGACAGGGAGAGGGGGGCGGGGGACAAGAGAAAAGGAGAGTGGCGCCACTTTCCACCCCGAGCTGATGTGTCAGGCTTATCACACAGCCGAGCGATCCTGAGGTGACATCCTCCACTGAATCTGTGACATTTCACGGACGGTGCAAATCTATCCATCTTTGTCAAGCGTCCGCCTCGATTTTAGCATTCCTCCAGTTAGCATATTGATCACTAGGAAGCAGTGGAGTGAGGAGCTCAGTTGTTTTTTTTCTTCCCTTTTCCTAAACTGGGCTTTGTGAACACTGGACTCCCCTGACAGTAGTCACTGCACTGGGCTTTCATCTGGCCTGCCTGGGGCTCCATGATAGATGGAGGTGTTTTGACATTCAGGTCCTTGAACATGCATTAGGCAAGAACTCTCTTCACAAGAACTTTAAAATTAGATTGATAAACACGTTTTTCGCAAGAGGATGCTGGGAACAATCTTTTCATCTATTGTTGGGTATCAGTCAACAAGCTTGCGTATGTACAAACATTATTTTGAAGTTAGCTATAAGATGAAATGCTGTGTATTTTCTAGCCAGTCTTGTAAACTTGCGCATATGTTTTCCTTTCACCGTTTCAGTCATCCATTAAGGCGACTGAGAAGTTTACCAGCAACAATTGTGCAACCGTGACAAGAGATGCTTTGCTGACTTGATGGTATGGGTGTTCTGGCACAGATAATAAACCCGAGATCTATGCTTCTTTGAGCTTCATGTCCCAACAACAATGGAGCTCTTCTTCCACTGGGTAAACTGCTGCTAGTGATACATCACCAACAGACAATCGTCTCAAAAAACAGGCGTTACAAAACTCCCACACGAAATGTTTGTGATGGAGGAACTCGCGCAGGACCATCTGGTCGTAACGCTGAGTAAACTACCGCTGGCCGAGCTCCTCCGGTTTGCTCCGGGGGGGTGTAATAGAATAATTGATTAATAATGTGAAGCTTTGGGGAAAACTGCAACCCCTGAAATGAGGGCTGCGGTCGTGCCTGTGCAGAAGTAAATGCGCAGCGACAGAGCGACACCGGGGATTACAACATCTGCAGCCAGCGCTGTCCAGGTTAACTTGTCCTGTGATTACAAAACGCATTCCCGGGAGCAGATGTTGCATTGACACCGTTAGTATCATTCGCAAACGCCAGCACCCACGCATACACAACCCCCACCCCCGCTCACACACACACACACACAAAGAGGGCGAGAGAGCGGAAAGAGAATGGCCGCCTCCCTGACCGTACGAGGGGAACGGCTGTAGCCCTAATGCCTCCCCGACCATATGCCTTCGGCCCCTGGGCCTGTGAGCGGCGTGTGAAAACGTGAATGAGCAGCCTGCAAATCAATAGGGACACGAGATCTGGTGTCGAGCAAATCCACTGCAGACTGACATGTTCTCCGTGTAATCTCCCGCATTGTGCTGCGAGGGGGAAAGATTATCCCGCTCTGACTGACTGGTAAAAGGTTGCTTTGCTGTAGTTCAGTGTGTGTGTGTTTGTGTGTGTCTGTATGTGTGTTTCTGTGTGTGTGTGTGTGTGTGTGTGTCTGTATGTGTGTTTCTGTCTGTGTGCCTGTGTGTGTGTGTGTGTGTGTGTGTGTGTGTGTGTGTGTGTGTGTGTGAAGGAAGCATATGGAAAACGGGCTCCTCCCTCTTCCTCCTCCTCCCGGCGTCTGGATCATGACCCCCTCCACCCCTGCCCGACTCTCCAATAAAGGCCTCTCTTTCTACTCCTCTCCTTTCAAAAAATCATCGGATTTATGACACGGGATTCTCCAAAGTCCCGCGCCAAATTTTGACGCCTCCTAAGTGTGTCTGGATTAAGAAGGCGGCAGCTGCCTGATCTGTGTGTGCTTGACTGTGCAGAGCTGGGCATTGTAGTAGCGGTTATCAGCTGGAGGCACACAGCCCAGGATGGCAAGGCTGGTGGGAGACACAGACCCACTCTGAGATCAGGGATCGGATCATAGGAACACTGGCACATTTTGTTTGTCTTCTCCTGCTCCTATTTTCCAACCCTGATAGCAAGCGGATCTGGGCCATATACAGGCCAGATCTGGCCCTTGTGGCTTAGTTCCGGCCCATATATGGCCCAGAATCATTACACATCCGCTTGCTATCTGAGACTGCTTGTTTTGCGTTCTTGACTAACAGATCGGGGGAGACGGCTTGCTACATAGTAGTGTGGGCTGTTTTGGCACACATGCAGTGGGGAAGGTTAGGCTCTTGCTAGGCCTTCCTTTCAACAACAAAAATGGCCGCTTACACCGACAGTAAAGTGTCTGGAGCTTAACACTGCCACACCGTTTACAAAGACGTAATAAAAGGCAGTGAGTGGCTCGGGACAGGACTCGTAAAAGAACAGGACACGTTGTAAATTGTAATGAAATACGGGAATGACTTTGTACTGATCTAGAAATAAACAGGAAAAGTTCTCTGGAATCTGATGCGAAACGTATTACTCAGTGTGCTCGGAGTGTGCGTACGTCTATGCGTGCGTGTGTACTGTATGTGTGTGTGTGTGTGTGGGTGTGTGTGTGGGTGTGGGGGGGGGGGGGGGGGGGGGGTGCATGTGTGTGTGTGTGTTCCACTTTCACAGCCAGCTCTCCTCACTGAAGCATCAGGCCCACATGTATCTGTGGCCTGGTGGATGGGTGGGCTGTCGGCTGTAGACCCAGCTGACGGGGAGACCTCTCGTGACAGCCAGGGCTCTGGGCAGCTGTGAGGAGGACTCAGTTAATAAAGCCTCAGCCACTTCCTGCGTCTGCCCTTGGAGAGCACTCGCATCAAAGCACCAATCAAAAACTGGTGCAGATATAATTTGTCATCAGGGATTTCCTGCTAGAGAATTATAGAGAAGATACACGCCGATCAATACTATGGATTTTCACTGCAGTGGCTGATTGTCCAATTGCCGTGAAACATGTTCTGAGATAAAAGGGCACGCCTGCCATTTTGTAACAGACTGCCGAGTCAGCATAAGGCTTGTCAGATACTTATAGGCTGCTGTGATAGAAAATTATCATGCTGCAGTGTCCAAGTCCTATTTAACACACTCCCCCCAACCCACCCCCCCAAACCCCCCCGACGCCTGGGATGTGATTTGTCAAGAGCCTGCGCCCCCCATCACTCCGTGTCACCGTGGAGTAGAGGTTTGGCCACACATCTCCCCCCGCTGAAAGGAGCAGACACGGCGCGGACGCCAGGGCGATACCGCCTCCTCCTCCTCTACGACACGTCTGGAGGAATTAGAGGAGACGCGCGCTGAATCTGTTAAACCCCCCCCCCCCGACTCACTCCTCTGCCCTCTCCCTGCCGCCGAGCCCGGTTCCCTAATAAATCCCTAATGTTCTCGGCCTAGTTCCGACGACACGCCGAATGTAGGACTCAACTGCTCGGTAGCGACTACGCACGTTAATGTGTAGAACATGAACAGGTGTGTTGTAGTCACATTACACAAAACCATGAACTGGTTTTGACTGTTGACAGGTTAACTTTTGAAGGTTAACTGTTACTGCCATTGAGCTGGTTCCCTCCCTTCCCATGGGTCAGCTGACAATACGGATTCATTCCGCATGTACAATGGACGCCGTGTATGTCTAGGTCATGTAGTCGTTGGGTCAGCCATGACTATGGAGCCATGGATGGAGCCAAGCTGTCCAGTTGAGTGTTTCTCAACCAAGTAGTAACTGGGTATAAATGTTAAATGTACTATGTTCCCCTGTCCTGTCCGTATTCAACAATGCAGCAGATGATACAGCCCAGATAGCAAGCGGATCTGGGCCATATACAGGCCAGATCTGGCCCTTGTGGCTTAGTTCCGGCCCATATATGGCCCAGAATTATTACACATCCGCTTGCTATCTGGGAGGAGACACGCTGGCACACAGACTACCTTAGGTCTCAGGGTCATCTCACAGGAGAACGTTAACAGTACTTAAACGGACATCATGGACATTCCAGTTTGTCTCTCTACTCATGTCTACAGCTGCCCGGCCGGCTGGTACACTCCTGTCTTTGCCGTTGGGTTTCATCCTCGTGGTCGTACAGATGAGCACTCTGGGTAGAATATGATGGAGAAAAGAATATGCGATGTATTGTAATGAGGGTATGTGTGAGCTGTAATTGTTATTATTGCCGCACGCACATTGAAAAGCGTAACCTGGCTGACACCAGCTATCAGTTGTCATTATGTGAGAGAACATGCCCTAGTTGCAGATAGCTGTCTGTTGACACCCAAAGTAATTGAGGAGGTAGTCGAGCTGTTGAGCTCTTTCAAAGGAGAGAACGAACACTTGATCAGAGCATTTTCATGTCTTTGGAGATGATTTGATTTCACATAATGTCTATTTCACAGCCCGAGATGCCATTAATTTGCATGATAGCGAGCCAAAATATGACATTTTTATTTAGACGCTCCCCCAATGTTTGGAGAACAATTGGATGGTGTTTTTTCTTCTGTCAGTCTTCCGACGGCGTCTCATTATATCATGTCTAGCAGAGCAGCGCGCTCCTCTCTCCACACACGGCTGTGTCGGGTCACTGTGCCGTTATTTACGTCGGGACGGGATGGGACAGGGGGGTTTTGTGTTGTTGACAGCCACGTGATTTCACACTTAACTCTTCGGTGGTGTTTACGTACAGTAAAATACAATGAAGAAAAATAAAGACTATCCTCCTTCTCACAATATGGAGTAAAGAACTTAATTCTTGTTTTTTTTATGTAAGGCTAAAAACTTGTGGTATATTTATGGAAACGCCTCCACAAAGGTATTTTAGGCGATATTTTGGGAGGGAGGAGAGATTTTTAACACATCTAATTAGAGTTTGTTAACACTACGATGTTTGTAAAAGAGGTCAATGTTGTCAAAGCACGAAACCACAAACATGTTTTTACTGTTGACAGCCTGAAGTCGCGAAGTGAGTCACCGTTTCACAGAGAAATGCCTGTCATTACTGTGTTAATACACAGTTGTGAGACAAGTCTGGTCTGATCAGAAAAGGGACCGGCGCTGTTTTTAGGCGGAGGTCCTCGCTGGCCACGCTCTCTCCCATTAGCTCCGCCTGGCAGACAGGGCAAGTCTGTGCCTGGTGCCTGGAGCAGTGGAGCGGGAACAAGGCCCTTCTTTCCCATGAACTGGAGCCAAGTGGCAGCACTTAAGGTGAAGGGCCGAGGCACTGGAGAAGTAATTTAATCTGAGACTCTGCCCAATTCCCTGGACGGCCGGGTTTAAGAAAGGTCACACACCGAAACAGGCACTGCTGACCCCATCCCAATTACGGGTGCTACAGCAGAACATATCACAGCACCGTCCAAAGTGACAGTCATTTAGCAGCAACTCATCTGAGAGGAGGAAGTGGGAGATGGATGATAAGGAAATAAAAAATGATTTGCCAGGACCTGTTAGCCACCGCTCTACACACAGAGGACCCGCCCCCCTCCTCCTCTTCCTCCTCCTCCTCCTCCCAACTCCTCCTTGTCTCATTCACACACACCCTCCCGCACACTCTCCGTTTCTCTCTCTCTCTCTCCACTCATCCCTCCCTTCCCCTCTCACTCTCCCTGTCTCCCTGTCTCCCTGTCTCCCTGTCTCTCGTCCCCCTGCTGGCCACCTCCCTGCCTTCCTTCCGCGCGCACGTGACGACTCCGCATGATTATTGGCGCAATCACTCATGTAACAGCCTGCCTGGCTTTCCGTGGGGGCTCCAGTATTTGTCACTGTCACTTCCCCAAGTGCTCTGCCATTGTCTTGGAAATTGTATGTGTAAGGGAAGAGATGCCTGTGACCCACTTCGACAAGGGAGCGGGCGATGTGAGGGCGCTCATCACACAAAAAAACAGCACTTTGATGTGTCCTATTATGTGTCCCAGCAAGAGCCATAAATAATTGTGACAAGTTTTTTGTTGCGCGTGAAAGTCCTTGACTCTGCCTCCTGTTCCAGCACCTCCTCTCTGGTATGGAGAGGCTGCCAAGCACCCCCGATGATAGATGGCACGGTGCAGCACATGACAACAGGATAGATTTTTAGTTTGTGCTTTGGAAGGGATCAGTAATGGTGCTTTGCTGTACAAAGCAATAAAAGAGAAGGACAAGAGAGAGAGAGAGAGGGGGGGGGGCGAAGGAGAGAGAGAGAGAGAGAGAAAGAGAAAGAGAGAGAGAGAGAGAGAGAGAGAGAGAGAAAGAGAGAAAGAGAGAGAGATGAAAACAAAACAAGGTCTGGGGGAGAGTGATAGTCACCGAGCCATTATCTTTGTGCATTTGAACACTATATGAATTGAGAATTTGTCAAAATGCATAATTTTTGCATTTCGTGGCTATTGACCACAAACATTTGATTAAGTTATGAACATCCTTTTTCAATGCACTTATAGACCTTTAATTTTTTTGGTCTAATTCATAAATGCCATATTCTCCCTTAAATAGTCAGCCTATGGTGAAGTCAGACATCGGAAATCCAGCGTTTGCTACTATATTTTCTGGATATTTCCTTCCTCTGATCTCCTGCATCTCCACCAGTGTTGAGGAGAGTGGTCCTTTTGACTAATGTGCCTGGTGGTCAGATGACCCCCCCCCCCCCCCTCCCTGCAGGTCCTCTATGCCGGGCAGGCAGGACTCAGCTGGACAGTACGATCACTCAGGGTAATGAGCAGGGGACAGACTGATACGTGCTCTGTGAGGCTGGCCACACCCTCCGGCCAGTCCTCAGCCATTACTTCACCTCTCCCCTTATCACACAGGAAGACTGGGAGGTTTTCACCGCGTCATCGTCCAGCCGCTGGCTTCCTGTCCTGTCGTCCCACCAACGCTCTGCTTTCCTGAAGGGAGGAGGACAGTTCATCAAAGTACCGCGTGTTTTCATCCTCCATGTTCATGTATATAGGGGGAACCTCCATGTTCATATATATAGGGGGAACCTCCATGTTCATGTATATAGGGGGAACCTCCATGTTCATGTATATAGGGGGAACCTCCATGTTCATGTATATAGGGGGAACCTCCCTGTTCATGTATATAGGGGGAACCTCCATGTTCATGTATATAGGAGGAACCTCCGGCATGATGTGCTTACAGTTTTACAATTCCTTATCTCAGTTGACTTTCAATATCATTTGCGTTTGTTGCATGTGTAAGAATATTGTGAAATGAAAATAGGATACACAGCAGGCCAAAGGCATAGAGGTGTGACCAGCAGTGTTGGATGTCTGCAGACCCTCCAGCTAATATATTCCACTCCCTCCATCAAAATGATTATTAATTTATCTCTTAAGAGCACTGTGGCGCTGATGATCACTCATATCATTGCATCCGATAGTTAAGAAGTCTGCTTCCGTAAAATCCATCATGTACATCAATGCACATTTCAAAGTTAATTAAACAGAAGGTAATGCCTGCCTGCAGATATCATAAAACACCTAGCAGTGATCAAACACTCCTCAATACTCACAGCCACTCCAGCAGGAGAAATATTGCACCAGAAAGGAATCAACATAAAAAAAATAAATCTCCCCATACACACAAATGCAAATGTAATTTGACTATTTTAGACTCTGTATCTTATGCTGTGAAAGTGACTAATTATTTGAAATTTACTGATTACAGCTAGCTGGGAATGTGACATTAAAATAATTACTCCTGAGCCCTCTTAGAGTTTGTACATTTAGCACTGTACCACCATTAGGAATAATCTGTCCAATTAAAGGTTGTGTAATTAATTAAGTGCACATTCTGTGAAAAGGAGAGAGGAGAGAATTTATCAACCTGCTGAAATATGACCTATCTTGTCCGAAAGACTAATATGTTTAAACAAAAGATGAAAATTGATGACAACATTATTTGTAACAAAATGCTCACCCTGCAACTATGATGCATATGTACTTGGATTCAGCATTGTCCTTACGGAAGCTATGATGGATGACCCCTTAGTGCCTAGGAGTAAGTTTCAGTGAAGGGCGCTTTGCCTATCTAGTGAAACAGTCTGTTGCTTTGTATCCCACCTCAAATCTAGGCTGTTCCCTGCAAACATTGTCCAGCAAATGTGTGTTGTACTACTTAAATGTGTGTTTTATTCCTTTAAAGATGGCTACCCGTACGTTTCAAACAGAGCAACCTCCAGGACTTGAATCAGTTCTGTGAGCAGGGTACACAAGGCAGCTCGCCAACGGATGAGCGACCTGAGGCAGCCAAACGACGGTGTACTAGAGCAGAAAACACCTTGCCGTGAAAAACCTGTCGGGTCATTTCTGTTATAGCGGGGAGGTCTAAGCCAACGTGTGTGTGTGTGTTTGTGTTTGTGTTTGTGTGTGTGTGTGTGTGTGCATGCGCACGCGTGTGTAAAGGCATGATGCACAGTGCTACACATGCAGTCTTCTGCCCTAGAGCCAGAACCACATATGGCCAGGATCAGATCCACAGGAAAGAGGGCAGTGAGTGCCATGATATCCCAACACACACACACACACACACACACACACACACACACACACACAGACACAAACACACACACACTTGCCCTTCACTGGTGTGAGCTTAGGGTGGTAGGAATATACTGCATCAACACTATTCAGATAACAATCCATTCAATGTGCATATAATAAATAAATAAATAAATAAACAATTAAATAAATATAAAAATCGACAAATAAATTACAGTAGCCTACATTTTGTTGATCGCCTTGGGGACATTCACCTCTACATTGGCCCATGCTGGGTTACCGCATTACAGCACCCGGGGAGCAATTGGGGGTTCAGCATCTTGCTCAAGGACACTTTGACATGTTGCCGGGAGGTGCTGGAATCAAACCGGGGACCTTCCGATCCCCAGACGGCTGCGTTACCTCCTGAGCTATATCTGCCACCCAAAGCCAGATGTCAGTAAATGTATTTCATGTTCTAATAGGCCCATGCTGAATTTTGTGTTCCATGTAACCTCTACAGAACTACCCACCTACTACTGTAGATAGGGGCAAAAACTGGTGCCGTCTACGTCTGAGGTAGTCTGTAAACCTCTAGCTGTTGACCTGCACCTGTCAACCCTGAAGGCCTGATTATACAGAGACGGGCACTGGGAGGTATAGAGGTATAGAGGCTAGCTTTGGGAGGGCAGATTTGGTGCCGTATAAGTGAATTCACAAAGACACGTTTGCGTTGGAGACTACGAGCCCCCTGGCCTCTGTGTATGCGTGCGGGGGGGGGGGGCTGCACTAACTCCACGCCCCCACCACCCCAAAAACTGCCACCCAGAGGAGGTCTGACAGCTCCCTGCTCTGGGAGAGAGGCCGGGAGGGGGGAGGCATAAATCCTATGTCCTATATAAAAAGAAATACTATCCATGTCAAGAAAAGGTGGGATGCCCTAAAATGAATGATAACAGACTCATTAAAAATAACGGCCGCCTAAATGATAAATGACCTGCCTACTGGAAAGAGCACAGGATGGCGGTCACCACAAATTAAGACCGCAGTGTTCTGTTAAAGGTGCTATTGCCCCCTCTCCTCTTCACCCACTAA